>NC_136919.1:50592927-51287137 GCF_949752795.1 Hyperoodon ampullatus
GGAATTGATTTTCATGATGATAGGATCAAGTACTTTTACCATTAAACCTTTTCCTATCAGCTAGCTGCTGGAATTATTCACCGGCAAACATAAACAGCTAAGAGGGATGACTTTCTGACTGGCACAGCTACTTGCTGAGAACTTACTAAATGTCAGGCACTATGCTGTCTCTAGAGATATAAAAATGATCAAATCATATTTTTGGGTTTAAAGTAGCTCAAGGTTTAATAGGGGAAACCAATCGATGAAAAGAGTTATGTTGCGGTGTGATCTGTGCTATGATATAACAGGACACAGAAGCAAAGAGGACATTAGGGAAGGTGGCAATGATTAAGCTGATTTTTGAAGAATAAGGAGTTAACTACACATAGAAGTAGAAGCGTAGCCCAGACACAGAGAAGATCCTATCTGATTTTTACCCAAAACTTAGGATGTTACAGGCTTAAAGAGCAGTTAGTAAGTAAAACTGGTATTCAAATCTCTGTATTCTTGATTCTCTACCATTCTGCCTTATGAAATGCATAAAGAAGAGAGATCTCTTCTTTACTTGGATAGTTATTTTAATATGCATTAGCAACTGTCAAGCACTATATACAGGCTCATTTTAACAACATAGATTGGAACTTCCCAAAGTGTATCTTGTAGAACACTAGTCCCTGAAAATGCTTAGTAGTAAATGCTTCCATGGTTAAATAAGCTTAAGAAAGGCCGAATATTCTGTTTCCTTCTTGTAGATTTAAAACGCACATTAACATAAATTGAGTTCTGAGAAGGCATGCAGTTTAAAAACAACAACAATAATTTTAACTTTGTTTAACTTAGTGGTTCCAAAATGAGTTAGGCATGGGGTATATTTCACCCCAAATAAATTGGAATAAAATTAGTATACCCAATACCTTATCAGGAAGACAAGGACAAATTGGCTTAAGTTAGTTTGAATTTTTTGGTAATGGATCATCAGTTATCCCATTCATAAGTGTAACAGCTGCTACTTCAAAATGAGAATAGCAAACCTTATATCATCATGTAAATTTTTATTTTATTTCATGGTGTTCTTTGGTCATTTTATATAGCACCATCTATGGAAACCACTTCTCAGATTAACCTAAATCAATATAATCCCTTAAAATCCAACATAATATTTCTGTGAAAATTGTATAGTATTTCAATATAAAGTCATATCCATTCTATCATTCTTAAAAGAAAAGAATGGACTGAGTGAGTTTGCACATGTCAAATATACCACGACACTTCATTATAAAACAAATGCTATCCCCTCAACTTCGCTCTGTATGGACTGGGATTCTTTGGAGTTGCAAGTGGCAGAAATACAACTCATACAAGTTGAAGCCATGGGGCCTGGTTCTTCCGCTTCAAAAACCAACAGAATGACTGGTGGCAGTACCAAGATCATTCGCAGAGCTGCAGATTCTATAGTGCATTTACCTTGATAGCTCCTGCCATGGGCTGATTGGCTTGGGTGAATCACTGCCAGGAGTGGAGTAGTCAAGCCTGGGTCATATGCAAATCACTGGAGCATCACTGGAATGTGAAGGGGTGGGGTAGTGGGGCAGATCAGCTGAACCTCATGAGCTCTGAATATTTATTCAAGAATGTGGGAAGGATAGTTTACCCATGGAAAGAGTGCTAAGACAGGACAAAAGCATACACTTTTTTTTTTTTTTTTTTTGTGGTACGTGGGCCTCTCACTGTTGTGGCCTCTCCCGTTGTGGAGCACAGGCTCTGGATGCGCAGGCTCAGCGGCCATGGCGCACGGGCTTTGTTGCTCTGCGGCATGTGGGATCCTCCAGGACCGGGGCACGAACCCATGTCCCCTGCATCGTCAGGCGGACTCTCAACCACTGCGCCACCAGGGAAGCCCCAAAAGCATACACTCTTAACATTTGCCATATACCTACTCAAACCAATAGAGGTTGTGACCACATAGAATAAGTAAAAACTTACACTTACTTCTTCTAAGTCAAATCATATCCATAGGCTTCAAATAGAACTAAAGAAAGCTATTTAAATTTTAAGAGAAACAGAATTTTGAGTATATATCTTTAAAACAAGATAATTAAAATTTTTAAGCAACATAGCAGATGGTTAATGAAAAAGTTTCCATAAGTTCTTTTCTTCCATGAAAACCTAACTTAAAAGCAAGGCTGCTTTTTTACCTAAGTCCATGAAATAGATGAAAAAGTATGAGAAAATACACTGAAGTCCTAACATTCCAATGAAGAATCCCATTCAATGTGGAAGCCACAAAATTTCTCCATAATTTACTAAAGTTGGGCCCTATTCCCCTTCTTCCATAAGTTTTAATGCTTTGTGCATTAGTCTTGCTGCAAATGCCCTTATACAGTATTGAATGTGATGGAAATGGGCAGTGCCCACAATGGCCTAGCCCTGCAGCGTCCATGACTGGGACTTGTTCATTGAGCTGTCCTTTCCCCACCACCTACATCTGCTCTGTCAGGACACTGCTAAGCCATTTATAAACAAAGCAGGAGACCACACTAGCACGAGGAAAAGGAAAAGAATTTGAGGCCTGCTCCTTATTCATAAGGAATTAAGTCTGTGGGAATGTAAGAAATAAAACCAATTCATGCATGAAGGTAAATCACAAGGAAAAGGAAGAAAGAGTTTTCAGCATTTTGCTTTGAAATGCATTCCGTAAGTAAACCATACTATGGTTTCTGGAAATTCCTTGATTGAAATCTAGGATCCCTCTGGGAGGCTGTATATTTTATTGTAGATTTGCGTGGGATTTTTATTTGTTCGTTTTAATCAGAAAGCAAATTATGTTTTGGTAATGCCCATGTAAGGGATTTACATTTTTAGAGAAAAGGAGAGGATACATTCATTTATATAACACTGTAGTATGAGGCATGCACACAAAGATTGAGGAACGTGTGAAAGTAGGGCTTAGGTAGTTAAAAACCTATGTTTCTAAAATAACAATAAAAATCAAAAGCTTAGGCTCAATATAAAAGCTTAAGGAAATATTGAAAATTAAAAATCTTTGGAAATTATACTCTGTAATATGATCATCTCTACTTAAAATTCAATATCCATAAGTAATATCAATGTGAAGTTTTTGGTTTTTATTTATAAAACTATTTACTATAATTTTTAGTAAATTAATTTATAGAACATAAAACCTGTTCACAAGGAAAGACAAACTCAAATTAATGCCTGTTCCTTGCTTTATTTTATTTTAGAGGTAGGAAGAAAAGAGGGGGTGATAGAAAAGTTTTAAGTGCCTTATTTCTAAAATTCTGATAAACCTAGATTGTGGAGCATCACATTTCAGCCAATAAATATAACATATATTAATTCTCTAAAACCCATAATAGATACTATGTCAGTTAAGGTGTAGATAGGAAGAAGCTTCTATATATGTATGCAGGTGTGGCGATAACACTTGGAAACCAAGGCAGTCTTATCAAATGTCTGCCTCATTTGTGAATGACACCCTCCATAGTCTCTAAGTAATAGTGGTAAAAATAACCAAACCAACAGAAATGCCACGTCACAAGGAAAGACTAAGATGTAACTATAGCTCCTCTGGTTCAACTAAGTGAAAGTAAAAGAAAGTGAGAGAAGGTTCCTGGTCCTCTACGAATTTGTCTGTCTGGCCCTCCTTCTTTTCTTGTGGTCAACATTTCTCTTGCTACCCTGATGATAAGTACAGGAAGGGTCAGGGTTCCCAGTGACCCTCTAGCATGAACACCTTGAGTTCTATTCCAGGCTCCCCCTCATCTCTCACCAGAGTCCCACTCCCACATCACACTTCCGCGCAGCTCCGTTACATCAGCAAATCCACTCCCAGGATTTTGTTTCTGTCACCTGGGCTACAAGCTGTCCCCCCACTCCCCCCGCAACCCCCAGCAGAGTGCTGGGTCAGTGAGAGGAGGTGGACCAAGATGTGTCTGTAATGAGGAGACGTTTTTGAGTGGTACCATTGGCTAGTAGAGGGGATAAAGTTTTCAGCAAAGCGGCAAATGGGTCAGACATTCCGCATGACTCTGAAAGCAAGATATCTAAGAGGGTTGTTGCCCATAGAGTGCCCTGGATAAATCTCATGAACATGATGTGATAGAAAGAGTCAGTTGAGTGTGATCAGCTTTGTCTTGAAGGATGTGATTATTTGACCCCCAAATAAGAAGCTCTGAGCTTCATTTTCCTCATCCTTGCAACAGAAATTAACTTATCCATTCCATATATATTTATTGAGCACCTACATTGTGACACATCTTGTGCTAAGTGCTGGAGTTACAGAAGGACTTAGAGTAGACCCTCATCAACTGGTAACAGATATTAAACACAGACTGGGGCTTCCCTGGTGGCACAGTGGTTGAGAGTCTGCCTGCCAATGCAGGGGACACGGGTTCGTGCCCCGGTCCGGGAAGATCCCACATGCCGTGGAGCGGCTGGGCCCGTGAGCCATGGATGCTGAGCCTGCGCGTCTGGAGCCTGTGCTCTGCAACGGGAGAGGCCACAACAGTGAGAGGCCTGCGTGCCACAAAACAAAAAACAAAAAAAAACCCCAGACTGTATAGTGCTTGCCCTTCCTTTCTCCCCCATGGCTATTGTTCATCAATAGTTGTTTATATTTTATTGAATATTTGTCCTGCAGCTAGCTGTTGAAAAAATAGTAACAATAATTATAATAACAAAAAGTCAGAAACCATAGTCCCCAGTTGCAAGCAGCCCATGGTCTAGCTGAGAAGATACAATCAGCTCTGAAAGTTGAGAGTAGTTCAGATTCTTTCCTGCCTTTGGAATTTACATCTCTCTTCTTTAAAAATACCAATATCCAATCCTAATATAGACCTATTAATTCAAAATCTCAGGGTAAGACCTGGACAGCAGGTTACTTTTAAATTCTCCAGGTGATCCTAATTTAGAGCCAGAATTGAGAACCACTAGTCTAATCGTTGGCAACCCCTGACCCTGGCCACGATACCTTGATGGTAAATATTGCCAGAACTGCAGCAAACTATGTTATCTCCAGAAAGAACTCAGAGCTTAACACCATCAGGTGAGGCTTTAGACTCTTTGAAGTTGGGATTAGTACTTCTTTAAAAGTTTGACCAGATTTGGTTTCTATGCTATTAATTTTGATATAAATACAGATATATAAATATATATTAAACTGTATACAATTAAAATTCTTTAGAAAAGATATGCTCACAAAAGCCAGTGTTTGCTTGGCCATCATTTATCACCTTGTTTCTCCTTAATGTTCCAGTTTTATCCGTTTTGATTTCTCCTTGCACCCTGAGATCCAGCCGTACTCAACTGCCAGCAACCGCCCCCCCCCCAGAGTTTTTCACCTTCTCTTTACCTATGTTGTTGCTACTGCTGGATCCACTCTCTCCCCCTCCCTCTCATCTAATTCCTGTCCCTTCTCTTGGACTTAGTATAGATGCCATTTGCTCTGCTAAATCTTTCCTGACTCCACATCGAGTTAGGAAGCCTCCCTGTGACTCCCATTACACCTTACATTTCGTCTCTCTAGGCCTTATCACATAGTCTTGCTTATGTATTGCTCTGTATTCCTCTCTGGACTATACGTTTCATGAGAACAGGAAGCATACCTGTAATAGTTACCATTTCATCCCCGTTTTCTACATACTGCCAAGCATGTAGTAGATGCTTAATAAATATCTGTTGAATTTATATGAATACAGATGTTTATTTATGCACACATACAACAAGTAAACTGTGGTATCAGTTATCTAGCTCTTGCAAGCGCAGATCACTTTCACATTAAAATTGTCTTATAATTGGTGTTTTCCTCTGAGGAAACCCTTTCATGCCAGATTTCATGCATTTGAGAACTAATAGATGTCACTTCTCTCCCACTTATCTTGGCCTCCTTGGGCTTTAATTCATTATCTGTAATTGTAAGGCCCTTCCTGTCAGAAAGGTTGGGAGTGAATAGCTTAGGCTGAAAAGAGCTTTAATTTCTCAGACCCATCCTTGATGATGCATGCCATAAGTCCACATAAAATTAGGTGTCTGCTATTGTGATTGGTAAAGGACTTCCTGGGCCGTATCACGCTCTCTCTGACAGACGGTGTTAAAGCCAGTCCTGGAGTGTCTTGGGAATTGATGTGCTTAACGGCGAGAACCAGAGGTCCCAGAACTAAGCTCTTCTTGGAAGCCCCCAAATTCCCTACGGTGGATACTGACTCCTATGCGTGAGATGTGAGCAATGTGCTTTGTGTTGAAGTGGAAATAACTTTGCTCAAATGATAGCCTAATAAACTACTCATTACTTCTAATTGCTGGCATTAGGGCTTTACATTTCCATTCTCCAGGATTAGTGTCGCTTTCATTATTCAGCAGCTCTCAAACTTGCAGCACTTTCCAACTTTGTCAAAGATCAAGTTGCCAAAGGAATAAACTGGGGCTGTCTTTTTCAGAATTCATGCTTTTATTGCTCAATTCACTACAGAGAACTGCATGCTTCTTTAATGAATTAAAATTTAAATCAGGAACACTGGCTGGGCCCAATTCACCCCTGCTGATGCAAAGCTGCTTAGCATATCAAAGTGATAGGAGCTCAGAGAGCACAGTGCAAGAGACAACCCTAACCGTATAATGAGAGAGAGGACACACGGAATTTGAGGGAATGCCTGCAGTGCCCAGGGCAATTGTGATTTTGAATATTATATACTTATTGTTAGATACAAGAAATTCCAACACTTTGCTGTGCCAACTTTGTCCCCCAGACTCTCTTGCATAATTTTAGATGGACTGTGTATCCTATTTTTTATTACCTTGGGTTCTGTGAAAAGTATATCTTTGTTCTTGATCAGATCTTTGTTTAACTACATCACCTTGCAAGTTCTTCAAATTCCAGTGATGCTGAGTTATTGGAAAGAAGGATTATATAGAAGAAAAATTGGTACCTTGGAATTTGAAAGAGTGTAGTTGGAATTCAGCTATAACATTAGGCAAGGTTTGAAATCTTACCAAAGCTCCCTTTCAGATTTATTGTGAAGATTAAATGAAATCATTAATGATGTTTGAATGAGGTCATTGAGATGTATTCAGCTCCAAGAGGCAGAGGTTTATATCTGTTTTGTTCAGTGCTATGTCTCCAGTGCCTCAAATAGTGACTGGCCCATAGTATTGACTTAATAAATACATTTTGGATAAATGAATATCATATATGCAAAATACCAGCCATAGTACTTGGTGTGTAGGCGTATTCAGTAAATGGAACTTGCTAGGATTGTTTCCAGAATTAATGGGAGACAGGAAAAATCTACTCAGTAGACAAGATTTCAGGATGTAGAATGCTGTAGAGTGACATTTTGAAAATGGATTAAATTTTCTGCAGGAGACTGAGGATTTGTCATATGTCTTATGAAACTGTCCCAGTAATGTGTCTGAGTATATCCTTTCTTATGGGCACATTGGAGAAAATGGAGAAATATCCTTTCTTCCCATTGGAGAAAATGAAAGCTACACTGGCTGATTGTGCAGAGTTATGACATCAATGGTGTCTGTTTCCATGATACCCTGGAATGTGGCTTACCTAACTGTCAAAGCCAGAACTCTTGCAAAGTAAAGGTTTTCAGAGTATCATGTGTAGGAAAATAGAACTGTGGAGAAAATCTTGGAGGAAGGGTTTAACTAAAAAACTTTGTTTCATCTTCTTATATTTCTCCTACACTTGTTACTGATATGATCGTATACAAATGTCCAAATTTGATGATTTTAGTTGAAAGAAGAAAGAATAATAAAATGAATATAAAATGAATATAAAGTCACCAAATCTGAACATTTTGCCACATTCACACTGTGCTATCTCTCTATATATTCATAATATCTCTCTATATGAAATGTACATGTATTCATATATCTATACGTATAAATATACATGTATACAAATAACGTACATATTTGTAAATAAGTTACAGGCATCATGGCGTATTACCCTAACTATTTAACTATCTCAGCATCTATGTCTGAGTACCTAGAACTCTGTTCTACATAGCCACAATAGCATTAGTATACCTAAGACATTTAACAGATATGATAGTACTATTTGATTTGTGTTCCATAATCAAAATTTCCCGATTATCATATTAATGTCCTTTGAACTATTCTTATTATTATGCAACCAATGATCATACATTGCATTTAGTTGTCATGCATTTTTTTTGTGTGTGTGTGGTACGCGGGCCTCTCACTGCTGTGGCCTCTCCCACAGGCTCAGTGGCCATGGCTTACGGGCCCAGCCGCTCCGCGGCATGTGGGATCTTCCCGGACCGGGGCACGAACCTGTATACCCTGCATCGGCAGGCGGACTCTCAACCACTGTGCCACCAGGAAAGCCCCCAGTTGTCATGCATATTTATTGTCCTTCAACACTGAACTCACTTTTTAAAAATCTTTCACAATATTACTTGTGAAGAGTCAGATTGTCTTTGCAGAATATCTCCTAATTGGGATTTGTCTGATTATTTCCTCATGATTAGATATTTAATGGTTTTTATTAAGAATCCAGATAGGTGACTTTATACAAACAGTCTGTATTTTATTCATCTTCATTTTTATGTCTTTCCTACCAGTATGTGAGCTTCTTACAGAGAGGGGCCGTGTCTTATTCGTCTTTGTAACCTCAGAACTCAGCAGTGCCTGCCGCATGTGGGCACCTAATAACTCATCATCGTCCCCCAACCTGTTCCTTCTTTTCATTTCTAATTTTAGTTGCTGTACTACCATTCACCAACTACACATACCGGGAAACTAGTTAGTGAACTTGAGGCCTCACTTTCCTCTCCTTTTCCTCCCATCTCTAAATAATCACAAAGCCCTACCTGTTATACCTGCGGAATATTCCTCCAGCCTTTCCTTCATTTCCATTCCTATATTAGGCCTTCAGCATCCTCTCCAGAACTATTAGAGCAACCCACTAACAGTCCTTCTTACTGCTGGTCTCAGCCCCATCAAATCCAACTTCTAGCCAGTTTTGAGAGTGACCCATTTAAAAAGCAAACCTGACTATATTGTTTTCCTGATTAAAATCCTTCAAAGGCATCAGTGATTTATGGTATGGGGTCCAGGCTCTTTAGCCTGATAAAGAAGCCCTCTATGATCTGATTGCCTCCTACTTCATATCTCATCCTGCCTTGTACCTTTTGTTCCAGTTACCACTGAAACCCTTGAAACAGCATTTCATTTGTTGAGGGCCAGCTACATGTCAGGCACATTAGTGCTTCCTTTACATACAAGATCTCCTCTAATCCTTATGTCAGTTTGTAGGGTAGGTGGAATTATTTGCATTTTAGAGATGAGGAAATGATTTGCATTACCCAGCTAATCAGTGGTAGAAACAGGACTTAAACACGAACCTGAAGGCCTTGCCTTTCCACCCTGCCAAGGTGGTCTCTACTCACCATGCTATTTCTCACCTTCATGCCTACTCCCTGCATGTAACACCCCTCCCCCAGCCACTTATTCTTGTCACATTATAGAACTCAGAGCTAGTATCTTTTATTACATCTTGTGCTGGATTAGGTACAGGTAAAATAAAGTATTAGGTAAAATATCCTGGGGGACTTCCCTGGTGGCACAGTGGTTAAGAATCCTCCTGCCAGCGCAGGGGACACGGGTTCAATCCCTGGTCTGGGAAGATCCCACATGCCACGGAGCAACTAAACCCGTGCGCCACAACTACTGAGCCTGCACTCTAGAGCCCGTGAGCCACAACTACTGAGCCTGAGCTCTAGAGCCCATGCTCCACAACTGCTGAAGCCCGCGCACTCAAGGGCCAGTGGACTGCAACTACTGAGCCCACGTGCTGCAACTACTGAAGCCTGCGCGCCTAGGGCCCTTGCTCTGCAACAAGAGAAGCCACCGCAACGAGAAGCCCACACACCCACAACAAAGAGCAGCCCCCGCTCGCCGCAACTAGAGAAGGCCCGTGCGCAGCGATGAAGACCCAACACAGCCATAACTAGATAAATAAATAAATTTATTTTTAAAAAATCCTGATATAACTCTAGTGCTGTACCTACATTATAATTTAATGATCACTCTATATATCTGTACGTCTGTCTTTTCCACTCGACCACCAGAGCTGAGACCATATCGCGTCCTTGTTAGATATCCAGAGTAGAGTCAAAGTAACAACTCAGTAAATATTTGCCGGTTCAGTGCAGTGGATGATGACAGACCACAGAGCTCCTGATACTGCCATGTTACACACTGCTGACTTGTATAAAGACTTTGTATACACTTAGCAAATTTTCAGACACAGATTTGCAGTCGAAAGAGGTAACTAAGTTGTGTGACAGAACTCAAATTCAGTATTGTCTTTTCTTTTAGAGGGGGCTCATTTATTGTCACTGTTCCCAAATGTACAAAAAGAAAAGATAGAAAATAAGTCCCCAACGCAGTTCCTCCCACCCCCGTAACATTGCCCCCAACACAAACAATTTTGCCCAAACCACAAACATAAACTGATTCTGGTATTCTCATAAACAGTGCAGCTAAGAAACAGTTTAGAGAAAGTTTAACAGGATTCAGATTCTATCCATTCTGTCCTCTCAGCCCTGAGAGGTAATAATCCCATATGGGTCCCAGTCCTCCCCAGTGGTTTTCCCATCTCTGGTGGAAGAGTCCTTTTTTTTTTATTTAGTTAGTTTTGGCTGCATCGGGTCTTAGTGGCGGCACGCGGTATCTTCTGTTGCGGCACGTGGGCTCTTCATTGTAGTGTGAGGGCTTCTCTCTAGTTGTGGCTACACAGGTTTTCACTTCTCTAGTTGTGGCGTGTGGGCTCCAGGGCACATGGGCTCTGTAGTTGGGGCCCGTGGGTTCCAGAGTGCGTGGCCTCTTTCCATTTGCCGCACGCGGGTTCTAGTTGAGGCACGCGAGCTCAGTAGTTGTGGCATGTGGACTTGGTTTTTCTGAAGCTTGTGGGACCTTAGTTCCCTGACCAGGGATCTAACCCACATCCCCTGCATCGGAAGGCGGATTCTTTACCACTGGACCACCAGGGAAGTCCCTGGAAGAGTCCTTTTACAAAGTGGTATATTTGGCTGCTGCTTTAGAGATCCTCCTGTGCTGCCTTCTTCTTCTTGGGTTTTTCTTCTTGAATTATGGGGGGCGGGGGCGGTGTTGTGGCCTCTCACTTTAGATAGCTAATAAAATCATTTAATTCATGGCCACCTTCGTATTTCTTTGGATTTAGCTTCTTGTTGGCTGGAGAGAAGCAGATGGTAGGAAAACCTCTAACTTCATATGGAGAAGGCGCTGTGGCATCCATCTTGGCTATGATAATATCTGGGTCTTTTCTGAGCTTCTCTCCCAGTTCTTTTTTTTTTTTTTTTTTTTTTTGTGGTATGCGGGCCTCTCATTGTTGTGGCCTCTCCCGTTGCGGAGCACAGGCTCTGGACGCGCAGGCTCAGCGGCCATGGCTCACGGGCCCAGCCGCTCCGCGGCATGTGGGATCTTCCCGGACCAGGGCACGAACCTGTGTCCCCTGCATCGGCAGGCAGACTCTCAACCCCTGCGCCACCAGGGAAGCCCTCTCCCAGTTCTTTATACTTAGGCTCCAGATTCTTACAGTGACCACACCAAGGAGCATAAAATTCAATCAGCACATCTTTAGTTTCATCACTCACTAGTTCATCAAAATTCTTTGCTACCACTACCTTTACGGGCCCATCAGTGCTCTCTGGGATAGGCTCAGACTTCAGGTATCTCTTCAGGTTACCATCAAAGTAATCCTGCAGGGGCTTCCCTGGTGGCGCAGTGGTTGGGAGTCCGCCTGCCGATGCAGGGGACACGGGTTCGTGCCCCGGTCTGGGAAGATCCCACATGCCGCGGAGCGGCTGGGCCCGTGAGCCATGGCCACTGAGCCTGTGCTCCGGAGCCTGTGCTCCGCAAGGGGAGAGGCCACAACAGTGAGAGGCCCGCCTACCGCAAAAAAAAAAAAAAAAAAAAAAGTAATCCTGCAGGAATATCTCAAGAGCCTTGCCATCACGCGACAATTCCTCCTGCATGACAAACTTCTCTGCTTTTGCAGTTCTGATAGCAACAACAGCAATCTCTCCAGTAGCACTTTTCAAGCCAAAATCAGAAAGTTCATGACTAAAGCTTTTGCAACTAGCTACAGCAAAGTTGAGTTTCTTCCCAGCATCCAGGAATTTCTTTGCCACCATCATCACTCTGTTTCTCCAGTAGTTGGAACATTTAGCATTCTTTTCATAGTCCACATCATAGGAAGCCATAAGTAAGTCCTTACCCTGTATCAAATCTTTATTTTCTTCTGTCATGTGAGGTCAGATACCACAACTGTTTTCCTGAATAAATTGTTTTAACCTTTCCACTGGTCATTTTCTGTTTTGTATATGCCACAGTCTTGTCCTCAAACCTGTTCATCAGATATGAAGGACAGGGGCTTCCCTGGTGGCGCAGTGGTTGAGAGTCCGCCTGCCGATGCAGGGGACACGGGTTCGTGCCCCGGTCCGGGAAGATCCCACATGCCGCGGAGTGGCTAGGCCCGTGAGCCATGGCCGCTGAGCCTGCGCGTCCGAAGCTCCGCAACGGGAGAGGCCACAACAGTGAGAGGCCTGCGTACCACAAAAAAAAAGAAAAAAAAGATATGAAGGACAAAACAAGGTGATACCCTCTCCGTCATCATCATACTTGTTCACCAGAGACGCAACATTGGTGTGTTCAAATCGGTAGTTATCTCTCAAGTTGCTGGCTGCTTTTTGAAACTCTGAGTGAGCTTCACTGAATAAATCTTTGAAAGAACCCACTACAGAAGCATCTTTATCACTAAGGAACTTTTCAAATTCTTCCTCAGTCCTGAGAGGAACTGAAGCTGGTCCAGCCTACTTCTTCAGGTGGCTGACAATTCTATCAGCAGTCCTAGGCCCATCATAGCACCTAAAACAGAATGTAAAACTTTTCAAGAATAGTGCTTAAATAAATAATGATTTAAAATTAAAATAATTCTCCTCTCATACTGTTAGTCCTTTTTTCATTTTACAGACCGCCCATTTACTTTGTTACACTCAGGATAAAATACATCCTGTGGGCATGTAAAATGCAAAAAGAAAAATGCATGCATGAGCTATTTTCATTAATGATGGTGTTTAAAACATGTCTATATAGTCTTCATCATTATTTTGATTACTATATAATATTTTGCTGAATTATTTTATTATCTATTCCTGTAATCTTGGACGTTTATGCTTTTTTTTTTCAGTCTTTTGGAATCATAGATAGCTATTCTGTGCATAGGTTTTTGTTTCTGTTGAATTATGCCATTAAGAGAAATTCTGGAGTCTAAAATTTGGATCAGAGTATATCCATCTTTATTATTCTTAATATATAGCCTTCCAGAAAGAATGTATCAATTGAAATTATCATTATAAATAAGTGAAAACAACAGATTCCTTAAACTTTAACCAGCAGTGGGTACCATTTTTAAAATTTATTAGCTACTTAAATAGGTGATTAAAGGTATCTCCAGGCTCCATCAAGGATGGTCTTTTCCCCTGTTTTTCTTTATTACTGATATTTCTCTATGTAATGTTTGTGTTAATGTCACGGCTTATTCGATTTTTAGGTTTTGAGGTTTTCCTTCTGAATTTGAATGAACTCTTCATATATTACAAATGTTAATTTACCTGACATTTTCAGTACAGATATTTTTCTGAATCAGTTGTTTTTATAGGACAAAATTTAATTTACAACATTTTCACTTACAGAGGCTTTCAGTTTCTGTATGTTCAGTAGTGGCAACACATCCCTCTGCGTTTCCTCAGTGGATTCTTGTATCGTGTAAGGTGTAGCTCTGACACTTTGGTTTTCTAAATTGTCCTATTTTATCTTAATGCAACTTATTAAATAAGCCTTCTTTGTCCCTCTATTTGGGAAAACTGACTTAGCTTTCCACATATGTTTTGGGTTTATTTCTAAGGTTTCCACCTTTTCCTATTGGTGTGCCTTTCTGTGTTTATGTCAATACCACAGTTTTAAGTTCTAATACTTTTGTATGAGTTTAATGTCTGATATGGCTAGATTTCTTTCTCTTTTCTCCTGCTTGGATTGTCTATCAGCGTTTTGCCTTTTCTTATATTTTTCATGCAAATTTTGTTGCAATTTAAAAAATCATATTGCCATATAAAATTTTTATTTTATTTATTTTTGGCTGCATTCGGTCTTCGTTGCAGCAAGTCAGGGCTACTCTTCGTTGTGGTGCGTGAGCTTCTCGTTGCGGTGGCTTCTCTTGTTGCGGAGCACAGGCTCTAGGTGCACGGGCTTCAGTAGTTGTGGCACACAGGCTCAGTAGCTGTGGCTCTCAGGCTCTAGGGCACAGGCACAGTAGTTGTGCCGCACGGGCTTCGTTGCTCCGTGGCATGTGGGATCTTCCCAGACCAGGACTCGAACCCATGTCCCCTGAATTGTCAGGGGGATTCTTAACCACTGCGCCACCAGGGAAGCCCCATGTTGCCATTTTGATTGAAATTGTGCTAAGTCTGTAAATATCCTTGGAGTGAACATATAGATTTATGATTTCCAGTCTCACTGAGGCAAAAACTATACCTGTCTATTTATTTTAATTTTTTTTACATCTTTATTGGAGTATAATTGCTTAACAATGGTGTGTTAGTTTCTGCTTTTTAACAAAATTAATCAGTTATACATATGTTCCCATATCCCCTCCCTCTTGTGTCTCCCTCCCACCCTCCCTATCCCAACCCTCCAGGTGGTCACAAAGCACAGAGCTGATCTCCCTGTGATATGCGGCTGCTTCCCACTAGCTATCTACCTTACGTTTGGTAGTGTATATATATCCATGCCTCTCTTTCACTTTGTCACAGCTTACCCTTCCTCCTCCCCATATCCTCAAGTCCATTCTCTAGTAGGTCTGTGTCTTTATTCCTGTCTTACCCCTATGTTCTTCATGACATTTTTTTCTTAAATTCCATAAATATGTGTCAGCATACAGTATTTGTCTTTCTTTCTGACTTACTTCACTCTGTATGACAGACTCTAGGTCCATCCACCTCATTACAAATAGCTCAATTTCGTTTCTTTTTATGGCTGAGTAATATTCCATGGTATATATGTGCCACATCCTATTTATTTTAGTTTTTTGAAAACTTCTAATAAGGGTTTGTAGGTTTCTGTAAAAGACTTTTGCTCTTACTTTGTACAGCATAAACCTTAGTGTTTTAGATTGCTTTTAATAAAATAATAATGGCTAACTATTACTAAGCACATAATATGCACCAGACACTATGCTAAGCACTTTGTATATATTATCTCATGAAATACCTCTGTAAGGTAGCTACTGTTATCACCATAATGCCTGTGAGGAAGCCGAGGTTTATGCTGGTCACGTAATTTGTCCATGGCCACATGGCTGTTAAATGGTAGAGCTATGATTTGCACCCAGGACTGTCTGACTTCAAAGGCCTTGTTCTTAACCACCATCCTATACTTGGTAAACTGAAATTATGAGCTAATAAGATAATGAAATTTAGCCAGAATAAAAGCAAAATTCTTATTTCAAGTGGATAAGAAGAGAAAGGTCAGTATCTGTTCAGAATGTGAAAGAGTTCAGACCTTCTATGGAGTATCAACTACTAAAGTGGCATGATTGCTCGAAACAAAGTAATAAAACCCAGTTCTTTGTTAATGGATATATGACGTCAGCTTATGGAAGGGGATAGTACCAGTGGATCAGTATCTAGAATGCCGTGTTCTCAGCCCCCTGTTTTTTTGTTGTTTTTTTGTTTTGTTTTGTTTTCTGCGGTACGCGGGCCTCTCACTGTTGTGGCCTCTCCCGTTGAGGAGCACAGGCTCCGGACGCGCAAGCTCAGCGGCCATGGCTCACGGGCCTAGCCGCTCCGCGGCACGTGGGATCTTCCCGGACCAGGGCACGAACCCGTGTCCCCTGCATTGGCAGGTGGACTCTCAACCACTGCGCCACCAGGGAAGCCCTCAGCACCCTGTTTTGAGAGTGGTCTTTATAACTGGGAGTTTCAGCAGGGGATGATAACGTGGTAGATAAAGAGGAATTATGTAGAATAAATGGTTGAAGGATGGGAAGTTTCAGTTTGGTTAAGAGAAGATATCTGAAGAGTTGTTTAGAGCAGAAAGGAATAGACATGTGGTGAGCAAAGGTTTCAATGAAACATATTTTGACTCCAGTAAATTCTTATAGAATTAGCCTGTCCAACAGGGAAACTGGCTTCCTAGCAATTTAGTGAGTGCCTCATTCATTGAATTATTTGAGCAGAGACCAAAGGTTACAGAAGAGTGATTCCTAAATTGCAAAAGAAATTGATGTAGATTAATGGTTTTTAAAGTGCAAGTCCAACAACTGTAGAATCAGCCAGAAACCACAGTTGTTAGAAATGCAAATTAGAGGACCCCACCCCAGACTAATGAATCAGAAACTAAGATGAGGCAGCAGTCTGTGTTTTAACTAGCCATCCAGGTGGTCCCTGATGCATGCTAAAATTTGAAAACTACTAGCCTAGATAAAGTCTAATGTTTCTTAAAACTCTGAAGTTTAACCCTTCTTACTATTTGTCATGCAGTACACTTTTATATCAGTCAATGTGATACTAGTCGTGTACTACATCTAAGGGAAGTTCATTGTTGAAATAACAAAGGGACCTCATTGTAAAGTGGTTTCATCCAATAGATGGCTTCATGATGTCAACTGTGAAACACTGGTGCAGCTAAACTTCAAGGTGTCCCAGTAAATGATTGGAGGTCTCTAATACGTGCACAGCAATCTGTATCCACTAGTAAGGGCATTACCCTCATTATATGTGTATTTTTTTCCAAGGATAGATATGTAAATGCAAATGATCATACTAGTTTCATGCTTTTGTTTTCATCATCAAACTGAATTGAAGTCCTCTGGAGGTGGTTTGGAGTAGATGGGAAAAACTAAATTTCTTATAGCTGGGAAACAGTAGATGTTGAATTCCCTTTGCCACTTATCCATCTGTTTCTTCCACCATGCTGTGAATTCCTCTGGCATTGGGAGCATATCTCATCCATCTTTGTATTTTCCATGGTGATTAGTGCAATGCCTGTGAAACGTTAGTGCTCAGTCATTGCTTGTTAAATATAATGTATTTAAGGTAATAAGTTCTCTAAGTTTCAAAATATGTTTTTCATACAAAATCAAAGTATTATGATTAAATAAAACAGAGAAGACTAGAACCCAAGGCTGCCCAAACCAAACACAACCACTATTTACATTTTGTAATTTGGACAAATTTACTTTTATACAGATTACATTTGTAATGACTCTTGATCTTTTCTCCCGTTTTCTAAAGCTTCGTTTTACATGGTTATAATCATACTTTGCACTCTGCTTTTTTCCCTTTTCATTGTAGATTAGGGCATCAGATTACATGATACACTCACATGTGCAGAGAGAATACAGAGTTTTAAATTTCTGGAGCTAACTTGATCTTTCTCATCAACCTGGTAGGTAATTGGAAAAGTTGGCAATTAATGATAGCTTAGTCTTTTCCAGCTAAACAGTCTGTATCTGTGAAATAGTACGTTCAATTGAGTTTATTGCAGAAAAATGCTCAGTGTTTCAGATTTCTGTCCCTTGTCTTCTTTACAAGATGGCATCTAGGTGGGGATTTTTGGGGGTGGGGTGGAGTGGGTAGGTGAATGGATTATGTGAGACCATGGTGATGAGGGAAGAGGTCTCAGGTGTTTCCATTTATTCCAGTGCCCGGCTTCTGCTGGTTCACTGGTCTTCTCAGAAACCCCACATTCACTCTCCTGAGCCAATTGAGACATTGGGGCCCCCAGAAGAGATGCACATGCAGTATTCAGAGCGAGTCAGAACCGTTTTAAGGTCATCTATCTAGCCATATTCATCAGTCAGTTTTACACCATCTCTCCTGCATTACCTGGGGTGCCGTCCTTAGTTGAGGTGAGATTCTTTCAAATGGAGAAAAGGCAACAGATACTTTCAACTTTCTTTATCAACTTATGGAAGAGTCTCCCCACCCTTAAAATACCTGCCTCAGAGAAGTCAAGACACGTGAGCTTCCCACCTTCTTCCCCAAATTCTTCTCCCTTGTTGTTTGGACTCTCCCCTGTGTCAGCACAGATAGAACGGTTCTTTCCTCTTCCTGTCTGGTTAGAACTACCATACCGTACTATTTTGTGTTTCTTGTACACTTAAAAAAAATGAAACCAAACCAAACAGAGAACACTTTGGTAAGGCCCAACTCTTGATTTGAAGGAAAGGGAACTTTAAAATTTAGAAACCCTAAGAAAAAAAAATGTCATGAAGAACCTAGGGGTAATACAGGAATAAAGACACAGACCTACTAGAGAATAGACTTGAGGATATGGGGAGGGGGAAGGGTAAGCTGTGACAAAGCGAAAGAGAGGCATGGACATATATACACTACCAAACGTAAGGTAGATAGATAGTGGGAAGCAGCCGCATAGCACAGGGAGATCAGCTCGGTGCTTTGTGACCGCCTAGAGGGGTGGGATAGGGAGGGTGGGAGGGAGATGCAAGAGGGAGGGGATATGGGAACATATGTATATGTATAACTGATTAAATTTGTTATAAAGCAGAAACTAACACACCATTGTTAAGAAATTATACTCCAATAAAGATGTAAAAAAAAAAAAATTTAGAAACCCTTGCTGTCACTCCACAAACCTGGCTTTCAGATTGTCATTGTTCTTAGGAAAGTCTGTTGTGAGACTTAAGGCTGACCCATGATGCCATGATGTATGAGGCCGTCCCCATTCTCTGCTTCCCTGAAGCACCAGCCTCATTGCTCAGCTGCAGCCTAACATGATTTTAGGGGGAAATAAAATATGTCCATTAAAAATTTATAAGTATTATATATATTAAAATAATATCAAAACACCCCTATATGCTCTGGTGTTATGTAATGAGCACTGTGACTGGAGATGTATGTACTTTATTTAATCCTTGGGTTTAATTTATTTAATCCTTTATTCTCATTTTACAAATAGATACATTGAGGCTCAAAAATAAACCTTGACGTAGGTTTCACAGACAGGGCATTCTTTCAACCACATTGTGCATGATAGTTAACCAAATGCATACACCACTGTTTATTTAACCATTCCTCCATATTTAGACATTTAAGTTGCCACAGGTTGTTTTAAAGGCAGATATGCACCTCCTAGTACAAGGATCTGGAGTTTAGAATTCAAAGGCTACTTCAAACCAGATGGGGAAAACTTACAGATTAAAAGAAAACTAAAATATGTATCAACAACCAATTGCAATGTAATAACCTTAGGTGAATCCTGATACAAACACGATGTAACAACAACAAATAGAATCAATTGTAGAGGATTGGGTGGAGGTCGGGAGGATAGAGGGAATGAAATTGGCCATAATTTGATCATTGTTGAAGCTAGGTGATGGGTACTTGGGGGGTTCGTTTTCCCATTCTTTTGTATATGTTTGAAACTTTTCATAAAGAAACGTTTTATAAGATGGAATAGGATTCCCTACGCTTTCTGAGTTTTGAGCAAGGAAGAGTTCTTTTTCTAATAGTATTAAGCAAATATGCATTTGTATGATTTTGGTTCCAGTCTCCCATCCCCCAGCCCCCTACCCTCAACCACATTCCTCTTACATACTGTATATCACTTGACAAATTTCTCTTGGGTGAGCCATGTCAGATGAAAATTCTTCTTCATTGTGGGGTAAAAAGAGATGATCAATGCTCTTGAGTGATGTGTGTGTGTGTATGTGTATGTGTGTGTGTGTGTGTGTGTGTGTTGAGGGCACACAGTCAATGCAGCTGGTGAGCACAACAGTTCTCTGAAATAGTCCCTGCCAGAGCCTCGTTATCCCACTCCATGCTGCAGTTTTATCTTGTGTCTGAGAAAGTGTTTCCTCTGCCAGGCAGGAAGGAAATTTGAAAATAAGTGCCAGCTTCAAAT
Organism: Hyperoodon ampullatus; assembly: GCF_949752795.1. Classification (NCBI taxonomy): domain Eukaryota; kingdom Metazoa; phylum Chordata; class Mammalia; order Artiodactyla; family Ziphiidae; genus Hyperoodon; species Hyperoodon ampullatus. The sequence continues at coordinate 50,612,911 of NC_136919.1, forward strand.
GCCCGGAGGGCATACACTGACATCTCCTTTCCTGGTTGGTGAAGCCAGGATGTGCTGCAGAGTGTCTCATTAACACCAGGGGCTTGGCCAGGCAGGGTGCCCCAGTTTGAGCATGCATGCTATCCGGGCACAGTTTTTATTCGATCTATGAAATGTACTAACGTCACGTTGCATTAGACCCCCGAAGTGAACTTGCTTTCTATAGAAATGTTTACACTGTTTCCTCCCCTCCCCTCTCCCTGTGCTACTGAACCAGGTATCTGGCAATTCCAGCCCCACTGACATGAGAGGAGGTAACATTTCATTCATCTCTCTTCCCCTCTCAATCTTATTCAGAATTGTCATTCACATAATCATTAACATTTGTTAAATGGAAGAAGGGGGAAAGGGTGCAAAGGTAACATACGTGGGAGAGAAGGTGAGGGACAGTAAAGAATGTAAGATATTGTTCATTGCAGAATATGAATGAACAAGTACATTATCACCTTGAGATTCTGGTGGGATTCTGAAATGGAGACAAAATACTAAAAAATAGATTAAAGATGTGAATTTTTCTATAAAGAACACAATGAAATTTAATATGTAGGGGGAAAAATCCTTTGAATTTTATAGCTTCTTCTCATACCCAGTGCAAACTAATTCCAGGATTCAAGGGTGAAAGATGGTGGTCTTTGGTTATGTCACCTTCTTTAACATCTCTACAAAATTCAAAGAAACCAGGAAAATGTCATTAAAAAGATACCCATTACAGTCAAAGACAAATCTCATCTTCAAACTCCCAGTGTGTACCAGTGACTTTTTCATATCTTTTTCTCCAAAAACCGTATCATTGGCCTTGACAGTTTAATGCAAGTTGACAATTCAGTAAGGAGCACATTGATTTCTGTAGAGGAGAGCCCAAGGGGCAAGTTATAGGTGATGAATGTGGTGGAGATTAAAAGGTATTAATGAAGTGAATTTTCTAATCTCATTCTTTGAAGAACAGCCATTATCAGGAAATGCTTCAGAGTTTTGAACTGAAAGCAAATGGAAGAAAGGGAAATATGAAATGCTCAGTTTCTGTCTTATCTGTATACACCATTTTTACCAGTCTTAGGCAGGCTCTAACATTTGTACCAGCACTAAGCTGGGTAATTCACACACTTAATTAAACCTTTAGAAACATGTACATAGGTACATTTTATTCTCCCCACTTTGGAGTGAGGAAACAATTTAGAAAAGCTTGGTAAATTAGCTACAATCATAACAACTAAGAAGTCACAAGGCTAAGCTTATAACACAGCTCTGTCTGAATGTAATACCTGTTTCCTTTCTACTGTACTTCACTGACTCTGTTAGTGTAAAGGAGATAGTGCTAAAGTAGTTTGTGGTTTTAGAAGAATGTTCCAAAATGTCAGTTCTTTTTACTTATGGTTGACGCCTATGTCTTACACGCTTTACCACAGGCATTAGGGAGTTGTAAAAGTTTCCATATTGCAATAATTATAACTGAAAACTTGTATGTTGTAGGGTGAGGTGCCATGGAATGGAAAATTTCATAAATTATAGTCTGTCACTAACTATTTGTGTGGCCTTGAGCAAATGTCTAAATTCTCTGAGCCCAAATCATTGCTGCCAAATATAAGATAATTTATTAGGTTACGTCTAAATTATCTTTTTCTTCTGTGATTCTCTTTTCCTGGTTGATGCACTGTAAGTTCCAGTAAATCAGAATTGAGATTTTTACTGTCACTGTTTGTAGATGACATGATACTGTACATAGAAAATCCAAAAGAAGCCACCAGAAAACTACTAGGGCTAATCAATGAATTTGGTAAAGTCACAGGATACAAAATTAATGTACAGAAATCTCTTGCATTCCTATACACTAACAATGGAAGATCAGAAAGAGAAATTAGGGGAACAATCCCATTCACCATTGCAACAAAAAGAATAAAATACCTAGGAATAAACCTACCTAAGGAGGTAAAAGACCTATACTCAGAAAACTGTAAGACACTGATGAAAGAAATCAAAGAAGACACAAACAAATGGAGAGATATGCCATGTTCTTGAATTGGAAGAATCAATATTGTCAAAATGACTATACTACCCAAAGCAATCTACAGATTCAATGCAATCCCTATCAAATTACCAATGGCATTTTTCACAGAACTAGAATGAAAAAAATCTTAAAATTTGTATGGAGACACAAAAGACCCCGAATAGCCAAAGCAATCTTGAGGAAAAAAAAAAAAAAAAAGCTGGAGGAATCAGACTCCCTGACTTCAGACTCTACTACAAAGTTACAATAATCAAGACAGTACAGTACTGGCACAAAAACAGAAATATAGATCAATGGAACAGGATAGAAAGCCCAGAGATAAACCCACACACCTATGGTCAACTAATCTATGACAAAGGAGGCAAGGATATACAGTGGAGAACAGACAGTCTCTTCAATAAGTGGTGCTGGGAAAACTGGACAGCTACATGTAAAAGAATGAAATTAGAACACTTCATGACTCCATACACAAAAATATACTCAAAATGGATTAAAGGGCTTCCCTGGTGGCACAGTGGTTAAGAATCCCCCTGCCAACGCAGGGGACCCGAGTTCAAGCCCTGGTCCAGGAAGATCCCACATGCTGCAAAGCAACAAACGCCACAGCTACTGAGCCTGCACTCTAGAGCCTGCCAGCCACAACTACTGAAGCCCACATGCCTAGAGCCCATGCTCTGCAACAAGAGAAGCCACCACAAAGAGAAGCCCTCGCACTGCAATGAAGACTAGCCCCCGCTCGCTGCAACTAGAGAAATCCCACACACAGCAACGAAGACCCAATGCAGCCAAAAATAAATAAATAAAATTAATTTATTTAAAAAAATGGATTAAAGACCTAAATGTAAGACCAGACACTATAAAACTCTTAGAGGAAAACATAGGAAAAATGCTCTTTGACATAAATCACATCTTTTTTGACCCACCTACTAGATTAATGGAAAGAAAAACAAAAATAAACAAATGGGACCTAATTAAACTTAAAAGATTTTGCACAGCAAAGGAAACCCTAAACAAGAAAAGACAACCCTCAGAATGGGAGAAAATATTTGCAAACGAAGCAACTGACAAAGGATTTTAATCTCCAAAATATACAAACAGCTCGTGCAGCTCAATATCAAAAAAAAAAAACAGCCCAATCAAAAAATGGGCAGAAGACCTAAATACACATTTCTCCAAAGAAGACACACAGATGGCCAAGAGGCACATGAAAAGATGCTCAACATCACTAATTACTAGAGAAATGCAAATCAAAACTATAATGAGGTATCACCTCACACTGGTTAGAATGGGCATCATCAGAAAATCTACAAACAGTAAATGCTGGAGAGGGTGTGGAGAAAAGGGAACCCTCTTGCACTGTTGGTAGGAATGTAAGTTGATACAGCCACTATGGAGAACAGTATGGAGGTTCCTTAAAAAACTAAAAATAGAATTACCATATGGCCCAGCAGTCCCACTGCTGGGCATATACCCAGAGAAAAGCATAATTCAAGAAGACACACGCACCCCAATGTTCCTTGCAGCACCATTTACAATAGCCAGGTCATGGAAGCAACCTAAATGTCCATCGACAGATGAATGGATAAAGAAGATGTGGTAAATATATACAATGGAATATTACTCAACCATGAAAAGGAATGAAATTGGGTCATTTGTAGAGATGTGGATGGACGCAGAGACTGTCATACAGAATGAAGTAAGGCAGAAGGAGAAAAACAAATATCATATATTAACGCATATATGTGGAATCTAGAAAAATGGTACAGATGAACCGGTTTGTAAGGCAGAAATAGAGACACAGATGTAGAGAACAAATGTATAGACACCAAGGGGGGGTGGGATGAAATGGAGATTGGGATTAACATATATACACTAATGTGTAAAATGGATAACTAATGAGAGCCTGCTGTATAGCACAGGGAGCTCCACTTCACTGTATGGTAGAAACTAACACAACATTGTAAAACAGCTATACCCCAATTAAAAAGAAAGAATATGGGAGAGAGAAACGACTGAGATGAATGTGTTTACTAAAATACCAATAAGTTTGTTAAACTTTAAAAAAAATTGAGATTTTAAAAAATATGAATGCTCATTTGGGTTGGATTTTTAAAATCTTCTTAAAGTGACCTTCCATTTTAGCTAATTTCTCTTACTGTCTCTCAGTCTCACACACACACATGCACGCACTGCATACATGCACACACAGACACCCAGCACACCCTGTACAATTAGCATTATTATTTATACTCAAAGAAGGACAGTTCAGGGTTGGTTTCAGACACAAAGCACACAGATAAGGAGGAGTTCCAGGCAGTTTAGTTATTCAGCACAACTTGAACATTAAGACAACAGCCCATCTGTCCATCCCACTGTCCTCTACCACCCCTTGTGAACTCATGGAAGGTTGTTGATCTGGACCCAAGTCTAGAATTCTGGCTGCTTTGCTATGAGTCTATATTGGCCTCACCTACCTCCAAGCTCTCAGAAACCAGACTTTGATGTGCAGTATGAAGAAATAGATGTTAGATTCAGACACAGCAGGTCTTGGATATTCTTTTGAGAGGATAGATTCAGACACAGCAGGTCTTGGATATTCTTTTGAGAGGATATTTTTTCAGCGGTCCACAGTGGTAACTTTTTGGTATTTCACTGTATATAGACTTTGGGTTCTAAGGAGGAAATGTTAACCAGCAATGCTGTGGCATGATTCCACCTAGTGAGGGAATGAGATTCTTAGCTTGACGAAGTCTTCCTGCCACAGATACTATCAGTATGTGACTGTCTTTCCTGCCAAACTGATAACCTCTCAAGAGCCCACTATGTACTGTAGACATCCCTTTATTGCTATAGCACTCTACTCAGTGGCTGATACATAGCGGCAGTACATCAAGTAAACAGCAGCATGTATTTTGTGGTGGGGTAAAAAAAAAACAAAAAAACATGAATTTTGGAGCCAGGCATCCCTGTGTTCAAAGTTCTGGTTCTGCTAATTAACCTGTGTGTTTTAGGAAATATTGGTTAGATTCTCTGAGCCTCAGTTTTCTTATCAGTACAATGGGATGAATGAAACTTCTTGGGATGTTGTTTAAGGTTTAGAGACAGTATAGGCAAAGCAGCTATTGAATTGTGGGCACTCACTGGGCAATAGCCAACAGCAGCAATATTGGAGGTAGGCAGGACTAAATAAATGTTAGAACAATAGAATTATTATCAAGAGCTGGGTTATAAACCACTGTGTCATAGTAGAGAAGGAAACTGCCATGAACCTATCAGGAAGAAAGAATTTTTTTCATTTAAAATACAAAGAAGTGTTTTAACAATTAAGAGTGGTCTGTCGTATGAGGTGATAAGATGCCCGCCCAAAAAAAGGAAAGAAAAAGAAGACTTCAAGCAGTCTTTAAACCAGTAAAAGGTGGAAAGGAAGGTACACTGGGCTATTACTGGGAGACTTCCAATTCAGCAGTTTCTCAATTTCTGATATCCGGGTTCATTTTCAGTTGTGAAGGCTTCCCAGTCAAACATGAAGCCATAATGTTCAAGGCAGATTATTAGTAGTTTGCCTTTGCTGCACTAGCATAAATTCTTTGGAGAGGAATTGAAAAGACCACAACTAACTTTTAATGAAGCAATCTGTTTTGCTAACATCAACCAAAAAATAACAGGAAAGAAGGCACAATGTAGTTTGTAAGGAAGGTAGTGATAATCATTCAACATTTGGTTTACACTGTAAATGCAAGGAATGAAGGAAAGTGGTTTTGAAAAATCTCCCGGGACCAAAATACAATCACTCACCTTATCTCATGCTGATGAGCACATGCACTCCGGCTTGGCATATGTTTTCATAAACTTCCCATTTTCAGGGAGTGTGGCAAATGTGTAAAGAGGAACACATCTGCGACCCCGTGGAGCTGATGTGTTAGCAGAAGGCACAAGGTCGTGGGTCAAAGGGGGCATTTCTTGGGAGAAAAGACAGCAGAAATATACCTCCTCATGGGCCCCAACACCAGATGAGCGGAGCACTGGCTTTTGTGTCTATGAGGGACCAACATTTTCATTAGGAGACTATTGAAAGACTAAATTGTTCTGTCTGATCAAATGACATCGGGATTTGAGATTTGCTGTGACTGAGTTAGCCCTCACTCACTCAAAGAGTAAACGCCATGAACTCACAAATATCCTCATCCCTTCCTCTTCTGCGGTGAAGAGCTGGTCCATCCAGATGTGAGGCTGTTTACACACAGGGCCCTAAAGACTTAAATGTACTCAATGGATTCGTAAGGGATCCCACTTTTATTATGTCCTACTCATACTTTTACACAGGCACACACACACACACACACCACACACACACACACACACACACACACACACACACACACATACCCCTCTTATGCTTCAAGCTAGCCTAGAAGGCATTTCCTCTGGTAAACTTTCCTTTACTTCCCCTGCCCCTCCCCACCTTTAATTGTGCCTCTATTATTAGTTAGAATGTGTATGCAGTAATGTGTTTTTTTCTTGCATTTTGCCTAAATGAAAATCTGAGGGTATCTTTACATTTAAATTTTTTATGTAGAGCTTCAAAAACTTTTAAAATTACGTAGTCAAATTTATTGACTTCTTGTTGTTGTTCGCCTCATTTCTTGAAATTAAGGGCACAGCCTCATCCCTTTGAGAAACATTTATAGACAATTATACTTCATGAGTGTCCAGTCGGCACAGCCCCACTGGCAGGCAGCTCGCACTCGGGTTCTAATTCTGGGAAGGGGCGGAACACTTGTTAATATAAAACACTTCCTTTTGCCTGCTAAAAGGATTCTGGCTGTGCCCTAAACTCTTTCTCCCGCCTTGCCTTCTTTCAATGCCAATCTCCTTTTCTGGGATATCATGGCACAGAATCATGAAGAATAGTGGTAAAGGAAAAGTAAATTCAGAAAGTTCATTCAGAAGAGATTTAAAGGAAAATGCTGGGAAGCAAGCAACCATGGTGTCTCAGAGAAGTGAATACAGAAAACAAATGGGAACTTTAATATATTGCTGTGGTTTGTGAATATCCTTCACAGTGTTTGAAAAATACAAGGTAAAAAAATCTGTGTTTTTTGAAAATAGATTTTGTTTGTTGGAGTGTTTTTCTGTGACCTCAACAGGGTTCTGTACTACTATGTGTATTATGATTTTATAAGCAGTGCTTTTAAAACTTATGAATATGAACATGTGCACATCTCTACAATTTTCTACAATATATGTTCCCAATACCTCATATTCTTGGTCTCCCACATCCCTCTCTTTTTCTCATTAGAGGCCCCTTCTGGTCTCATAGTGGTTTCCTTTTCCCCTATCACTTAATGAACAGTTACTTAAATGAACCGTGATAAATGTCTGTCCTGGCATGGTCTCAAGTTAAATTCATTATAAATGTTGGGTTGCTTAGGCTAAAATGCCTCTTATCATCTCAGAAAATGAAATTGCAGGCTCATTTTCCAGAAGTAGCTAAGGAAAGCTTGCACTCATCAATCCTCTCACAATTAGGGTGGAGCAGCCTGGTGGTTAAGAGCTCAGCTCTGAAGCTCCTCCCCATGGTTCAGCCCTAGTCCAGCTACTACTGTCTGTTTTTAATCTTGGGAAAGTTACTTGACCTTGTCATGCCTCAGTTTCCTCACTTAAAAGGAGAATATTTGTGGGGCTTCCCTGGTGGCGCAGTTGTTGAGAGTCCACCTGCCGATGCAGGGGACGCGGGTTCGTGCCTCGGTCTGGGAAGATCCCACATGCCGCGGAGCGGCTGGGCCCGTGAGCCATGGCCGCTAAGCCTGCGCGCTCCGCAACAGGAGAGGCCACAACAGTGAGAGGCCCTTGTACTGCAAAAAAAAAAAAAGAAGCTGTCCTGCAAATATTGCATGAAAAGTTGGTAGACTTGAAGGTGACCCTATTTGGTGATTCATATTTGAGTTCCTGGGTTCTGATATATCCATTCACTCATTCAGTGGTGGTTCATTGAGCCCCTGCCATGACAGTTATGACATTATGCCAGCAATCATGGCACAAAGATGAATAAGACACAGTTGTTGACCCCAAAGAGTCCCCAGACTACAGAGGGAAAGAGTGTATAACAAATAAAATGTAGCAAGAAAGTGCAAGAATTTTTTTTAAGCCTATAAGGTACAAAGCGCATGCAAAACAAGGACAAAGTTATTATTGTCCAGGAACTCTAGGAAGATTTCCTAAATGAGATGAAAGATTAGTTGAGTTGTTGAAGGGTGAACAGGCACCCACTAGGCAAATGATTGGAAGAAATCAATTGCAGGCAACGTAAATAGTGTACACAGTTATCAAATAGCAAGCAATTTATACTGGAATATAAAGTTTGAGTCAAGAAATGGGAAAAGATGGAGCTAGACCAGTGGGCAGGAGCCATGAAGACCTGTCAGCCTTTTAAGATAGATCTAAGTCAGAGAAGGCTGCTGTTTATTACACATCTAGTGTTTATGTAAGTATGGCCCCAACTCAAAGTTGCCTCCATACCCTGAGCAGACTGCAGTCATGACCAGGCAGTTACTTAGTTATATCCATACTCATCATTTTCCTGCATTAGCACCATTTGAATGGAGTGCTTGAGTTTGGAACCTTGGAAATAGGAATTCCTCTAGAATAAGCAGAGCAGCAGCATGAATGAATTACACACAGATATATCAAGATGTGTGCACAGGCCCTGACATAACTATTTGCAATAAGCATTACACCTTTCCCATTTAAACACCAATTCCTCATTTGTAGAGATTAATACTTTTCTAACTTCTGGATCCAAGTTTTCATTAGAACCTCTTGTCCAGACTAAGCTAGTCATCATTTCCTCTTTCTAGAAATATTCTGGTTTCTCACCCTTCTCCTGAATTTTTTTAAACTAAGTTGCTAAGGATCCTTTCCCTTAACTTGTCTTCTATCTTACACACGTGCCTATTTGCGTTTTTCCATTCATGCTATTTCAGTACAGTGCTGAAAGGGAACCACTTCCCTCCATCTAATTAAGTACTTAGGAGGCATCTTGGTTTAGGTTAGGTTGCACCAATCTTTGGGCTAACGTATTCTCACTTCACTTGTCTTTCTTCATAGCTTTCCCAAAGCAGCGCTTTTTCTTTGGACACTTTTCTAATGAAAACCATTTTTTGCCAAAAGATTATTACCTTCATCGATTACAAACTCTGCCCCCAGCCATAGGTCTACTAGAGCCAGATTGATAACTTCAATCTTTGTGGTTTTCCTGACAACCACAGTTTGGCTAACCAGGAGCCCCTGTAAAGAATCTGGCTACCAAGCTAAAGCTACTTCTACCCAGGATGTCACATGTGTCCAGCCTGTTCTAATGGTTCCTCTTCTTTCCCATGGCCTGGGACACTTCTGTATCCTTTTGCTTTCCTAAAAAGGAATAACTAATTAGTTAATTGCTGGTAAGAAGATTGTCTGCCTCAGAACAGCATGTCATTTCTACATGGTCTTTGTCTGTTTTCCCTTTCAAAAACTTCCCTTTTTGCCTACAAAACAAGACAGTCTTGTTTAATATGTGATGCTTTGGCTTCTCTTATAATTGCTTCCTCCCCAATAGAAAATCCCTTTGGGGCTCATTTAAATTCTTTAACTCTTTCCTGACATTCAGCAGAGAGGTTTCCTAAGAATCAAAGCACTTTACTAAATAAGTAGACTATATTCCTATTATTGGCATTGTTCCAACAATAATTTTCAAAATTGAAGGATAGATATTGAATGACCACATTGGATCAAATACCTGATGAGTCAATATTAGTATTGTATACGCATGTGTTATGTAGTTTTGCTGTTTCCATTCCATTTAAATAATAAGGAATTCAAAGCAAGAGGATATATAAAAGCCAATAATGATAAGCTTTTACATTCATATAGACCCTCCTAACTCTTAACAAATACATTTTCAATATACATACCCCTACTGTGGTGTCAGCTCTGTACATTGGAAAGATTGATATCACTTCAATTTTTATGTCCTAACACAGTCTTAGAATTTTACTAATAATGTTGCCCCTGAAATACATGTAATTATTCAGGGGAAAGTCAATAAGATATGTAAAGTAAATGCTTCAACTGAAGACAGACCTGTATAACATTCATTAATTATGTGAATGGGTAATGTATAATAGCATGTGTGGTTAATTATCAAATTATGTTGAATTTAACAGAAATTCTACTAGTTCATAGTTGCTAACACTGGATCCTAGAATATACTGTAGCATACCAGAAATACTATGACAATTGTCAGAGGAAGTCCTATTAACTGTGAAAGGCCTTCATAAATGAGACACTGCCCTCGAAATTATTGAATTGTTTTGAGAAAAGCATTTATAGCCACAGTGAGAACACAGGTCCTGAATTCAAAGTAATATTTAAAATACGCCCTGTAAGAAAATGTATGGCTTTATCCACTTTGCCTATACAAGTCCCTCTGAAGCATAAATCATAAAACAGAGAAAAAACACCTATCAGCTGAGTAGCAGAGTGCTGACAAGAACTAGGAAAATAAAAGCAACTTCAGGCCGTTATACCCAAAGACCCCGAGGGTTGAATTTCCCCGAGGGCACGTGCTGTAAGTTAATATATAATTGTTGCTTCTTGAGAAAATATTTGAATATCCAAACAGGCACTGGAGTTGCATGGATGTAGTTAGGTCTGTGGTTTGCAATGTCTGTGGAATGGGAAGGGACTCCAGGGCTCACAGCTAGCCACAGTCACCCTGCACCCTTAATCTGTAGCTCATTCACCTGAAATGGTAGTTTGGTTCTGCTTTTAAAGACTGGAGTCAAAACAAGTCAGAGGGGGAAAAAAAATGAGTTCTGAAGAAGAGAAGATAGCAATTACTAGCTTAAATATTGTTTTTGAACTCATATGAGAAAAATGTCAGGTCACTGGCTATCCTCCCTGAGAACCTGTTCCAGGAGATAAATCCTTGGTCTCCAAGCCAAGGAGATGGGATGAATTCTCTGTTTGTTCTATGGCCAAGAGATACTATCATTGTTTTCTAGGCTGATTCGCAAAGCCCTATCCTTCGAGTATGACACATAAAGATACTTGAGTTCATTGTGAGTTGCTAAAAGTCTAGGCTTCTGGAATACAAAGTAAGGCCAGGCTGAGCTTTGCTAACAAGGATCTCTGTAAAACCTCCAACGAACTGCCTGGAATATATACGTTTCAGAAAATTGACAGAAAATGCTCCCTAGCAAGAGAGCTAAATGGAATGGGCTGCTGGGGAAACATTCTAAGTAGGAACAGGATCCCAAAGCAGAATTTCCAAAGGAAAGAAAATGAATAATCAGCCCTCTCCCTTTCACAGCTGCCCCTCTCCCTGTTCAACAACCGGCAAAGGAGCTGTGTTGTTACAAAATGCACACCCGGGAGTGGAGTAGCAGCTGGTGTGCAGGCAGCTGAACGCCCCGGCAAGCCCTGGCCCCAGGAAACAAACACCTCCCAGGTTTAAGGTAGAGCAACAGGGGAAATGAAGCTGATTCACTTAGGAAGAGCCTGCTAAACTATGGGGAGGACCCAAGACCTCCAGAGCAAATGAAGCCTCGCCAAGGCAGAAAGAAGAAAGAAGACCTTCAGACGTTCATAAAAATGAAGTGCTCCTTTTTAGAGAAACTGATATTTAAAGTTGTGTTTACAAGAATAGAATCCATAAGTGCCCAGGGGAAAGTGATGAACGGGGTGGGGTGGGGGAGAGGGAGGGGAGTGTGAAATCATCATGTGCTAAACAAACGTCCTTCAAGGAAACTAAACACACGACTTGGGCCAAATTCACACCAAGCTCTAACTGAACTCAGCAAAGCCTTCTGCCCTCTTCCTAATAGATTTAGCAAATGATCCTGGTTATTTCTTAACACTTCTTAATATTTCACAGATGAAACAAGCTCATTCAGAACGGTATTAATCCTAGGTGGAATAGAAACACTTGAAAATTTTTCATGTCATTGTTGGGATTTTGCCAATATGAAAGGAATTCATTCTCAAAATATAAAAACCTAGGAGAAAAAGATCAGTCCATCATTGTTACCGAATCAGGTCCGGCTGCTCGCCACTCAAAAAATCAATACGAGAGAGAGAGACAAATGTTGGTAGAAGAGAAAGGTGCCTTTAATCAGAATGCTGGCAATTTGGGGAGATGGTAGACTCAGTGTCCCCCCAAAACCACTGGTGGACTCAGTGTCCCACCAGAAACCACCCATCTGGGGAGATGGTGAACTCAGTGTCCCCCAAAAACCACTTCCGAAGATTCTGCTGGGCCATGAAAGTTTTAAAGGGAAGAAGGGAAATAATCTCAGTTAATCACTGAGATGGGGGGGTGTCAGACTTGTCACCCTCCCCCCACCGCAGGCAGGCTCATCGATCCTAGGAGAAGAATACAAGATCCTTCTCCTAAAATTGCCAGTGTCTACAAAACTCTTCAATGTGAGCATTTTGTTTAAAGAATGAATAAATAGCTATTTAGTGTAACACACTGGGCTGGGCCCAGTGGACATGTACAAAGGGAGTGAAGACACATCTATCTTTACATACACAACTGAGGACACATAAGTAACTAAAGGGATAAAGGAAGCAAATGCCTCTGGATGTTATCGTGTTCATACAGTTTGGCCACACAGTTTTTTCATGAGATTACTGAAGGGGAAGCTACGGAAGAGATCTGGTCATCTGTTAATTACTTATTCTTCATTTCTACTTCTTTGATCTATGGGAAAAAATGACAGGTCAGGCAAGGTATCGTATGATTAAAAGATCTGAAAGGCGTGCTTGGGCTGGAGATAAGTAGAGCATGTGGGTCCTCAGTTTAACAGTTAGTTACAACATAGCTTTGCTAAAGTGACAAGAAAAGGGGCTTCCTGCTGAGGGCAGTTTCCTGCAAAGAGCTGCTTACATGATGAAATTACTTAATTGATATCTTGATGTATTTACTTTCTGGGAGCCTTTTAAAATTTATAACATGGCAACTTACACCCCTACTGCTGTGCTTCTGCCTACCATTAACAGAAGTATGGCCGAGCAGTGAGCCAGTGCAGATGGGCAAGAGCCTTGGATGACTCCTAATACCAGATCCTTCTCCTAAAATTGCCAGTGTCTCCAAAATGCTCTTCAATGAGCATTTTGCTTAAAGAATGAATAAACAGCTATTTAGTGTAACACACTGGGCTGGGCCCAGTGGACATGTACAAAGGGAGTGAAGACACATCTATCTTCACACACACAACTGAGGTCACATACGTAACTAAAGGGATTAAGGAAGCAAATGCTGAAGGGGACAGGCTTTGTGTTATCGGTTGCAGTAGTCCTGGCTTCTGTCGATGCCATGTTTTCTAGTTTTCAAGCACATTGCTCATCTCAGTGGAGAGCTGCAGGAATTTCATTTGGACAAATAATCAGAGAAAGGATGAGGATAGCAAGAGTGCTCTCTCCTGAAACGTTCAGGCTCAAATCTCTTTCTTACACAAGAGAAGGTGAAGCTTGATGAAAGGCTTCATTTTAAAATTGTACCCTTTTTTTTTGCTGCACGCTGTTCCCCTCACGTCAATGGCACTGAAGACTAGATGACTTAACCAAAGTAGAATGTTCAGATGGCACAGTGTTTGTTTGTCATGACCTTGTAGGTGCGTGTTTCTGGCAGGATCTCCCTATGTCAGTGTATATTCAGTAGTGAGTTACAGGTTCTTTTCCCCGGATTCCAGGTCTGTCACCCACTGGTTCTGTGGCCTTGGGTGGGCTGCTTGACCACTCTGGGTCTCATCATCTTCACCTGTAAAAGAGGTTAAGAAACTCCATTCTGCCTGCCTTGGTGTGCTACTTTAAGACCCAATGAGGACTTCCCTGGTGGCACAGTGGTTACGAATCTGCCTGCCAATGCAGGGGACACAGGTTCAATCCCTGGTCCGGGAAGATCCCACATGCTGCGGAGCAACTAAGCTTGTGCACGACAACTACTCAGCCTGTGCTCTAGAGCCCGCGAGCCACAACTACTGAGCCCACGTGCCACAACTACTGAAGCCTGCGTGCCTAGAGCCCGCACTCCACAACAAGGGAAGCCACTGCGATGAGAAGCCCGCGCAGCGCAATGAAGAGTAGTCCCCGCTCGCCACAACTAGAGAAAGCCCGTACGCAGCAACGAAGACCCAACGCAGCCAAAAATAAATAAATAAATCTATTAAAGAAAAAAAAGACCCAATGAGAGTGCCAGAAGGCACTGAGAGATGAGAGATATTTGTGTGACCTGCTCCTGAGTTATCACGGGATCCACACACACAGAGTCGAGTGCCTAGACTCATGAGGTGTGAGCACTTAGTTATGTGAATCACATTTAATTGTCAGCAGGGTAGCAGCTTCTTCTCCTTCCCTGGCGGGAGCCTTTCTGTGGTCAGCATTCCTGCCATCCCAGAGGCTGAGTGGGGCTGGGCAGAGAGAGTGAGGGAAGTGTGTGGACTTTTGTAATAGAAATAAAGCAACAAATGCCTCCTCAGACAGAGCAGCAAGAGGAAACAGTCTGCACCTGGCCCTGGGTTTTTACATGTTGTTGATGTTGGTTTTTCCCTCCCAAAATTAGATTAGGCCCTGTGTGGAACTGTGAATGCCTGTACACCTACTTCATGACAGGACAGCAGAGCAATCTGTTTTCAAAGGCCAAGAGCTGGTTGGTTTTTTTTTTTTTTACCCTCAGCTCTGCGGTTTTTCTCTCTCTTCATTCCAGTGAGGCTTTTTTTTTTGCCATCATTTTGAGTCAGCAGCCTGCCGGTAACAAAGGTACCCAGCTGTTCTCTGAGTTCTAATTTCCAAACAGCTTTTAATAGGTACTGCCTGCCTTCCCGGCTGTGGGCTGCCTCAATAACACACCAGATTGCAGGTATTTTAAGGAGGGTTCTGAGGATTATGGTGAAGTGTGGTTTTGCCCAATAGTTTTAAGAATAGAATCGCTAATATCTCCCTGTAATAATTTGTTCTCCTTTGATAGATGAGTGTGTGTTCTGGACAGTTTACTGCAATGCAGACCTGAAAGGGAACTGGCAGGGTTCTCCCAGATGTACTGCAGCAGCCCCGGACAAGCAGTAATCATAGCTGACGCCCGTGAGCAGGTCATAATTGTCTTAACTAATCCCACCCCAACAAGAACGCTGTGTAGCAGATGTCTCATTATCCCCATTGTATAGATGAGGAAATGGAGCTTTTGGGAGGTTAAGTAACTAAGGTCACACAGCAAGCAAATGGCAGACCCCAGGTTCCAACGCAGGCAATCTGACTCCGTCAAAAGCCATCGACTTCTACTGAAGTGGGTAGCAGCACAGACTGACTGCTCAACTCGTGCATAACAAAGGAAAACATGATGGGATGATCCTGTTTTCTTTAGTGAGTGTCTCCAAAACCTAACACAAGGCCACCACTGATGTTTTCAATATATCAGAGAAATCACACCTCTATAGGATCTCAGTCTCTAGGAAGAGTTATTGCTTTTTCCATTTTAAAGACTCATTGATTAGCCAAGAAGAAGCTTGAATATGGGGAGAACTTGACCCAACACTATAAAGCTTCATTAAACTAGACTCCATTAATTACTATCATAGAATCAAACATCAGAATCAAAAAACTATGGAAGTGACTGTATGATTTAAATCCTTGTGTTCAAAAAGAAACCTCTCTCTCTCCCCCTCCTCCTCTCTCTCAAGTGCCCTATGGCCCTGGGAAGTTCAGCAGCTTGTCAAAAATGCACAAGTAGGGCTCCCCTGGTGGCTCAGTTGTTGAGAATCCACCTGCCAATGCAGGGGACACGGGTTCGTGCCCCAGTCTGGGAAGATCCCACATGCCGCGGAGCGGCTGGGCCCGTGAGCCATGGCCGCTGAGCCTGCGTGTCCGGAGCCTGTGCTCCACAACGGGAGAGGCCACAACTGTGAGAGGCCCGCGTACCGTGCAAAAAAAAAAAAAAAAAAAATGCACAAGTAAATTCAGGATTCAGAATTTCTGCATATCAGGACAGGAGTGTGGGCTGAACTTTAGCTTTGTACTGACTAGAAGATAATGTTTGCTAAGCAAATTAATCAGGTAAACGCACTTGCAATGGAATATTTAAGCTAGTCAAGAGAATAAATTGCTTCCAAGCATGTATTCACATGCAAATGATTGATATACTAATTATAAGTCACTCATCTTTTCATTAAAGGCTGCTCCCTGAGGACCTCTGTTAGGTACAACTTTATTAAGTAAACATTCCTGAATATATCTATCTTAGGAAAACAAGCTATCTTAATTCAGATTTTTCATTGGTTCAGATAGACATCTGGCCCTCCTACCCCCAAACCCAGATTAAATATTTCACCCAGAAATAATTATTCAGTGCATCCTACGTGTCAGGCCCCGTGTTAGGCCCTGGAAATCCAAAGGTGTATAAGATATGATTCCTATTTAGAAAAGGTCCATATTAGTTGAATTTTGTTCTTCTCAAGAGGTCACAACTTTTCCATTCATGAACACTTAAGACCACATGGGCAGCACTGGGGTGTGGGGAGAGGATTAAAGAATCACCAGATGACACCTAATTTCCTCTGAACAACGTGATTCCAGATTCATCTGTACTGTGTGGACCCAATAGGTTTGTCAACTGCCATGTGTTAGTATTATTACACATTAAGAAATTGAATTTTAATTCCACCATTGGTATGACAATGTAACAGAAATTAGAAAGACCCAGTAGAAGGGAGGGCCTGATTTTGAAAGACAACAGTGTCTCTTCTAGTCAATATCTTTGGGGACTGAGGGATCCTGTGACAGAGTTTTCCAACTCACTGAATCCGTAGGCTTTTAAGCACCAAACTTAGTTTTATGGTATCCATTCTGAATTGGAATCTTTTTCAGTGGATAAAGTATACTTGCTTACACTGTTGAGCAGCATATGTTGATGACTTCTATCCTTTTGGTTGTTCAGGCCCAGTGTCAATCTTGGGTCCTTTCTTCTTCTCCCACTGCCTGTCAAGCCTCCCTCATTATATATTCAGAATCTGACCACTTCTTACCTTCACCTCCACATGCTGGTAAAAGCCACGTCATCTTTCGTCAGCATTATTCCAGTAGCCTTCTAAAGTTTCTGCCCTTGCCTCCTTGGAATCTCTTGTGATCCTTTGAACTTGTAAGGCGTCAAACCCTGCAGTGGTTTTGCACCTACGGCCAGGTCACGTGGCCTACAGAGACCTTCATGATTGGGCTCATCTCGCTGACTGTCTCCCCCTGCGCCCTCTCTTTTTCTCGCTGCCCCCTGCTGTTTCTCAAACAGGCCAGGCATGTCTCCATCGTGGGGCCTTTGCATCTTCTGTTCCTTCTGTCAGAAATAGTCTTCCTCCAGATATCACCCCCCACCTCACTCCCATCAAGTCTTTGCTCAAAGATTTTTTTTTTTAAACCTGTCCATTGAGGGGCCATTTTTTTAAATATAAATTTATTTTATTTACTTATTTTTGGCTGCGTTGGGTCTTCATTGCTGCGCGCAAGTGGGGGCTACTCTTCACTGAAGCGCACAGGCTTCTCATCATGGTGGCTTCTCTTGTTGCAGAGCACGGGCTCTAGAGCGCAGGCTCAGTAGTTGTGGCGCACGGGCCTCGTTGCTCTGTGGCATCTTCCCGCACCAGGGCTCGAAACTGTGTCCCCTGCATTGGCAGGCGGATTCTTAACCACTGTGCCACCAGGGAAGCCCCTCAAAGATCATTTCACATGAGGCTGTCCTTAGCCTCCCATTTACAACTGCTGCCTCGCCACCTGGCACTCCCTTTCCTCCTTCCCTGATTGTTTCCATGGTACTTTTCACTGACAGACTATCTATGCATCTTAATTATTTTGATTTCTCTACACTCATGCAACGTAATGTAAGCAAAACAAGGACAGGGATTTTCCTCTTTTGTTCACTGCAGTATTCCCAGCCACTAGAAGAGTGCCTAGCACATCATAGGCACTTATTAGCTGCCTATGTAAGTAATTAACCTATGAATGAGGGACATCACTACCAACCCTTAGTTGAGGCGCTACTTGCACCTCAAGATATATATCAGAGTTTCTGCAGGTGCGAAGGAAGCATGTATAGTGTGCAAACAAAGGAATGCTGCGGTCCACTGCTTTGATTTGTTTCCACATTTGTAAAAGAAAGACATGAATTTATAATGTTTTGGAAATAGTAACTAAATAACTTCACAGTGTCCTTTTGAATCCATGTCTGTGTTTCACAGGTTGTCTGTTTCCATCACTAATGGACGAGTCCCTGTCACTTTCTGTTCTTACCAGCACCACCTTCTCAAACTACATTCTGGTCTGTTGTTTATAATGTATGGTAGGGTCAGAGCACGTTAGAATTGTGCCTCAAATACTACTAATTAACTTCAGAGAAAAACCTGTGTGTGACTCCCTCCCTCAGATTGAAGTGATGGCACATTCCTGCAGGGTCACTGTGATACCAGGACCCTGCACACTTACTATCTGCTGTTAGTTAATGCACATTGGCTACTCGATGCTTTCTTTATTTTGTGTTTCCGATCCATTTTGCCTGTTTGTGATTGCCAGATATTTAGCTCATAAATGAGAGAAGTTTCTCTGGGCCCTTCTGTTTTTTCATCTTGCATGCAGTAGTAAGCTTTTTATATTTCTCAGGAGTTTTGTAAGACTTTTTCTAAATTATTTCCTTAAATAACAGTGAGTCTGTTAGTTCAGGGTGTTATACTTATTAGTCAATATGTAAATATCAAGTCTATTAATTAAAAGTCCACATTATTTGTTAAAAGGAAATTAAGATAAAAGTATATAAATATGCACTTTCTATCTCAGGATCTCAGAAGTGGCCTCACGCAAAGAAGGCCATTTTCTCATGTCCCAATTTGTGTTGAACATGAATCATTCGTGGCCAAGTTCACATCTACCGCTATTACTCCTTCCCCATAATTTTTGGCCTTACTGACAACTTCAGTGACAGCCAGTTATGGCCTGAAGTATAAGGAAGATTTTAACAGGTCAGAACACCTTCTCCTTCGAGATCAGGTTTTTGCTCTCTGATGGCCTTGCATCATCCTCTCTGATTTCTGGGATTCCAAATTCATTTTCTTATGCTTATCACTGGAAATTTGTACTTTGCTTCAATAGGAACTTTGCTGCTTCTCTAGAGACTATGGAATTATTGTGCCTTTAAGCTTTGCTCTCTGGCTTACAACCTTGATCCAACTAACAGGAAATGCTCTCCAAGTCCCATAATTGCACATTAATAATTAATAATAATAAATACAGTTTTTTATTCTACTTTCCAGAAACTGTTCTAAGATCTTCCCACACGTTATTATATTTAATCTTCACAGCACCCCATGGAAGTTACCTTTAATCTCTAAAATAGCTAACAATTCCCACCAGCCAGTGATGAAATGAATGCAGAACCTATAGAGCCATGCATATGTGGGTATGTGTCTGTGTGTGTGTTGGGGGGCGGGGGGACTTTATTTAGACAACATGGGGGAAAAAGTTTTCATTTTAAGTAGGAAAATAACCAGAGAAGTTTTTTTGTTTTTTTGTGGTATGCGGGCCTCTCACTGCTGTGGCCTCTCCCGTTGCGGAGCACAGGCTCCGGACGCGCAGGCTCAGCGGCCATGGCTCACGGGCCCAGCCGCTCCGCCGCATGTGGGATCTTCCCGGACCGGGGCACGAACCCGTGTCCCCTGCATCGGCAGGTGGACTCTCAACCACTTGCACCACCAGGGAAGCCCACAAGAGAAGTTTTTAAAGAAACAATAATCAAAATAACAATCTACTACCTATTTCCTAATTGTTATAAGATTTGACTATGCCTTTAAAATTTATCTTTTATTCTTGTGTATCTCAGGTCATTTTTCCTATCTCCTAACACCACCTCCTTCATCTTATTTTTGACTCTTCTTTGTATTACAAATGTGGTTCCTTTCATAGCCTCTCCTAGTGCTGGCACTCTGAGTGCTAAATTTCTCCACCTGCATCTCTATTTCAAAGCGGCTTAACCATTTCTTCTGCCAAACAGATCAACAAGCCTTGCATCCTCTTTCTCCTCTCTGTCTTTTGAATAGCTCTGAGGAGTACCCTGTCTGCTTTTAATTTGCACCTTAGTGATTCTCAATGTGTTGGCCACAGATCAAAGACAGCAGAACAGTTGGGATGCTTGTTAAAATTCAGATTCCTGGATCCCAGTCTCAAGAAATGATGATTTGGTGGGTCTGACCTTGCAGTCTTGCAAGAGTCTAGTGATAGTAATACACAATAAAATTTGAAAATCACTACTCTAGATAAAAATTGTTTTACCACTTGATTCTTAAACTGGCCTTGCTTTTCGGACATTTTTAAATCATCAAACAAAATAAGAATTAAATAGGTGTCTTCATAGGAAGAAAGACACAATGCTGGAGTTCTCTACATAGAGGGCCTTTTATATACTCACTCTCATCTAGGCCTGCCAGTCCTATTTCTGAAAGCTTTTGTGAGCCTTCCTAGTAAGCATCTGCTAAGTACTTGTCTGTGCAGCGTTTGATGGTTACCTTGGGGCCTGATGTAACTCCCCAGGGTCACATAGCTCAGAAAATGGTGGAACATGGTTAGTCTGACTCCATCTGCCTCTCACCTTATTCACTGTTTTCCATTCATGCTTGATTCCCTAGTATCTGTCTTAGCCCCCTGCACATAATAAATTTTGTGTGTGAGTGATTATGTGTAGCTCAATAAACGGGCACAGATATATTCTTGGTCGTCTACGTAATTTTAGGCATCATTTGGGCTACCCCTCTGTTCAGTATAGCATGGTAGGTCAGATCATGAACTTCTACAACCGGATTCCTTGATTTGAATCCTTGAGTCACCACTTGTAAGACCTTGGATACATTACTTCTCTGTGCCTCGATTCTCTTATCTGTAAAATGGGGATGCTTGTTGTAAGGATTAAATAAACTGATATGTATAAAGTGATTAGAAAAAATCTGGCTTAGAGTAACCCCAGTTAAGTGCTTTCTAGGATTATTGTTTTTGTACAGAAGGGAAAATCTAGTGTTCAGCGACCTCTCTGTTCAGTAATGTTTTATGATGCAACAAATATGGATCAAGTTTATGTCAGTTAAACAAGACTAGCATGGTGCTTGCTTCTACGCAGCTGATAGCCTGTCAGGAAAGATGGGCGATTAGGTAAATGCAATAAGCTATGGGGAGTCTCATGCTGAATTTGGGCAGGTGGGCAGGAAGTCCAGGTTGTGAAAAACCTTGACTGCTGATATCTCCATCAATATTTTAGATAAAGGCAGGGCATGGTCATCATGGTCTCTGAAGCACTTAAAACTGGCAATAAAGTCAATGAGGGATTCATAGGGCAGGCAGCGGGGGCCAAGAAAATGATTAGAATGTGGTTATAATAGTCCAAAGGTAAGGTTAGAAGGTTCCCATCTAGAAGGGGAGGAACGGAGATGTACAGGGGATACC
Source organism: Hyperoodon ampullatus (assembly GCF_949752795.1). NCBI lineage: Eukaryota > Metazoa > Chordata > Mammalia > Artiodactyla > Ziphiidae > Hyperoodon > Hyperoodon ampullatus. The sequence goes on from NC_136919.1 coordinate 50,634,455, forward strand.
GCAAAGGAAGAAGCAAAAGGATTAACTGACTAGGAAGAAAATATCAGGGACTGCTTAAGGACCTCCAGCTGGTTAGTTGCAGAGATGGATCCAGAATGCACATCTCCTCACTTGGGACCCCCATGGTAAGAGCACATTTGTGGAAGGGCTTCCCAATATTGTGTGGTTCTCAAAGCGTTGTTCCAGGACCATCTGGGAACTCATTAGAAATGCAAAGTCTTGGGTCTCACCCCCATGAATCAGAACTCCTGTGCTTTAACCAGCTGCCCGGGTGATCCTGATGCCCCCAAAATTTGAGAACTATTGCCCTCATTCATTTCTTCATACAGCAACTATTTATCAAGGGCTGATTATGCCCTAGGAGGCTACATCTGTGAATCAGAGTCCAGGTGTCCTTAAGGAGCTTACAGTCTAGTGGAAGGACACAAACACCAAAAATTTCAAACAATTACAGGAGCAAAAGTGTGGGTGGGCACATTTGACAGAAGGACTTAAACTTGCCAGAGTAAATAGGAAATTTTTCCTTAGGATGAATTTTGCAGTGAGAGCAAGAGTTTTTCAGGTGAAAGTATGCAGTTGTGGACAAGTAAAAGAAGGCCCGAGTAGCTAGAGCATAGCTAGGAAGGGCAAGAGGAGGCTTGCTGTGGATGGAACATGAGCAGAAACCTGAACACGTAGGCCTGTTGGCCTTGGGACAAAGCCATGTGAAATGGAAAACCCAGGGAAGGGTCTGGGGGAGAGGAGGAGCCTGATGAGATTTGCACTTTTAAAAGACCGCTTTGGCTCTACTCGTGTAGATTATACTTAATGCCGCTGTAATCTTCACAGGTATAAATTCAGCCATCCTTAGCGGTGCTCCCGAAACCCATATGAGCCTCCAGTTTGTCCAGCCCTCTGCCTTCTGGGTGGGAAGCCCAGCCCTGATGCTTCCTTTCAAATCTGTGTGCTTTTCTGACCCTAAAATTCTCCTGGCTAGTTCAAAAGCAGCTATTAAGTTTGAGTTTTCAACTGGCCTCCAACCATGAAACCACCAAGAGTTTCATTTTAATTTCCCTTTCATGCCCTTTCACACCTTGACTCCTTTTGAAAAAAACCAACTATTGATACTGATAATAAACTCATTTTATGCTTTGGAAGGAATGAAAATGCTCAGCTGAATTCACCATTAAATACACTCCTCTCATGATGGAGTCTACATTTAAGTCAGGCTCCTATTAGCTGAGAAAAGAGTGTCCACTGAGGTATGACATGTTTATTGTGACTAGTTCCTGCAAGCGCTGCCAAAAGAAAGATAGTATTTTCAATGGCTAAAAGCCACAATGCACAGGACATGAATTGTGTATGCCTGTCTCTTTAAAACAAATCAGCATAAATTATCCCATAGGGCAGACTGCAGGAATTGGGGGCCCCTAAAAGAAATATTTTGTCTTGGTCTTCTCAGTATCAGAAACCTTGGGATGGGAATGTAGTGACTGAATGAGATTCCAAATCACAACCTTATAATGTCTGAGGGGGAAAAGGGTAGGAATGAGCGGTGACCTGCATTTGCGAGCATCATCTGTCAAGCGACCAGTAATCAACATGTCATTATTATTCTCATCAGCCCAAAGCATGAGAGTAAATTGAGTGAAAAAAAAATCTTCACATTATGTGAAATGATTACTGCCTTGGAGCCGTAATAAACAATGATCTTGCCCTAGCGCTAGGCAGCAAAACAAATGAGGCTTGCCCACTGCTGGTGCAGGGCCAGAATCATTACTAGGTTCTATACCACCAACCCCTCCCGTCTTGTAAGGGCCTGATTTAATCATTAGGGCTGGGAAAATGCTGCTCAAACCCCCCTGTTAGATGCAACCTTTGGCTCCACACTGGGGACGTTGGCTGCCTTGCACAAGTCTTCTCTCTTCCACCCGAGTTTACATTCACCACTTGGCTTCCCAGAACCATGAGGGAGTCCATTAAGGGACTATGATTGTAGAACACAGGGACACACTTGTTGCTTTCAAATGTTAGTTAGTCAACCAGGCTCCAGGCAGGCAAGAGGCAGCAGGAGGCACAATAAAGATGAAGAAATTGTCAGGCAAGGCTCTGACCTTCCCAGAGAGTGAGGCTGGAAATTAGTGAAGGATCGGCAAGGACTCTGTGCTGGTGGTCCAGTTCTATCAAGTCCTCATCAGGTTGGAGAAATTCTAAGGGTAGGTCTGAATGTACCCCACAAACTAGGCTGGGAAGAGCCACTGGACAGTTTTGTAGGATGGCTATCATTGACAGGTTCCCGCTTGGATCTCCCTTTTTCCAATCTGCAAAGCAGGGTCAGCTGTCAGCCCACAGGGCACCTCTGTGCAAGTTACATGCCATCCCTTCTTGCCTCCTAGGCTGGGTTCCCTTGTGTAGAGCACACATTTCACAACTGTAGGCAGCAGCCCTTAAAACACTTCAATGTTTAAAATCATACAGTTTTGCTCAAAGGTATTACTAGTTATACGTAATTATAAAAGGGGGCCACTTCTGGTTTCCATTCAAACAGCTTGGCAATGGTTATTCCTGTTCTTATAACTAGAAAAAGCTGAATGAACTGAAAATCAATGACTTTCCTTGGACCTGTCAGAGAATTAAGGATGCCAGGCAAACTGCCACGCTGAAACCTAAGCAGACAAGTTGTCTACTTTGGGCTGTTACAACAAAATAGCACAGACTGAAAGACTTAAATAACAAATATTTATTTCTCACAATTCTGGAGGCTGGAAAGTCTAAGACCAAGGTGCTGGCAGATTTGGTGTCTGGTGAAGGCCCACTTTCTGGTTTGTAGATGGCCGCCTTCTTGCTGTATCCTCACATGGTGGAGAGAGAACACTCCAGTCTCTTCCTCTTCTTCCAAGGACATCAATTCCATCATAGAAGCTTCAACTTCATGACTGCATCTAACCCTAATTACCTCCCAAAGGCCCACTCTTAATGCCATCTCATGGGGGGTTAGGGTTTCCACATGTAAATTTTAGGAGGACACAAATATTCAGTCCATAACACTGGTGAATCCAAAGAGTCCTAGCTGAGATTTGCTTACTTGGGACAGAAGCTTCTAGAGCCATAAACTGATAGGGAAACTTAAATGATAATTCTGATGAATTGTTAGGGCCATGGGGTAGACTAGCTGCAGAGTGAGAAATTCCTGAGGGTCACAGTCTTAGGGGCACCTCCATACTTTTGTTGGTTTCACCTCCAGAAACCTTATCAGGTTCTCATAGTGAAGAGAGACAAGGAAGATTTCCTCTTGGCTCTGGCAGGGGAGAGGAGGGCCAACCATTGTGAAATATGCCCAAAGTGGTCTCTGTAACAAATATCAACACTTAAGAGAAGACTTTACTGGAGCCTTATCCCTTCAGGGGAAAAGGACATTTCTCTGACTCTGGCACCCTCTAGCTTTCCTGTTTCACCAGATAGGTAGGGAAGCTAAGAAACACACATGAAGGTCTTGGCCAAGAAACACAGGCTCACTTAAAGACTGAGATATATTCATAAGACTGTAGAGCATTTCTCCTCCACATACCTTACTACCACACTGACAGTGCTACAGCATAATTCCAGTGGATTACAGCTGAAAGAACTGCAAGGCATAGGCTCCATTTAAGTAGGAGGCAAAAAGGAGGAGGAGGAGGTATGTAGATGTTAATCCCAAACTCCTAATTTATCCCTCTCTCCCCCCGCTTCCCCGTTGGTAACCATAAATTTGTTTTTGAAGTCTGTGCGTCTGTTTCTGTTTTGTAAAGAAGTTCATTTGTATCATTTTTTTTAGATTTCACATATAAGCGGAACTCCTAGCCAGATAAAAATTAAACTGATAGGTAAAAGTTTATTTATCTTAGTTCCTATTACCTGATAAATCATGTCCATCTTTCAACAAAAAATTACAAGGCATACTAAAACTCTAGAAAAAACACAGTCTTGAAGAAACAAAGCAAACGTCAGAATCAGACTGAGATATGATAAAGATTTTGGAATTAGACAGGAAATTTAAAATAACTCTGCTAAAGGCTCTAACGCAAAATGTAGAAAACATGCAAAAATAAGTAATGTAATCAGAGAAATCAAAACTCTGAGAATCAAAAGAAAATACTGTAAAGCAAAAATAGAAATGAAGAATGCCTTTGATGGGCTTGTTAGTAGACTAGACACAGCCAAAGAAATAATCAAGTTGAAGACTTGAAGTTCATAGTAATGTAATTTTTTTTACAAAATTTTTATTATTTTTGTATTCTTAGAGAAAAATAGTTTATGGAAGAAAATTTTGAAAGTATAGACAAGGAAAAAGAATACATTAGGAATCTGTCATAACTCCACCACTTCACGAGAAACCCTGTTAAATTTTTATGTATCTGACTACTTTGTCATGTGGTATTTCTTTGGCGTTCAGATTAAATGTCTGATTATATTATTTATCATTTATAATATTTTTTGTCATTACCTTCAGTTTGTATGATAGGTGAGTTTTGTATTTTCCTGTAGAGGAAAGACATGAAAGACCAGATCAAGGTTCTAGTTTTCCTCTGTTTCCTCCCATAGTTCTTTACCCAGTGCTCCCTAGCTATAGTGAGCTTTTAGTTTGCTAATCCATTGCTAGATAATGGGGAAAATAATTCCCCTGGGTTTCATAAGTTGGAAACTGGTATTTCTCAATAGAAGAGCTTCTGCCTCTGATTGGAAATGTCATGTTTGTCAGATACATATCATGTTCTTCTTTCTGTTCCCAGGTAACACATCTAAGAATTAAACCCTTTTTTCAGAGCACCAGAGTAGCCTAGGGGATAAAAGTGTTTGCATCTCACGTTGCACCTCCGATAGTCTGGTGTAAATATTGCTCAGTGGTGGGAACTTCATCAGAAATCTTGTGGGTAATGCCAGGCCGCTTCTCACAATGCCACCTAAGCCCCTACCATTGGTTCTACTGCCAGGTTTTAATATAATTTTAGGTCCCATTTGGAACCTAAAGCAAATACCCTGGGACTATTATTCATAGATATTAGCCAGAGTGCTGAGGAAAAAGGAAATTGGAATGAAGAAATGTAGATCAGCAGTCACAAAATTAAGTTCAAATGTTACTTCTCTAAGGAATCCTTCTTTGAACTTCAGAAAAGATACTTTCCCCTAAAATATCCCTGATGCATCTTTTTGGGGGTCCCTTTTATTTTTCCTTGAAATAGTTAATACAGTTTCTACTTAAATGCTTGTGTGATTATTTGGCTTCTTCTATTGCTAAGTCAGATTCCAATTCACTCACCACTGAACATTCAGTTTGTGCTGCGTAGTTGTATCCAACATATATTTGTTAAGTGAACAAATCAATGAATGAAAACTAAGAGCTCAAGATTTCTTCACATCTCATCTCTCATCCTAGCATTAGTCTAAGGTAAGTTGGGATCATCATCTAAGTGATGGCTCCTCTTGAGAATAGGAAAGGGACAAAGATAGCTCCAGTTTTATAATTATTGCTGTGAAATGGCATATTATTTGTGAAAATGCATAATCTGACTTCCTCTGTTTATTAAAAGCAGAACTACTCTGTCCTGTATCTCTGCCCTCTCATGGAAGTGATCTCTGGTTCTTTCAAAAAACTCTTTTCCTAATATAATTAGGGCTTTGAAAATGGCCAACATCACAGGTAATATTTATTGATATAACTTTTCCAGACAACTGTAAAACACTTAGAATTTTAAAGATAGAGGAAAGAGTAGTGGTCCACTCTTTTTATTTAAACATCAGACCTCAAATTTCTTTCTTCATTGATTTGCTGTTTGTGGACTTGGTGGTAAAGATTTTGATTTAGTTTAACATTTTCAATTCATTATTGCCTCACTATGTGCTTGTCCTATGCACTTTTATTATTAAAATTTTTAATAATTCTCCACCAAAAAAATTGTGGACTCAACGTCTACACATAGTTCTATGAGTATTAACACATATGACAAATACAACCACCATCGCAGACAGATGGTATCTCATGGGGATTCTTCAAAGTCAGACTTTCTCAACACATATAATAACCATGTGACCCAACAATCCAATTTCTAGGAATTTATTCTAGAGAAATGAAAACTTATGTTCACATAAAAACTAGTACATGAATGTTTGTAGAAGCATCATTCATAATCATCAGGAACTTAAAACAATAAAATATTACCATAAACTAAATGTTACCTTTGTTATATTCTATTTCTTTTCTATCCCAGCATAAAACTATTCGCTAGAATATTAGCTTGAAGCGGCTTATCATTTCTCATTCTCCCAGCATTTGCTAATAGTAGGATGGTTAGGAGTGCCACTAAATTGATCTAATTCAAGGCACTCGAGTCAGTTAGATAATATTCTGATATTCTTCTGTCCTCTACTCTGGGTGCCTGTACATATATGAAGGGGCCTAATGGATCAGTGGCAGGAATTATCAAAGCACTAAGTGGCACTTGTAACAAGAGACTATTATGCAATTATAATTAAAAACCATTCGTCATTGGAATTTTTGTCACTTTTTTCCCATTTCATGAGTGTTCTTTATTTTCTTCTAGCTCAGTAGGCTAATTCTAAAGAATAATTTAATTTTCCAAATGCTCAAGGACACCAACTGTGTTCATGTGTTTTTAAGAATGATTTAATAAAGCCTTTAAATTAACTTGCTATAATTTCTGGGTGGTAACCGCATCCTACACAGCAGTGTGCATGCTAGAAATGATGATCGACATGGGAGCTTGCAAGATATCAAGGCACATGACCTTCACTGCAGAAATTGCAGGGCAGAATACCAGAGCATGTACCTCTTCACGTTAGCAATGTAACTAGTTTCAGTTCTTCCTAGGAATTGAAGAAAGAATTGAAAAGAAAATAAGGGCAATGAAAGCACCATTCTTTAGCTAGAAATATCCTTACACTTAAAAGACTAGTTAAAACCCTGTCATGGACCAATTTGCAGTGCTAAGAGGATGAAGGTAATAAATAATTTTTCACTTACGTCCAGCTCCAAGTAAAAGTCTGGGTTTCCCAAAAGAAGAACTATAAATTCCTTCTTTGTGGGAAGCCTCTACTTCCTGTTAGCAAGCTAGAGCCAAGGCTTCAAAATGGAAAGCCAATGTAGACATTAAGACACTAGTGGAAAAGCAGTTGTCAGCTTCTGCTCACCCTCTACCCATCTTTTCCACATTCCTCTGGACAGGTGTATTTTATAGTTGCTAAAAATACTGATTAAAGGGTCAAGCTAATTGTTTGGAGGATGGATGGATGGATTCCTGAATGAGTGGCTAAAGGAAGGAGTGACCACACTAGTTTAACAACAACAGAGTTTTCTCTGACTATAGCGGATGAGCAGATTATCTTTACCTTGGTGCTTCCTTCTCACCCCAGTCCTATTATAAATTCCAATCATCAGCAATGTGGGGAGCCTTTCTCCTGACTCAGGCTTGGGGCAGGAGGAAGGGGAAAATAAAAGTGAAGAGTCAAAAAAAAAATTGAAGAAGGAGGAGGAGGCGGGGGAGGATCAGAAATGTAAGGCAGATATAGGGAAAACTATAAGTCAAATGCCTTATCTGTCACCACCCTAAAAACACATTGTAAATGGCAAGAAAAGAAAGCAGGCCCCTTGAGGATATTATTGGGTGTTGCCTAGGCAAGCGGCCACCATGAGCAAAAGATGACCTTGGGAAAGCTGTGAACTAAAATAATAACTCTGGACTGGTTGCTGAAGAATGTGTGGAGGAAAGTGACTTAGACAGGCAGTCTAGAGGTGTTGGCAAGAGATGAGCTGGGTGACAACAGGGAGGGGCTGTTGCCTTGGAGGGATTCTTTCAAGAGCAAGAGATAAGGCTAAGTCATGTACGATCACATGACCAGCATCACACTGCATTCACTGCCCTTGAATGAACTTTGGTAAAAGCAGTTAGAGAAGGCTAGAAACTAGAAAACCCTGACTTTGACTAACAATCCTTTTTTTTTTTTTAACCATGAATGGTAAATTATGAGAAATCTATAACCCTTTTGCTCATACCTAAAAAGCAAAGTAAGCCAGCATTTTTTAAACACTCTGTCCTCTGAGAAGTAGGAAGGGCGTAACATCAACAAGAGACCAACTCCTACCCACCTTCACACCCTCCACATGAATGAACTCACATGTATGTGAACTTACACATGTTGCCTTATTGCCCTCCTGCCCCCCACCACTACCCAAAAGACAGAGAAGGGAAGGTGCTTTATTTTGCACTGTAATAATAGGAGTCCTATTGCTTTAGTGAGGTTCTGACTCAACTCACATGGGAAAAAAGAGTGATGAGGTTGTATTGACACAAGACTGGTTTAACTGAAAATAATCACCAAGTTCTACTGGGTCCTAGAAGAAGAAATACATTTCATAATGCTCTAATCATATGAGTGACAGTGTGACTATCCTTAAGAGGCATGGGGTTGCTGGGTAAGACCCACAGTCCCCTGGACATGCAGGGCAGGTGTTGGTACACACAAGCTGCCTTGGTTCTAAGTTCCTGCTCTGTCTGTCTTTTTGGCTCTCTGCCACAGGAGGCTTCCTCCTCATCAAGCCACTTCTCTCTTTGGGAATAAGATCAGAAATGCTTAGCCTGAGGTGCCCTCATAGTTTGTGACTATAGGTAGAGTATTTCATCTCTCCAGCAAGATGACAATGCACAGACCCCAGCAATCCCTTTGGTCATGAAGCTTCTAACCCACATATACGTGGAATAAGATTCCATCACTTCTAAGGCAAAAGAATGGAAAAATGACCTATATAACCTCACCCATTTGTCTGACCTTCTACTGTTAAATCTCTAGGCGTGTGTGTGTGCAGCAAACATAAGTCGAGATTTGGGGCAGTAGAGAGGGATTTACAGCACAGAAATGCAAACAACTTCTTCTTAAAAAGCTTTTCAGCTATGCATCCATGTTCCCAAGTCAGGGATTCTTATTCTTTTGCTTGGACCCACACCCCACCATTCTCCAAAATTTCTACTATTCTCCAATGCAGAACAATGTGCACAGTATTTGATTCCTTTGCTCGAAATATTCATGCCTTTAGGGCCACATCTTCTACTCCCAAAGGACCTATAAGAGAATTTTCCTAAACAAACATATTTCCCTCCATCAGAAGAATTCTGGCACCAGCAGCTGATTTTTTTTTTCATGCCACAAACATCCGGCCTTTGTTCCTCACTGCTAATCTGAAAATGTATTTGACCCGATTCTTGACTTTTGACTTTATTCCTTATTCTCTTGTATCCCTCCCTACTCACACCCCCATTCCACATACCAGTTGACAGATTTAACATCCCTGATCTTCACCCAGTTTTTCCTGGAAGCATGGGTCACACCTGCTGAGCACTAGAGCCCTATGGTGGTAGATGCTAGACATGGTTGAGGTTGGAAGGCGTCCTTGAGCTCACATAGAACGCTTTTAAACTGTGTTCTGTGGAACACAATGGAGCCCACTGGCTTCTTGACTGCTTGAGGTTTTAGGGGCCAACTCAGGAATAAACCTGCATGAGTGGGATCTAGAACCTTCGTCCCTATTTGAACCAGAGAAACTGGGCTTTTCTCTGCTTTCTACGCTGAGTTTCCATGTAAGATTTCACTCAGAAAAAAAAGTTTTTGCTGAGTTGCTAACTCAGTGTTCTCACAACTCAGACAAACGACCTCCCTACAAGTCAGTTATACTTAACTTTTTCTTTAATTAGCACAACTTGATGGCCAAAATTTGTTGAATACACATATACATAAGTATATAACTCTTGTTCTACAACTCAGTGGTTTTTAGAATATTCATAGAGATATACAGTCATCACCACAATCAATTTTAAAACATATTTATCACCCCAAAGAGAAACCCTGTACTCTCTGGCTATCATCCTCCTATTCTCCCCATGCCTTAGCTCCTTTCAGCCACAAATTCACTTTCTGCCACTGGTAGACATTTTATATAAATGGAACCATGCAATATGTGATCTTTTGTGATGAATTTATATCACATATACAAGGTTTATCCATGTTGTAACATAGATCAGTATTTCATCTCCTTTTATTGCCCCCAAATAATCTTTTATATAGATATATTACATTTTATTTATTCATTCATCAGTTGATGGGCATTTGGGTTCCTACTTTTCTACATTTGGCTACCATGAATAATGGTACTACAAATATTCACATACAGGTTTTTGTGTGGATATATATTTTCTCTTGAGTGTATACCTAAGAATGGGATTCCTGAGGCATATGGTAAATCTATGTTACCACAGTAACTCTTTGAGGAACTGCTAAACTGTTTTCCAAAGAATCTGCACTATTTCGTATTCCCACCAACTATGTATGTGGGCATCTATGTCTACACATCATTGCCAACTTTTATTGTCTGTCTTTTTTTATTATAGCCATCCTACTGGGTGTGAAGTGATGTTTTGTTGTGGTTTTTATTTGCCTTTCCTGATGGCTAATGATGTTGAGCATCCTTTCATATACATAGTCGTCATTTTTACATATTCTTGTTGAAGTATCTATTCAAATTGCCCATTTTAATTGGGTTATCTTTTATTAATGAGTTATGAGAGTTCTCTGTGTAGTCTAGATTAAAGTCCCTTATTAGATACATATGATTTACAAATGTTTTCACCCATTCTTTGGGTTGCCTATTCACTTTCTTCATGATATTTTTTGTGGCACAAATGTTTTTCATTTTGATGGAGTACAATTTATCTTTTATTTTCATCACTTGTGCTTTTTGGTGTTGTATCTAAGGGGGCTTTACTTAACCCAGGATCGTTAAGATTTAATCCTATGTTTTCCATTTGAGTTAACTTTAGCATATGGCTACCCAGTTGTGCCAGGATTATTTATTGAAAAAACTATTATTTCCCCTTTGTATTGTCTTGGCACCTTATCAAAAAATCAGTAACTATAGCTATAAGGATTTATTTTTGGACTCTCAATTCTATGCCATTGGTCTATATGTCTATCCTTATGTGAGTACCACAGTGTTTTGACTGCTGTTACTTTGTAGTAAGTTTTTAAATCAGGAAGTGGAAGTCTTCAAACTTTATTTTTCTTTTTCAAGGTTGTTTTGGCTACTTGTGCCCCTTGTAATTCCATATGAATTTTAAGATCAACTTTTCCATTTCTGCAAAGCAGGCAACTGGGATTTTGATAGGGATTCCACTGAATCTGTAATTCACTTTGGAAAGTACTGTCATCTTAACAATATTAAATCTTCCAATCCATGAATGTAGGGTGTCTTTCCATTTATTTATGTCTGCTAAAGCTTCTTTCAACAACATTTTATAGTTTTGCATTTCTTTTGTGAAATGTATTCCTAAGTACTATATTCTTCTTGATGTTCTTGTAAATAGAATTGTTTTCCTAATTTCATTTCCAGATTTTCACTACTAATGCATATAAATATAACTAATATAGATAGATAGGTAGGTAGGTAGATAAATAGATAGATAGATAGATAGATAGATAGAATATCCTGAATCCTTAATGAACTCATTTATTAGCTCTAATATTTTAAGTGGATTTCCTTGGATTTTCTATATGCAAGATCATATCTGCAACAAAAAGTTTTACTTCTTTTTCTTGCCTAATTGCCCTGGGTGGAAACTCCAGCACAATTTGAATAGAAATAGTGAGAGTAGAATTATACTTAGCTTTGATATGTTTTCTGTGATTTGGGAGGTGTATACTGTGCCCTCCTGGTTATATTTGCATAAGTTACATTATATATTATACATATTATTTGTCATATATATATTAAATGGAAAGATAGATGTGTATTTTGTAAGAGCAGACAAGTTATGGTTACAGGGCAGATAAATACCAGAATGCTGAGAAATACCATAAGGAAATTAGGTTAAATTTTAGTATTTTCCATCAGTTTGCAACTCAAAATAATAACTTTCAGTTTTTCCCTACTTTGTTGCTTTTCACAGAAAGTCTGCCCACCTTTGCAGACCTCTCTTGAGAGGCGGGTGGGGTAATTTTGCAGACAGATGTATAAGCTGGGAGGAATGTTAAAATATATAATAAAAGACCCTGATTTCAAAGTAAAAATGGTTATTCAGTAAACATGCATTGCGCATCCTCACTGCCCAAGCTCCTTGGAAGATGCTGCATGAACGTTATAAGCAGAGAAGGAGTCCAGCTGCTGAGCCTTTTGGACATTAGGTTGCTGGTGAGTGGCCCTGTGATACAGTGGAAGGAAGACCAAACCAGGAGCCAGAAAACCTGATCTATAATCTTGATTTCTTTTTACTTAAGTGTTCTTCTCACCAGTAGAATAGAAATTGGTGTAGTTGTCCATCCAACCATCAGAGAGTTGTTATGAAAATAAAATGTGATAATTTTTATATTTAAGAAATATTTAGGAAACCATACATTGCTCTGCAACTCTCAGGTATGGCAGTTTCAATTGTACAGACTTTTAATAGGTATGAGTTAATTCGTCAGAAGTTAGCTGTTAAAATGATAGAAATCATTTCCTATCACTTTTTCCCAACATTTTGTTCTATTCATAAGGGCATTTAGTGACTGAGAGAGGGTCCACCAAGGACATTTCATTTTAACTCTCAATAGAGCCATTTTAGGCTCCAGAAATAAAGATAAGTGGGGTTATCTTTTTGGAGAGAAAATAATTAAAAGGACATCTTCGCAGTCAGGTTTACCGTTCATTTTTGGACATTGTAATCTCAAGGCTCTGTTTGCTACTAGACAATTTCTTTGCTTTTGTCACGCATGGCTCTGTCTTTTTGCCTTTCCTGCCTACCTCTTCTACCAATGCAGTTGTTCAAATTCTTCTATAAAGCATTTTCTTAGGTTTCAGTTATTATTGTGCATATCATCATTTCCTGGCTTTCAGGACTCGTTGTGATGAAGATGATAAGACCCAGGACAAGGGACTCTAGATTTCACATCTTTTTTAGGTTAAGGATTTAGGCTAGATGACCTGCATCTGAGATTTTTTTCTAGTATCCCTTCTGTCTATAAGAGTCTGTTATTCTATGCATTATAAGTGAATTTGTTTGAAAAAGGAGTTCTTGGCTTTGAAAAAATTTAACTGCAAACTAACAGAGTAGTGAAATTCAAGTTTGCTATATGACAAGTCACAAGAGGGCAGGTGTCTTGTCTGTTTGTTCACTTCAGCATCCCCAGCACTTAGTCCAGTGCTTAACACATATCAGGTGTTCAAAAGACAATTGTTGCAATGAATGAATGAGTGAATGAATGAAATGAATGAGACTAGCTCAGTATATGAGGATCATTGGCTCCCTAAATTTGTTCAATCCTAAATATTTGTTAAGCTTTGCTGTCAGTTTCAGTGGAAGGCATTTCTGAGACATAGAACCATGGAGGTTGATTGTGATAAACCATTTTAGCATTTTTTGATCTGCTAGTTAGCTTCTGAACTGGCTGAAGCCTTGAAATTTTCATTTCAGACAGGATGTCCTTAAGAAAGAACACAAAGTAGGAAGTGTTTCCTCATAGAGTTTTCATCTTTCCTTGAGAAATCATTGTCGACCTACTGGGGCAAAAGATACTGTCGTTAAAAGGATTTGTTGGAATTCATGTACATCATCCTCAAGTTCATGTTTAAAGTTGCATTTCGTGAACAACTTGTATTTCCTAACAACAACAACAACAAAAAATCTCACTGGGTCCCTGGAGTTGAGCTTTTGTTCTATTTTTTATAGTTCTGATCTAATGCAGGCCATTTTCTACAGTTCTATAAATTTTCCATCTTCAACTCAATGGCAGAATAAAAGCCATATAAATTATTTCAATCCCAAATCATTTGTAAAAGCAATCTCCTCACAATTCCTCTCTCTCATAACCCCTCTCTATTTTGATCTCTGGTAAGGATTTTTTTTTTAATCTTAGATAAGGATTTCTTCCTTTTAATCCTCAGAAGGCCCATGTTTTCTGTGGCTTTTCCACCCATTTAAAATTGACTTTGTGATTATGTTTCAATTTTGCATTCAGAGTTTCCTGTTTTGATTGATAAATGTTTGCAAGGAATATAATCTACTCTTATGCTTTTCTCTTCCTTTTTTTCTCCCAGAAGGAGCTTTGTGTGGCCAAGCAAAGCTCTTTTGATAACGCTGGAAATAAACCTTTATGTCTTTGCCCTGTGATAGTCTTAGACCTTATCATTCTTCTTTTTATCCCAGTGATAATTGCTTATCAGTACATACAGTCCTATTCTTATGATTCTGATGCCACCGGGGTTTACATCTCTAGGAAGATAGACAGAAAGTGCAGCCCACTGAATCCATTCTTAATAGCTTTAATAGAAATCAGACAAAGAAGGAATACTGGGCCAGGTTGGCTATCTCAAAATGATAAGGCCATCTATGCATTTTGGATGCTTTCTCACAAAGCTTTGCTTCCTCCTCTTTGACTTGCCCGCCCTGGAGAGGTGGGGATTTGCAAAATGCATTTCTGTCAAAGCTACAATCAAAATAAGAGATGATGTATTGAAACTATATACAAAATATATCCAACTTGCTGCCATTTTACTTCCCCCAGTAGCTGAAAGGAATCTCAGACAGAAATCACCCAAACATAACACACTCAAAATATATAGGCCTACAGCCCAATGGGACACTTGGGAGCAGCCATACTCTTTGAATAAAACTTTGGGAAGAAGTAAAAATTGAACTTTCTATGTACAAAATAAGTACACCAATTTGGGACACTGGATACTGCATATCTGAGGATGTATGGAGAAATAGATATAAACTATGGGGAAAAAAGGAGATGGGAAAAAGAACTGGCAAGAGAAAGGGAGAGAGAAGAGGGAAAAGGAGGACCTGAGGAAAATTCTGGAACCCTCAATTTGTTCTGACATCATCTCAGAGGAGTTGGGAAGCACAAGATATGATTATTCCCTCACCAGACCAGGATAAAGTAACATGGTAATCAAATCACCTAAGGGTGACATGGCTACACAAGTTCCAAACTTCTAAAGTGTCCATGGTGGACACAGACCATTATAGAATAGTGGAAAATGTCTGACATGGCTATTTGACTGAGGACCATTAAATTTGTATGATCTCAGCTGATCACACCCTTTGGGAAATAAAAAGTTTACCCAGTCATGTGCTCTTGGAAAAATGGTTAAGTTTCTCCTTTTTCTGGGGAGGGAAACCACAGTAACCAGTAACTGACCACTTTCAGAAACACTGCCTAATTATGGGCATAATGGAAATTTCCTCTTCTTGCATGACAAAGGTGCGTCTAAGAAAACAAGCCTCTCATGTCCACGCCTACTCAGTATTATTGAGCTTCTTGGTGGTTTTAGAAATCAAGTCAGATAAAAACACAAACCTGTTACTGGAAGGAACTCCTGTTATGTACATACCTGCTCCTAAGACACAGAGGCACCTGCTGTATTAAGAGGCATTCCTTAGGGATCTTCTCCAGTCTTTCTACCGGAACCCACACACCCATTTCAAGCCTTCACCCTACTTGGTGGCCTTTTCTCATCTTGCTGCTAGATCAATTCTTCACCTGTCTTCAAAACTCAGCTCCAATTGTGCTTTCCCTTGGATTTCAGTAATTTGTTCAGCTGCCTTTTTTTGGATATGCGCTATGGACCAGAGACTGTACCAAACTCTAGGGATAAAATAATACACCAACAGATGCAGCCTCTGCTCTCATGGTCAACAGACTCTGAGGGGTATGTGCTATAACCAGGTAACCACACAAATATACGATTACAGACTGAGACAGGGGTTACCAGGGGGCCAGTCCTCTGAGAGGATACAGCAGGGGCCATGGGTTTCATTTGGAACTCTTTTCTGACCTAGGTATTATATAATATACACTCTCTATAAGGTAAATATGCACACTCAAACTGAATTTAAACAAAGCAACAGAAAATAAAAGGCCACGTGGTCTGAATGCTGCTGGAGTCAGTAATCAGTTAATTGATTTAATCCGTGGCTGAAATGGCAAAATTACTCAAGGTAATAGCTTTTCAGATTTGAGCGTATATATTCCACCAACAAAGCTGAATGGTACATGCCCTAAATGACTCATCTGATAAGTGTCAGAACTTAGGTTACAAACTGGCTTAGATTTATCAGAAAGATATGTCCCCTGCTAACTGATTATTTTGAAGCTAAGATCAATTTAGTTCAATGAACTTTTATGGATCATATACTACTTGTATACCACTGTGCTGTAAGTTGTGAGAAGAACAATGAATCAGACAAAATTCCCTACCTTTAAGGATCTAATAGTCTTCTGTATATTCACAAATATGCTATATTTAAATAATACACTTTCTGTCTGGCATTTTATTTATTTTTTTAACATCTTTATTGGAGTATAATTGCTTTACAATGTTGTGTTAGTTTCTGCTGTATAACAAAGTGAATCAGCTATATGTATACATATATCCCCATATCTCCTCCCTCTTCTGTCTCCCTCCCACCCCTCTAGGTGGTCACAAAGCACCGAGGTGCTCTCCCTGTGCTATGCAGCTCATTCCCAGTAGCTATCTATTTTACATTTGCTAGTGTATATATGTCCATGCCACTCTCTCTCTTCGTCCCAGCTTACCCTTCCCCCTCCCCATGTCCTCAAGTCCATTCTCTATATCTGCATCTTTATTCCTGTCCTGCCCCTAGGTTCTTCAGAACCATTTTTTTTCTTTTTTTAGATTCCATATATATGTGTTAGCATACAGTATTTGTTTTTCTCTTTCTGATTTACTTCACTCTGTATGACAGACTCCAGGTCCATCCACCTCACTACAAATAATTCAATTTCATTTCTTTTTATGGCTGAGTAATAGTCCATTGTATATATGTGCCACATCTTCTTTATCCACTCATCTGATTGATGGACACTTAGGTTGCTTCCACGTCCTGGCTATTGTAAATAGAGCTGAATGAACATTGTGGTACATGACTCTATTTGAATTATGGTTTTCTCAGGGTATACGCCCAGTAGTGGGATTGCTGGGTTGTATGGTAGTTCTATTTTTAGTTTTTTAAGTAACCTCCATACTGTTCTCCATAGTGGCTGTATCAACTTACATTCCCACCAACAGTGCAAGATGGCTCCCTTTTCTCCACACCCTCTCCAGCATTTATTGTTTATAGATTTTTTGATGATGGCCATTCTGACTGGTGTGAGGTGATACCTTATTGTAGCTTTGATTTGCATTTCTCTAATGATTAGTGATGTTGAGCATCCTTTCATGTGTTTGTTGGCACTTTGTATATCTTCTTTGGAGAAATGTCTATTTAGGTCTTCTGCCCATTTTTGGATTCGGTTGTTTGTTTTTTTGATATTGAGCTGCATGAGCTGCTTGTAAATTTTGGAGATTAATTCTTTGTTGGTTGCTTCATTTGCAAATATTTGCGAGGGCTTTCTCTAGTTGTGGCAAGCGGGGGCCACTCTTCATCGTGGTGCACGGGCCTCTCACTATCGCGGCATCTCTTGTTGCGGAGCACAGGCTCCAGACGCGCAGGCTCAGTAGTTGTGGCTCACGGGCCTAGTTGCTCCGCGGCATGTGGGATCCTCCCAGACCAGGGCTCGAACTCGTGTCCCCTGCATTAGCAGGCAGATTCACAACCACTGCGCCACCAGGGAAGCCCTGTGCAAAAGCTTTTAAGTTTCATTAGGTCCCATTTGGGTTTTTTGGGGTTTTTTTATTTCCATTTCTCTAGGAGGTGGGTCAAAAAGGATCTTACTGTGATTTATGTCATAGAGTGTTCTGCCTATGTTTTCTTCTAAGAGTTTTATAGTGTCTGGCCTTACATTTAGGTCTTGAATCCATTTTGAGTTTATTTTTGTGTATCGTGTTAGGGGGTGTTCTAATTTCGTTCTTTTCCTTGTAGCTCTCCAGTTTTCCCAGCACCACTATTGAAGAAGCTGTCTTTTCTCCACTGTATATTCTTGCCTCCTTTATCAAAGATAAGGTGACCACATGTGTGTGCGTTTATCTCTGGGCTTTCTATCCTGTTCCATTGATCTATATTTCTGTTTTTGTGCCAGTACCATAGTGTCTTTTTTTTATATATATACTGTCTTGATTACTGTAGCTTTGTAGTATAGTCCAAAGTCTGGGAGCCAGATTCCTCCAGTTCCGTTTTTCTTTCTCAAGATTGCTTTGGATAATCAGGGTCTTTTGTGTTTCCTTACAAATTGTGAAATTTTTTGTTCTAGTTCTGTGAAAAATGCCATTGGTAGTTTGATATGGATTGCATTGAATCTGTAGATTGCTTTGGGTAGTAGAGTCATTTTCACAATGTTGATTCTTCCAATCCAAGAACATGGTACATCTCTCCACCTGTTTGTATCATCTTGAATTTCTTTCCACAGTGTCTTAGAGTTTTCTGCATACAGGTCTTTTGTCTCCCTAGGTAGGTTTATTCCTAGGTATTTTGTTCTTTTTGTTGCAATGGTAAATGAGAGTGTTTCCTTAATTTCTCTTTCAGATTTTTTATCATTAGTGTATAGGAATGCAAGAGATTTTTGTGCATTAATTTTGTATCCTGCTACTTTGCCAAATTCATTGATTAGCTCTAGTAGCTTTCTGGTAGTATCTTTAGGATTCTCTGTGTATAGTATCATGTCATCTGCAAACAGTGACAGCTTTACTTCTTCTTTTCCAATTTGGATTCCTTGTATTTCTTTTTCTTCTCTGATTGCTGTGGCTAAAACCTCCAAAACTGTGTTGAATAATAGTGGTGAGAGTGGGCAACCTTGTCTTGTTCCTGATCTTAGAGGAAATCGTTTCTGTTTTACAGCATTGAAAATGATATTGGCTCTGGGTTTGTCATATATGTCCTTTATTATGTTGCAGTAAGTTCCCTCTATGCCTACTTTCTGGAGGGTTTTTATCATAAATGGGTGTTGAATTTTGTCAAAAGCTTTTTCTGCATCTATTGAGATGATCATATGGTTTTTCTCCTTCAGTTTGTTAATATGGTTTATCACAATGATTGATTTGCATAATACTTCCTTTTTTAAAAACAATGCACTGTATCATAAAGCTAGGTTAATAAAAAGCTAGTGTTTCCAGTGTTCCAAGATGGATATAATACAAGTTGTATTTCTCATACTGAAGGCTAATTCAGTTATTTCATTGTCCTTAAAAAGAAAACATGTTCCTTTTGGTTAAATTACCCATGCAGTGGGTTCAAATTCACCCTTTATTTAGATGGGTAATTAAAAAAAAATAGGTCGAAATCAGCAATGTTTGCATATACTGAGTGTTTGATATAGTGGGATTCAAAAGAGAGAGAAACTTGGTTCTAACCAGGATCACTAGTTTTTATGTCCTTCCATCTCCCCATCATGTATACTGGCTTTGTCTACCCTGACAAAGAGACTAGGTAGCATCATAGATAAATGCTTACAGTATGCAAAGCAATCAAAATAGAAAGCAAAATTACATGACACATCATGATTTTAACTATTTTAAAAATATGTAAGAATGTAAAAACAGATCGAATGGGAACATGGACACATGGGAATAGTTATAATACAAACATGAGAATGATTTTTTTCCTCTGTGAAAAATTCTCTTTAATATTATTATAGTGGTTTTTAACAGAAGAAAAATTAATGAATTGGCAGAATTAGAAGGTCTGCTTCTGCTTTCTCAGTTGTAGTGCTTTCTAACTTAGAACCACTTGCTAATGGATGAATTTTATAGACATGGGTGTGCCATTTTCTTAAATGTGAGTAGAAATTTGAATACAAATTGCTGTTAAAGATTAGGAAAAAATATTGAGTTTCTATCAAGTTAGTGATTCTAAACACACACACACATACACTTATTTCTCATATATTGAAATAAGTTGAAGTATGAAAGAGAAAGAAAAGGAATGGAGGGAGGATAGGGAAGAGAGAATTTATATGTATTGAGCTCTGTGAGTTCAAGTTGGACAAAAACAATGCTGGTACATCAAGCAGCCTACATGCTCCCAGAACTCATTTATCTATGTTCATGGGTTGTCCATGTCGATGATGCTCACATTGTAATATTGTGCCCCAGTTCAGCTCTGCTTCCTGAAAAGCAACAAGCACCCCCTCTCAAAGTGTATGAATAACCAAGCTTTTATAAACTCGATTGTCAGTTGATGGTCTAACTTTCATTTGTAACCACTATGATTATGGGACAGCAACGTTTCCGCACATATCTGTGTAACTTCCAATTTATCAATTATCAAGATTTTTGTGACTTCTTATCACTTGGAGTTGGTCTTAGAACATCACAGAAGTCATAGCATTCTTTTTTTACCTCTTTGTTTTTTCCTAACTAAATTGGAAGCCTCTTGAAGACAATGATTCAGCTGCTACTTGTTTTGAACATAAGAGGAACTAGTAAGAGATAGGATCCATTTGTCCATTCTTTTCCTGCCTGTCTCAGGCTTCCTCTTCTCTGCTAGATACTGTCTCTACTTTAAATAATTCCATTTCAAATGCTCCTGCCATTTTCCCTGAACATAGTACCCCCAAAAGAGTTGCAAATAAGATAAGAAAAACATTGGACTGGAGCAAAAGAGTCCAAATGTTTAGCCATGTGTCTGCCACTAAGTAGCAAAATATGTGACAGTGGGGGGGATATTTTGCTACCCTTCTCGGCCTTGGTTTTCTTATCTGTGGATTGAGGTGGGTAAACCAGTTGAGCTCCAAGACTCTTCCTGCTCTGCTATTCTGCCATTAAAAAAAAAATTTATTGGAGTATAGTTGATCTACAATGTTGTGTTAGTTTCAGGTGTACAGCAAAGTGAATCAGTTATACATATACATATATCCACTCTTTTTAATATTCTTTTCCCATATAGGTCATTACAGAGTACTGAGTAGAGTTCCCTGTGCTTTACAGTAGGTCCTTATTAGTTATCTATTTTATATATAGTAGTGTGTATATGTCAATCCCAATCTCCCAATTTATCCCACCCTACCCCACCCCGCTTCCCCCCTTGGTAACCGTAAGTTTGTTTTCTACATCTGTAATTCTATTTCCGTTTTGTAGACAAGTTTATTTGTACCCTTTTTTTAGATTCCACATATAAGCAATATCATATGATATTTGTCTTTCTCTGTCTGACTTACTTCACTCAGTATTCTGTCATTTGTGATCATTTCTGAGGTATCTTCTAACCTAGAAGTTCTACAAGTCTCTAGCTTTGTTAGATCAGGAGCCATTCAAGGCTGCTCTATGCAGCCCTGAGAGCTGTGCAGAGGTGCTTTGGGGGGCCACTGTGGCATGGAGAAGCTGGGAAGAGGAGCCAGCAGATTGCTTAATCAGAACAGCTCACTTTGATCTATTTTATATCATTTTAAATTTATTTATTTATTTTTGGCTATGTTGGGTCTTCGTTTCTGTGCGAGGTCTTTCTGTAGTTGCGGCAAGTGGGGGCCACTCTTCATTGCAGTGTGTGGGCCTCTCACTATCGCGGCCTCTCTTGTTGCTGGAGCACAGGCTCCAGACGCGCAGGCTCAGTAGTTGTGGCTCATGGGCCCAGTTACTCCGCAGCATGTGGGATCTTCCCAGACCAGGGCTCGAACCCGTGTCCCCTGCATTGGCAGGCAGATTCTCAACCACTGCGCCACCAGGGAAGCCCTGATCTATTTTAGATACAGGTCTTCCTGAATATGATTTTTTTAATATAAATTTATTTATTTATTTTTGGCTGCATTGGGTCTTCATTGCTGCACACAGGCTTTCTCTACTTGTGGTGAGCAGGAGCTACTCTCCGTGGTGGTGCGTGGGCTTCTCATTGCGGTGGCTTCTCTTGTTGCAGAGCATGGGCTCAGTAGTTGTGGCACACGGGCTTAGTTATTCCACGGCATGTGGGATCTTCCCAGACCAGGGCTCGAACCTGTGTCCCTGCATTGGCAGGCAGATTCTTAACCACTGCACCACCAGGGAAGCCCTTCCTGAATAAGATTTTAATTGAAGAAAGGATTCTATGTTTTTTAAAAGAAATTTTGAAAACCTTTCATAGTAGGTTAAGAAACGTCCTTTAAAATTATGTAAAAATACATTGACGGTGATTATGGTCTAGAATTAAAAAGATTGATTTGTGTGTAACGATCAGTCAATCTAAAATATTTTATGAAAGTAATTTGGAATTGTCTTGCAGGGAACATCAGTTTTAGTCACTGTACGACTAAGAATTAAGCTGACATGTCAGGAGAAAATGACTAGGCAGGTGGGAATATGTTTTATATGAATTTTAGGTACTGCACAGTGCAGTGACTTCCAATTGAGAGTCTGAGTAAAGTTCCTAACAGGCTGCAGTGAAGAATAATTATGAGAACAGGTAGCAGTTGTTTTCTTTTATATCTGCTTTCTTGGAAAATAAAAAAGACTTGTCAACTTTATGATAGTTTCCCCACTTTTTAAAATTCTATAAGTCTATTATATCCACTAATGTCAGAACTATTGCTTTATGGCACTTAGCACAGCTCTAGGCTTTCAGGTGGTGCTCAATAGATGCTTGTCTGATTGAATAATGTGCCAAGAATGCAGAGGTTGTATTCTAGCAAATCCAGTTAACCATATGATAAGCACAGAACCATCTAAAAGTCCCATGTATCAAGAAAGGATTTTCCATGATATCTTTATTAAAGCATTTAATCAAACCCCATTGACTCAGACTTTTAAAATTTATAATGAAGGAGCCAAAAGGAAGCTAACACCCAGTCTTCCTTCTCTCTCTCTTTTTTTTTTTCTCCTTCTTTTAGGCCCATTAATACCACTGTTTGCCTACATGATATGTTGAGACTGTTTACTGAAGGCTGCCCAATAAAGCTAACCATCCTTTATAACGTTGTTTCAGTTAAAAACCTATCACAAGTTAGAAAGAAAATGACTCACACATTGCTTTTGGAATAATGCCATTCTGTCCTACCCCTCAAGCTTTGATACGACCCCCTCCAGAGCAATTCTTGGTGGTGTTCAGGCTCTCTTTCGCTCACGCCTGGTCGTTTCATTGAGCTTATCCTGTTAAGTATCTAAAATCAATATCACATCATTGTTACATATCTAGGAAAGAGGTTTTAGAAAACAATCCAATCCCCTCAAAAGCTAATCAAGTACTGTAACAACAATTACTTGATATCACAATGATTTGATAGAGGAACTCTTATTGGGTGAGAGGAGAATTTTGTCATTTAAAATCCATTCTGCCCTCTATTCATGTACAATTTCCATTATATCTATGTTAAATAACATGTGTTTGAGAGTTCTTCAGTCCTAGAAATCAGTATCTCTCTCTCTCTCTCTCTCTCTCTCTCTCTCTCTCTCTCAAGCTGTAACAAGCCTTAGGACAGCCTCTGTTTCATTGGACTTAGGGATATCCATTATCATGTACAGTGACTTCGCTAACATTTCAGATGAAGACTTCTGGCAGGGCATCCCAGAAGCCTGAGTGGCAGTCTCCACCAGGGAGACCCCAGAGGAAACAACTCACCCACCCATAAATCTGTTGCCTCCAGGGCAGAAAGCCCAATGAGTATCCTTCACGTCAGGCCTCCCACACCCCGACATATGTACATGCATACACTCTCACAGTTAGATGCTGTGATTAAGCTGAACGGGTTTGTGAATTCAGATTGTCAGTCACCTGGCCAGTTGCACTTGCACACAAAGCATAATTGTTTTCTCTCTTCCATCAGTGTCTCATCCAGGCATTTCTCCATGATAGTTTACGTGGTTTATGCTTTCTGGTTATGGCCTTCCTAATCCATTTTAGTTTCTCTGTCTTGGTGTTTTTTGTTTTGTTTTGTTTGTTTAATTTCCAGCCAGATGCACTATATGGAACCTGATGTCTAAGGCCCAATGTCTTTCTTCCTCTAGGTATATTTGAGTTTGGTCTCAAAAGAGACCTTTTGACTCTTGATTCTGCATTCCTAAGTGTGCTTGAATTCTCTATTCTACCAACATTTTAACCAGCATTAAAAAATAAGACAGAATTCTAGGTTGACCCTAATCTGTACACTCTAGTAGAATCTGAGGCACTTAAGGCACATAAGGAATAAATTTCTATCCACTATGGTCTTCTGAGCTTAGTGTTTTTTCTATTTATCTAGTGTGATGTAACAAACCACTCCAAAATGTAGTGGCTTAAAGTAATAATTTATTCTTGTCTCATGCACTGGTAGTTATAGGCCTCAGCTGGGCAGTACCTGCTTGGGTCCTTGTACACCTGCAGTCAAATGCTGGTTGGGACTGGAGTCACCTGAAGATTCCCTCACTGGTGCCTGGGCTGGAACAGCTGAGTCCTGGTCAGGCATCTCTATGTGAAGCTTCTTCACATGGCTAGCTTGGACTTCCCCACAGCATAATGGTCTAAGAGCAGTTGGGCTTTTTATATGGCAGGCGGCCTTCCCAAAGTGGGCATTCCAAAAGACTCAGGTGGAAGTTGAAAAGTTTTGTACGACCTAGCCTCGGAAGTCACATGGCACCACTTTCTCTACATTCTGTTGATCAAAGTAGTTGAATCTAGGCCAGCCCAGATTCAAGCAGGAAGAATAATAGACCTTCCCTTTCAAGGGAAGTGTGTACAGCGAAAAAAGGTATTGATGGCTGTCATCTTGGAGACAAGCTACCACAGTGGGTATCAAGTAAAGTGTATTATAGAAAACTAACACATTATAATTTTTTAAATAGCGACTAAATCATAGACTGATGTCCACTTCAGAAAAAAAGCTTATGTGAACTCATTTCCTAAAATCCATTTAGAATAAATACCTTGAAAACCTACACTTAGAAAGGAGTATCAGCTGTTCCAGTGAACACAATTTAGGGATGAATGACTTGCTTAGTGGATGGAAAATGACTGCATTAAAGTAGCATCCAACTTGTTTTAGAACCATTAGATCTTAAAGAGAGAGCAAACTACTGGCTTATTGGTAGCTTTCAGACAAGGCAAACAGATATATTTTAGCAAATATATCTTCATGGTGGTTAAACCCAATTTCAGCCTGGTGCACAGTGCAAACCCATAAAAATATATTGCCTCACACATAGTAAGTGCACAATAAAAATTAGATCTAGGTATTCAATGAAATAATAGTGAATCATAGTCTGATCAAAGACAGAACTTAGTGATCCATTAGCAAAACAGCTTTGTGTTATAGGCAGCGGTCTGAGGCTCTGCAAGGGGAAGGGAATTGCCCAAGGTCACACAGCTTTTAGGAAAAGAGCCAGGTTGGAGCTCATCTAGACTCAAGTTCTCCCTTACTAGAGAGAGTATCATATCTCAAAGTGCTTAATGACCTGGGAATCTTACCTCAAAATGAATGCCATTATATTTCAGCTGGAGTTTTGCTGAATTCTGCAGAGAAGAGCTTGCCCCCCAATTAATGAGCACATGCAGAATCTTAAGTCTTTTACATCTGCCAGATGAGTGCAAATGTGGATAATTAGCCCTGACATTGAGCAGCCTATGTGTTTCACCCAGTTACAGATGTTGCAGCCAGTTGTCCTGGGCTTTGATTAAATTTGGTATAAAACCAACAAGAACCATTATGTGTCAGAAATAAGTGATGGTTTTGCAAGGAATCTTGCTGAATGTGTGTGAATATTAAATTCCTCTTTGGGAGATTAAAAGTTCAATTGGACATATCCCTATACAAGAGGTTCTTTGAAAGCTGTGTCCATTAGAGCTGAAAGTAACAGATACGTATGTGTGTGTTGTGAAAGTATAAATCAATCTTTTTTTAAATAAAATAAGCATTTGTTGAGCTCTTTATATGCTTTTAGCCCTAAGCTAGGTACTGGTGAGTGCTAAAAGATAAAATTACCTCCCTTTAAGGAATTTCTCATTAAGTATAGTGGTGAAGACTAGTACATTTAAATATTTAGATATTAAGAAATGATCAATTATTAATTCCTATCTCTTTAAACATAGGTTAAGAAAAGTAAAAAGAGCTCCCATTTAGGATTTGTTATTCACAGAAAAGATTTCATGAGAGTACAGCTTGATATGGACTTTTAACGATAGACAATATTTGAAGAGGAACAAGTCAGAGTTAATATTGACATATTATTCATGAGGAACCAAGGATAATTCTCAAATGATCCACAATCCAGCCTCAAAATGCTAGTTACCAAAAAAGCAAAGAAAATCTATTTCCTAACCTAGGATACGTTTGAAATGGCCAAGGAAAAGAGGAATAAATCACCAAACATAATGTATGGTATTATACATTATAGATTAATGTATATTAATGTAAATTAAGTTGTAATTCAAACGTTAACCTTACCTCCAGAAAACTGGACAAACGTTAGCATTGTCTGTAAATTTTCATATTAGTCAGTAAATCCTTGGCATTAACCATGGTCGAGTGGTTAATGCCTCTTATCCAGAGAATTATTGATTCTACGGCTGACTTCCTGTCTAATGACAACATACTCCAACTAATACATGGAGAAAACAGTTCCGATGGTTCCACATGTGGCCTTTTCAGTGACATTAATATGGATCCACCCATCAGCTTCACGTGCCTGTTACAGGAAGTCTGTCAGTTTGCTTTTGCACTGCCTCTTATTTAGACAAGATCCATTTTAGAAAGTGATGTTTCACCCAAGGCTCCATTTACTTAGTTAACACTCCCTCACCAAATTTTCATTTATTACAAAAATTAAAGAGAAAGCAAAGCAAAAACCAACTAGAAATCTACCACTTTAACCCATTAACTTCATCTTCCCTCCTTGCCTTCTAATGCTCATCCATATGTACATATAACGTGTCCACAGTATTAATCCAAGTTTATTCTTTTTCACTTTACATTATATCATCAGACTCTGTCCTAAGGAGAACGTACTATATAGCACAGGGAACCCTACTCAATGATCTGTGGTGACCTAAATGGGAAGGAAATCTAAAAAAGAGTGGATATTTGTATACGTATAACTGATCCACTTTGCTGTACAGCAGAAACTAACACAATATTGTAAATCAACTATACTTCAATTTAAAAAATTAAAAGAAAAAAACAACTCTATCCTAGTTGCTACAAGAGCTTCTATAATGACTAGTTTTCTGGCTGCACTGATTGCTCCCTTCTCTATTTTTCCAAAGCATGCTATTCTCACCTCTATTTTAACATTTATCATGTTGTATAACTTACATGTTTTTTTTTGTTGTTGTTGTTGTTTGCTTCTTTTCCCTATGTACTAGACTATTTCCACCAAGAGACAGTTTCTTTTGCCTCTGCTCTAGTGATTTGCACAGGGTATGGCACAGAGATTCAATCAATAATTGTTAAATAAATTAACGATGGTGCCTACATTACTCTGAGTCTTATGTCATAATTTATGTAAACGCTGTCTCTATGATTGAAATGCTATCTTATTTTTTTCACTTATATATAGCCCCTCTTGGAATGAGTACTCAAATTTTAGAAAATATAAGGATTTGAGACAGTGTATGAAGCTGACAGTGTTGTCAGTAATAGGTTAGGGCAAAAGACTGGAAGGGCGTTTTCAATCAAAATTCCTCAAACTGATGGTGAGTTACTGAGGTTCCCAGCCAACTGCATTATTATCACCTTTGCAAGTAACTTGAAAGAAGCAGTAAAGCAATATAAATCAATCTGAATACCCAGGGTGGGAATTTCCTATAATCAAGGTGTGGGTTTAGCTGGAGAAAGCAGTGAAAATGAGTGTATGGATTTGATGACAGCTGGAATCTTGTGGAAATCAAGAGGCAGGTGAAAGAAGATGGGGAACAGGGACACATTTTTGAAATGGAAGACAGCTCAGCTGACTCATGGCAGGCATTGAAACACATAATATTTTACTATGATGGTCCATTCCCCACAAAATAATGCAAATACATAATGGGATTTCCTACTACATAAAGAAAATCATATTCCTCAATTTTTGTCTTCAGAAATGCTCTACCTCCATAGGCTTCCTGTAAAGCGGGAGAGACAGCTAGTCTGCCAAATGTGAAGTTACATAGTCGCTGTGTTATGGCCAGCGATTTTGGATTTTGTTACTCATCATCAGCATTTGAGTTGTGTTCCTATGTGTTCAAAATTGCCCTTCACGTTGTCTGCTCCTCCCTTTTTGTCTGTATTCTTTTCATGGGCAACAAACTCCAGTGTTCTAAAAATAAGAATGTTTCTACACCTGGCTTCTGCCCAGCCTTGAGAGAATGGCACTAATTATAGTTCCCAGAGAAGAGGAGCCCAAGTGAAGCTCTCAGCTATCTTTGTGTTATCATTTGAGCACAGATCTTGAGGGCTTATGGGGATAACCTTCGAGGTCACCTAGTCCATTTGCTTGTTCTCAGGTAAAAAGACCAAAGCCACAAGTGAATCATCCCAGAGAGGAAAAATTAGCCTCTCTCTTAGCTCTACAGAGAAAGCAGTAGACACCACCAGTAACTCAGTACACAGAAATTCTTCCACTTGTTTATCTTGCTTAACCAAATTCCATATGTAATGGTGTGAGTTCCTTACTATAAGTACTTTGAGAAAGAAGAACAGAGCTTAGAGGAATCATTAGGATTTGTATTCTTTTTCCTTGATTTTTGATGCATTGATGGCTCTTTTGTGTAGTGTGAAGTTTACCTGCTATGGTCCTGACCTGCTCAAATGTATTTAGTGGGAAGTAGGCAGGAAAGGATTCTTGCCCCTTGGAAAGTGACTCTCTTTACCAGTGGTCCTGAACTTCTTGGCTTCTTCAGCAGAGCAAAGTCAGTTCTCTGTTTTTAGTACGGTGGAAAGAATGGATGCCAGGTAGCAGTTAGCATGTGATATTTATTTCCATGGCACAAACGTCTTATTTCTACAGAGAGCAAAGCATTTGATGCCTCTTTGTCAGAGGTGATGTAGTATTTCAAAATGGTTAAGCACACAGACTGTGTGTCAGACAGATTTGAGTTTTAATTGTTGAATTGCTATTTTTGTAAGCCAAGAATAGTAGAATGTTAGCAATTTCATAAGATTCAGTCTAATAACTAGACAGTGTATATCATCAGTAAAAGTGGGAGAAAGCATGTACTATTTGCTAAATGAAAGTTATCAAAAATTCATTCAAAGGAAAGACTACTTAATACATGCTGGAGCAACAGGGGTGGACTTATATAGGAATGGGGCTTAATTGACGCCTCTAAAGCTGGGACTCCTCTTCATTCTTTATTTCTCTTCTTCTCTTTCATCCTAATGAGCTTTCCTAACTTTGGTAGCAATGTAGAAGCAAGAGGAGAATACAGTCAATAATATCATAATAACTTTGTATGGTGTATGATGTATAAAAATATTGAATCACTATGTTGTACGCCTGAAACTAATAAGTCAACTATACTTCAGTAAGAGGAAAAAGAAGCAATAGGGGGAAAACAATAGATTTGAAGTCATAAAACTTGGGTTCAAATCCTGGCTCTACCACTTTATTGAATGAATTTGGTCAAGTGATTTTACCTTTTCAGTTCTCTCTTTCCTCATCTGGCCTATATGAGAAAAATGTCAGTCTTGTTGGGTGAGAACTAAATGAGACAATATATATGAAGGGGTGCAGGACGGTGTTTGACCCACAGTTATCTGTGTTCTTTTGTTCTGGTCATGGGGCTTTGGTTCCAGTAGCACATAGTGACAGTACAATTGCCACATGAATGATAATGATGATGGCCTTCTGGCCACGTCTGCCCAAAGCATTTCATGGCTGCCCAAAGCATGTCTGCCCAAAGCATTTCATCCCCCAGTGCTTGCCAGAACCTTCCATTCATGGTGTAGTTTCTTCTGTAGTTCCCATACACACACACACACACACACACACACACACACAGTTCAATAGGTCATTTAATAAGTACTTACTGAAAACACACTGTATACTTTGAGGACGATGCAATGGATAAGATAGAGCCCCCACCTGAATGGAGCTTATATTTCCATTGGGAACTAAACAATCAAAAATGAATAAATAAACATATAATATAGTCCCAGGGAGTGACAGAAGCTTTGAACAACAACAAATCAGGATGAGAGGAAAGGATGACAGATGGACCCTTGATCAGAATCCTGAACTTAGTGAAGGAGCAAATCAGGCAAAGATCCAGGAAAGAGTTTTCCAGGCAGAAGGAAGGGAGATTGCAAATGTCTCAAGATGGGAATGATCTGGTGACATTCAAAAATATCAATAAAGTTAGTGTAGCTAGAGATGAGGGAATAGAGGAAGAGGACAGGAAAAATGACAATATAAACCTTGTAAACCTGGCTTTAAAAACAAGAGTTTCTTATGTGGACTTGGAAACAATGAGGGTGAAGAGTGGGGTAAGGGTGACCTGATTGCTCTGGATGTTGAGTGGAAATTATGAAGGCCAGCACGTGAGCGCCTATAGAGGAAGGAGATGGAGAGGCTACTGCATTCATCTAGGCAAGAGATAATTACAGCTTGAACTAGGGTGGCAGTGGTGGAAATAGTGAGAAGTAGTTAGTGTCTCAGTCTTTACCTTTTGAAGATAGAGTAATCAATCCCATTGCTGATGAATTAGATGAGGGGCATGTAAGAGAGAGGAATCAAGGATAGCTCTTGATTTTTGCCTTGAGCAGTTGGATGCTTGGTGGTGCCATTTACAGAGACGGGAAGAGTCAGGGAGAAGCAAGTCTCCAGGGAGGTCAGTTGGGGTGTTTTTTTGGGGGGAGGGGTGGTGGTTGATATTCAAAGAGTCATAAATGAAGCTGGGCCCCTCATTCTATAAGGGGTGGTGGTTGATATTCAAAGAGTCATAAATGAAGCTGGGCCCCTCATTCTATAAGGGGTGGTGGTTGATATTCAAAGAGTCATAAATGAAGCTGGGCCCCTCATTCTATAAGTGGAACTTTATAAGTCCACATGATTTTATGGACTCTTTCCAAGGCTATGGTCTGAGCAACAGATAGTATCATTCATGCATAAAGCCAGGGGTCGCTTCACATATAATCCCACTTCTCCCATAACCAAATGATTTTTTCTGGCATTCAAAGTAAATAATTTCAAAGCAAATATCTTGTTTACTTAATATAACAGCAATCTAAAGCTATTATCTGAGCTGTTCAGGGCATGGTACTTTCCATTCTGATGTTGAAAGTCTAATTCATACTTAAACCAATTATTTTTTAAAAAGAGAAACTTCCCTGACTGTAGACATACTCCACCACCTTGAAAGTGTTTAGCATTCAGATTCAAAATCAAAAACTGCTTATTAAGAAGATCTGATATAACAGATACTTGGCTCAGTGTAAAACTCATCTCATTTTAATCCTTATATATATGCTTTCGGGGGTTTTTTGAACTCCATTATATTGAGTAGGAGACTGAAATGTAGGAAAGTTAATAATTACCTCAGGCTCACAAAACAATTTGGTCGTTAGTGAGATTTCATGAAAAAGTGGGAAGTACTACTTCTTACCCTCATCCCATAGAAAACAGCCCCCAAAGCAGGTCTTCCTGACTCTGAGTTGAGAAGACCTACAGGGAGGCTTCTTTCATGCCACTTATCCTTTTAGATGGTGGGAGAACATTCCAAAAAGAAAAGAAAAACAGTGCCACACATTTTTCTACCTTTATACATATCTCTCCATCCTCTAGCTCCTTTCACCATAGTCTTAAAAATCATCACGTCACATATTGCCTTTAAAACCATGTATTTTAGAATATATAGTTTTACATCATCTGGAGAATGGTTTTAGAGACTTTGGGGAGAACATGCTCAAGGGAAAAATTGGGGGTATTCTAACTTTTTCTGTTGGATGCATACTGTGAATTGTATGCCTGATGCCTTGCTATGGATCTGCTAAATTTTTTAAAGAGAGACATAGTTTTATTTATTTATTTGTTTGTTTGTTTATCCAGTCTTATTGAGGTATAATTGGTATACAAAAAAACTTCACATGATTAATGTATACAGTTTAGTGAGTTAGGACACGATTAACGTATACATGTACACTTGTGTTAGCCTCACCACAATCCAAGTAATAAACATTTCCATCACCTGCAAAAGTTTTCTTCAGTCCTTTTGTTCTTTTGTTTGTTTTTTTGTCGTAAGAACACTTAACATGAGATCTACCCTCTTAACATATTTTTAAGTACAGAATAACGTATTGTTGCATGTAGGCACTATTTTGTACAGCAGATCTCTGGAACCCACTCATCCTGCCTAACTGTAAATTGTGAAATATTATTTTGACTAACTAAAATTTCACACATTCACATCAAAGCAGACCCAGAGCCAAAAAGAAGTGGAGAAAAAATAGATACATGTGGGGGCTTCCCTGGTGACGCAGTGGTTGAGAGTCCGCCTGCCGATGCAGGGGACGCGGGTTCGTGCCCCGGTCCGGGAAGATCCCACATGCGGCGGAGCGGCTGGGCCCGTGAGCCATGGCCTCTGAGCCTGTGCATCCGGAGCCTGTGCTCCGCAACGGGAGAGGCCACAGCAGTGAGAGGCCCGCATACCGCAAAAAAAAAAAAAAAAGATACATGTGTATACATGATGCACATAGCTGATGTGTTATGACACCCATCTTGAGGCATGAGAATCCACTGATAGACACACCCTTTCTCCTCACTTGGAAAGAAGAATGTCATAACAGTTCTGTTGTCTCATTTCCATGCATTTATATCACACCTAGACTGTCAAACTAAAGTAATTCAGAGTCCAGAGACACGTGACTAATTGCTTTTTTTAAACAGAAGTGCTTACTTTAGTTTAGCCTCTCCCCCCAAAACACCATTGTTTACAGCTTTTATCTCATCATTAAATACCCCATTCTCTTCTCCTCCCCAACATCTACTGTGATAATTACATCTTAAGCAGATCATTAAAACTCTCTAAATCTTTCCCCATTTGTAAAATGGGAATACTATTAATACCACCACATATGGTGTGGTAAGGATTTTAAAAAGTAATAGAGGATGAATATAAACTAGTAACACCATTCTCCTCACCCCACTCTGCTTCTAGAATGTAGACATTTAGAGCAAGAGTTAGCTATGATGTCTAATTTAGAGCTAGAAGCACAGAAAATGGATTAACTATGATGCTGACTTTGTCAGTGTCCTATAGTGGATTTCCATCTCCTTAGCCCAGAAAAGCATGGTGCCCTTTTTTTTTTAATTGAGGTATAATTAATGTAAAATGTTATATGTTTCAGGTGTACAACAGTGATTCACAATTTTTAAAGGTTATTCCATTTATAGTTATTATAAAATATTGGCTATATTCCCTGTGTTATACAATACATCTTTGTAGCTTACATAGAGAACAGACTATTGGTTACCAGTGGGGAAAGGAAAGGGGGGCCTAACAAGGATAGGGGATTAAGGGGTACAAACTATTATGTGTAAAATAAACTATGCTCTTTCTATATTCTTCTCAGACCTGAAGCCAGAGCCCAAGCGCAGGCCTATTGACTGTTAGTTTCAACCACCAGGTGGCATGATAAGGAAATGATGTGTTTCCCTTCTACTCAGAGCTTTGAAGGAAGTTTTTTTTGTTGTTGTTTTTTCTTTTAACATCTTTATTGGAGCATAATTGCTTTACAATGGTGTGTTAGTTTTTGCTTTATAACAGAGTGAATCAGTTATACATATGTTCCCATATCTCTTCCCTTTTGCGTCTCCCTCCCTCCCACCCTCCCTATCCCACCCCTCTAGGTGGTCACAAACCACCTAGCTGATCTCCCTGTGCTATGCAGCTGCTTCCCACTAGCTATCTATTTTACGTTTGGTAGTGTATATATCTCCATGCCACTCTCTCACTTTGTCACAGCTTACCCGTCCCCCTCCCCATGTCCTCAAGTCCATTCTCTAGTAGGTCTGTGTCTTTATTCCTGTCTTACCCCTAGGTTCTTCATGACCTTTTTTTTTTCTTCTTAGATTCGATATATATGTGTTAGCATACGGTATTTGTTTTTCTCTTTCTGACTTACTTCATTCTGTATGACAGACTCTAGGTCCAACCACCTCACTACCAATATCTCAATTTCATTTCTTTTTATGGCTGAGTAATATTCCATTGTATATATGTGCCACATCTTCTTTATCCATTCATCTGATGATGGACACTTAGGTTGCTTCCATGTCCTGGCTATTGTGAATAGAGCTGCAATGAACATTTTGGTACATGACTCTTTTTGAATTATGGTTTTCTCAGGGTATATGCCCAGTAGTGGGATAAAATAAATAAATGAAGGAAGTTTTGAAGTAGGAACATATGTACTTTACAAGACAAATGCTCCGAAGACTTGATTCCATTTCTTGACACCATTTCCCCTGGCCAGATGTGCTACAGCTCATTGCTCACCTATTAAAGCCTAGTTGGTTCTCACATTCAGGATGCATTGGGAAGGTCCACACACAGCCTTCCACTGCTAATAAGATGAAGGCAATGGTTATTCAGGGCTTGTAAACCTGTGACCCTCATAGATCAATTTCAGAGCAATATTGTGCTTAAATGAACATAGTCCCAGCAACCAAGAATAATTTTAAAACAACTCAAACTAGCATTACTCAATATTATGAAGGGGACAGGAAATCCCCCAGCAATAAATTTTAAAATCCCTTTCCAGGTTCTTCCCAATCCATTGCCACACACAGTACAGCTCTGCTTCTCAAACCAGTGAAAACTCTTACAGCCCTTGTTTTTTGCTTCCCCCTGCCTGCTTTTCTATCATTTCCCCATTGTGCAGCCCTGGAACTGTCCAAGACTACATCTTGCAGCTGAAGAGAAGGGTAGGTTCTAACGTAGACCTTGCCAGAAATCTCTAGTGGGTAAGCAGAGAAAACAATCTGGGAAAACTCAAAAATTAATCACTTACAGTTTGTTATAAATTGGATAAAAGCCTTTTGACAGATATAGTTGCAAAAATTATCCAGTCTGTGGCTTAGCTTTTTAAAAACTATTTCTTTCAAAGAGAAATAATTGTTAATCTTGGGCAAAAAAAGTGATATGGCAATAAAAAGTAAACCCTGGCAGAATGTGAAAAAAATTAATCACTTATATCTTGGCATATTGTACCCACACTTAAGAAATGCAACAAACAGTGCTGCAAATTGCAAAAGGAACAATGAGATCTGGTTGCAGAAAACACTGAATTAGAAATCTAAAGTTTCATTCCAACTAATTGTATAAACTTTAAAAGGTGACTTTACCTCTCTGATTATTCACTTGCTCCCTTGTATTGATATGGAAACCAAGGCTTTTCTTCGTAAGATGAAAAGACTGACCTAAAGTCCCGAGGGTCATCGGGTGAGCATGAGAGCTCTAGGAAGGCAAGAACCATGTCTTTATGTGCTTTTGTATCTCTGGTACCTACTTGACAGGGCCTGGCACGTGTAAGCACCCAATGGCTTTTGGATGGATGCAAGACTTGTACCTGGGCTGCTGAATCCAGAGCCAAAGCCCATGGCCTATCCCACTTGGTATCTCACTTTCTCACTGCGCCTCTTTTCTATTAATGTCCCACCCCCTTCAGATGATTGACAAGCACTTCTAGTCCACGCACTAAAGGTACAGAATACCAGTCCTCAACCATGTCATTATTTCAATGGTGAGAATATCTCTAACATGAACTAGTATTTTTTTTTTTTTTTTTGCGGTACACGGGCCTCTCACTGTTGTGGCCTCTCCCGCTGCAGAGCACAGGCTCTGGACACGCAGGCTCAGCGGCCATGGCTCACGGGCCCAGCCACTCCACGGCATGTGGGATCTTCCCGGACTGGGGCACGAACCCATGTCCCCTGCATTGGCAGGTGGACTCTCAATCACTGCACCACCAGGGAAGCCCTAACTAGTATTTTTGAGTTAACATTTAGATGTTAATGTTAACAGAGCCTCTAAGCTGCATGTATTTTTCATAACTAGATGGCACAATTTGTTCCCATTGCTCTAAAGTTATTTCCCCATTTTCTCTGAGAAAAAATGATGTATTCATACCCTTATTGTTAGCATCATGATTTAGGAAAATATTTCAAGGTCACTTGGATGTATTTAATTAGCAATTACTATTTTAAGTGATACGTGTTTTTATGTGTCTAGTGTATTTTGGGATGCAGTCAGGGCAACAGAGAAGAACAAAGTAGGAAGGACACAGTGTGTATCATGTGCTGTATCCACAACTGATTGATGACACGCATGTAGCACTTTGCAGTTTACAAAACGTGCTTATTTTCTGATTAACTCCTCTGAACGATCATGAGAGGTTGGTATTATTGTTAACCAGTTTACAGATAGGAAGCTGAGGCTGAGCATCATTTAAGTGACTTGTTCAAGATCACAGAGCTGGGTCTGAGATTCCCAGCTAGGTTCTCTGATCTCAGAACAAATTTTGAGCCAGAACAGTAGAACAATTAAGGATATATCATCTTTGGCCAGATTGCTTAGTATTAATATCCGAGTGTTGCTACTTATTAGCTGTGTGAGCTAAATAAGGCAAGTCATGTAATGTTTTTGTGCCTTAGTTTGCCATTCTCAAAATGGGAAGAAAAATAGAACTTACCACATTGGGTTTTCAGGGGAATTGCATTAATGCATATAATTTTCTTAGAACAGAACCAGCATGTTAGGAAATACTTAATAAGTGTGTGTGTGTGTGCGCGCACGTGTTTTCACTAGACTGAACTGTTTCTCACATTTCTGGAAATCTCTCACACATTAGTTCCTAAAGTACATTTCACTTCCTTTCATCAAAAGAGCTGATTCTTGGCGGCAGCCTGATTATAAATTATGTATAGTGTATTTATGAGGAGATTGTGAGTATGCATCAGCACATCCATTTGGGAACAGGGTCCCAACGTGCAGAAGGTGAACACAGACAAAACCCTGACCTCTAATGTAATCTCTGTTAAGGTGCTTCTCAGATAAAATCCCTATGCTTCAGGAGCTGATTGCCGCAGTAATCCTGCAGCCCACAGAACGTAATGCAAGCTCTAATTTAAAATATCATGCAGGAAGGAAAACTTACAGTTTTCACAGAGTCTGTAGATCAAACACAAGACGAGTACTAAGTGTCTGCCCAGTGTATCAAGCATGGAAGCAGGCAGTGTGGCTTTTGAGTTCTTTCCTAGTCAATTTTATTGATTAAACCTCAAACTCTCTAACGTGGTTCCTGTTGCTTGGATGTCTAAAAGCAGCCTTTGAACAAAGTGAGGAGACTCAATCCAGACAGTCAGGGAGTAGAAATACTGTTCAAAATACAGTTGTATCTGCTTTAGAGCTGCTAAATCCAAGGGACCAAACTGAGTCTCAAAAGGTTTAGGGTCACACATGCTGAATTCTATCACTTGACTTAGAGGTGCCATGTTTGACTTGCTGGCTCTTCACTAAGCTAGATGCACAGGAAACTCTGCTCTTTGAACCAGGCAGGAGCAGCAGCAGCCCCAGGGCCCTCCTGGGTGGGTTAAGACAGCTTCTAGGCTGCCTGGTTGGGTGCATTTCCTCGTCAGCCTCATCTTTCTCATCATCTTCATTCAAATCAGGCCATGCTACAAAACTACCCTCATTCTGCCTCTGGGAGACCATATGGGGTTGCAGAAATCCCATGAACCTCAGGGTCAGGGAAAACTGGGTCTCTTTGAGTCCATGATTTGCTTTTTATTACCTGTGTGATAAAGGGCAACTCACTTATCCTCTTTCTGCTTCAATATCTTTATCTTTAAATGGAGATAAAACATAGTAATTTACAATGTTGTCAGGAGGATTAAATGAGATAATACATGGGAAAGTATTCAGCACATATCAGGATCAGGTACTTAAATGTCAGTTCAGGGAAAGAGAGGAAGAGAAACAGAAGGCATTTGTATTGACTGACTTTTAGAGAGAGAGAACTTCTAGAAAAATACAGATGAGTGTCTGACTCGTTAATAAAATTTTAACTTGACTGAGATCAATAAAATGCCCCATGTGTTGACTACAAATACACACTCATCAGCAATCCCAAGGAAAATCTGTCAGGGTCATTTCCTTTCATTAAAGAGCAATATAAAGAGTGATCAACTCTCCTAATTGACCTGTGGTTTGCTTTCATACATTACACTTCTGTTCTGCAACGAGGGCACAAATCTTCCAATTACCTTTAGTTCATAATTCATTATGTCACATTAGTAGCTAAACACGAACACAGAAAAAGGACCACTTGAGGAGCACTTCTCCTATTGTGTTCTTATCCCCCAAAGCTGCCTCCTCATGGTTGATGTGTGTAAGAGCCAAAGGAATATCTTCACCCACCCCAGGTTGGCCAACCTCTTACATCTGAAATCAAAGCAACTGCATAGTGGGGTCAAGAGACCGCCCTCTCACTCAGGACCAGAAATGAAGAGCA
Source organism: Hyperoodon ampullatus (assembly GCF_949752795.1). Lineage (NCBI taxonomy): Eukaryota > Metazoa > Chordata > Mammalia > Artiodactyla > Ziphiidae > Hyperoodon > Hyperoodon ampullatus. The sequence continues at coordinate 50,672,774 of NC_136919.1, forward strand.
CACCAACTAGTGAAGAAGGCATTACAGGCCTGATGATACAAGGAGGCCCGGGAAAATGCCAAGGCAAACATCTGTAGTTTCATAAAGATGGTGAAAGGCATGCTAATCATCTTGTTGATGGTGGTCAAACATTGAAGATAGTCCCTTTAAGGGCAGCGACAATACATTCTGTCTTTTGGACTTAGAAGCAAAAATAATAATAGTGTACAATACTGGATGTCCAGAATCCTGGATGATTATCTGGTACTGGCTATCTTTCTGGAAATCTGAGTGCCTCAGACTTAACCAGCAAAATGGATTATTCATTAGGGAATTTTCTTACTAGTTCATTGCCAGGGAAGTGAATGAATGAATGAATGAATGAATGACATAGAAAGGTACTACTGGGCATCCTGCAAGTTTGAGGACATTATAGCCAGAGCTGTGCCTTTCTCTACCTCTGTTTTGGACTGGCTTTATTACTATACATTTTTTTAACATCTTTATTGGAGTATAATTGCTTTACAGTGTTGTGTTAGTTTCTGCTGTATAACAAATACTATACATTATTTCGTTTCTTCTGACTGAACAGCAATCCTTCCTTTGCACCTTTGTCTCTTAACATCAAAACAAGATTCTTGCCACCCAGTGAAACAGAAGCTAAAGCACCCTGAATAGCTAGTGTTGGAAACAGGTACTCTGTACCCTGGGCCCTGTCCCCTTTGTATGTCAACACTGGCTGGAACGGGAACCCAGCTCCCTTAATTAGTGAGAAAGGATGACTACCCACGTGCAATGAGACGCTTCCTCTTCAGGAGCCACACTGGTTTTTTCTGAACGTGTGTTCCTTTATTCGTTAGCCATATGAATATGCAGTTTTGTCAAACGTCTGTTCAGTTTTTTGTCTGTGTTTACATTGGGTTGTCCGTCTTTTTTAGTATTGATTTGCAGTTCTTTTTTTTAACTTTGTATTTTATATTGGAGCATAGTTGATTAACAATGTTGTGATAGTTTCAGGTGTACAGCAGAGTGATTCACTTAGACATACACGTGTATCTGTTCTTTTTCAAATTCTTTTCCCATTTAGGTTGTTACGTAATATTGAGCAGTGTTCCCTGTGCTCTACAGTAGGTCCTTGAACCACACTTTTAGAACAACTCTGGTTTTCAATTGGTTCTCATCTACATTAAGGGTTTGGTTTGCTTATTTCTGAGAAGGAGTTGGTTTTAGTATTTCCTTTGTAAGCCTTTGTCCTTTAACATGTGTTAATAGAATTTTTCCACTTATTATGATGGGATATCTTTCATTTTCTTATTGTCCTTAATATCAAAGGATCACAGTGGAATGTTCTTCCAAATTGTCTTGACATTGCAGAAGTGAGCTGGAGGAGAAGTAAAATGCATGCTTCTGCTTTCCATAAAGATTATGTACGTTATCACACCTCTCTTTTTCTTTTCCACTGAGGTAGATTACCATCAGGAAGAGAATAGAAAATGACATAAAACAAAATTCACAAGATAATTTAAAAACTACTTCATTGGTACGATAATTTTAAAATATATATTTACCCATTATATTTAATCCTAAAGATCATCCAGTTCAGTTCCTTCAGGACATATATGAAAAAAACAGACTAAGTGACCTCTCCCAGATAGCTGAGTGAAAGAGTGACCCAGGAATACATTAACCCTATGTCTTCCCACTTCACTGCATTTCCTTCCCGTGTGTGTTAAACTCATAGGAAACCGAAATAGGACATAAAGATCAATGACTTGAGGGACAGTAAAATGGGAATGAAGATGGCAAATCCTGGCACAAGAGTTCCACTAACCTTGCACTGCTAATTGATCTGATCCTCTTTCCTGGTGAGCCCACACACACAGCCTTCTCAACCCAGTGCTTCGGGTAGCCATACCCATGGATTAGATTTGTTACACAATGTGAAGCATATTTCCTATTTTGGGTTTAGCAGTTAAGTGCATGGAGTTTGGAATAGGATTCATCAATGTTCAAATTCCAGTTCCACCACTTAACCAGCTGTGTGACCCTGAGCAAGTGACTTGACTCCTCTGAGCCTTGAGTTCTGTAAAATAGAAGGTAGTTTTCCTTTTGGGGTTGGTAAATGGTGAGTAAAGTGCTTGGCACAGTGCATGGCTAATAGTAAGTACCCTCTCAATCAGTGATATCAATTATTCAAAAGAATCAACCACTTTTCTGTATTTTCTACTCTTCAACTTTGAAGCATTAGGTTTATCAAAATGTGTGAGGAGAGTTTTATGGAGCTATTCAATGGCATCTCAGGCCTTTTTGCTGGATTCTATATTAAAAATAAGTCTAGGAGAGACTCCATTTAGAAATAAATTCTCCCAGGTAGAACCTGTTTGTCTCTTTTCAGCCACGTGATCAGTGTCCCTCCAAAGTATTGTTGCATTGAATTGCAGTTCAGCTAAAGATCGCTCATTTAGAGGCTAAAGAAGCCTGGCAAGATTTTAGAATTCAGGATGGAGTCAATGTCAAAGCTGAATCTGGAGATGAATTGTTCTTACATCCATCCCATCCCATCCCAGAAGCAAAGGGTATAAGAGACAAAAACAATATAAAGCGTGGCCAGGTCGAAAAGGCTCTTTGATGAGATGTCCTTTCCGGAGACGCTATCCAGGAAGAGGGAGCTAAAAGCAGTAGAGCACACACTCGACTGAACCAAAAATGTTTTCATTGATGCCCACTGGGGCTTGTTTGCAGAGCCTGAATCTGGGGCAAACAGCTTGCCACATCTCTTAATGCCTGGTCTCAGCACTTATTTAATTTGAGATATATCTCTTTCCTGTTAAAAACAGTTGCAGTCACTCTTTGGCATGAATTGTTTTCTGGAAAGCATGGTGCCAATGTGAGACTGTTGTATTGGCTGGTGACATGTTTAGGCTTCCATGTGATTGGGGAGCAGTTCAGATAATCACTTTAAATATTTCACTAACATAGTAGTAATATTTTAGATAAATATTTTAAAAGTATACTGTGATAGTGCTGCTGTTTATCATACCCACACTTTTTTATTTTTAATAAAATTTGTCTCCTGAGGATATGTCATCAAGAGCTCTCCCTAGAATATTATCATTTGTAATAGATGCTTCTGAATAGCTTATTTCTATTTATACTAGTAGCCGGGGAGTCATGGTAACCTGGGGAAGTGCAAAAGCAAAACTTATCTTTCTTTTGAGGACATAAGGGTAAGCCACAGAAAAAATTGTCGGTCGCCCTTCGAGTCCTCTGTCTCCTGAAGTAATGAATTAGTCACCCAGAGGGGTATGAATATTCCCAGCAGGCGAAGCTTCCCCGGTTGTCTGGGAGGTTTAATTCTCAGATATTGACCATTAGGAGTGACTGTGAAATGCCACCTCCCGTCTTCGTGCCTATGTATGGTTGTGAGCACCAGTTCTACCTTCTGGTCATCTGCTTTTTGGAAAGAGAAAAAATGGAGACAAAGTCCGACTTTTAGCATGATGCCTAGTCTATTTCCATGAATATTGCATAATCACTGAGAGAGAGCCTCTTATGAATTTTCAGGTGTGTGCTTCCAATTCATTTTTTTTTCCATTTACATAAAAAGTCGATTGGAACACGAGTCTTTGTCGTTGCCTTAGTGGAATCTTCTCATGGGATTTCTCACAGAGATTTCTGTGCTCAAAACCAAACTTAGATCAAAAAATATACAGAAGGTTCTGCAAAATATCGTGGGAGTGGTCCAGCTCATAGTGTATTCCTGTCACAGAGAGAATTCTTTTCCAGCTAGGCTGACTCGTGGCCCAGCATCTGCTCTCTTGGGAACTGTAGAAAGGGTACAACATTTAGATTTGCACCTTCATACAACTTAATGAATCTCCTTCCTACAACTTAAATCCTTTGGAAAAAATGAAGGTAAGATGTTTGAATAGTCTTTTTTTTTTAGAAAGAGGGGGCCGTACAGTGCAGTGGATAAAAGTAGAGATGACAGAGCCAGACCTACTATGAGCATGTGACATCAAGTCCATTTCCTAAGGGCTCTGAGAATCAATCATGTCATCCAGCAAACAGATGACAGCAGTACCTCCTTCATACAGTTGTGAGGAGTACATGAGATGATACACAGAGAAGCCAGCACAGTGTCTGGCATATAAATTATAGCTCTTTCATTATTCAGAGGTTTTCTGAATTCAGGTAATTTGGTCTCAAAAATTATTCTATGGAAATATAAACTCTGGATGTGCCTAAGCAGAAAGGGGTAGTTTAAGTCATGATGTAACAGTTCTGTTGCAAAGAGGGACTCTGGTTCAAAACTGGAGAAGTCTGTCTTGTAAGAATGGTCCATGATCCTTCCCAGAAGGCTGACTTCAGGCAGAGACGTTGAGAACAGGTCCCTCTGTGGGGAGGCCAAGCAGTTCTCCACGTGACACTTGAACGCAGGCACCAGCTTCATCTGCTGTAACAAAAGGATAGTGAGGCAGGCCACATGCCAGGAAGGAAAGCCCCTTCCCATATTGTTCTATTTCACTGCCCGAGCCATCATTTCATTTACTTCCATCTTATGTTTGGGCAGGTTCACATGTGGCACTTTTACAGCCTGCGTGGGAAGCTAATTAATAATAATTCAGATAAAGTGAATGCTTTTCTTTTGGCAAGGGCATTGTGGATCAGTTTTACCCAAATGTGTCCAGTTCTATTGGAATAATAAACTTTTTCACAGTATTAGAGATACTGTAAAATCCACATACTTTGTACAACCTGAATGGGATTAAAGACAGGCAACTAATCTCCCCTGCATTTTCTTATTGGGAGAAAGAGATTTTTAAACATATTTTTTTACAATTTTAAAATTATTTAGAAACTCACGTCCTATTTGGCGTGTAAGAGATTTCTGTCCCAACTAAATTCAAGGTGTTACTAAAATGCCCTAAATGTGCAATTGATTTATCAAAGCCAAATTTAATTACCTTTTTCATTAACTTTGCATATTAGAAGTTGTGTTGGATCTAATCCCACTCGACCCAGTGATGTAAGTAAGACAGTTATTAATGTCCCCATTTGATAGATAAGGAAACTGAGAGATGGAAAAGTTAAGGGTCTTATCCAGTTACCCAGTTAGTGTCAGGATCAGATAGAAGCCAAGGCTCCTACCTCATAGTCCCAATAATATCTCATCATATATAAAGGCTTTCCAAGTTATACAAGCCGTAACTATGCCTTTCATCTATCCACATATGGATATGTCTCCTTTTTTTTCTGTTGGCCGAATGAAGAGAGCAATTTAGCAACATCAAACCACTAGCACAGCTAGAAATTGGTCATGGTGGGAGTATTTACACTATGGAAATTAGCAATGGATAGGTATCTGCCTATATGCCATCATGATAACCAAGGCAACTACATAGATATTCTAGAAATTTACCACAAGCATTCTGATTTGGCAGGTGCTATTGTAGATTCCGATTTAGTATGCTTGGGATAAAACCCCCAGATCAGTATTACATATATACATATATAAAATTTAATTTATAATATTTATAGTACAAATTTAAAAATTTTTGATTGTGTATCATTCAAAAGGGACAAGAGTAGATATAATAAACATTTTCTCTCCCACCTCTGCCTCTCATCTACCCAGTTCCCTTCCATGGAAGTAACCAATATTATCTTTGTATTCTTCCAGAGCTGTTTTATTCACATACAGTCAAGACATATTTAAGTATTTTCTCATATTTTACACAAACATGGATCATTTTAATCAAGCTCTACAGGTGATTCTGATACAGCTAATCTTCAAATGATCAGTCAAATCCTCTGGAAAGAAAGCTAACTCTTCTGGAACTCAGGGATTCCTCGTGGTAATCTCAAAGAGTGGTTCTCAAATTTCAGTGTGCATCAGATTTACCTGCAAGGCTTGTTAAAACACAGACTGCTGGGCCCCCTACCTTGAGACAACTCATCTAAGGCAATATTTATTAAGTACTGTACTCTTAGCTTAAGTCAACTGCCTTCCCCAAATACATCATGAAGGGCCATAAAAACAACAGTATGTGGTCCTTATAGGTTGCAGGCACTATTCTAAGCACTTTACATATATTAAACTTGTTGAAGCCTGTGACAATACTATGAGGTAAATACTGTTATTATCCCATTTTACAGAAGGAAAATTGAAGCAGAAAAGTAACTTCCCAACTTCATTCATTCAGGTGGCAGGTGGTAGAACTAGTCTGACTCAAGAACCCACAGGCCTAACCATTAGTCTGTACTGCCTTCCAGTCCTCAAGATGAGGCCTTAAATAGACACTTGCTCTCAAATCATCAGCGTCACATGTGATGAAAAGCATCTCTCACTTTACAACATAGCTCCCAAATGTGAAAATGTAGTAACACAAAAGAAAAATTAAATATGTATATTTGTAAGAGAAGAAATTTTCATTTTAAGACATACACATAAAATTATATTAGTTCCTCTTGTAATGAATTTGAGAATTTTTCAATTCCCTTGCAGCTCTTCAGAAACAATCAGTTTTGTAAAAGGAGGCACACCAGGATTTTGTACTCAATTTTTTTAATTTAATTTTTATTTTATAGAGTATAGATGATTTACAGTGTTGTTAGTTTCAGGCATACATCAAAGTGATTCAGTTATACATATACATACATCCATTCTTTTCCCATGTAGGTTATTACAGAATATTGAGTAGAGGTCCCTGTGCTATACAGTAGGTCCTTGTTGATTATCTATTTTATATATAGTAATGTGTATATGTTAATCCCAAACTCCTAATTTATCCCTCCCCCCAACCTTTCTCCTTTGGTAACCATAAGTTTGTTTTCAAAGCCTGTGAGTCTGTTTATGTTCTATAAATAAGTTCATTTGTATCATTTTTTTAGATTCCACATATAAGTGATATCATATGATATTGGTCTTTCTCTGTATGACTTACTTCACTTAGTATGATAATCTCTAGGTCCATCCATGTTGCTGCAAATGGCATTATTTCATTCTTTTTCATGGCTGAGTAATATTCCATTGTGTATATGTACCACATCTTCTTTACCCATTCCTCTGTTGATGGACATTTAGGTTGCTTCCATGTCTTGGCTATTATAAATAGTGCTGCAATGAACATTGCGGTGCATGTATCTTTTCGAATTATGGATTTCTCCGGATATATGCCCAGGAGTGGGATTGCTAGGTCATATGGTAGTTCTATGTTTTGTTTTTTAAGGAACCTTCATACTGTTCACCATAGTGGTTGTACCAATTTACATTTCCACCAACAGTGAAGGAGAGTTCCCTTTTCTCCACACCCTCTCCAGCATTTATTGTTTGTAGACTTTTTGAGGATGTCCATTCTGACCAGTGTGAGGTGATACCTCACTGCAGTTTTTATTTGCATTTCTCTGATAATTAGCAATATTGAGCATCGTTTCATGTGCTTTTTGGTCATCTTGTACATCTTCTTGGGAGAAATGTCTATTTAGATCTTCTGCCCATTTTTGGATTGGGTTGTTTGTTTTTTTGATATTGAGTTCCATAAGCTGTTTGTGTATTTTGGAGATTAATCCCTTGTCAGTCGCATTGTTTGCAAATGTTTTCTCCCATTCTATGGGTTGTTATTTTGTTTCGCTTATGGTTTCCTTTGCTGTGCAAAAGCTTTTAAGTTTAATTACATGGCATTTGTTTATTTTTGTTTTTATTTTCATTACTCTAAGAGATGGCTCCAAAAAGATATTGCTGCGATTTTTGTCAGTGTTCTGCCTATGTTTTCCTCTAAGAGTTTTATATCAATAGTATTTAATCTTACATTTAGGTCTTTAATTCAGTTTGAATTTATTTTTGTGTATGGTGTTAGAGAATGTTCTAATGTCATTCTTTTACATGTAGTTGTCCAGTTTTACCAGCACCACTTATTGAAGAGACACTCTTTTCTCCATTGTCTATACTTGCCTCCCTTGTCAGAGATTAATTGACCATAGGTGCATGGGTTTACTTCTGGGCTTTCTATCCCGTTCCATTGATCTATATTTCTGTTTTTGTGCCAGTACCATACTGTTCTGATGACTGTAACTTTGTAGTATAGTCTGAAGTCAGGAAGCCTGATTCCTCCAGCACCATTTTTCTTTCTCAGAATTGCTTTGGCTATTCGGGGTCTTTTGTGTTTCCATACAAATTGTAAAATTTTTTGTTCTAGTTCTGTGAAAAATGCCATTGGTAATTTGATAGGGATTGCATTGAATCTGTAGATTGCTTTGGGTAGTATAGTCATTTTCACAATGTTGATTCTTCCAATCCAAGAACATGGTACATCTTTCCATCTGTTTGTGTCACCTTCTATTTCTTTCCTAGGTGTCTCATAGTTTTCAGAGTACAGGTCTTTTGCCTCCTTAGGTAGGTTTGTTCCTAGGTATTTTATTGTTTTTGATGCAATGGTAAATGGGATTGTTTCCTTAATTTCTTTTTCTGATCTTTTGTTATTAGTTTATAGGAATGCAAGAGATTTCTGAGTATTAATTTTGTATCCTGCAACTTTACCAAATTCATTTATGAGCTCTAGTAGTTTTCTGGTAGGATGTTTGAGATTTTCTATGTATAGTATCATGTCATCTGCAAACAGTGATAGTTTTACTTCTTCTTTTTCAACTTGGATTCTTTTTACTTCTTTTTCTTCTCTGACTGCCATGGCTAGAACTTCCAAAACTATGTTGAATAAAAGTGGCAAGAGTGGACATCCTTGTCTCATTCCTGATCTTAGAGGAAATGCTTTCTTCTTTCCACTGTTGAGAATGATGTTAGCTGAGGGTTTGTCATATATGGCCTTTATTTTTTTATTTTTTATTTTATTAACATATTCATTGGAGTATAATTGCTTTACAATGGTGTGTTAGTTTCTGCTTTATAACAAAGTGAATCAGTTATACATATACATATGTTCCCATATCTCTTCCCTCTTGCATCTCCCTCCCTCCCACTCTCTCTATCCCACCCCTCTAGGTGGTCACAAACCACCTAGCTGATCTCCCTGTGCTATGTGGCTACTTCCCACTAGCTATCTATTTTACGTTTGGTAGTGTATATATCTCCATGCCACTCTCTCACTTTGTCACAGCTTACCCTTCCCCCTCCCCATATCCTCAAGTCCATGCTCTAGTAGGTCTGTGTCTTTATTCCCTTCTTACCCCTAGGTTCTTCATGACCTTTTCTTTTTTTTTCTTAGATTCCATATATATGTGTTAGCATGTGGTATTTGTTTTTCTCTTTCTGACTTACTTCACTCTGTATGACAGACTCTAGGTCCATCCACCTCACTACAAATAATTCAATTTCGTTACTTTTTATGGCTGAGTAATATTCCATTGTATATATGTGCCACATCTTCTTTATCCATTCGTCTGTTGATGGACACTTAGGTTGCTTCCATGTCCTGGCTATTGTAAATAGAGCTGCAATGAACATTTTGGTACATGACTCTTTTTGAATTATGGTTTTCTTAGGGTATATTCCCAGTAGTGGGATTGCTGGGTCGTATGGTAGTTCTATTTTTAGTTTTTTAAGGAAACTCCATACTGTTTGTCTGGTTTTGGTATCAGGGTGATGATGGTGGCCTCATAGAAAGAGTTTGCGGATGTTCCTTCCTCTGCAAATTTTTGGAATAGTTTCAGAAGGATAGGTATTAACCCTTCTCTAAATGTTTGATAGAATTTGCCTGTGAAGCTATCTGGTCCTGGACTTTTGTTTGTTGGAAGGTTTTTAATCATCGTTGCAATTTCAGTAGTCAGGATTGGTCTGTTCATGTTTTCTATTTCTTCCTGGTTCAGTCTTGGAAGATTGCACCTTTCTAAGAATTTGTCTGTTTCTTCTAGGGTGTCCATTTTGTTGGCGTATAGCTGCTTGTAGTGGTCTCATATGATCCTTTGTATTTCTGTGGTGTCCATTGTAACCTCTCCTTTTCATTTCTAATTTTATTGATTTGAGTACTCTCCCTTTTTTTTCTTGATGAGTCTTGCTAAAGTTTTATCAATTTTGTTTATCTTTTCAAGGAACCAGTTTCTACTTTTATGGAACCAGTTTCTACTTTCATTGATCTTTTCTATTGTTTTCTTTGTCTCTATTTCATTTATTTCTGCTCTGATATTTATGATTTCTTTCCTTCTACTAGCTTTGGGTTTGGTTGTTCTCTTTTCTCCAGTTGCTTTAGGTGTAGGGTTAGGTGGTTTATTTGAGGTTTTTCCTATTCCCTGAGGTAAAAGTGTATTGCTATAAACTTCCCTCTTAGAACTGCTTTTGCTGCAGCCCATAGGTTTTGCATCACTGTGCTTTTGTTTCATTTATTTTGTGATTTGATGACTATCTTTAGTGTTGTGTTTTGATTGCTTTTTCATTTTTGTGTGTATATCTATTGTAGATTTTCAGCTTGTGGTTACCATGAGGTTTTGATATAGCTATATATATAGATATAGATATAGATATATAGTTTTATGTTGCCGGTCTCTTAATTTCAAATGCATTTCCAATACCCTGCATTTGTGCTCTCCTCTCCTCACAATTGCTGGTTTTGATATCATATTTGTGGTGTGGATGATTTCCTACCTTTATGTTTGCCTTTACCAGTGAGCTTTCCTATTTGTAATTTTGTTTCTAGTTGTGGCCTTTTCTTTTCCACCTAGAGAAGTTCCTTTAGCATTTGTTGTAAAGCTGGTTTGCTGGTGCTGAATTTTCTTAGTTTTTGCTTGTCTGTAAAGCTTTTGATTTCTCTGTTGAGTCTGAATGAAAGGCTTGCTGGGTAGAGTAATCTTGGTTGTAGGTTTTTCCCTTTCATCACTTTAAAAATATCCTGCCACTCCCTTCTGGCCTGCAGAGTTTCTGCTGAAAAATCAGCTGATAACCTTATGGGGATTCCCTTAGTATGTTATTTGTTGCTTTTCCCTTGTTGTTTTAGTATTTTCTCTTTGTCTTTAATTGTTGTCCATTTGATTAATATGTGTCTTGGCATGTTCCTCCTTGGTTTTTATCCTGTATGGGAATCTCTGTGCTTCCTGGACTTGAGTGTTTCCTTTCCCATGTTAGGAAAGTTTTTGGCTACTATCCCTTCCAGTATTTACTCAGGTCCTTTCTCTCTCTCTTCTCCTTCTGACACCCATAATGTGAATGTTGTTGTGTTTAATGTTGTCCCAGAGGTCTCTGAGACTGTCCTCATTTCTTTTCATTCTTTTTTCTCTATTCTGTTCCACAGCAGTGATTTCCACCATTCTGTCTTCCACGTCACTTATCCGTTCTTCTGCCTCATTTACTCTGCTATTGATTCCTTCTAGTGTATTTTTCATTTCATTTATTGTATTGTTCATCTCCTTTTGTTTGTTCTGTAAACCTTCTAGCTCATTGTTAAACATTTCTTGTATCGTCTCAGTCCATGCCTCCATTTTTTTTCCCAAGATCTTGGATCATCTTTTTTTATCATTACTCTGAATTATTTTTCAGGTAGATTGCCTATCTATCTCCACTTCACTTTGTTCTTCTGGGGTTTCATCTTGTTCCTTCATCTAGAATGTATTTCTCTGCCATCTCATTTTGTCTAACTTTCTGTGTTTGTGGTTTCCATTCTGCAGGTGCAGAACTGTAGTTCCTCTTGTTTCTGGTGTGTGTCTGCCCCCTGATGGGTAAGGTTGGTCCAGGGGCTTGTGCAAGCTTCCTAGTGGGAATGACTGGTGCCTACCTCCTGGTGGGTGGAGCTGGGTATTGTCCCTCTAGTGGGCAGAGCCATGTCAAGTGGTGTATTTAGAGGCGGCTGTGGGCTCGGGACAACTTTAGGCAGCCTGTCTGCTGGTGGGTGAGGCTGTGTTCCCACCCTGTTGGTTGTTTTCCCTGAAGCGTCCCAACACTGGAGCCCATAAGCTGTTGGGTAGGGCCAGGTCTCAGTGCCAAAATGGAGACCTCTGGGAGAGCTCACAATGATTAATATTCCCTGGGGCCTCTGCCACCAGTGTCCAGTGAGCCACAGCCATCCCCTGCCTTCCCAGGAGACCCTCCAAGACCCACAGGTGGGTCTGGCCTAGGCTCCTGTGGAGTCACTGCTTTGCCCTGAGGCCCAGTGCATATGAACTCGTGTGCACCCTCCATGAGTGGAGTCTCTACTTCCCCCAGTCCTGTGGAGTTCCTGCACTCAAGCCCCACTTGCCTTCAAAGCTAAATGCTCTGGGAGTTCATCTTCCCTATGCCAGACCCCCAGGCTGAGGAGCCTGACATGGGGCTCAGAACTCTCACTCCTGTGGGAGAACTTCTGTGATATAGTTGTTTTCCAGTTTGTGGGTCACCCACGTGGTGGGTTTGGGATTTGATTTTCTCATGAAAGCACCCCTCCTACCATCTCATTATGGCTTCTTCTTTGTCTTTGGATGTAGAATATCTTTTTTGGTAGGTTCTAGTCTTTTTTTGTTGATGGTTGTTCATCAGTTGTGACTTTGGTCACAACTTGGTGTTTTCGTGAGAGGATGTGAGCTCAAGTCCTTCTACTCTGCCATCTCGTGTCTCCACCCTCTGGTCAATAACAATTTTTTTAAATACAGGGAATTTGTTAGCACATTTGATCACATAAAGTTTATATACAAAATTATATATGATATATAAAATACTGCCCTAGTTAATATATATGAAGTTATTTAATTCAAAGTGATAGGTTTCAGTTACTTATGTGTGTTCGATCCAAATTGTACCAGTTTTGCAAGAGTCAATTGATAATTGTTCACAAAAAATTATCAATATGCTGATATAAATATGCTGATATCATGTCAGGTAGATATGGGCTTTAGTGGGAGTATTTATACCATAGAAATCAGTAATGGCTAGAAAACAGGGGACTTTTTTCTTTTGGAAAACTGGCTGTTAAACATTTACCAGCACACCACTATTCCAGTAGGTCAGGTATCCTGAACCAAACACACACATTTTCCTTAAAGGGCACTTTTAAAAAGAAAGATATTTTAAATAGTACGTTACTAAGACTGGCACATTAAGTAGAGAGTTAATCACAGTATTGACTTCTTAACTCTAATCACTGAATTCTTGCCGGTAACCAAAAATGTGGATTAATCACACAGAATTTATCTCTCATCCCTTTGCTATTATCTAAATAATTATTTCTGTAGTCAGAGTCCCCAAAGCTAAACCCATGATGAAGAAGAAGTGTCCCCAGGTCTTTACTCTTATAGTGCTAGAATGCAAATCAGAAGTCTAGATATTTAATAACTTCTCTGGCAACAAAATGAAGCATGTGGAGTTTGTCTGGGGCAGGTTTGATAAGTTATCACAGTGTTTCTAAATCTCCCATCTTTACTCTTACAGCAAATACTTCCAAAAAACAAGTAGCATTTTGGGATTTTCTAGCATTAAATAGGCTTGGAATTCCCCAATTAGGCTGAGAATAGTATTCATAAAGTTCTCCTATTGACTCTTTTTACCCCTAAAGTGATAAGAAATTAACTTTCTCTTCGCTCACCTTAATGATGGCTGCAGTTTCAACTTTTGAGTAAATCAAATGCGTTTAATGATATTTTAATTACCTACTCCCTGTTTGTGAAACCCAACTATCAATGGTCAAAAATTACATTCAGTAAATAGGAAGAATAGTGCTTTTACTCTGGGAACTTTTAGTGTTCTGATAATCCCTGAATAAAAGCATGCATTACTATGTGGCAAGGAACACAGTCATGGTGACTGGCCTTGTGTGGATGGTGTTGCAGCTTTGTCAAGGACTTTCCCATTATCCCAATAAATAGTACCTGCAGGCCTTTGGTGACTTAATAGGAAGCTGACTCTGCCTTATATTTCCATGCATTCCTATCCTTCTACAAAACTACACAGGTTCCCCAGCACTCAAAACCCACCCAAAAGCTTTCTCTAGAGACCTGTGATAACTCCTAATAAAAGAGTGCAGAGAAATAAAAGGTTTTCAATTGGAGCTGTTGACCTCAATCCCAGAAAGACTGTAAAGGGACCCAGATGGTGCTGTCACAGAGGATAGCAACTCGGAGCAGCCTCTCTCCTGCATCCTCAACATAGCAGCCTGGGACCTTCATTCTCACCGGTCCAGAAAATACAAAGTCAGCTCTCTCATCTGGAATACCCCAAAATTTCTACTTGGATGAAAGACAGTAAGGCCTTTTATTCTTTAAATTGGCCTCGCTGGTGAAGAGATTATAGATTGGTGGTGGTGGTGAGCCACATTCAAATCCCAAGGTTTCCATCACTGGACAGGTCAGTGTTACCAGACTCTGCACAGTGGAGCATTGACTTGTTCAGGACAGGTTGTTAGAGGACCCTGAGGAGGATTTTTGAGAAGATAGAGAAAGGAGGATTAGGATGAAGAGGGGAAACTTTCCCTTGTTAAACAAACTTGAAGAAAGCCTTTCTCATGTCCCAGGTTTCCTAAACATTGCTATTCTCTTCAGACAAGACAACTTTATCTAATTAACATCTATTTTTCACTTCTTTATGCAGTAATCAGAGTTCAATTACCAGAACCCAGCTGCTGATGCTAAAAAGTACTAGAAAATTATATTCGTACAATAAATCCTTAGATGCCCTCACCATCTCCTAAACCAAGACAAAGGAGTTTGATTACTCAACTTTCTTCTCTTTCTTTTACCTACATACCTTCATTCCCCTTTTATAAATCCTTCTGTGACTTTGGTTCCATTCCAGGACCCATTATTGAAGTCCCATAGGGAAAGTGTCAAAGAAAAGAATAAAAACAAACATGAACACTAACATAGAAGTTTCCATCTAAGGATAGTAAAGGACTTAAATATGTACATATTCTAATATTTTTTATTTGTCTTTAAGGAATCGAACTAAATTTGAAGAGCATTTTATCTAAAGTTAACATTCATGTGTCTATTTGCTACAGAGAATTTTATTCTCCAGAGGAAAAATGTTGTCCTCAGTTTGCACATTCTTTAAGTGTTAGCTTTATAAGAGAGGTGGTCTTTGAAATCCTTCCCAAAAGGTCTTATAAACAAACTTGACATATGAGTAATTAAATGGTTAATTATTTTGATAATGATTGATTCTTGAAAGGTCAAATTTCTAATTCCATCAAATTATTTTTTGTGTGCAGGAGGTCACATTTTATAATACTTTGGCCACCTTAAGTCTTTGTTTGAATAAGATGGGAAAGAGGTAAGGGAGAGTCAGAAGAAAGGAGGAAGATGGAATGAGAAAAAGAAAGAAAGAAGGAAAAATGGAGGGAGGGAGGACTAAAGAAAGATGAAGAAGGGAAGAGAAAAGAAAGAGAGCTTGTGACTTTATATGATTGATGTGAAAAATACAGTTAAACAGTCTTGTTATATGGAACTTGGAGTGTGACTTTGCTACTTTAAGTAAAAAGAAGAGAGAACCAAGATTTGGTAAGGGCTTCCTATCTGCCAACTAATCTATGTACTTAATTTATTTAATAATCTCAACCAGTAGTTGAAAGGTAGAGATATTATCCTTGACATTATGAAACTGAGACTCCCTGAGTTTACGTGCCATGGTTAACATACTTCTCCCCAGTTGCAAGATCGGGCATTGGAGTCAGGTAAGATTGTCCAAAATTTCCTATTCCCTTTCCATGTCAGCTATTTTCATGATGTGTCTGTTTCCATAGCATACCATTATGCCTGATTTCTTGATAACTGGTTGCCAATTCCAAGTCTTTGAACTTGGCTTCCCATGATAACATTTTTGATAGAAAATAGCACAGTCCACTGTACAAATTTCTCACACTGGAGTTCAGAACAAGGTTTGAGAGTCAAAGGCAATATTTCCTCAGGTTTAATAGAAGTCAAAAGCATCGCTCTTCCCAGAGTAAAAACAGAACACAAAAATCAATGTTGTTTACTTAGGGTAACTTCCTACTGTTCCAGTCCCCTGGCTGTAAGGATAGCGTAGCCCTCAAAAGTCAGGAGAATTTGCTCAGTTCTAACCCCAGACCACTTACTTAATCTTAGACAGTTTTGTCCTAAAACTAGGTTAATCAATTAAGATCAAAAATATATTTTTCATCATATTGATGTTGAAAGAACTCAGTTTTGAGATCAGCATCCAGGGGAAGAATAGTTGTAACAGAACCCCTGAACCAAGGGAAACACCAGCCTGTGATCATCAGGAGGGAAACCTACATGCTCCCGGGATAGTGGCCAAATGCCTCCTTTGACTGGGACAGTTCATGTTTTTTACCTGTTGCCCAGAATATTATGAATAGTGCACCCACCCCTTTACAGAAATGTCCCAGTTTAGGTGGTATCCTCTATGGTCACTCTACCTGTATAAAACCTAAATCACCAGAGTGGACACAGGTGTACCTCCCCCCCCCCCCCCGCTACCTTGGGTTTTGCCATGCTGTGAACCTGAGGCCTTAGTAAAAGCTAAGACCAATTATATAACAAATGCTGCTTATGTAATTCATAAAATATGTTGAAAAATAGCAGTTCTTTGTTTCTCTGCTATGGCAGACCTACATTTTTGCAAAGATGGGCAGAGGAAGCCCAGCTAGGCTTTGGAGTCAATGACAGAGCTGGGTTAGAATCCTCGCCCTGCCACTTGCTACAAGAATGGTCTTGACCTGGCTGCTCAGCTCTCCCTAAGGCTGCATATTCTACCAAGAGAATAGGAATAATACCATCTATCACCCAGGGTTGTTTTTACCAGTGTCACTAGAACTTTAGAACCACAGAGACCTTAGTTTAAATATCACTTCTACCACTTTTTTGCTGCACCACCTTGGATGAGTAAATTTAACCTAGAGACTCAGTTTTCTTGTCAATAGAAAATGGTAACAAGAACAGTTCTTATCTCAGAGGGAGGTTATTTTGACGACTAAAATAATGCATATAAAGTAAGCATCTAATAAATATTTTGTCATCATTTTGAAATATAAAATGGGGAGATACTTAAGGCCTATAAATTAAGATTGCCTTTTCTCTGGACCCACATTATTAGGTACTGACTGGCCTAGTTTAAATCACAGTGGTCTTATCTGAAAACCAAATTAAGATTTCACCTGGTTTTAAATAGTCAACCAAAGGTCCACATCAACATAACCTATGAATTATACCCCTGAATTGGCTGACTTAAAACCTCGAGTGATATTGCTTTCCATGAAACAAATTTAGAATTTGTAGAATTATTTCCTGATGTATGCTGCTTTATACTCTGAGCTCTTTCATACCTTATCTGTTTTTCACCTTCATTTTTAGTCATAAAAAAATCTCAGTTAGCTGAGCCATTTATTGGTTTTCTTTCAACACAGTTTATCCAAATGAAGATAATTAGCATGTATATTACATAAAGGTAAACATAATATTTAAGATGTGATTCCCTATGATTCCAGAAATGTTTACCAAAATATAAACTGGCAAACATATGTAAGCCTCCTTAATATGTGTATATATCTACAGATAGATGGATAGATACACACACGTATCCATGATGTATATATAGTGTGTCTTAAACATAAATAATATGTATGTGTAATCTCCAGGGAGACACACAGATACCAACTCAATCTAAAACACACACATGTATATATAAATTAAAGTTCTCAGCCTTGTGTATATATTTTCAATGGAAAGAAATAAACAAGAAATTGAGATATGGTTTCTCTGATTCCTCATTAGAAATAACTCAGTTGATGGACGGAATATTCATGAATACTCTATCAGCAGCAACTGATGCCAAGCAGTAAGATGAAAAGAGACGCCCAGGGCTTCATGGAGAGGAGAGGGTATTAGAGGAAGGAGATGCGAGTTAGAGGATGTTGAGAGTGTAGACAGAGGGCTTGAGTGCACGTCCCTATTCCAGCATTTGTCAGGTATCTGACTCTGAAATCATCCTTTCAGTCTCATTGCTCCTACAGAATTCTAACTGAAATATCGGAAGTGAAAAGCTTGTTGCCTGTTTCCCAAAGTGTGGGATGCATTCCAATGCGATCCTCTGATTTTAGCAGGTACGAAATGTTGAGTAACCCTGAATTAATGAGGATAAAGTTATTCCCTTTTGAGTTTACTGTCAATCTTCTGATTACAAGGAAGACTCGGTTTTAAGACCTCTCCAGCCCTGGCCATTGTCCCAAATGGAGATCCGGTCTCTGGCTCAGAGCCTTGGAAGATAAGAAATTTTAGCTAGAATGTAATATTATTTTTTTTCCATTGTTTATGTTTTTAAAATTATTTCCCATTTACTACTTTCCATCCTGGTTTTCCATTTAAAATTGTATGGTAAATTTTTACTTTTAGGGTATTTAGGTTTCAAAAATGAGTTGATTTAAATAATAGTGCACATAACACACTGATTTAACAAAAATCATGCTGTGGTAACAAAGGACTGGCATCTGGAAACACTGTGCTCCTGTTCTTAGTACTTATTCATAAAGGGTTACCATGCTTTGGGCAAGATACTGTGTTGAGACAAGAACACTGTCCTCACCCTTTTTCCTTCAGGACACAAATAGGCATATTCATGTATGAAAAGAGCTACTGCACAGATCATATAGGCTGAGGCTTATGTGTAGTTCCCTTTCTAGCATCTATGACTTGAGTCCTTTTCCACTGACTTACCCTAGATCTGTGGTTTGGAGGCACCATGGTTGAGAACTGCTATTCCATTAAGGTACTTGGATGCCAACTCATAGATTCTAGTAGAGAAGATACGACATGTACATACATAATATATGGTAGGAAATCATAAGGTAGTTATACAGCACTATAACATTGACAGGGAAAATAGAAAGAGTAACCAAAAAGGGGACCTGCCTTCTTTCCTAACTTGATAATGTGGCCGATTAAGTAAAAGCTATAGCAGTTCATGTCTGTATATCAATCAGTTATCCACTACAACAGAGGCTTGCTGTGATTGAATTTCAAAAGGCTTTCATTATATTTTTATGTTCTGTTCATTTTTTCAAAGGAATGTAATGCACGTTGAAAATATTTTTTAAACAAAAACAAATAAACAAAAAAATCCCACAATTGATAGATTGTTGCTACAAGTAGTGGGTATTTATTCTGACACTTAACATTTTGGTGTATTTCTTTTCAATCTTTTGTTCAATGCATAAGGCTATTTTCCTATAATTATATTCACAGTATAGATACAAGTTTATATCCTACATTTTTTACTTAACATTTTTACATGTAAAAATTTTCCAAGTTATTAAATATCTCTTATAACCATGATTTTAATTCCTGCATAATAATCAATTTAAGGAGATGAATTACAGATAATGTAATGATTTCTCCATGACTGGACATTGTTTTATGTAATATTTTAACATATTAAATAATGTAGTAAAATGCATCTTTGTTTAAAGTTTTAATTTGATTCTAATTTGGGAAAACTGAATCATTAATTTGTTTACTGGACAGTTTCCCTACTAGACTATTAACTATTTGAGAACAAGAATTGTATTAACTCTACATCCCCAGCTCTCTGCCTTGAACATACAAGGTACTTATAATGTGTTTACTGAGTTGAATTGAATATACTTTCTTTTTGGGTAGTTTCCCACTCTTTTCTGGAGGAAATTCAAGCAATCATTTGGCAGCCATCAGTTGCTAAAATAAAGTCCTCAAGTATCTACTAAAGTTAGAGGCAAAAATCTATTAGAAGTGTCTTGAGATATAAAAATTACATGTTCTTGCTTAGCTTTTTTGCTTTATAGCTTTAAAATAAAAGCTTCATTTGCCTTCATTTTCTCATCTACAAAGTAACTAGAAAAATGATAAAATTCCTATCACCCAGCAATCTAATAATGACTTAGTTATACCTAGTTGTACTAATTAGCCTTAGTTATACTTAGTATACTTAGTTATACTAAGTCATTATTAGCATTATTAGTATGACTTAGTATTCTTAACAGAATAGGCACATAAATGGAAATATTAGATGCAACTCTCTATCTGGCAAAGATGGTTATATCAATAAGCACCAAATTTAAACCATCATGTGGCGAGATATGATTGTATTTATTTCTCCAATAAGTAAAACAAAAAAACAGCTGAATGTAAAATTGCATCAATAATATTTTAGATAGATATAATTTTCCAGTTGCCTAAATCCCTTCTGGAATAACTTATAAATAAACAATAGAAGCTTAAAATATATCCATGCATATAGATTGATACTTTCTATCTATATCTCTATATTGTCAGAGAATAGCTAGCTACTTACCAAGCCTGTTTTCTCTTCCTCATAGGCACGTAGCTAAACTTCATTTCCCAGCCTCCCATGCATAGGTGTACCCACATGACTGAGTCCTGGCAAATGAAATAACAGCAAAAATTACAAGTGCTATTGTCAGGTCTGGTTCATGAAAAACTTTTACCCATAATCCTCTGTCACTCTCCATATGGAATGGCAAGGACTTGAAAGGAAGTTCTAGAAGAGTGTGGAGCCACAAAATACACAGGCACAAGTCCCTCGGTATTTTCTTGAAACAGAATTAATAAACTACTTGTTTAAGCCACTGAGATTAGGGCTTATCTGTTACAAAAGCTGGAAGAAATTTATATTTGTTCATTTCCAGAGTGTTCCTCATGGGATTTAAAACAGCTATCCTGTCTGAACAGCTTTTAAAAAGTCTAGGTGTCAGAATGGCCATCATCAAAAAATCTACAAACAATAAATGCTGGAAAGGGTGTGGAAAAAAGGGAACCCTCTTGCACTGTTGGTGGGAATGTAAATTGATACAGCCACTACAGAGAACACTATGGAGATTCCTTAAAAAACTAAAAATAGAACTACCATACGACCCAGCAATCTCACTACTGGGCATATACCTTGAGAAAACCATAATTCAAAAAGACACATGCACCCCAATGTTCACTGCAGCTCTATTTACAATAGCCAGGACATGGAATCAACCTAAGTGTCCATCGACAGATAAATGGATAAAGAAGATGTGGCACATATATACAATGGAATATTACTCAGCCATACAAAGAAACAAAACTGAGTTATTTGTAGTGAGGTGGATGGACCTAGAGTCCGTCATACAGAGTGAATAAGTCAGAAAGAGAAAAACAAATACCGTATGCTAACACATATATATGGAATCTAAAAAAAAAAAGAAAAATGGTTCTGAAGAACCTAGGGGCAGGACAGGAATAAAGACGCAGATGTAGAGAATGGACTTGAGGACATGAGGAGGGGGAGGGATAAGCTGAGATGAAGTGAGAGTGGCATGGACACATATACACTACCAAACGTAAAATAGATAGCTAGTGGGAAGCAGCTGCATAGCACAGGGAGATCAACTCAGTGCTTTGTGACCACCTAGAGGGGTGGGATAGGGAGGGTGGGAGGGAGACACAAGAGGAAGGGGGTATGGGAATATGTGTATATGTATAGCTGATTCACTTTGTTATAAAGCAGAAACTAACACACCATTGTAAAGCAATTATACTCCAATAAAGATGTTAAAAAAAAAAAGTCTAGGTGTCGTCAGCACCAACTAATTAAAACCAGGTAATCTCCAGAGAGATTCCCCTTCATTTATGATACCCACACTTTAAAAAGTCCAGTTTTTCATAGAATAATCGATAAGATTCAAGAATCTGAAAGGGGAACTACTTAACAGAATTCTTCTCCATTTGATCTCATTTTCCCAAGTAAAATTTAATAATCTTATGAAAGAGAGAAGTGGTCCTCTGTGGTCACACATTTCATAGAGATTGGCCTCGGTGGATCTTGAGGACTGAGTAATTACCACAGAAAGAGGACTGAGTAATTACCACAGAAAGGCAGCCAACCTTTTTTTCACTCCATAGTGAGGTACTTATTTTAGAGCTTTTCCTAACTCTATCATTAGAGGGGCTTAAGTAACTTATGAATAGGAATTTTTGCCCAGGGTTGTGGTTACCTCAGTTTTCTCATTTGTAATATGAGATACTTAACAGACGTTAATATCTACTTTAATAAACTAATCCAGTGCTTCCAGATCACCTATCCCTGAAAGTGACTATTTAATCAGGAAAGGTTGTAAGTGGTCCCTTCAATGGAGATTTTAGATGTCTAAGAGATATCATTTGTAATATTTCCTTTCTCTAAATAATAATGATAATAGTTAACATGTATGGAGATCCAACTTCATATACACGCTCATGTTTTATTCTCACAATAACCCAGCAGGTTAGTTACAATTACTCCCATTTTAGAGGTAAGAAAACTGAGACTAAGAAAGGGCTAAGATTTAAACACATTTTTATTGTTGCATACCTATGCTCTTAGCCATTACCTTATACTGCCTCCATATATTATGGAGCACTACATAATATATTTGTGAGGCTGTCAGGCATCTTAAGCCAACTACCCTATATTTAATAATATCAAAGAGACACATCTCAAAGCTAGACAAAAACCACTTTCATCTGTAAAAGATTCAAGTAGAACAGGCATATTCTGTATGTCCAAATATTTCTATGTAGGCCAAAAGGAGACTCATAACTATAGCAGAAGAGCAAATGATTTGCATTTCAAAGAGATCAAAATAAACACAAGAACAGAGGGCGCTCCATTTTCAGGAAAGATTAAACAGAAACAATTAATGACTCAGGACAAGCTTTACTAATTGTTTACTAGTCACTTGAATACAAAATGAACTCATGTTTTGAAGTAGATATAGTCCAGTGGAAAGCTGTTTCAGAACCATGAAAAAAGATACCAAAGTATAGCTCAGAGGGAAGATGAGGGAATTTTATGTTTTTCTCTGGTTTTTTTTAAAAGCATTACTATTAAAAAAATTTTTTGAATAGTTATAGTTGCTATCATCTATTTGAGATGAATTATATTTAGTGAAAATGTATGAGAAAGGATGGAAGTAGTACAGGGTAAATGGTGAGAACTCTGCCTTTGAAGTAAAAAATGCACAGAAATACTGGCTCCATTACTGACTAGGGCTATATAATCTTAGGTAAATGACTCACAGGCAAGAAGTGTGCTTCCGGCTTCTCCTCAAGTCAACAGGTGAGTGCTTCAACAGGCTTTGTGGAATCATTCAGAGTCTTCCACTGTAGTTAAGGGCACACCATGACTTCAGTCTGACTTCTTCCTGGGAAATCTAAAGAACAATTGTTAAGCTAGATAGCCTGTCTGTGGCACAGTAAAGGAAGTTGCTGCTGTATTGGGATTTTTCTACATTGGTGGCAGTTTTTTCTGGGCAAATGAGGGCAACATGCATGAGAAAGCCAGTAAGGACAGTGTCTTAGGTCCTCTACTAATGCCATCTGGGAGGATAATGGGACCTCAGCAAACATTAGCTGGAGGTGAATATTCCTGGGGACTGTGGGATGACTATGCAACAAACCAGAACAGAGACTGACTCATCCAGGTCAAGGGAACTACCAATGAGATATCCCTTTATTGTGGCTCCCAAGGAGCCCTAGAAATTGCCACATAAAAGGGATCAGCTTTAAAATCTACAAGTCCCAGAGAACATTAAGTTATCTATAACGGTTCTAGTTAAATAAGAACTTTCCTGATCTCCTTACCCCTTCTGAATTAACTATAAAGGGAAAACAGAGGGTAAAAGTTAAGATGCTATGTGATGACATCCATGAGTCCTGCTTGTTCAGTTTACTAGTTGTATGATCATTTCACATAAATTTCTTTGCATTAAATCACATTAACAGCTAATTTTCATACAGATAGAATCTCACATTACCTATATAGACTATAAATCAAATGATAATTGCAAGCATCTAACAGCCTCTATCCAAGTAACTCAAGATCAAAATGCTATCTTTAGCTATTTACAGAATTGGGCATCTGCATATGATTAATTGAGAGGTATCTACAATGGTGGATAGCTGTTTACCTATCTGCAACAGCCACTGAGTAATTTTATCATTCCACTTGTGAGTTTTGTTTTAAAAATATAAGACATCAGATGCCTTCCAAACCTGGCTTTCACGTTGGCTGTTTCCATTTCCCCCTTGAATGTTAAAGAAGAGTCTTGATATTGAAAGTTTCCCTTTCCTCCCTATCAAAAATGAGTAGAGAGAAAAAGGTAAAAATACAATACTTTGGAGAGTAATTAGGGATCACATAGAAGGATAATTTTTATTTTGCAGAAAAACAGTTCAAGTCCAATGTTTCCTGCCAGGTCGGGGACTTTGGGGTTCAATCTCAAGTTCACTCAGGTCCTTCGAAGAACTTAGGTAACCCTGGTGACTTACACTAAAGACTTACACTAAAATTGATTTCTCTTGGTTTTCAAATGTCTTATACAACTTTCACAACTCTTCAGTATCTGATTTGGGCACAGACCAGCATTTATGAATTTGTGGTTTCAGAAACCTGGAAGTTACCATCTCAGACATATTTTGGACACTTTTTTTCATTAAATCCTCTACTTTCTTTTCTTCCCCACCTTACCTCCCTCATCACCCACATCTCTCCATTTGGGAAATAGCTTTACTGGAAATAAACAAACAAATGAACCTATCATTTGGTAGAGTGAAGGTTTAAAGAGATTTCTGTGCTATCCATTTATTGTTTTGTGCCCTTGTTCAGTTGCCAGTCAGAAAACTAAATTAATCATAGAATTCCCAGGCTAAGAAATTTATCATTACCTTATCAATCATCAAAGCAGCTGTTTCTCTTCTAAGCTTTCTTTTTAAACCACATACAACCACCACCACCTCTTTCTTTTCTTTCTTATGTTTTTTTTTTTTTTTTAATGATGGCTGTCTGAAACTCTCCTTTTCTCTTTATCACTGTATCATCCTTTTGAGGATTTCCTTCTCCAGTATCTTCCAAATCTGTCCTCAGAGGAAATCCATGTCTTCTTTGCAATGCCTTCTGACAGATACTGTTTCAACAAACCGAACCATTATCCCATTAAAAATTTACAATAACGGCAGCTATTTAGGTGCTAGTCACCTTCATACACCATCTTTAATCCTCATATTTATCCTGCTTTATTACCACAAATTAACATAGAAGATAATGAGAATCACAGATGGTATCAGCTTACCTATGTCCCACGTCTAACAAATGTCAAACTCAGAGTTTGAGCCACGTATTTGCGTCCAAATATTGTTTCTATTTTTCCATTGCTTCCTTAAGTCCTTTATGGTTTTTTTGTTTGTTTGTTTCATACTTTAATAGAATGAGCTGAAGAATACACTCAGCACACAAAAAGTTGAAGTATGAAAATATCCAACTTCGCACACTAGGTTTAAAAAGGTACTCATCATTGAGCCTAAGAGTCCCTTTGATCAGAATTAATAGAAAGGCCCTAGTCGGCTTCCTATGGATTTTAGTTTCCAGCTTTATTCTTAATGAAATGAAGTTCATCTTATCAAACCGTCATCACAGTCAGACATTAAGAGAAAGCTTTGATCACAAGACTTCCGCTGACAGTGGAAGCTAAATGGAGTCAGCAGTTTGCCCTTCTAGACTAAAACTGAGAAATATTGTGATGAGAATAATAAAGCACAACCTTCCTACACATTTTCCAAACCACATCAAAGAACTGTGATGAGATATGGCCCCATATTATCTACTTCTGCTTAGCTGAAAGACGGAAGTAGAATGGGGGAGCTGTCCAGACCAGAAGGGAGCTCTTCTGCTGCCTGCTTGCTGAGCCCTTATCCATCCTTCTTTGTGATTGTCCTTCACTTTGGAACCAAAAGTACCAATTTTTTTTTTTTTTTTTTTTTTTTTTTTTGCGGTACGCAGGCCTCTCACTGTTGCGGCCTCTCCCGCTGCGGAGCACAGGCTCCGGACGCACAGGCTCAGCGGCCATGGCTCATGGTCCCAGCCGCTCCGCGGCATGCGGGATCTTCCCGGACCAGGGCACGAACCCGTGTCCTCTGCATCGGCAGGCGGACTCCCAACCACTGCGCCACCACGGAAGCCCCAAAAGTACCAATTTTTTAAGGAAAAAGATACTTGCTTCTATCCACCTTTAGTTGAACTCCGTTCTGGTTAAGTTGCAGCCAAGATTGAATTAGATACTGTCATTTCCATGTTGGACGTAGAGCCCGAATAAGGGATCCAAGCAATAAAATAACCTTTCCCCAAAACATTACTGAAATAAATCAGAACTAGGATGTCAGTTATCTTCTTCCCTAACTGGTGATATGTAGATTGGAAAAACTCTGCCAGAACAGACTACACTCTGCAGTGGAATTTATAAAAAATAACTCATTCTTTACCATAAGTCAAAATAAACTGACAAGTACAGAGTGTGTAATAAAACTTTTATCTTGAACGTAAAATCTGTAATAGAAAGTACATTTTCCCTGCCTTACCAAAGAAATACCCAAACAAATATTTGAAAAATATTATTTTCAAGGAGTAGAAAATCATTTATCTGCCTACACATCTTGGCCCAGTGATGGACACATTTATGGGAACTAGGAATTCCTCATCCTGTTACTGCTAAGCTCGCCATCTCAGTGAATGACACCAGGTCCCATCCGGTTGACAGAGGGCTAGACTTCATCTTTGCCTCTTCTCCTCCACCCCTCACAGTCAATCCATAAAGCATTTCTACTCTGTCTCAAAACACCTCTCGAAACTGTCCATTTACTAAAGCCTACTCCTATGACCCTGCTCGAGACCACTTTGTTCTGGCTTGAATTAATGCAACAGCTTCCTGAGTTTCCAGCTTCAAGGTTTCCCCTCCTGCAAGTCTATTTTTCATGCTGCAGTCAGATTAATCTTCCCCAAATGTAAATCTGTTCATATCACTCTTTAGCATAAACTACTTTAATGGCTTGCCATTGCCCTCAGGATAAAGTGCAAACAACTTATCACACTTTACAAGCCCCTTGTAAATCATTCCCCTAATTACCACTCAGCCTCTTTTCCTCTCCATTTCTCTTGTGTTTTTGCTCCAACCATTCTGAACTACATACTTTAATTTCCCAGTCACAGAGTGTTCTCCGTTGTTCCCATGTCTCTGCACACACTGTTCTCTTTGTCTAGAACTCACTATACCTCCCTCCACCAAGGATGGTGGGGGGAGGCTGTAAATGAGAATATACTGTTGCAAGGCTACTATATATTTTACCTGAAGCAATTCTTTAAAAAGTGTAAGTAAATTGTGATAAGTTAGAGAGGTATACTCTAATCCATACAGCAACAAATAAAAATAATGTAAATAAATACAGAAAGAAGAATTGAAACGCATACTAAAATCTAACTGTTTAAAACAGAAGACAGGAGAATGAGAGGAGCAAAAGAATTCAAGAGATTAGCAAAGTGGCATGCTTAAATGCAACCATAATAGTAATTATATTCTATTTAAATGGGCTAAGCAATCTAACAAAATGCAGAAATTGCAGATATCATCAGACATTAGAAAGCTAGGTGTAACCACATGCTGCCTACAAGAGATGCTCTTAACTACAAAGACACAAATATGTTGAAAATAAAAGAATGGAAAAATATATACCATGAAAACATTAAGCTTGAAAAGCTAGAGTGGCTATATTAATCATTCAAAGCGACTTAAAGACAAGAAGTATTACCAGAGACAAAGACAGACTCTTTCTGATGATAAAAACAAATTCAGTAAATCAGAAACTGAACACCTGCTTAATATCAGAACTTCAAAATATGTGACACAAGAACCTACATAACTTAGGGAGGTATAGACAAATTCACATACATATCTGGAGATTTTAACACACACCTCTATCACTGATAGAATTACTTAGAAAAAGTTCCCAATCCTTATTAACACAAGCAACCATATTAATCTTCATGACTTTTGCAGACCACAACACCCCAAAACAGCAAGTACATATTTATTTTAAGTACACATGGAATAGTCATCAAGATTGATCCTATGGTGGTCCATAAAACAATCTCAGTAGATTTTAGAAGGTTGTCATTTTGCTCTTTGTTCTCTGACCACAACAGAATTAAATTAGAAATAAAAAACAATAAGAATCTAGAAAAGACCTAAATACTTGGAAATAAACTAACTCAAAACTAAACCATCCATAGGTCAACGACGGAAACAACAAAGTAAATTTGAAAAACTTTTTGACTGAATGATAATCTTTTTAAATTATATTAAAATTTGTGAAATGCAGCTACAGCAGTCCTGTATAAATATCCTGAAGGGATATTTATACTTTTAAAAGCTTAAAGAAAAAAGGTCCAAAATTAGTGATCTAAGGTTCTACCGTAGGAAGTTTAAAAAAAAAAAGAGAAAGCACACTGAACCCAAAGTAAATAGAGGGACAGAAATAATAAGCATAAAACAGAAATTAATGAGAAAATATAAGTAAAAGTTTGTATTTGAAAAGTTCAATAAAATTGACAATATTCTAACTAAACTTATCAAGAAAAAAGAAATTCACAACTTAGCAATATCAGGAATGAAAGAGATGACCTAGAGAGCTTACAGACATTAAAAGAATAATAAGGGAACTTTATGACTTCTGGCAAATAAAGCTGATAGCTTAGATGAAATAGACAAATTCCTTAAACAAATTACCGAAACTGACACACACAAAATAGATTATCTAAATATTTCAATATATGCAGAGGAAACTGACTTACCTGTCAAAACATTCCCACGGAGAAAACTCTAGGCTCTGTTGGTTTCACTGGTAATTTCTATCAAATATTTTAGAAAGAAATAACAATCCTACACCAACCCTTTAAAAAAATAGAAGCCAAGGAAATATTTTCCAGCTGATTTTATGAGGTCTCTATTACCCATAGTAACACTATACAAATACATCACAAGAGATCTAAAAACCAGAGAAAATATTCTCACGAAATAGAAAAATTATTTACCAAATACTAGCAAAACAAACCCAACAAAATATGTGTGTATATATATATATATATATATATATATATATATATATATATACACACTTTATATAAATGGGGTTTATCCCAAAAGTTGAAAGTTGGTGTAACATTCAAAAAATTGAATATTATTTACCATACTAAAAGAATAATAACAAGACCACCCAAATAGATGCAGAAAAGCATTTTTCAAAATTCAATAATTCATTTATGATAAAAATTCTTAGTTAACTAGGAAGAGAAGAGAGCTTGCTCAATCTAATGAAGGACATCTATATAAAAAAAGAATACAGCTAACATCAAACCTAATGGTGAAAAAAAAAAAAGGAATGGTTTCTCTTAAGATTAGGAACAAAGTAAGGAAGCTAGCTTTCAGTACTTCTATTCAACATTATCATAGAGGTAGTAGCAAACACAAAAAGGCACAAAAATAAAGGCATAAAAGTTAGAAAGGAAGAAACACTTGCTGAAGGAAATTAAAGAAGACCTGAATAAATGGAGAGTACCACATTCATGGGCTAGAAAACTGAATATTGTTACAATATCAATTCTCCACAAAAACCTATAGATTCAACACAACTCTTATCAATGTACCAGCAGACTCTTAGAAATTGGCAAGTGATGCTAAGATTTATATGAAAATTTAAATAACCTTTAAAAATATCAATGCAAGTTTGATCCCTTGTAAAATATATACATGACATTTTACATGTCAAAGCAATTTCAAAAATCAAAGTAGTTTTGTTTTTCTATTTATAAAAGTAATACAGGTATATTGTGGAAAGAAAGAGAATGCATGTAAAGTTATAAGAAAATAGAAATCACACTTAATCCCACAATCTCATAATAATGATCAACATTGTCATTATATCGTCCCAATTTTGTCCTTGCCTACATATATTTATATATTCATATATATAAATATTAATATATATTCACACAAATAGGAGTATATATCTATTTCATTTTTCCATGTTAATAAGTATAGACCTAAGTCTTATGTGTTATTGGCTACGTGATATTTTATAGTATGGTTGTATCTTAATGTATAACTAAACTCCTACTATTACATATTTCCAGTTTTCCTATATTATATACAAGCCTGTACCAAACATCTATGTACATCTATGTTAAATTATTTCCCTATGATACATTGCTAGGAAAAAAGAAAAGCTTCATAGGATCTACCTTTTTATGGAGATGGTACATATGTTTATGGCATAGATTGTGTTGATGGTTTCATGGATACATACTTATCTCCAAACTCAAATTTTATACATTAAATATGTACAGTTTTCTGTATGTCGGTCATACCTCAATAAAGTGGTTTAAAAAATAAAAATATACAAGGAAAAAAATGGTTCAAAGGGATGAACATATTGAACTTAGTTTTTTTTAATTTAATTTATCCATTAACTGCCTCATTGTTGTACCTCAACCTCCTGAAGATTATACCAGTTTATATTTTTTATATCAGTTCCTTCTACTCTTGTTAATTCTGGGCAAAAATAATTATTGAACTTTGTCAATCTGATAAGCAAAAGTGATATACCCCTGTTGTTTAATTTGTATTTCTTTGCTTACTAATGAAGTTAGCCAGCTTTTCACATATTTATTAGCTGCTTTTAGTTTTTATTACATTCATTGCCTAGTTTTCTATTCACATTCACCTCTTGTCCTTATTGATTAATAAGAACCGTTTGTTTAGTACTATGTTTAATCCCTCATCTATTATAAGCCTAAAAGATATTCTCCATTTTAGCAATGGCCTTTGTGTTTGTGTGTGTCTGTTGTTTATTTGCATGTTATACTATAATGTTTTAACTACACACAATTGAATAGATTATTCTTCTTTCATGGTTGCTAGGTTTCATCACAGAAAAGGCTTTTCAATTCTATTATTGTAATATTAATGAATTTTCTTCTGGTTCACTATTTGTTCTTGCATTTTAAACCTTCATCTAGAATTTATCTTATTGGAACCAGTGAAGTTGATGTGCAAATTTTCCCACTAAATATCTAGCCACTTATATTTTTCTCACTTGATTAAAATGCCACCTTTCACATATACTGACTTCTCAAATGTATTTAGATATAATTCCTTACTCTTTCTGTTTCATTAACTCTGTATTTTTGTGTCAGCATGATACTATTTTTTATTAATTTTTGTAATTTATGTTTAAATATTTTGTAGGGTAAGTCTGTTTTCATTACTATTTTTTAATATTTCTCATATTTCTCATATTTATATTTTCCAAATGAACTTTAGAATTAATTTTTCAAGTCAAAAATGTTATCTCTTTGAAATGTATGTATTTACTAAGAATTAATGTCTTTATAATATGGAATCTTTCTATTGAAATATATATACTATATCCCTCTTTTTAGTTAGTTTTATTTTGTTTCCTTAGTAGGGCTGAATGGTTGTAATACTTTGTGTATTTCTTGTTTAGTTTATTCTAAGGAATTTGATTTTTTTCAGAGATGCTGTGACTGGAATCATTTTACACAGTAATATTTTCTAAATGATTTATATATATGAAAATTATTTTCATTTTGTAGTATAATTTACTTACTCTCTTTGTTCTAATAATTTTTCGGTTGATTTCTTTTGGTTTTCAAGACAGATTTTAGTTTGATCTACAAAGATAGAATTATTGGAAAAGATGTGGCAAAACTAAATCTTGTGTTCCTCTATAATTGATTTTGCTAGCACTTTTTGCATCTTCACTTTTTTCCTACATTTTAAGGCCATTTTTCTAGTGATTCAGTATTAAGTTTGTTCCTAGTTGTTATTTTATTTATTTATTTATTTATTTATTTATTTATTTCGGTACGCGGGCCTCTCACTGTTGTGGCCTCTCCCATTGCGGAGCACAGGCTCCGGACGCGCAGGTTCAGCGGCCATGACTCACGGGCCCAGCCGCTCCGCGGCATGTGGGATCCTCCCGGACCGGGGCATGAACCCGCGTCCCCTGCATCGGCACGTGGACTCTCAACCACTGCGCCACCAGGGAAGCCCCACAGTATTATCTTAAATAATTGTTGTTTGATAACAACCCTAGTTGTTATTTTTTATGGATAGATTTGTTTAGATGTAGACATAGCTATACATACAGACAGAGACATATATGTAAACACTGACTGGAGAATTATACTCTTACAGCTCAGCAGCAAATGTTGAAATTTCATCAAATACCTTTTTATCTAAAAATATTGTCTTAAACAACTTACCTTTGAGTAAAATATGGTGTTTTTGGATGAAGTGCCCCCCCAGGGATCTCAGGTTGAGAAGCACTGCTCCATAACACACCTCTCGCTATTCAGTTGAGCCGTAAGTTCAGTGTCTGCTTAACTATATACATTTAAAACATACTCATTTCCAATCTCATTTGATACCTATTTAATTTCAGGTTAACATGCTTACTGGGTTTGAATTTAAATATGAAGAAATGATAGTCCATTTATTATTTAAAAACATTTTTTTCCTTAAAATGATGACTCTTCTCACTCTTACATATTTAACCCAAAATCTTAAAGAAAGCATTTTCATCATCATAGCTGCTATGATGCCTTGATTCTGCCTTATCTCTATGATAAACATGAAGAGTAGAGGGAGATTTTGAGGATCTTTTTGTTTACCTCAAAAAAGAAAAACCCTTCATAAATCAAAATTTACTGAATTATGAAAGAGGTACACCTTCTAATTGAAAGGGACTTTTTAATAGAAAACTTATATATGAAGGTAAAAAGTCTCATCTTCTTTCTCTGAATGTAACTTTGTTTTGTACTTGGAACCCAAGGGCCTGATGTTGAATGAAGCTTCTCTTAGCTTCATTCTGAACAGAGGATGACATTCCCAAACATCAGAGATGCAGACACTGATTCAAACTGAAGAGGTGTCCTCTTAGCCATTGACCTCTGCTTTGGTCCTTTGAGTTCAAAACAGAACCTTTTGTGAAATGTATTGTTTTGCTCCACAGTCTGTGCCAGACACTGTCATAGTCTCTTTCTAGTTGTCCAATACTGAAACTGTCATAACTCTAGGAAGCTACTATTATCATCCCCCTTGTTTCCATTTTACAGCCAAGAAAACTGAAGTACAGGGAGACGCAATAACTTACCTGAGATCGTGTAGCTAACAATGGCAGCTCTCAGGTTTAAAGCTCAGATCTGTAGCGTTCCAAATCCAGGGTCTTCTTCATTGTACTCACTGTCTCATTTATGTCTCTTTACCTATCTATGTCCTAACTCAATTTCACTTCCTCCTCTCTTTGGCCCCTTCTCCTGCAGGCCCGTGACCAAGGTGTAAGACTAAGAGGGGGAGTCATGCTTCACACGGCCTTATCATGTTGGCAGCCATTCCTGGGTCTGGCTGTGGTCTTAATCTTCATGGGATCCACCATTGGCTGCCCTGCTCGCTGCGAGTGCTCAGCCCAGAACAAATCTGTTAGCTGCCACCGAAGGAGATTGATTGCCATCCCAGAGGGCATTCCCATCGAGACCAAAATCTTGGACCTCAGCAAGAACAGGCTGAAAAGTGTCAACCCTGAAGAATTCATCTCATACCCTCTGCTGGAGGAGATAGACTTGAGTGACAACATCATCGCCAACGTGGAGCCAGGAGCATTTAACAACCTCTTCAACCTGCGTTCCCTCCGCCTCAAGGGCAATCGCCTGAAGTTGGTCCCTCTGGGGGTCTTCACGGGCCTCGCCAACCTCACCAAGCTTGACATTAGTGAAAATAAGATTGTCATTTTACTGGACTACATGTTCCAGGATTTGCATAACCTGAAGTCTCTAGAAGTGGGGGATAATGATTTGGTTTATATATCACATAGGGCCTTCAGTGGGCTGCTTAGCTTGGAGCAGCTCACCCTGGAGAAATGCAACCTAACAGCGGTACCTACAGAAGCCCTCTCCCATCTCCGCAGCCTCATCAGCCTGCATCTGAAGCATCTCAATATCAACAACATGCCCGTGTATGCCTTTAAAAGACTGTTCCACCTGAAACATCTAGAGATTGACTATTGGCCTTTACTGGATATGATGCCTGCCAATAGCCTCTATGGTCTCAACCTCACATCCCTCTCAATCACGAACACGAACCTGTCCGTTGTACCCTTCCTTGCCTTTAAACACCTGGTCTATCTGACCCACCTTAACCTCTCCTACAATCCCATCAGCACTATCGAAGCAGGCATGTTCTCGGACCTGATCCGCCTTCAGGAGCTTCATATAGTGGGGGCCCAGCTCCGCACCATTGAGCCTCACTCCTTCCAAGGGCTCCACTTCCTTCGTGTGCTCAATGTGTCTCAGAACCTACTGGAAACTTTGGAAGAGAATGTTTTCTCCTCCCCTAGGGCTTTGGAGGTCCTGAGCATTAATAACAACCCACTGGCCTGTGACTGCCGCCTTCTCTGGATCCTGCAGCGTCACCCCACCCTGCAGTTCGGTGGCCAGCAGCCCATGTGTGCTGGCCCAGACACCATTCGTGAGAGGTCATTCAAGGATTTCCATAGCACTGCCCTTTCTTTTTACTTTACCTGCAAAAAACCCAAAATCCGTGAAAAGAAGTTGCAGCATCTGCTAGTGGATGAGGGGCAGACGGTCCAGCTAGAATGCAATGCTGATGGAGACCCACAGCCTGTAATTTCCTGGGTGACACCTCGAAGGCGTTTCATCACCGCCAAGTCCAATGGAAGAGCCACTGTGTTGGGCGATGGCACCTTGGAAATCCGTTTTGCCCAGGATCAAGATAGCGGGATGTATGTTTGCATCGCTAGCAACGCCGCTGGGAATGACACCTTCACAGCCTCCTTAACTGTGAAAGGATTCACTTCAGACCGCTTCCTTTATGCAAACAGGACCCCTATGTACATGACTGACTCCAATGACACCGTTTCCAATGGCACCAATGCCAATACTTTTTCCTTGGACCTTAAAACAATACTGGTGTCTACAGCCATGGGCTGTTTCACATTCCTGGGAGTGGTTTTATTTTGTTTTCTCCTCCTTTTTGTGTGGAGCCGAGGGAAAGGCAAACACAAAAACAGCATTGACCTTGAGTATGTGCCCCGAAAAAACAATGGTGCTGTTGTGGAAGGGGAGGTGGCTGGACCCAGGAGGTTCAACATGAAAATGATATGAGGGTCGACCACTCCAGCTATTGTTTCCATGTCATTGTTGGTAACCAGTAAGACAGCCTGGCACAGTAATGCACTAGGTTAAAAGGCAACTTAGTGCAGCTGCCCCTGTGTCAAAGCAGGGTCCATGGAAGCAGGAGGACTTCTGATGGAGACTCGTCGCCTAAAGGCAGGCAGGCATGTGTCAGAGCCCTTCACACAGTGGGATACTAATTGTTTGCATTGCAAATATTGGCATTCTGGGGATCTCAGTAATGAACCTGACCTTTGGCTTATGCTCATGGACAGTTATTCAACATTTTCTACCACTGCAAAAACAAAAGAATAAATAAAAAGGAACAACCTACAATGTAGGATTTACATATTAAAAAGACACATTTGTCCAAAACATACTCTACAGAAAAATTTGTATCTCTGATTCTCATTTGTTAAAGGCTTGCATCATACCACATTGTTGGTTCAACACCACAAAGAAATCAATATATTCTTTACTCTTTTTTTTTTGAAACATATATGCTGTATATGTTTTAAAGCAATATGAATGAGAGGTTGTGCTTTTAGTTACTCACCACTATCAATCCAAGTGTGATTTCACCTTCCTTTACATAGAGATAACCCTGAGACTAGATCCCTGGAGTTATGGGCGGATATATGTGGAAAGATGTGTTTGTCTGACGTAGGATGCCAAGAAATAGGACCCAAGGCAAAAATGCTCAATTCTGTTAACTTCTGTTACTATAAATAAAGGCATGTGCCTAGTTTTGATACAGAATGGAATATTTTTTATACTTGTGATATCACACTGGACCAGTTTACTGTTACAAAGTCCTTGGTTTCTCCAGAAGGTGGTGTGCCACTGTTTATCCTTGTAAAATGCAAGGTAGGTGTTAATAATGAAAATTATTCATTTAACCGCAACTTGATTTTACTTTCATTGATTGCTACTAATGGGTTAATAGAAAATGGAGGAGGATGTGATTGTTATATATACTCAGAGGGCACTATTCAGCTTGTAGCTAAGATCAACAATTCAGATGTTTAAAAGCTCTCTGGATAAGGAGGAGTTCTCAGATTCCAACACAAACTAGGGTGATCCATGCATTACGCGATCCATGCAACTACGGATCTGTTTAAAATATGATAGCTGTCTGAAGGCTAGATTGCTTCCAGTCTAAGGAATCATCTAGCTACTGCAACTCTGCTGTTGTCTATTCAAATACTTTAAACACAGTATTATCTGTGGGCCTCTCACTACTGTGGCCTCTCCCGTTGCGGAGCACAGGCTCCGGACACGGAGGCTCAGCGGCCATGGCTCACAGGCCCAGCTGCTCCGCGGCATGTGGGATCTTCCTGGACCGGGGCACGAACCTGTGTCCCCTGCATCGGCAGGTGGACTCAACCACTGTGCCACCAGGGAATCCCCACAGTATTATCTTAAATGGACAACTTCAGGGTTTCTCCCTGCTTCCTCTCCAAGTAGATGCTGATTTTTATTTTGAAAATTGTCTGGTGTAGACAAGAAGAATCTGTCTTGTTTTTAAAGAAGTGGCAAAAAACAAGGTAGATTAAGAAGCACTTACTGATTTTTTTTTTCTCTCTACTGAAGAAAAACTAAGATTTACCCCTATAAATAGGTTAAATTGTGCTGACACTTTCACCCCTCTGAATGAAGGCTGTTTATCCAATTCAGTTTGTGTTACTGATTGGTACTCAAAGTTAAAATATTATAGTTTAAAAAAAATGGCATCATGCCATTACCACCAGTGACCTGGTTCAAATGATACATAATTCCATTTGGCTAAAGGTTGAGTCAATGGTTTTCAAAGCATATACAGTTGACCCTTGAACATGGGAGTTAGGGGTGATGATGCTCTTCACAGTTGAAAATCTTCATATAACTTAGCCCTGTGTATCCACAGTTCCGCATCCATGGATTCAACCAACCTCAGATCGCATAGTACTTATAGTATTTACCATTGAAAAGAATTTGTGTATAAGTGGACCTGCACAGTTCGAACCCATGTTGTTCAAGGGTCAACTATATTTATGTGATCTGAGGAAGCACTGAATATATAGAGTGTATTCATGACATACGATATATTTAATTAGCATAGAACAGATAGATATCTACACTTTTCACACTTTGAGAGAGACCTAAAAAAGAGTACCCTTTTGGACAGCATGTAAGCTGGAGTAGAAGGTCTCTGGGGTATGTTTCTTGACATATCAGACTGGAGGTTTGACTTTCAAAAAGCTGGCTTTTTTGAGTATTTGAAATTTTGTGTAACTTCAATAAAATTAAATTGACCCCAATAAAAAAGTGACAGGTCCAGAAATTGTTTGCCAACTGGATAGCAACATGGTTAAGCCCATTTCTCCCTTAATAAAGGGTGGAAAATGAGATAGAAAGATTGAAGAATTGCCTGCTTGAATCATTTTTCATTTGACTTTCCTGATGATTATCATACATCACTTAGAAATTCATTTCCCTCTTATGGCAATTAACTACCTTATCTATATCTAACAATATAATCAAGATCTTACAAATTCTATCAGAATTCCAACTTGTGTGCAAATGGAATGGAGTCTTTCAAACTTAAAAATGAACAAAGTTAGAGAGATAGTCTTCCAAAAGTTAGTGGAGAGTACTTTGCATGGAGTAAGTACTTAACTAATTGGCCAACGAAAACAGAGAGAGAGAAACATTTAGCAGTTAATAAAAGGGCTTTATAATTCTAACTGCTGTTTTCTGTCAAAATAAAAGTTGACCAAAAAGCTTAGTCAAATGAAATTGGATTAAAGTTAACCCATCCGTGAAAAGATTTAGTTATTATTCCACAGGAAGAAAAGAGATTGCACTCTTTCAGGGGTTTCCATACTCTGATCCCTGGAACACTAGTTATTTAAGATATTAATAAGCGTTCTTCCCAAAAAAGAGTCCCATAGACTAATAAGTTGGGAAAATGGTGCATTCTGTAACCACCTCGTGGAGGTTCAATATCTATTTGAGCCTAATAAATCCTCTGAAAAGTCCAATAAACAAGAATCCTGTTTAATTTTGTTTACCTTGGGGTTTCTCTAACTTATCTGAGCATGAAGCACTTCTTTTCATGATGCAACTGTTAAACATCTTGAAAAAGTAGAGTTCCACAGAACCCAGTTTGGTCAACATTGAACTAAAATAGTCCTCTTCCGAATTATTCCTAAACCCAATGTTTCCCAGAAGAGTAAAATTACTATTTGAATTGGGCTCCAATAGATTACAAACAAAAAGAAATATGCCACCTGGATAAGTGATCTGATCATAAAAATGTACTGACCAGATAGTTCTAGGAGAATCTGTGATTTTCTGTCTGAAGCATCATAGTAAAGGATTTATAGGTAACTGAATGGCCACTTAATTTTCTACATTCTCACTATCTGTTCAGATCTTCGGTTCCTTTTTATAACTGCAAAGCTCTGATCTTGGGTTCTGTTGACTAGAATCTTGGGGCTCTAGGATTGAATTTCACAAAGGGAATTTTCCCTTATGGCCTCAGTTTACCTCTTTGTTAGGTCCAACTAGACTGTGGTAAACAAAAGCAGTTTAGATCAGCAAGTGGGCCAAATTTTCCCCTGAGTAGTCATCTCGGGGTCATCATCTTCCCAGAGTATTTGTTCAAACTGTCCTAAGAAGAAATACAGTTGTTTGGCTCAGCATTTAACTCTGGGTTGACCAGTTCTGTGTGCATATTAAGCATCTTCAGAGAAGATTTTATACTCCCTAGGCATTAAATTTCTAGAAGAAAAATTCCCTGACTAGAGCCCTAATGGTCAGAGAATTGATCTATGCCCCCAAATGTCTGAAATACATGTTATTAGAGTATGATAACTCACCAAACGATTTGGCCTAATGTGTTCCTGGCAAGGGATTTCTACTTTTCCAAGTTCTCATGTTACTTACTTTTTTTTCATTTTCATTGCATTTATAATTATGAGCTTTTCAAATATTCTCAAAGTTTGAAAATGTAAACCAAGAATTGCCAAGACTTGTATTTCCTAGTCCCAGAGGACATTTTCAGAGCTCTGGTTTTGCTCAAGTTTCTCAGAACTTTTGCTTATCACCAACAACTCCCCAGTAGTATAAAGGCATTCAGGATTTGCTCTAAAGTGTTCAAGGTGGATTCTTTTTCCATTGTTCTGTCAAATATTCTGTTCTCTTCAGTTCTCAGAGGAGTCCAGAAATTATAATCTTCCATGACTTTTTCAAAAAAGAATTATTTAAATCTCACCTGCATTTAAGCCTGACCTTTGTCATTTTCCATGACTCAAGTAGGAACAAATATATTTATATATTATAGGGTACAAAAGACAGGATGTGATCTTGGAGAAGAAAAAATGAGTAGAGCCCCATGTAGATTAACTTACCCTTCCAGGGTCTCTCTTTATCTCCACATCAAGACATTTGTTTTAACTTCAGGGACTGTGCTCAGAAGCTGTTCAACACCACAGAATATGTTTTGAGGCTTTCTAGGAAAGAAAAAAAATACACATCATTTTCAACTTAGAAGGCTAAGATCTGACCAAAAGAATATCAGAAGTTTAAAGAAAGGTTGGACGGAGACGTTTGAATCCATTTTAATCCTATTTCCTTTATTACTATTTTTTATAGTTATCTTCTAACTGAAGAAACATCAGAGGTTATACTCTTCTTTAACTTTCATCAGTGTCTTTTTTGTCCCTATTACCTATGTCCTGGTCACATCTATATAGCTCACATAAGCCATTCCAAATGGATTTTGTGCCATGTGAACCTAGTAACAAAGCATGTGAGGCCAAAGCCATTCATTCTACTTAGTATTTAGGTAAAGATTTATCCCCTTTATTCCTGGGGTTAAAGTCCTAGAAACATTTCCCATTAGACTAATATCAGTACACGAGGTGCCTGGTGATTTCCATTGACTTTCCACCATTGGCTTTGAGAGCCCCATCCTTTCTTCTAAAATCCTTGCTCTCTTCTGATTGAGGACGTTCTGGAGTTATCCTTGCCCTCGTGTGTGGAAAGCCTTGAGGAATGAACCATTACCTGACTTGTTGATTTTAGAGTTGCATGTTAGGTAGCAGAGTGT
Source organism: Hyperoodon ampullatus (assembly GCF_949752795.1). Taxonomy (NCBI): domain Eukaryota; kingdom Metazoa; phylum Chordata; class Mammalia; order Artiodactyla; family Ziphiidae; genus Hyperoodon; species Hyperoodon ampullatus. Next base: position 50,712,826 of record NC_136919.1, read on the forward strand.
GCTTCCTGGTACTTTGGCAAACATTTGACATGAATCTCTGTTACTCTTCCCTTAACTCCTCCAAAAGCCATTCCAAAGAGAGCCTTCTCAGTCTCCCTCCAGCAAAAGTCCTGCTACAGGGAAGGGACAGCTTCACGGTCTAAGTCAATGAGATCAAAATGAGAGCTGATTTGCCATGATATTTAGCTAAGAAGTTACCTAACAAAAAATGGGTTTAGCAGCCATAGGCCTAGACTTGCAAGATTTAGCCAAGTAAACCATGCTTTAAATCAACAATGAATGACAGGTTTTCAAATCTGAAGTTGGCTTTTCTGTTTTGGTAGCAGTAAATGTAGCTCTGCGTATTTTCTCAAAAATGTTAGAGAATGAAAACTGCTTACCTGTTGTGAGCTTTTCAACAGATTGTCTAGGATAAAATGTTTGCAGCAAAAAAAAAAAAAAAGACATAATTAAGAAGTTTGTAAAAGCTTTGTTTTTCTAAAACAGGCCTGAACTGAAGCTCATGTTCCTCTTTCAAAATATAGGAATCTGATCAAGACAAGCTTGCAAGTACCCAGACTGCCCTTCTCCAGTTGGCCAAAGTCTTTAATACCTCTTCTCCCCTCCCCTTCCCCCCTCTCCCTGGAGAACATTCTGAATAGGAAGGAGGAAAAGATCAGGGGCTACTAACTCCCCTGAGACAGCTCACAGAGAGAGGAAAGCTTTCGTACTCCCCCCATTCCTGCCTTCTTTCCTGATACTACAATTGAAATGATCCCTCATTCTCCAGTTCTGCCTTACTCACCACTGTCACCCCCCAGCTGCTGTCATACCTCATCAATGAATGCTCTCCCCAGGGAAAAGTCTCCTCTCACTAGTACTCAGAAATTCTTGGGCAATTGGTAAACTGGAAATTGCTTTCTTTAAAAAGCCCTCCAGCCTATCTCACATAACACGTTAAAAGTTAAGACTTACCATTCACATAATCACAAGCTGACAGCAATCTGCAGGTTGAGTGATTCTGATTTTTTTTCTCTCTCTCTCTTCTAGAAGCAGGTGGGTTGATATAATGCCAGCCTTAAATAGAAGCTTTATTTATAGCCTTAGCAGAATGAGCAAAGAGCTGGCATAATCAAGAGAGTACTGCATATTTTAAGGAAGGCTTTGCCTTTAATATGCAGAATAGCCATAAGATAACAAAAATGCAAATTTACATTCTCCTAAATTGGTTAACTGTATTAACTCCAATAAAGTTCAAAAGATAACTTTCCGTACTACAAATGGGTCAGAGTCAAAGACGCTGGGTCTATTCTACGAGGACAAACAAAAAACAAAAACCCAGAAATTTGGTTGCCATGTTAACTTTCTTCATTTTCTTGCAAACTTCCTATTCTAAATTGCTTTAATATTTTTAATCTCCACTACAATGAACTCAATGTAATCTGCAATACCATGTAATCAACAAATAAAGATTAAGCAGGGGGATAATTCAGACTTGCAAAAGGAATTCAATCTTTACAACAATGTGTGTCCAGCAACACACTGAGTCATATACATATCTGTGTGATGGCAAGAGATAGGAATTGAGTCATGAACAAACTTTTTAGAGGCTATTTGGAAGGAAACATGCTCTTTTCCTCCCCAGTTATAAAATCAGGTGTACCACACATACATGTGTGTTGCTTTGATATGCAAGTCAGTTGTCTTCTTACATTTTATCCTTTTCCATATGGTATGAAATGCCCCCAATAATAATCAGTTTAAAAGCTATTGTTTATATATACATATATAAATATGAGGGGGAGGGTGACTGGATTTTTTTTAAGTGTATAAAATGTAACTTTTTAAAGTTGATAAGCTTGAGCAGGAGAAAAAAAAAAAACAGAATTGTGTGTCTGTGTTTTTCTTTAATGTCTTATCAAAGTCTTATTCTGGGACCATCCCATGACTGGAAGCTACTAACCAACAACCTACAAAACTTTTTTTTTTAATGCCTGATAGCTTGTTTTTGTTCTCAAAAAAAATTAGTGCTGATGACAAAACTATCTTGATTTAGGTTTATGCCTCATTGACTATATTGATTTATTGTGGGCATGTTTTATTTTTAACATGTAAAAATAAGTTAACTTATTTTATTAACATGTAAAAATAAGTTAACTTATTTTATTAACATGTAAAATAAGTTAAGAACACATGTTTTCTTTATTGATGTAAAGGGCTTAAGCATCTGACATCTCAGTTAAATCCATTTGGGTATTATTAAGAAATGAAATGTAATAAAAGACAATTGGAGTCATCTATCAGAAAATATTTCCTTATTGAGAGAGGTAGGTTATATGAGCCTTACCGGGAATATGAGCTTGCATAAATACCTTTAACATTGTTATTAGAACAGATAATCTACAAATAATTCCAGTCAGAGAAGCAGCAGGCCCAGGGCAATCTGATTCTACTGCTGGGGTGAATGGAAACCACTCAGAAGGCAATCAGAGGCCAGGTTTTCAGGTTCATTGTAAGCAAAATTCCAAGGGGCCATGATTTGAGCCACTGAATATCCAAATTTAGGTCATATCAACCACACTAGAAATATATTCTACCTTACTGAAGATAAATCCTGTATCACTTGCAAAATCATCTCATCCATTTGAGTTGGTTACAAAAGCAAGTAATGGCCATGACTTTACATATGAAATACATTTGAGCAAGAACTGCAGGGTTCAGCAAGCCATACACATAACATCATCATCTAGTCACCTTCTCTGAGTTAGCTTTCACTCAGCCAACTATGATCGAGACATCGTGTAAGATAAGGCGCAAAATATTAAAAAGAGAAAAATCTTATCTCTCGTCTTCAGGCAAATTGGTAACAAAGGAAAGAAGACTGTCTAGTGTAAAAGAGGAAAAGAACTGAAAATGTAAAGACTGCCCTTTGTGCACTCTTTCTTCTGAGAGCAAAGGTGCTCCCTTCTCACCTTTGGTGCTTAAGGGAACAGGCTTTAGGGAGGTGTGCTCAGGGAGCGTCATCCTGTGGTTTCATCTTCACCCCCTAGAGCTTGTTAGATGCCTTCCAGTGAAGAGAGAGTAAGTGGAGAAAGCAGAAACCTGGCAGGAATGGGACCTGGAAGCCATATTGCTAAATGACAAGAAAGTCCAAGACTCACCTCCAGGCAGCAGCAGATACTCAAACTCTGAGGCTGCTAGCAAGAAATTCACAAAAGCCCCCCTTGCTATTCTTTAATTGCAGAGTGAAAAGCTTACCACCAGAAAGGGGTTTCCTTCTCCTGGAAGATTTTTTGGTACTGCCAAAGCTGTGTAACTAAGAGTCACATCTCTGACAGTGGGCTTTCATTTTATACCACTAAACTAGCAATGACCAAAACGGAGAAAGATTTTCCATGAATATAGTTTTGAGTATGTTGGGAATACATCTCTACCAACTAATACATCACAAGTTAGGTTGTCCAATAACCTGTTCCCTGATCAAGTTATTCCCTGATCAGGGAAAAGATAGTCCCAATATTTCAGGACTTTTTCTTAAATAAGGATAAGAGGGAAGAAGACAATATAATGAAGTCAAATTTTTAAATGAGAGCCAAATGTACTCTTAGCAGTCTGGCTTCTGGCTCTGTCCTTATAAGGACATTCTGACCATGTGTTGCTTCATAAATTTCAAGCTTCATAAATGCTTCAAGCCCATCAGAGTTTTGAGTTTCTGAGTTGGGGGTATGTTTGTTGGTCTTTTTCTCCCTCTCATTTTCCTTAGTCATGGGCATCCTGCTCCAGCTGTTAATGTTTCTGTGACATTTGAGACAGTAGAAATAAAAGTTATGAGTTCCTACATACTCCCGTTAAGGCAGATAAGTATATTATAGAACCCAATACTCTTTTCATAATTACCTCATTGTCAGACCTAAAACCCAGGATGTGAAGACTAATGTGGAATAAGGCCAAGTTGAGGAAAAAATTGAGAAACCTTAATGGGATTCCTGAGGGGAAATTCACCTAGGAATTCTGCCACCGATGGATGGAAAATGTGAAAACCCTGGCTTGTAGGGCTTGTCACTCGGTGCCTTTCATCAACTCTTATAAACAGCTAAATGCAAAAATTATGACCCTCTACAAAAAAATTGGATTGAAAGGAAAACTCTTGTTATAGCTATATAGGCATCGTTTCATTCCATAATACTCTGAACTGGGTAAATCAGAATGTCAGAACATGTCAATAACTCTCTCTATATAGTACATGTAGTTTAATGCCAGATACACACACACACACACACACACACACACAATTACTAAGAACTACTAGGAGAAAGATAAGGAAAAAGAAAAGGCAGATGGAAAATATATGGTTTATCTAAGGATTCTCTTGATTTTGTTTGCCTCTAATAAAGAAAACTAAGAATAGAACTCAATCACTAAGAAAATAGGGTCTGAAAGATGAAAACCCACGGAAAGTCTCTGTGAGAAACAACATACTACTACATAGGTTACATCCTTACTTGAAAAACCTAAATCTTAAACATGATTGCAAAAGTTAGTTGTATATTGAATATATTGAATAATTTTGTTCACTGTCATATTGGAAGATAAATCTATTTACCAGATCCTCCTCATTTATATAAGCCTTTTCTAATGACAGCATCACTTCTCATATTATTCTTAAGCACAAGAAATCAAGTATGCTGGTACCATAGCATAGAGACAATTCACTACATTTAATCTATTCTTTCACTCATGGGCTATTAGCTGGATGTACAAAAGACTAACAGGTTACATCTATTATATACATTCAGGGCTCTCATGAAAGTTAGATAAACACTTCTTTAAACACACACACACACATACACAAACAAACCCATACCATAGTGCCCAGAGTTTCTTTAAGCCTCACTGTGTATCAGTTCAAACATCTTACTGGGAATTAATTTACTGAACACAGAACAAATGTGAATGCAAAGAGATTACCAAGTCAGCTCCACCATCTTGATTTACATAAGCTCTTCTATTTTAGCGACACCTGGAGAATCCAGTTGCCTCTACTTCAATGGTCTCAAGAGCCTTCCACGGCACTGTAATAAAAAAAAAAAATTGCTGGTATTAATGGAGGGCTGGTTTCAATACATGGCAGCTGTTTTCTGTCCTGAGTCTTCTGGAGTAAAAAAAATAGGTTCATAGAAATGGAAAGTAACTGAAAAGTGTTCCCTGACTGGTGAGTCAAGAGAGAAGAAGTTCACTGTTTTAGTCCAATGTATTTTCAAAATAGGATTTGATAAGAAGTGGAGAGCACAAGCTTTTCAAATAAATGACAATGAGAAAATAGGTATACTTAAGGGAATTTTGTTTTGAAGGGAAATGGATGGTATTTATGTATGTGGCAATGCCTCTAATATTGATCTTCATAGTTTGGATTCAAAACCAGTATGTACACAGATTCTATATTAAAAGTTATTTTAAATGTCTGTGTATCTATATCCTTTTAAAGGCTGTCAGTATTAGCTCAAATACATGCCCACAGAAAATTCAGGAATCTACTGAACTCTCTCCTTCTCATTCTTGAGTAGAAATTGGAAATCAGATTTCTCTAGTTCTAGTTTTAAAATATGTACAAAATTTAATTTTCCACCTATCCAAGCACAATCTCCATTCATTCACTCATTCATTCATTCATTCATCTACTTAATCATGTAACATCTACTGAGTATCCATTATCATAGTAGCTTAACAGTACATCAATAAATAAAATTGTTATCAAATTGTAGTCCCAACTTTAATCCTGCATTTCTCCATAGTAACTTTGGCTTTCACAGTTGATCACAATTTATTTCACATTCCATCATCCAAATCATGTAGTTTAGAGATGGGCCTTAGTGTCCAAATGGCCAGGTACTAATCTGGCTTTAAGGACCTACCTGCTTTAATGATCTACTCTCAGGGAGTCAGTGTAGTTAAGTACTGAAAAGACAAGGATATGGAGTAAGAGTTCTAAGGGCTCTCTCACTGGATTCATGTTAATGGGCAAGATACTTAACATCTCTGCATCCCTATCTCTCAAAAGGACCGTAACACTACCTACCTCACAAGGTTGCTGTGAGGCTTATTGTAAAAGCATGAGGGAATTGTATGTAGAATAGGGGGCCTAATACAAAGGTACTACAGGATTTAGAGTGGCTGGACAAGATCATTGAGTATGAAACCCTCTCCCCCTGGGAGGCCCAGGTCTGCTCCCTAATACAATTGGAATCTAAAATGGCATTGACCATCAATTGGCTTGGTTTATCTTTAATATGATGTCTACAAGATTCATCACAAATTTCCCTCTCTTTGAGAAATGTTAGCTTGGAAAAATTATCAAACTAATTTTAACAAAGGATCATAAAATGATTCCCTTCCAGGTGCTGGGGGTGGGTGTAGTTATTTCAATATGAAACAAGAGTTTGAATGGATATCTTCAAGGGGATGCATTTCATTGGAGAAATTTATTGCCTAGGGTTTTCTGTTGTTTTCAGTCTGACTCCCCAGCTTTCTGTACCACTGTTTTAACATACATCCTCTTTTCCCTTTTGTTGGAAGGGAAGCTAAAATCCACCCATTTCATGATGATTCTTTTCATGCTGTCTGTTTTGCTCAAAGGACGAATTTTTTTCAACAAACACTGTAATTATTTTCTTAGAGGGCCAATTTTAATTGCCATATTGTTTAGCTAAGCCCTATTGTGTTGGTGTCCTTCAAAATTGTCAGATGCTTTCAAATACAGGGGTGGGAGGGGGCAGCTATAAGCACATTGTTGTAATTGATTTGTATGTTTGAATTGTCTTATCAGAAAACAAGGTTATGAATTTCATCTGTTGAGACACAAAAATAAAATACTTTCCTAAAAAAAGGTATTTGGTTTTTGAATGTTCTAAAATACCATTTATTCTTCTCTTCATCCTATTAATGTTTCATTAATAGTGTTGCATTATTATCATATTTTAATCATAATTATAAAATAAAATTGTTCAAGATTTAGAATTGAAAACATTTAAGAAGAACCCATTCTGAGGGATCCACATTCAAGACTGAGTGTGGAATCACTTAAGACAGATGGGTGTGAAGAAACAGGCCTTCCAAGGTGTATGGTAACATGACTTCTTTTCTTTCCAGCAAAAAATGTCACTGCAAGTGATGGGAAATAACCATGAGATATTATCTCTGTCAGTTAGGAAATGAGATGAAAACAATTAAGTTGGATTTTTTTTAAAAACTTCTGGGCCAGGATTCTGCCATAGTAATTTAAAGAAACTTTACCAAAATAAAACAATAACATCGTTAGTGTCTTAGCTTGGACTGCCATAACAAAATACCATAGACTGGGTGGCTTAAACAACAGAAATTTGTTTCTCACAGCTCTGGAGGCTGGGCAATCCAAGATCAAGGTGCCAGCAGGGTCAGCCTCTGGTGAGAGCTCTCTCCTTGGGTTACAGACACCTACTTTCTCACTGTGTCCTCACACGGCCTCACCTCGGTACATGCACATGGGGAGAGGGAGATATCTCTTTCTCTCTCTCCTCTTATAAAGCCCACCGACCCTGTCAGATTAGAACCCCACTCTTATAGCCTTATTGAACCTTAATTTCCTTCTAAAAGGATATTTCCTTCCCTATCTCCAAATACAATCACATTGGGGGTTAGGGTTTCAACATATTAATTGGGAGTGCTATAATTATTATAGTGAATTATTGCTACAATTCAGTCCATAACAGTTGGTTTCTGCACATTAATCAAGTGCTCCATCACCTTTATTTACTGTGAGCATGAGAGATGGTATATAATATTGAAACCATGGCCCATAGCATTAAAAAAACTATCCTGAAATGGTGCACCATAGGGTTTACAGAAACTGGTGACTAATAGAAATTCTTGAGCTAGTCTTACAGCTTGCTAAAAACCCATCTGCTTGTAGCCCACCTTGGGTGAGCAAGCTTGCCTTAGTTATTTTGTTGTAAACTGTATACCCTGCAACCTTCACCTAGCCCAAACAATAAGATGTTTGTCAAAGTTGTTTTTCAGGAACTTGGAGTCAGCTGTGTCTAGTTCAAGCTGGCTAAGTCTGGTTGGGACCACTCACCCTAAAACTGGGCCCGTGCAGGTGTCCAATGAATGACCTTTTGATGTCAGAGGGCCAAAAATTCCACCCTCAGATCATGATAAGCACCTCCTTTTTTAAACATACATCCCATGAAGAAGCATGTAACTCAGATATGCCCGCATAGAACACAGATTACCTCCCCTTTTCCCTACCTCCAATCACCTCTCTCCACTTCTAAGACCACCTTGCTTCTTTATCCCATAAATATCCCAAGCCCCTCTCCTTTAGCGAGATGGATCTGAGACTTGACTGCCTTGTGAATAAACCCCTTCTCTGCTGCAAATCTTGGAGTCTCAGGATTTTGACTTGCTGTGCATGAGGCAAATGAACCTGGTTTGGTAACAATATTAGGAAGACAAGTCAGTGAAGTCAATATAAGCAAATGAAGTTGGAATGAGAAGGAATTTCAACAACTACAAAAGTCCTCTCCTTGTTTTCACTTACTTTACTACTCCTTGACTCTTCAGGACCCTGGCCTAGTTGTCATTAATTTTCTGCAATTGCATACGACTTTTCATTCTGTTGCACCAAAGTCCTTAAAGAACTGTGTCTTCTGGTTTTTCACGACACATCCCCAGAGTTATGTTATAATTCTGCAAAAATCGTAGCCTCTTAAATCTCTTTCTCTCTTATTTACTCAAAATGTACTCACATTCCAGGTCAGCTGTACCATTTTCAGTATGCAGATTGGCTTACCCATGTGAGCTAAGTGGCAAGCTAATGGCTTGTTCTGTAGTTATTTTGGTGCAGAAGCGTCAATCGAAATGTTCTTGTCTAAACAAGCACCACAGTATTTGCTAAGACCATTTGCTTGACCTAAAGAGTCCCAAACTGTCTGTTTGAAGAAGATAACTGCCTAAATTAAAACTTACTCAAGATGCTCCCAAGCTCCCCTGTAGCTATTCCTACTGGGTTTGCTGAGAGTACAGAAACAGGATGCCAGGCTCAGTGTGATAAGCCAGCAATTGTCCAAGTTACTCATGTTCGCTGAGGCTCCCAGAGAACCAACATTCTGTATCAGAGGCTAGGCCATTAGACTTTGTCCCACGCTGGAACAAAATGTTCCAGAAATCAGGGAGGGACCAACTTTTCTTTTTCTGAGATTAGAAGTATGTTTACGAAGCTAGATCCTTTCATATTAAATACTCTGTCCTTGCCTTTTATAAACTCTAAAGGGGTCTAGGGTCCTAGCCTACTGGGGCTGTGCTGCTTTCTGAGGCTAGAATTTGAGTTTCTAAACTCCTCATGCCCTACTCATGTACATCTGACCATGAGTCCGCTAAGCTCCTCAAACTTTACTCCTTCAAAAGTCCAGAATGAGACTTAGGACAATGAAGTAATTGACAAGGGGCTGTTTTCTTTTATCTTTTCTAATTATAAAAGTACTATATGCCAGCTCATTGTAGAAAATACAGAGAGGACAGGAAAAAAAATCCTTTATATGCCTATCTTTCAAAGGCAATCACAATTATTATCGCAGTACAATTCTTAGTCTTCTTTAAAGAGTAAACTCTGTTTTAAGATAGAGATCTGGGAGGTTTTTCTGCGACCACCATGATTCATTCCCACCCCCACTCCTTCTCCTCCTCCTCTTCCTGCTATTTCTCTCCACTCAACACTCCAGGGCCTCTGGTGAAGTGCCAACAAAAGAGCCCAGAAAGGAGAAATAACCTGCCTACTCCCTCATTCAGGGCGTCAAAAAAGGGTCTGAGAAAATCCTCTGCAGTGATCATGGTGGGAATTGTATCCTTAAAAGTTCACATTCTTCTAAAAAAAATTACTCAGCCCAGTCTCTATGACCCTCTTTGAAATGTACAGATGCAAATGAGATGCAATAACGGCCACCGATTACTGGGCACCTACCATGTACCTGGAACTTTACAAAAACAAGCTCATTAATCTTCCCAGAAACCGTAGATGTGGATGGCCACCATCTTTTTTTAATTGAAGTACAGTTGATTTACACTAGTGTATTAGTTTCAGGTGTACAACATAGTGCTTCAATGCTTTTAGAGATCATACTCCGTTTACAGTTATTAAAACACAGTGGCTATATTTCCCTGTGCTGTACAATATATCCTTGTTGTTTACCTATTTTATACATAACAGTCTGTGTTTCTTAATCCCATACTCCTATCTCTCCCCTCCCCTCTTCCCTCTCCCCACTGGCAACCACTAGTTTTTCTCATTTTATAGGATATGTACCCGATGTTGTCCAATTTCAACATCCTCCTCTTTGTGCTCTGCCATGCTGCCCCTTAACTCTGAAACTCTCCTAAGTAGAACAACACCTTATAATCATGTCACAAGGAGGCCTGTGACTATCGCTGTTCTACATGTGTCCCCCACCCCCGTTCCCACCCCCTGCACCAGCCCTGTATCTCGTACTCAATCCCCTGCTCTTCACAATAACATCCATCCAGATGAACTCTCTTACGCCTAATGGGGATCTAACTAGGGATGCTGTGAAAACACAACTGTAATTTGATATTAATTAAAACCTAAATGAGAGTACAGTGGACTCTTTGGTGCCTGCTTGCAAAAGCTTACTGACTATCTGAAAGGGCAAAGGGGCATTTTTCTTCCTCGGAAGTTATCATCTCGTGATTGTGATCATAGCCGCCACTGGGAGAAAACTTGTTGCTCATCATCTTCAAAACTCTCCTGTCTTCATGATAAAGCCTCCTTTTATTAGCTAGTTTGGGAAATTGGTTATATAACCCCCATACAACAAGAGTAGTCTGGGTTCTTTTTTCTGACACATTTTTCTTGATGAGAATGGGATTTTCCTGGAGTTGAAGTAAAACAGAAGATAAGAGTAGCGTGTGTGACCCATAGGTAGAGGAAACCTCATGTGCTTTATATGGGAAATCATCTCTCTTCTGCAGACCCTTCATGTTTTTTATATAGACGGACGGTAAGTCTTGAAACACATATGAAACACAGAAGCATATGTGCCTAATTTGGGAACACTGGGTATTAAGTACAGTGGAAACTTCTGCCAATTAGGGAAGGAGAGAGGCAGAGACTGCTCTCTATTCCTAGAGGTTAATGATGCAGATGGACTCTGAGGGGCAACTCTGGTTCAACCACCTCCCCCAGGAAGATGAAAACTCCCTTCCAGTTACCAGGAGAGAAAAGAAGCATTAACAGTGGTTGCCTGCTGGTGTCGAATAAAGCAATCTAAGCGTGCTATGGAAATTCATCTCATTCAGGGACAGATAAGCAGAATGACACAGAGTGATTCCAACACAGAAAGCTTAATTTATTATTTAGGTTTCCAATTAAATGCCTGCACATTAAGCAGGGCCAAAGCCAATTGTCTGTGTGTGCTTTTGTAATCTTTACCGTGCAACAGGGGTTATTTATGTGCCTTCTCATCTTGATCATTTTGCCATAGCATACTTTCATTTGTCAGAGTTACTACACATAGTACTCTTCCCAAATTCCTTACATTTTCACATGTTCCTGAGTTGGTATATGGAGAAACAGGCCCCCTTCTAGGGTGCTTTCAGTGAGATTAGAAACAAGCAAGCTGATATCTGGACTCTTTGTAAATCACTTAAGTATTTACTGAGTGCCTGCTCTGTGTGAGCTAATATGCTGGGGATTCCACTTCAAGTAAGACACCTAGAAAAGGAGGTATCACGCCACTGACTATCCTTTAGCTACTTCTCTGTGTGGAAGTCATTCAGCAAGGTGCCTTTTATTCCTGTCTCTGTCCAGCTTGTACAGTAGAAAACAAAATAAGTATATCAGCTCTGTCTTGGGAAGCTAGGCCAGGCACATAGTCCAGTGACACAGTTGGGAGACAACCTCAAACAGAAACTGTTGCAGGTCAAACATCCCATTTTACTATCAAGGAGCAGATCTTCTGGGCAAAAAAAAAAAAAAAAAAAAAAAAAATCTCAGTAGAGTGGCCGGTCCAAAATGATAAGCCTTGGGATTGGGCTAACACAGACACTTTACATTTTGGAAATATCTTCAAGGAAAAGGAGATAAAGGCGTGTGTGAAAGAGCCTCCCCTCTGTCCCAGGGAAATGCCTACAGTGGTGGAGAAGGGTTGTGTGAAGTCAGCATCCCCATGGTAGAGGGATAACCTAATATGGAGGTTGGCATACAGTAGGTGCTCACTAAGTGTGTGTCAGATAAATGGGTGCATAACCCAAAGATAGGTCACAGCATGAAGAAGCATATTTATAGACAAACTTCTATGCATGAAGCTCTTTCACAAATCATTCACTCTTTGTGGGGTTTATTGGTGTCTATTTTCAAATACACACATAACAAATGCTCCTTATAGAATCATCAAAAAACAGAAAACTTAAAATTTCCAATCACTCTAAATGAAGAGATAACCACTGGTAACATTTAGGTGGTTAAATCAACATAAGCATAAACCAATTTTACTACATACATATGTATTTTTAATGGGTACATATGGTTTCATAAACTTCTTTTTTCACTTAGCATTTATTGTGAGTATCTTTCTATTTTAACTGGCTGCACAGAATTCCATTGTCTAATCATACTGTAATTTATCTAACCAAAGCCGTATGGTTGGATATTTAAGTTGTTTCCAATTTTTTTTCTTATTGTCAATGACTGTACCAAGTGTCTTTGGAGCTAATTAGGAGTGCCATGATCCTAACTATTTTGTAAGCTAAATTACCTGAAGTGGAATTGATGAGTCAAAAATAATGCAACTTTTTGAGGCTTTTGATAAATAGTGACACCAGAGAGATGCCAATTTACAGTTTGAGCAGTTGGGTAGAAGAGGGCTCTTTTCCCTGAACGCTCATGAACCATTTTAGGTTTTGATGAAAGCAACTGTAATATTGTCACTCTGTCCTTTTATATGAAGTATACTTAGATCCCACCTGACCCTGCATTACTGTCCTGCAATAATACCAGCCTCACCTCTTTACAATATTTTTCACTGTCCTATCCTATGTAATTTCCTCTTAAGCTCTCACATTAAGAGGCGTGTGTCTAACAGGTCCTTTTGAATTTGATAACTGGTCAAATCTAAATGCCAGTATTCACTCAAGTACACCACAAAAGATTTACTCATTCATTTATACAATAAATGTACTCTTCCAGACTGTGCTATAGAAACACTGAGTCAGAGAGATAAAACCCCTGACCACAAGGAGCTTGCATTTTGATAGAGAGAAGACATTTCAAATAAATATACACTAAAGATCAGGTAGCCATAAGTGCTACCTAGTGTTCCAGAAAAGGTAGTCAGAGAAGTCCCTTCTGAGGAGACACCTGCATGAACTGACGGATCAAACCATACTTACATCTGGGGTAAGACTGTCAGAAGAAAAGGCAGAGCATGTGCAAAGGTCCTGAGGAGGAAGCGAGTTTGACACGTCCAAGGAACAGGAATGCCAGTGTTATTAGAGCAAAGTGGAAAAGACAGATAGCAATAAGAAATGAGATTAGAGATGGGGCCAAATCAAGGAGGGCCTAGATGGCCATTTAGAAGACTGAACTTTCTCCTAAACGATGGGAAGCATGAGAGTTGTACACAAGGGTGCGGTATGATCTGATTTACATTTTCTAAATCTCACTTGAATTGTTGAGTGGAGAATAGACTATGGGCCAGGAGTAAATGTAGGGAGATGAGTTGCTAAGCTCTTATAATAGTGTCATCAACTCGGCATTTCAAGCTCTTGAATCCTATTTTGGAAGGAGGCAGGAAACTAAAAAGTGATATGAATACTCATGGTTAAAAGCAGAATCCAGTCATCACATTACCTGGCTCAGTGACTAAAGGATGCCTGGTCATCCCCATATCAGCACTTCTACTGTCTATCAGATTGGTTTCCACGTGAATGTGTCTACAGAGAAAGTTATGAGAAGTGCTTATGCACAAGAGAACTCTGTCAGCACAGAAGATACGTGGTCCAGTATCCTTAAGCCCAAACTGTCACAAAAAGCCTGAGCCAACATATCCTCCAAAGGAAGAAGTCAAAAAACAGGGAGGAACTCTATGGCAATTCTGAGCTGCCCTTTCCCTTGACTCGGCCTGTCTTGCTACTGTCCAAGCTGGGCTCTGGAATAAGAACTGAGTTGAAAGCAACAGCATTGCAAATATGAGAGTCCAGTGACTGAGCTACTCAAGTCAAATGTCTATTAGGAAATGTTATAGAAGAGCTAAATAAAGGTATGTTTCTGTTTCTAGAAACCTATTCACTGAGTATCATTTAAGCTTCTGAGGGGGTAAAAGTAGGATTAACTTTGTCATTATAAGGTTTATTGGATTTTTTTAAATATATAAAAACAGGACATCGTGTTTTTCTTTTAAAAATCGCACGAAAAATGAAAGGGACATTTGAATCCACAAGGAGATACACTTGATAAAAGTCTTAAGAAAACCAAAGTGCCTGGTTCTCTGTATGTATGTCTTTTTAATTTTTAATTTTTAATTTTCATTCCCTCTGACATGAATACGTAATGCTGAGAATCTATGCTAATGCAGACTGTGTCCACAAGATGTATAATGCATGCTTTTTAATTAGTTCTGCTGCCATAATTGATTAACATTTTGATTGGGCAGTACTATTACAAAGAATGAGCAGTGAAACACTGTATGCAACTAGTCCCTGCAGTAAAAAAAGAGAAAAAAGAAAAGCACTGCTGGTGGCGCAGTGGTTAAGAATCCACCTGCCAATGCAGGGGACATGGGTTCGAGCCCTGGTCCAGGAAGATCCCACATGCCACAGAGCAACTGAGCCCATGTGCCACAACTGCTGAAGCCTGCGTGCCTGGAGCCTGTGCTCCCCAACAGGAGAAGCTTCCACAATGAGAGGCCCGTGCACTGCAACAAAGAGTGGCCCCTGCTCGACTCAACTGAAGAAAGCCCGAGTGCAGCAACGAAGACCCATTGCAGCCATAAATAAATAAATAAATAAATAAATACATTTATTAAAAGAAGAAAAAAAAGAAAAGCACTGAACACTGTCATTGTTTAACATCTGCACCGCCAAAGTGAGCCTCTGTATTCCTATTGAAACTCTGTTGGGAGGCGCTTTAAGCAGCCAAGAAAGAAGAAGAAATAAAAGACAAAATAAAAGGGCAAAAGGCCCAGAGGAATGACTATGGAAAACATTATAAGGGGAGGGAAAGAGATCAAGATGAATAAAAAGAGTATGAAAACAACCATAACTCCATAAACAATCTAGGGCAGATGGAGAAGATAAAAGTAAAAGCTGAGAAAAGAGAGAATGCAAATTGTGTGCATGTATATTACATATATGCATGATGGGAACCATGCATATATAAAACTGTGTGCAGAAAACAATGACCGAAGTTAACTATGGAAGCATAAGGCTCCAGCACCAGCCCAGAGCTTGCTGATTCAGCGCCCACCCAGGGCCAGATCCACCTGATGCAGCCTCTCTCGCAATCATGCACCTCCCCACTCCCCTGCACAAGGTGAAAGGAAGAATCATTTATCATTGGCTCTCCAGCCACTGACAGAGCCTGTACTCTGAATGAACCCTGTGCTGGGGAAACAGTGCTAAAGAAGGCAAATTTCCTTGCTTCAAGCTGCTTACAGTCCAGTGGGAGAGACTGTAAGCCAACAGGGAGTTAGGGTGCTCTGACCTCAGAACAGGAGACCAGACAAACATCGACAACCAACACAAAGCTTGGGCGATCGGAGAAAGGCTTTCTGGCATAAGTGATTTCTACTCGGAGATGGTCATATGAAAAGTGGGGGGTGGGGGGAGGATGTTCCAGGCTAAGGGAACACCCTGTGCAAAGGACTTGAGGAAAGAAGGATTGGGGCATTTTAAAGAAATGTAAATAGTCCCGGAGAAATGGGGAGGGAGGCAGTAGATCAGGAGACTGACAGGAGGCAAGGTCGTCAGGCAGAGGCCTGATCTCGAAGAACTCTCTAGGGCGAAACTGGTTTAAACAAAATTTAGCAAGTTTAAGGCTTCTCACAGACACACAGTACAGTGAAGAACATTGTGAATTTCTAAGTGAGGGAGACAGTAGACCGAAATTCTTTAGGTTCCCCCTCCCCTGCCATGCTATTCTATTTTTAGCAAAGTATCTATTCACATCTTAGGTATTTAACAAAAGACCTGTTCAGCACAGTCTGGGCACCACTCGCCTAGGTAAATTCATCTGAACTTAGCTCTCCACCCTCCGTAATCTACCCATCAGCCTATTCATTCAGATGTATAAATTCATAATCACCAACACTGTCCAGCAGTCCTGCTCTGGTCCTTTTTTCCTTTTATGATCATCTCCCTCTTCCATTCTCCCTAATAGGAATTTCAAAACTCCTCTCAAATCTCCAATCTTTTCCCCATGGCTCTCCACTCTCGGCAGATAACTTCTACTGCACAAAAGTTAAAAGCCATCGAATGGGAATTCCTCAGTTTCCTGCTATCAAACTCCTAGTACTCCCACCCCTAAACCCACTTCCCTCTTATCACAACAGAGGACCTGTCCAGCCCCCTCCTTCTTTAAATCCTGTCTCTCGTTTAGTTCAGCAAATGTACGCTATCGGGTGTCCTTTCTCACAAAACTCTCCTTTAAAACAACACTATCGGGGCTTGGCTTCCCTCGTGGCGCAGTGGTTGAGAGTCCACCTGCCGATGCAGGGGACACAGGTTCGTGCCCCGGTCCGGGAAGATCCCACATGCCGCACAGCGGCTGGGCCCGTGAGCCATGGCCACTGAGCCTGCGCGTCCAGAGCCTGTGCTCCGCAGCGGGAGAGGCCACAGCAGTGAGAGGCCCGCGTACCGCAAAAAACAAACAAACAAAAAAACACTATCCACTAACCCACATTCCTCCCCAGCAACTAATCCCTCTCCTCTCACAGAATTCCTTAAATATTGTGCTGCTATCCCTTTGTCTCTGTTTCCTCACTTCCCACTCTTCCTTCCACCTGCATCCATCCACCAAAATTGCTCATGCTAAGGATAATCAATGCCTCTCTGGCACTAAACCCAAGGGACATTTTTGTAAGCACTCATTTTACTTTACCTCTCACTAGCGTTTTACACTGTTAATCACATCCATCACTTAAAACACTTTCCTCCTTGGCTTCCATGACAGAAGTCTCTCCTGGTTTCCTCTGACCTCTCTATGATGTTTTTATCAGCCTCCTACACAGGTTTATCCTCCTCCATCCCACCATTGATTGTTGAGGTTCCTCGAGTCTCAAGCTTCGTCCTTCGGTCCTCACTCTATACAAACTCCTAGGGTAATTGCATCTATTTCTATGTCTTCAGTTATATTCTGAAAATCTCTTGAATTCCATATACTCATCGCAGTCTTCATTGCCACTATTTTTTTCTCATACTCTGGTTGGGGTCCCCAGTTAGTCTCTATGTATGCTTCCTGGCACCCTTGTAATGTGCCCTCCATGCCTCCACACTACAGCTGGAGTGAAAGCTTTATAGAGCAAATCTGATTATGTCAAAACTTTTCCTTTCTATGTGCATCGTGCACACACACACACACACACACATATCCTTAGAACACTTTTATAGCTTTTTATTATTCTTAGGATAAATACCAAAGATACGTAACATAGTCTATAAGGCTCTATATGCTCTGGCCCCACCTATATCTCCATCCGCATTTCCCTCATTTCATACTTCTCTTTCACTCAGTCTCTGTGCTTCACTGTACTCTTATTCACTCTTTGGTTTCTCAGATACCCTATCCTTTCTCCCCACACAAGCTCCTTGCATATTCTATTCCCTCTGCCTAGAACACTCTTGCCCCTTCCTCCCTCTATCTAGCAAATGACTTCTCAGGACTTAACTCTCAATTCAATTGTAAATTCTTTAAAGAAGCTCTGTGTGACAACCAGGCTCTCCATTCTAAACCCCGTTTGAAGCCAGGGGTCTTATTATGTTCTTCACCATCCAAAAGTAGCTGATATTGAAAAATGTTAAAATAGGTCATTGAAAATCAATATAGTCCCACCTGGGAGAAAATATCTTGTAGACTTGGAGTGATGTCTTGTAACATATGTATATGTCTAAACCAATGGCCAATATATCATGGCTTTTCACCCCCAACCAAATGAATACATCTGGGAACCAAAGAGTAGAAATGTGGATGGTACCTCTCAATGGTACATTTAATAGTCCACACTCAAAATGTTCGCCTTTTGATCCCATACTCAGCACTCTGCTTGTTCACAGGTTTAATACCTATGCAAAGGACATTTCTACTTGAAAACAGATATATTTCCATTAGATGAAAGCTGAGTTTCAGTATGGACATTTGGGGATCATGTATCTTATGCAAAACAAAGGAGGTCATGGGATTGGCTGAGGTGATTCACACTGACAATAACAGGAAATATTGTTGTTCCAACACAGTGAGGGCCACAAGGCGTTTAAACCCAGAGTATACCATAAACCACCTTCTGTTTCACTCTTAAGCGCAGACTCTCTCAAACTACATATAGCTGGGACCACCACAAACTTTGTCTTCTCAGAAATAAATGTTTAGATTACCGTACAGGCAAGGAACTGTGACTATCTGAGATAATGGACAGAGAAAAGCGGAATGTGAAACAGTTAATAATGGGAAATGAAAATAGCAAATAACAAGGAACAGTTGTGGCCTCATGGCTCAGCTCTGTAGAATCAAGATGGTACATCTCCTTGTGTGCCCTTGCTTGCTTCTCTTCCTCTCCCTTTCCCTTACTACTTATGTTAGCTATGTTTGTGGTGGTTCTCTCTCCCATTTAGTCCATAAGTTGCAGAATACTGAGGTGGATTTATGACAGAACAAAGTGGGAAAGAGGTATGACCCAGAGATCCTGGATAAAAGAAGAGAGATACCATATTACCTCTGCATGAGTTTTGGAGATGCATCCTTCTGGTACTTATTTACTTATTCCTTGATTCAACAACACATCTAAAATAAATACAAATCTACAATATTTATGGCAGTCTACAAAATGCTATGTCAGAAAAAAAAATGGTTCTCGATCTCAACTCTTGAGGTCTCTCCAACAAGTTATAGCAAGACTTTGCCCTGCCTGGGGTATGGAAACTTTATATTTACTGTGCCCTTGCATAAGCAAGGACAAGAACTTCAGCAGCATGTAATTACATTTCCTGTCTCTTAAATCATAACCATCTTTATATGAGTGTCATACACTCTGTTTCAATCCTTGCATGTTTTATAGTTTGTGATTATTCCTTTAAAGAAGGCTGGTAAGCCTATGATAAATCCCAACAAAGTTTCTTGCATTTTTAATAGCCAGCAAAACTGAACTGCAGATGAAGACATGAGAGGGACCAATACATATTTCCCTGGACACACTGTTATGTTTGCCATGTGTCTGGAGACAATGCTATTTGGGTTACAGGATTTTCTGCATGACAGTTTTATCCTTGCAAGCCAAGTGTGGGTGGTTTTGTTGCTGTTGTATCTGGGGTTCTGAAGTTCCAAAGGGAAAAGTATATGGCCTGGAAGACTTTAATTCCAGTGCCTCCACATTTCCCAAAGAAGTTGGACATTGAAACTGAGGAGAAAATTATTTAATAATCAATAAATATTCTTTGTAGATCTTGTTAACCAAAAGAAAATGAGTAACTTTTATAGTGACTCACCCCACAAAGTTACTCAAAAGTGTTTTGGGGACAAATGATATTCAATTATTGACACCTATTATGAATCACATAACATCCTGGGAATTTATCCTCAAAATATAGCAAAACCCAAAAAGTTACACACTTGACAATGTTAACTCTACACAGTGGCAAGAAACTGTAAATAATCTTTATGCCCAACAAAAGGGAATGACACGGTAATTATGGTCTATCGACAAGCTAGAATATGATGCAAGCAATAAAAATGATAATCTTGAGAATTATATAGATGCATGGACTTATACATAATGCTATCTGGTAAGGGGATAAAAACATAATGCAGAATGCTACATGCAGGGTAGATCTGCAAGGGAGATCAGCTTAGAAAGAAAGACAGGTAATACAGTTAAAATAAAAATAGTTCCTGGTGATGGTTAGTGAAATTAAAAATTTTCTTTTAACTTTTCAAATATTAATAAAATATCAGGGGCTTCCCTGGTGGCTCAGTAGTTGAGAGTCCGCCTGCCGATGCAGGGGACATGGGTTCTTGCCAGGAAGATCCCACATGCCGTGGAGCGGCTGGGCCCGTGAGCTATGGCCGCTGAGCCTGCGCGTCCAGAGCCTGTGCTCCGCAACAGGAGGCCACAACAGTGAGAGGCCCGCGTACCACAAAAAAAATAAATAAATAATAAATAAATAAAATAAAATAAAATATCACTGACTCATAATCTGTTAAATTATAAACCACCCTGTAATCATAGAGTACTTTTAAAACTATAGAGCACTGTGATTTGGCTAAGAGGTACAAGTAAAATCCTGCCCCCATGGCGTCTGGGTCTAGAGAAAAATATGAGGCTGTTTGATATGAAGTTCTAAGTTCATAGAAGAAAGAAGACCAGTGTAAACAATCGAGAATGGCTTCAAGGAAGAGGTAGGACATCACCTGGGCCTCAAAGAATATAAGAGGTCTGGATAGGCAGAGGTGGGCGAGAAGCACAGTTCGGGCAGGGCAGTTACACACACAGAGCAAAGCCCCTTACACAAGAATTATGGTGGTGTTGTCTTATCTTTATTTGCTCTGACAAGGCATCAGCATAGGTAATGGAAGAAGAGGAGTACCCTGATGAGAGGAGAAGATGAGGGATGTCAGAGATTAGCCTCTATTTCTACTTCCACCTTAGACTCATAAATAACTGAATGAACTAGGGTTTCTGCTGCGTGTTAATTTATTATCTGCTTAGCAACCAAGACCATTGTATTCTTATCCCACTGATCCTTCAAGATCACTAGAATCCAAATAGGTGCTCAATTGATGTTGGCTCTAAGAGAGTCAAGGTTTATTGCAAAGATGATCCCTCTTATGCAAAATTATCTCTCTGGAGGACTGTAGGCACAGGGCTATGTATGCTTGCTAAGGCTGACATGTTTGCTAAGGCCTGTGTCTTCTCCTAACGCCCTTGAGTGTTTGCCTAAGGCTAGTGTGACACATATAAAAATAACCATTAGCTAGTGGACAAAGATGCCACCAGCTGGTTCATCTTGCTAAAGTCAAAATACCATATGAAATAAGTCTTGAAATCTATGGATTCCAGTTGGAGCAGTTAAAAACAGGATAGGATTCTAGAAAGGCAGCCCGTTATCCAAAATAATGTCACATCAATCTGCCAAAGTAAAAATGTTTATGGTTCCTTTTGCAGCTGAAATTCCATTCCTTTCATATTTCTCAAGGTTTATCCTTTTTGTCCCAAGCCAGTTCTCAACTAAATAAGAGAGAGACAAGAAAGACTAAGGCATACAGAGGGCAAAATACTGCTTCCATTACTATAAACATTGAAGAATTTGGCTTAAAACTGTCTGCAAAAGGGCTTCCTAATAATTCAATGCAGAATTGGAAGATTTAAACACACACACACACACACACATACACACAACAAAACTACAGCATGGAGGGGCGAGTGGAATGTGTACTCCCTGCAGGCAGGCAGCTTCCTAAAGAAGGGAGAAAGGGTGGGGCAGAGATGCACAAGTCTGTTTCTCCTTCCAAGCTCACAAATCAGATATGTCACTCCACCTCCTCTCGGGAAGAGTGAATGAGGGAGCAAAGAAAGTCCACAGTCTCATGGTGGTGGAAGTTCCTCCAACATGGGAGAAAACATCAGAGTGTAGAAGAAGGGATACCCTCTCTCCCCCAAAACGTATGCTTTGGTAACTTTTTTCCAAGCATAACCATAGAGTAAATCCCTAGCAAAGGAACTTCCAGGTCATTTTTATCTTCATTAATATTGTTAAATTTCTCTCCAGAAAGGTTGCACCCATTTTCTCTCAGAAACAAAGTATAAGGATTCCCATTACCCACGCTCTCACAACTAGTTCTGGATACCATTAAACATTTTAATTTCTTCCCATCGGATGTGAAAAAGGGGGAATGTGTCTCGTTGTTTTGATATGCATTTTCTTAATTATGAATGAAGTTTATTTTCATTTCATATTTTGAGTTATTTTAATATTTGCATTTATTTTTTCTACAAACTGACTTTTACATGTTTTCCTCTTATTTTTTTAAGGCTTCCCATCTTTTTATTAGTGGTTTGTATGAGCACTTAGTGCTTCATCCAGGTAAACAAGCATAACACAGTGTAGATTTGACTGGATTTCTTTCCCAACCTTGACATTAAATTATCTTTCCTATCATTTTAGACTGTGTTCAAGGCTCCCACGGAGGGTAAAGAGTAGACCTTTAAGCCATTTATCTGCTTTTACAGAGACAGAGGTGAAATGTTATCTATAATAGTGTTCTGTATAAAACTGCATTTAAAAAGGTGAATGCTGCTAAACTGGGGGCAGGGGGAGTTGAAACTCACTTCTCTGTCAGGTTGTGATTTAGAAACACCAGACATTGACACCCTCAGTCCACTCTAAAGCCAAACAGACTTATATGTGTCGTACACTGAAGGTTTTTCACCATTTACCCTCTCCCTGCCCCTGCTTCAGGAGGAGGGCACACTAACCCATGTTTGTGCTTTATACATTCATGTGCATACTACGTTTCACCATTTGTTTGATGAAATGGTAGAGACTGTGGGGAACAGGACTGGAATGGAGGGAGAGCCAAATGGTCATCTCTGAGCACCTGCCAATGGAAGCTCTCCTCTGGCAGTCAAAAATGGCTGCAAGCTCTCATAAGCCAGACACGTGGACTGGAAACCTCCCATGGCAGGAGTGTCCAGCTGCTGAGGGCACAACTTCTAACCTCCTGGAGACCACTGACTGGAAGGTACCTCCTGAAACCACTGTGTTCCAGGGATCCCTAAAAAAAACTACATGCTATATTCATTTGTGGGTTGCTTGACAATGAACACAGCACTCCTGTATATAGAATTTCACCATGATATAGTGACAATATCACTGGTCTGATAACCAGAAAATGTGCCTTCTGCTCTAATACAGTGTGCCTCTTGGAGACAGGCACATGTTTCTTCAACAGGACACAGAAAACAATCATCATAAAAGAAAAAATTACACATTAGATTTCATTAAATTTAGAAACTTCCTATCAAAAGAAATTAATTTTTCCCCTTACTTTCTTTAAAATACATGACTGCTTAAAGTAAAAGTTATAACATAGTATCACGGGGGTAAAGTGGGTTTCCATGGAATACAAAAGTTGGGTCTTTTCTATCCAGTGTAACAACCTCCATCTTTTAATTGGAATGTTTTAACTATGTATACTTAATATAATTATCAATATCATTGGGTTTAAATCAACTGTCTTGTTATTTGTTTTCTATTTCTCCCTTCTGTTTTTTTTTGGGGGGGGGTTACTTTTTTTTCTATTTTACTGTTTTCTTTTGGGTTGAGTACAGTTCCGTTTTTCTCCACTATTACCTAATTGGTCTTATTTCTTTGCATTATGTTTCAGTGGTTATGCTATGCTTTACAATACACATCTTTAATATACCTCAATTTTACTACAAATAATATTATGTCATGTAAAATGTATGACTGCTACAAGATTATAATTTCATCTACACTTCATTCTTTGAACTACTGTCATATGTTTTACTTCTCATGATGCATTGTTTTTATTTTTGTTTAGCCATTCAATTATTTTAAAGGAGTTTTATAAATGAAAAAAATGTTTTATATTTGAGTACCCAAAAATCTTTAATAGTTTCAACTCTAGAAATATATTTAAATGGCATTGCATCATTACCAAGGAAGATTTGCCCCAGAAATGCTTGGTGGTTTTAACATTCAAAAATCAATCATTTTTAATTCACTACATTAACAGAATAAGGAAAAATACATATAGCCATCTCAAAAGATGTAGGAAAAACATTTGGCAAAATTTTAAATCCATTTCATAATAGAACATCTCAACAATTAGAAATATAAAAGAGCTTCCTAAATCTCATGAAGGACACCTCTGAAAAACCTGGAGCTAAAATCACACTTAAAGATGAAATATTTAAGGTGTTTTTCTTGAAACTTAGAACAAGGCAAGAATATCCACTCCTGATATATTTTTCAACATTTTCTTGGATGTCCTAGTGGTGCAGTAAGGCAAGAAAAAGAAATAAAGACCATCAAAGAAGAGGGCAACTATCTCTATTCTCAGATTACATGACTGCTTATGTGGAAAACTCTAAGGAATCTACAAAACAACTATCAGAATTAACAGCTTAACTTAGAAAGATTGCAGGATATAATGTCAATATTTAAAGTCAATTATATTTTTGTATACTAGTGGTATTGATTGGAAAATTAAAAGAAAAATTTCATTTATAATAGCATCAAAAATATAACATACATACTAAGAAATAAATTTTAAAAAAAGGCTGCTAGACTTCTGCAATGAAGAATGCAAGACTCTGCTTAGAGTGACTAAAGAAGACCTAAACAAATGGAGAGATATACTATACCTATGGATTAGGATATTCAATATTGCTTAGATGTCAATTCTCACCAAAATGATCTACAAAATCAATGTAATCCGAATGAGAATTCCACTAGGCTTTTTGTAGAAATGGACAAGCCAATTTTAAAATGTATATGGAAATGTAAATGACATAGAATAGCAAAAGCAACCTTGAAAAGAAGAATAAAGTTGGAAGACAAATACTGCCTGATGCTGACTTACTAAGAAGTTACAGGACAGTATGGTATTGGCATACAGATTGACAAAATAGTCAACAGAACTAAACAGAGTTTAGAAGTAGGCTCACCTTTATATGATCATTTGAATTTTTTTCACAAATGCACCAAAGAAATCCATGAAGAAATCAAAGTCTTTACAACAAATGATGTTACTAAAAGAACTGGATATTCATACAGAATAAATAAACTTTGACCCCTACCTCACACCATATGCAAAAATTTGAGATGTATTATACATCTAAATGTAAATGCTAAAAATTGAAAGCCTCTAAGAGTATAGAACTACCACATGAAGGCAGGAAATATTTCTTCAACATTACACAGAAAGCAATAACCACAAAAGAAAAAATGATATATTAGATTTCATCAAAATTAGAAACTTGTGCTCATCAAAAGACACCATTAATAAATAGGCAAGCAACAAACTGATAAAAAATATTCACAAAACATATATGATAAAGGATTGGTACTAAAGGTGTATGAGGAATTTTTATAAAAATAATAAAAGATAAATAACCCAATTCAAAAAATGGACAAAAATCTTGGACACTTTGGAAAAGATATAAAATGGGTAATAAGCACATTAAAAAGTGCTCAGTATAATCACACTTCATAGAAATGCATCTTAAACCACAGTGAGATACTACTACACATCCACCAGAAGAGCTAAAATTAAAAGAGTAATACTCCAATTATTGAAAAGGAAGTACAGCAACTGTAGCTCATAAAAATTATAAGCATTTACCAAAGGGCTATGAAAGCATATGTCCACAAAAAGTCATGTAGAGGAAATTTCATATATTTATTCATACTAACCAAACACTGGAAATAGCCCAAATGTTATTCAACAAGAGAATATACTTTTATAAAATACTGTGCTATATTCATATACAATCAAATACTACTCAATGATAAAAAAGCATGAATTTCAAAAATAGTATGCTAAATGAAAGCATTCTTTCACAAAAGAGTACATATCCTAGACTTTGATATAAAATTCTAGAACAGGCAACACTGAAACATGATGAACTAAACATCAAGTCAGGGACTGCCTCTGGAGGTAAACCCATGACTACAAAGGGGCATGAGGGAACTTTCTGGGGTGATGGCAATGTTCTGTATCTTGACTGTGGTTTGGGCTATGCAGGTTATGCATTTGTCAAAAGTCATAGAATAGTACACTTAAGATTTGTACCTTTTACATGTAAAAGTATGAGATTAGATCATTCCCTAACACCATACACAAAAATAAGCTCAAAATGGATTAAAGACCTAAATGTAAGGCCAAACACTATCAAACTCTTAGAGGAAAACATAGGCAGAACACTCTATGACATAAATCACAGCAAGATCCTTTTGGACCCACCTCCTAGAGAAATGGAAATAAAAACAAAAATAAACAAATGGGACCTAATGAAACTTAAAAGCTTTTGCACAGCAAAGGAAACCATAAACAAGACCAAAAGACAACCCTCAGAACAGGAGAAAATATTTGCAAATGAAGTAACTGACAAAGGATTAATCTCCAAAATTTACAAGCAGCTCATGCAGCTCAATAGCAAAAAAACAAACAACCCAATCCAAAAATGGACAGAAGACCTAAATAGACATTTCTCCAAAGAAGATATACAGACTGCCAACAAACACATGAAAGGATGCTCAACATCATTAATCATTAGAGAAATGCAAATCAAAACTACAATGAGATATCATCTCATACCAGTCAGAATGGCCATCATCAAAAAATCTAGAAACAATAAATGCTGGAGAGGGTGTGGAAAAAAGGGAACACTCTTGCACTGCTGGTGGGAATGTGAATTGGTACAGCCACTATGGAGAACAGTATGGAGGTTCATTAAAAAACTAAAAATAGAACTACCATATGACCCAGCAATCCCACTACTAGGCATATACCCTGAGAAAACCATAATTCAAAAAGAGTCACGTACCAAAATGTTCATTGCAGCTCTATTTACAATAGCCCGGAGATGGAAACAACCTAAGTGTCCATCATCAGATGAATGGATAAAGAAGATGTGGCACATATATACAATGGAATATTACTCAGCTATAAAAAGAAACAAAATTGAGCTATTTGTAATGAGGTGGATAAACCTAGAGTCTGTCATACAGAGTGAAGTAAGTCAGAAAGAGAAAACAAATACCGTATGCTAACACATATATATGGAATTTAAGAAAAAACAATGTCATGAGGAACCTAGGGGTAAAACAGGAATAAAGACACAGACCTACTTGAGAATGGACTTGAGGATGTGGGGAGGGGGAAGGGTAAGCGGTGACAAAGTGAGAGAGAGGCATGGACATATATACACTACCAAAGGTAAGGTAGATAGTTAGTGGGAAGCAGCCGCAGGGCGCGGGGAGATCAGCTCAGTGCTTTGTGACCGCCTGGAGGGGTGGGATGGGGAGGGTGGGAGGGAGGGAGACGCAGGAGGGAAGGGATATGGGAACAGATGTATATGTATGACTGATTCACTTTGTTATAGAACAGAAACTAATACACCATTGTGAAGCAATTATACTCCAATAAAGTTGTAAAAAAAAAGATTTGTAACTTTCATTATATGTAAATTTTGTCTAAATAAAAGCATGGTAAAAATTAAACTATAATTATATGTATACTGACATATTTAGGGATACTATGTACTAATATCTATAACTTATATTAGAATGCATCAAAAAATTGATGGCTGGATGGATGCATAGATTATGAGATGAAGCAAGTTTAGTAAAATATTAATGGCAGAATTGGGGTGGTGGGTATAATACTTCAAAGTACTAACTCGCTTAATTCTTGCCACTTTCTGACTGAGAGTTTAGGTGGCTAACTCCTACAAAAAAATATTCCTGATTAGCCAAGTAATGCCACAGTTACCATGTGTTCTTAGAGTACGCTCTTGAGATAGAATGATGAAAGTCAATACCAGAAAGATAATTCTTTCCTGAAAGAACAGTAGAATGAAATATGTTAAACTGCTTAAATAGGACTCTTTCTACAATATGAATAATAGGTGTTCCTAACAATTACACATAGTTCCTACTATGTGTCACTTTATAAGAATCTTTATTTACTGTATTTTAATACTCAAAATTATGTTGTGAGATAGGTGTTACTGTCCCTGTTTTACAAATTAGAGTTAAGTTTCCTGGGGTGAACAACTTGCCCAAGTCCCACAGCTGCCAAGGGTTGGAGCCAGGGTTTTAAACGAGGGCAGTCTGTCTCCCAAATCCATGCTGTTAAGCGCTATGCTTCACTTCCTCTGAACTTCCAGGAGTAGGAGAACTCACAATCATCTAGGTCAGCCTGTTCCATTGCTGAGCAGCTCTGCTTCATCTATTCCTTTTCCTTGGTCTATAATTGGACTCTGAAACATCTGCGAAATACAGAGCCTATATTTTTGTCAAGGTGTTCTTTTTGTCATGTTGAGCAAACTCTGTCCTTCCAAAGTCCTAGTTCTTTATGGATATCCCAGGAGAAAACTTGCAAGAAAAAGAGAAGGCAGAGAAGAGAGTGTGACAGAGAGACATATAGAGAAAAAGAGAGATGATCCTAATGTTGGGAGAAATCAGGTGTCTAACCATTGGCCAGGATGTTAAATTACTAGAGCAATTCAGTTTCCCAATTTGCCAAGATGCCAGCTACCCAGAAATAACAAAGACCTGCATCTATCAGCAAACAGCTGAAGATAATTTTCAGCAACAATGTGCCCAAAGCAAAGAAAGGCATTCAAAAGATCTCATTAAAC
Source organism: Hyperoodon ampullatus (assembly GCF_949752795.1). Taxonomy (NCBI): domain Eukaryota; kingdom Metazoa; phylum Chordata; class Mammalia; order Artiodactyla; family Ziphiidae; genus Hyperoodon; species Hyperoodon ampullatus. The sequence goes on from NC_136919.1 coordinate 50,741,448, forward strand.
CATTAGAGACTGAATGATCAACTGATTTCATTGTAAGTCATACACTTTGCCTCCTGCACTCTCCAAAGCATCTCTCAAATCAACATTTTTCTGAGAAAATGATGTGTCATATTGAGCAAGCCTACTCATCAGGTCTCACAAAATCGGTTTGTGCTATTCCTCTCTCAGAGACTTAGGAAACACTTCCTTCTGTTTGTCCTGTTTGAGGCTTGGTGTTGTGTGTTTTAGTGTGTTTTTGACCTTTCCAAAAGGGCCAAAATATAAAAGTTAGTTCTTTGGATATTATTTGCTGCCTATTGTTTCTGAAATGAGTGAAGCTTCTGATATGGCTTATCAATCAAGGCAATCAGTGACAAAGAAGTTCCCCAACCTTTCTGTAATATTGATTGCCAACCTCTTTAATTAGAATATCAATGCCTTTTCAAAGGGTTTTCATGTTTTAGAGAACCAGCAAGAACTTCAATGATACCATTGAAGCTATGTTTTAAGAGGCTTGGTGGTGCCCCTTCTCAAAATTCCTTCACTGCATATCATAAAACACAAATTCTCTCTGTCTCTGTCCCTCTCTGTCTCTCTCTGTCTCTGTCTCTGTCTCTGTCTCTCTCTCTCTCTCTCTCTCTCTCTCTCTCACACACACACACACACACACACACACACATACTTCAACAATTCTTAATCTCTAACCAAGTAACTGGGTTCAGTGAATGTAAAATACTCCTAATTCCACCCCTCCTACTGAGTGAGTTCAGAGAAAGCAGTGAGTCCAATCCAGGGACACCTGTTTCCATGACTCCCCAGACTCCAAAGCTGATGGAACCTCTCTTTTCTCTCTCATTCTGCATAGTTCAAATGGGACCTAGGTCCCTCTGAAAGCTACTATCCTCTTATCCCACACGTTACTGGGAAGATGGTAAGAATGCAGAGACCGGAGAAATGTGAAGAAACTGCATTTAGGGACTGAGTTCCACCTGTGAAGTTAAAGTATCTAAACTGTAGCCCTTGGTTCAACAAACTATCACATGTGCCTGCAGTGTGGCTAGGTCTGCATCTGCCCCCAGCACCTACAACTCCAGCTGACCTGAGTGACAGATTAACTCCTCCTTTCCCAGGTAGCTCTTACCAGCCAACTGCCAGCTATCAAGTGTTGCATCAAATTTAGAAAGCAGGGGTTATATATTAGTTCAGAGAGAAAGAAGCCACTCCTATAAAAAAACAAATTGCATCAAAAGAGAACAGCCTTGGCCTTACTTTTAAAAACAGTGAGCCAAGTATCAATCTCTAACAGAATTTAAGCGGCATTTAAGATAAACAACAGAAGTTTTATTCACAAATGTATAAGAAAAATTCTTATAATGAAAATCATTTCTGCCTTCCATTAACCCACTTCAACCAAGCCTGCACTCTAGAGCCCGCAAGCCACAACTACTGAGCCTGTGTGCCACAACTACTGAAGCCCGCACACCTAGAGGCCATGCTCAACAAGAGAAGCCACCGCAATGAGAAGCCCACGCACCGCAACGAAGAGTAGCCCCCACTCACTCCAAATAGAGAAAGCTCGCATGCAGCAAGGAAGACCCAACCAGCCAAAAATAAAAATAAATTAATTAATTAAAAGAAAAGAAATTCTTAAAGTCGGAATTTCTGTATTGTGTGTTTGTTTTTAGTTGAGTTTTTTTTTTTTTTTTGCTTGAGGCACTTTTGCTGGATTCACAGACAGTTAACTCCTTTCACACTGGTGTCACCTTGATGCCACCTTGAAGATTATGATTCCATAAAGGCAGAAAGACCACACCACATTCGCCATTGCTGTTGGCTGAGCAAACTCTGTTTACCAGCAAAATAAAAGACAAATTCACTTTAATATCATGAGTATCCTCCCAAGTATTCTGACAGATCAGAAATGCAGCAACAAGAATCTTCAGCAAAACTTTTCCAAGCCAAGACCAACTTTTCAAGCACCAAAGACTGAATTTTTTTTCTGAGTTGGCCTGATGGCTGACTGAAATTGCTAAATATTTATATAGTTATATGGCCATGCAGGGAAACTAAAGGTTTGTCTGAATTATGCCTCATATGCCTTTTACCTAGAGGATAATATCTTATGTTTTCCTAAATTTAGAGTTAGACCATTAAATGTAGTGGTCAGATCCTCGTCAAAATAAGTCATACAGAATGCCCTTACTTTTGAATTTCTAAGGGAGAGTTTTGAAAGTCTTCATACTGGAAGAAAGATTAAATATTCAGTTTTTCAAATTCACTTGGGTCAGAGAAAGCATACCCTCTCAATTTATAATAGCTGCCATCGACTTGGCAAAGTGAGTGTACTATATATTCCACCTAAGAATTATTTACAAGGCATCCTATCAAAGCTCAGCCTTATTTGTTTCTGACAAGACAAACATCCAGAAATAAAAGACATCTTTTCATTCCTTCTCTGTCTGTCAATCTATCGCCTTCTGCATCAGAAGCATGAACGATTGGGAACTTCATTCTACGTGTGACACAAGGAGGCTGATATAGGCAGTGATGCAAAATGAACACAGAACAAGACGGAAAATTGTCAGCTCCCCAAACTGGGATCCGAACAGTCCCCTTCTAAAGAGGAAGGATGGAAAAAGATATTCCATGCAAATGGAAATCAAAAGAAAGCTGGAGTAGCAATTCTTATATCAGACAAAATAGACTTTAAAATAAAGACTATTAGAAGAGACAAAGAAGGACACTATATAATGATAAAGGGATTGATCCAAGAAGAAGATATAACAATTGTAAATATTTATGCACCCAACATAGGAGAACCTCAATACATAAGGCAAATACTAAAAGCCATAAAAGGGGAAATCGACAGTAACACAATCATAGTAGGGGGCTTTAACACCCCACTTTCACCAATGGACAGATCATCCAAAATGAAAATAAATAAGGAAACACAAGCTTTAAATGATACATTAAACAAGATGGACTTAATTGACATTTATAGGACATTCCATCCAAAAACAACAGAATACACATTTTTCTCAAGTGCTCATGGAACATTCTCCAGGATAGATCATATCTTGGGTCACAAATCAAGCCTTGGTAAATTTAAGAAAATTGAAATTGTATCAAGTATCTTTTCCGACCACAATGCTATGAGACTAGATATCAATTACAGGAAAAGAGGTGTAAAAAACACAAACACATGGAGGCTAAACAATACACTACTTAATAACGAAGTGATCACTGAAGAAATCAAAGAGGAAATTAAAAAATACCTAGAAACAAATGACAATGGAGACACGATGACCCAAAACCTATGGGACGCAGCAAAAGCAGTTCTAAGGGGGAAGTTTATAGCAATACAATCCCACCTTAGGAAACAGGAAACATCTCGAGTAAACAACCTGACCCTGCACCTAAAGCAATTAGAGAAAGAAGAACAAAAAACCCCCAAAGTTAGCAGAAGGAAAGAAATCATAAAAATCAGATCAGAAATAAATGAAAAAGAAATGAAGGAAATGATAGCAAAGATCAATAAAACTAAAAGCTGGTTCTTTGAGAAGATAAACAAAATTGATAAACCATTAGCCAGACTCATCAAGAAAAAAAGGGAGAAGACTCTAATCAATAGAATTAGAAATGAAAAAGGAGAAGTAACAACTGACACTGCAGAAATACAAAAGATCACGAAAGATTACTACAAGCAACTCTATGCCAATAAAATGGACAACCTGGAAGAAATGGACAAATTCTTAGAAATGCACAACCTGCCAAGACTGAATCAGGAAGAAATAGAAAATATGAATAGACCAATCACAAGCATTGAAATTGAAACTGTGATTAAAAATCTTCCAACAAACAAAAGCCCAGGACCAGATGGCTTCACAGGAGAATTCTATCAAACATTTAGAGAAGAGCTAACACCTATCCTTCTCAAACTCTTCCAAAATATAGCAGAGGGAGGAGCACTCCCAAACTCATTCTACGAGGCCACCATCACCTTGATACCAAAACCAGACAAGGATGTCACAAAGAAAGAAAACTACAGGCCAATATCACTGATGAACATAGATGCAAAAATCCTCAACAAAATACTAGCAAACAGAATCCAACAGCACATAAAAAGGATCATACACCATGATCAAGTGGGCTTTATTCCAGGAATGCAAGGATTCTTCAATATACGCAAATCAATCAATGTGATACACCATATTAACAAACTGAAGAAGAAAAACCATATGATCATCTCAATAGATGCAGAGAAAGATTTCGACAAAATTCAACACCCATTTATGATAAAAACGCTGCAGAAAGTAGGCATAGAGGGAACTTTCCTCAACATAATAAAGGCCATATATGACAAATCCACAGCCAACATCGTCCTCAATGGTGAAAAACTGAAACCATTTCCACTAAGATCAGGAACAAGACAAGGCTGCCCACCCTCACCACTCTTATTCAACTTAGTTTTGGAAGCTTTAGCCACAGCAATCAGAGAAGAAAAGGAAATAAAAGGAATCCAAATTGGAAAAGAAGAAGTAAAGCTGTCACTGTTTGCAGATGACATGATACTATACATAGAGAATCCTAAAGATGCTACCAGAAAACTACTAGAGCTAATCAATGAATTTGGTAAAGTAGCAGGATACAAAATTAATGCACAGAAATCTCTGGCATTCCTGTACACTAATGATGAAAAATCTGAAAGTGAAATCAAGAAAACACTCCCATTTACCATTGCAACAAAAAGAATAAAATATCTAGGAATAAACCTACCTAAGGAGACAAAAGACCTGTATGCAGAAAATTATAAGACACTGATGAAAGAAATTAAAGATGACACAAATCGATGGAGAGATATACCATGTTCTTGGATTGGAAGAATCAACATTGTGAAAATGACTCTACTAACCAAAGCAATCTACAGATTCAATGCAATCCCTATCAAACTACCACTGGCATTTTTCACAGAACTAGAACAAAAAAATTCAAAATTTGTTTGGAAAAACAAAAGACCCCGAATAGCCAAAGCAATCTTGAGAAAGAAAAACGGAGCTGGAGGAATCAGGCTCCCTGACTTCAGACTATACTACAAAGCTACAGTAATCAAGACAGTATGGTACTGGCACAAAAACAGAAAGATAGATCAATGGAACAGGATAGAAAGCCCAGAGATAAACCCACGCACATATGGTCACCTTATCTTTGATAAAGGAGGCAGGAATGTACAGTGGAGAAAGGACAGCCTCTTCAATAAGTGGTGCTGGGAAAACTGGACAGGGACATGTAAAAGTTTGAGATTAGATCATTCCCTAACACCATACACAAAAATGAGGTCAAAATGGATTAAAGACCTAAATGTAAGGCCAGAAACTATCAAACTCTTAGAGGAAAACATAGGCAGAACACTCTATGACATAAATCACAGCAAGATCCTTTTGGACCCACCTCCTAGAGAAATGGAAATAAAAACAAAGATAAACAAATGGGACCTAATGAAACTTCAAAGCTTTTGCACAGCAAAGGAAACCATAAACAAGACCAAAAGACAACCCTCAGAACAGGAGAAAATATTTGCAAATGAAGCAACTGACAAAGGATTAATCTCCAAAATTTACAAGCAGCTCATGCAGCTCAATAACAAAAAAACAAACAACCCAATCCAAAAATGGGCAGAAGACTTAAATAGGCATTTCTCCAAAGAAGATATACAGACTGCCAACAAACACATGAAAGAATGCTCAACATCATTAATCATTAGAGAAATGCAAATCAAAACTACAATGAGATATCATCTCATACCAGCAGAATGGCCATCATCAAGAAATCTAGAAACAATAAATGCTGGAGAGGGTGTGGAGAAAAGGGAACACTCTTGCACTGCTGGTGGGAATGTGAATTGGTACAGCCACTATGGAGAACAGTATGGAGGTTCATTAAAAAACTAAAAATAGAACTACCATATGACCCAGCAATCCCACTACTAGACATATACCCTGAGAAAACCATAATTCAAAAAGAGACATGTACCAAAATGTTCATTGCAGCTCTATTCACAATAGCCCGGGGATGGAAACAACCTAAGTGTCCATCATCGGATGAATGGATAAAGAAGATGTGGCACATATATACAATGGAATATTACTCAGCCATAAAAAGAAACAAAACTGAGCTATTTGTAATGAGGTGGATAGACCTAGAGTCTGTCATACAGAGTGAAGTAACTCAGAAAGAGAAAGACAAATACCGTATGCTAACACATATATATGGAATTAAAGAAAAAAAAATGTCATGAAGAACCTAGGGGTAAAACGGGAATAAAGACACAGACCTACTTGAGAATGGACTTGAGGATATGGGGAGGGGGAAGGGTAAGCTGTGACAAAGCGAAGGAGAGGCATGGACATATATACAGTACCAAACGTAAGGTAGATAGATAGTGGGAAGCAGCTGCATGGCACAGGGAGATCAGCTCGGTGCTTTGTGACCGCCTGGAGAGGTGGGATAGGGAGGATGGGAGGGAGGGAGATGCAGCAGGGAAGGGATGGGGGAACAGATGTATATGTATGACTGATTCACTTTGTTATAAAGCAGAAACTAATAAAAAAAATTAAACTAAAAGCTCAGTTCCTTGGTTCAAAGTATCCTATCTCCCTTTTTCTGAAGGCAATTTTGCATGCTTAAAACTTCAATAAAAGATTATATTAAATCACATTGGAGCTTCAATACTAGGCTTTATTAATCAATAATTATTTGCTGACTATCCACTATGTCTCAGGCACTGTATGAGGCACAGGGGATACTAGGGCAAACAAGAAAGAACATCATCTCTGCTTTCCTAACTTGTAGTTATCTCCCAATTAGCAAAAGAATCTTTGAGAATGACATGGATTTAGCTCTCATTTCAGAATCTGTAGAAAGTATAGCTCCAAATTTCTGGTAGTGCGCGTCTGGGATTCTGACGTAATCATAAATGTTATACTTGGAGAGAAAAAAATAAATAAATAAAGAGGAAGGGTGTGAAATGGAAAGGCTGTGGATTGGCAGGATTCCGTTTTAGATTCTGGCTCAGGGTTGTGAACCGGAAGTAAATCACAGTACTTTTGGGGGTCATAGCTCCTTTGTGTACACAATAAAGCACATAAACTGGGCTTATTGTGCCTGCAAGTTACAGAAACTCAATTCAAAATACTTTAACTTTTAAAAATTGGATTTATTATCTTACATATTCAAAATTTCTAGGTAGCAGACCTCCAGAAAGGCTGAATCTAGGCGCTTAAGGGGTACAATAGTGAATTGTCTCTCTTCACCCCTCACTCAGTGTCCTCTGAGCTTCATTTTCAGAGAGGCACTTCTCAATGGGAGACAAAAATGGCCTTTGGAAACAGGCTTATATTCTAGCTGTTGTGTAACTACAGTGGAAGGAGAGAACATGTTTCCCAACAGTTTCAGCAAAGGACCTGGAGCTGGTATTTATCACCTTTCGTTCACCTAACTTGAGCTCACATCAACTCCTGAACCAACAATGATGACCAAGATGAGACACAGTCACTTTGGCTTGAATCTGAGTCACATGCTCGCCAAATACAATTCAAAGGAAGTCCAAGTGCTGTTAGAAGAGAAAATGCAAACACATATTGGTGCAAAAAAACAACAGATATCAACTACATGAAGGAAATGGATTAGAAGATATCAGAGTTTCCCCTCACACTCTAATAATCTAAGAACTGGTCATTGTAGAATTCTCTTGGTTTTGAAATACTCAAAAATACTGGAGAGACAAAAATGTTAACTTTATTATTTGCCCAAATTAATTTTAACCTCTTTATATAATCAGTTACATAAATTATTCCAGACAAAATAACTATATAAATAAAAGTGTCCCCAAAATGGGATGGTTGTGAGTTATATGATTGAAAAAAAAGAACAATGATTTGGTGGAATTTATCAGATTTTTTCCCATAGATCTCCTTCTAGAGAAACATGTGGTCACCACTAAAGGTCAGTTGTTTGCCAAAGAGTAGCCCATTTGATTCATTATGGTAAACAATTGGAAATAAAACTAAAGATACTAGTATATAAAAATCACTCATTCTCAAATGTATTGGGTAAAATTTAGAAATACTCCAGGAATGATAAGCATACTTAATAATTGTGGAAAAACTCATTGTATTCTGGCTAGGAGGCATGTGAACCAAATTCTTGTATGAAAAGCATGATGAGAGGAGTTAATTGATAGTGCAACTAGCTGAAGATAAAATCGCTGAGTTGTATAAGACAATGGAAGAGATGCAAATACTGATACCAAAAGAAGAAAAAATAGCAGCCCCATAGGAATGGATTTCATGATTAGCATTTTAAGGGATGGTGTTTACGGTTAATTTTATGTGTCAACTTGACTGGGCTAAGGGATGCCTAGACAGCTGGCAAAACCTGATTTCTGGAGGTCTGTGAGGGCGTTTCTGCAAGAGATTAGCCTTTGAATCTGTGATCTGAGTAAAGAAGATTCACCCTCAGCAATGCAGACAGGCATCATCCATTAAGGAGTTGAAAAGAACAAAAAGGCAGAGGGAGGGCACATTCTCATTCTTCTTGAGCTGGGACATCCATCTTCTCCTGTCCCCAGACACTGGCGCTCCTGGTTGGTTTTCAAGCCTTTGGACTCTGGGACTTATACCAGCAGCCCACATATACCCCCATCCCTTCTTAAGCCTTCAGCCTCAGACTGGGAGTTACATAATCAGCTCCCCTGGTCTTTAGGCCTTCAACCTTGGACTGAATTATACCACCAACTTTCCTGGTTCTTCAGCTGGTAAATGGCAGGGTCAGATTGTGGCATATCTCAGCTTCTATAATTGCATGAGCCAATTCCTATAATAAATCTCCTCTTATATATCTATAATCTATGTCTTTAATCTACATCTATACCTATCTATATCCTGTTGGTTCTATTAGGGTTCATATGTCACTTTCAACTGGTGGTTAGATAAATGAAGTTTCCCAAAGCTTTTTTTTTCTTAGATATTATTCCATGAAGCTATATGTAGGTGGCATTAACCTTTTTTCCTTCCCCTTATTAGTCTTAGTCTCTTTTCTTCCATTTACTGTGACTGTTTCTAACCCTCTGAAGTAGGCACTGCACTCTTGGTTTTTCTCTATCAAGGTCATATTTCATAGAAGCATCCATTCTGTGGAATGCAAGACTTTTTCCTCCCAACAGAGGCAGTCACTCTAGTTTCTTAATGATGTCACCATTACATAAGCCACCGATGCACGTAATGATTTTTTCCAATGTTTTGGTGATGTTTAAAGGACTAGCAAGACAGCTTGGTAAGAGATAATTCCTAGTCTTTACAGAGGCAAAGAAGACTGGATAGTCTTAAAATTCCTTTCAATACTGTTCATACTATGTTATATATGTATGTAATCTACTTTTTTGTTGTTACGAAATAGCCGCAACCAGTGACTATAGCCAAGATTCACTTATTTGTGTAAGAGAGAATAACAGTAGATGAAAGGTTTTCTAAGGAATGGGAGAGTCTCCCAGAAAACACTCAGTCCAAACATTTTCCATTTATCACTTGCATATCATCAAGGCCTATAAATCATATGCAATCAAAGCTATGGTATTTTGAAGAAGGCATTATTTCAGAGGGCAATATGTGGTCTCACTCATATAACTAGCATTTTGTGCATCTGTATACATTTGTGCAATGGTAAGTAGTAACTAAAATCCTTGAGCAATAGATTCATTTTGTAGGTTGCTATGTCTGAGCAGAAGTTTTCTGTACTTTAAAAGCTGAACTTAAAACAAGAAAAGCAGAGACTGAGAACACTTCATAATTAGTATATACCTATGACCTGTCTGATAAGAAATTGTGTCTAGCAGTATGAAATATAACACTGCATGGATATTAGTCAAGAAAGGCTAGATTATGCTACAGTTATTATCTCCCAACTCTTAATGGCTTGAAAAACAAATATTTATTTCTTACACTACATATTCATTGTGGATCTGCAGGGGGACCCTTTCATCACTGAGGGACCCAGTCTGATGGTGACCATCCTGAGTGTTATCAATCCAATAGCCATCCCAAAGGGAAAAGAACACTTTGTAGAATTCCTTACAGGTAATTAAAAACTCTGCCTGGAAGTAGCACATGTCACTTCTGCCCAAAACTCTTTCATCAGAAGTGACCACATAGTCCCTATCAAAGTCATCTGGTCCTTATCAACCACAAGGAAGTCAAACAGTTCAATTCTATCATGTGTCTTGAAGGTGGAAAGCTGGATGTATTCTGTGAGGAACATTGATGACTACCACCAATTAGATTGTAATGGAATAAAAGCTATGAAGACCAGGATCAACGTTTTTTTTTTTTTTTTTTTTTTTTTTTTTGCTTTATCACAAATTTAATCAGTTATATGTATACATATGTTCCCATATCCCCTCCCTTTTGCGTCTCCCTCCCACCCTCCCTATCCCACCCCTCCAGGCGGTCACAAAGCACCGAGCTGATCTCCCTGTGCTATGCGGCTGCTTCCCACTAGCTATCTACCTTACATTTGGTAGTGTATATATGTCCATGCCGCTCTTTCACTTTGTCACAGCTTACCCTTCCCCCTCCCCATATCCTCAAGTCCATTCTCTAGTAGGTCTGTGTCTTTATTCCTGTCTTACCCCTATGTTCTTCATGACCTTTTTTTTTCTTAAATTCCATATATATGTGTCAGCATACAGTATTTGTCTTTCTCTTTCTGACTTACTTCACTCTGTATGACAGACTCTAGGTCCATCCACCTCATTACAAATAGTTCAATTTCATTTCTTTTTATGGCTGAGTAATATTCCATTGTATGTATGTGCCACATCTTCTTTACCCATTCATCCGATGATGGACACTTAGGCTGTTTCCATCTCCGGGCTATTGTAAATAGGGCTGCTATGAACATTTTGGTACATGTCTCTTTTTGAATTATGGTTTTCTCAGGGTATATGCCCAGTAGTGGGATTGCAGGGTCATATGGTAGTTCTATTTGTAGTTTTTTAAGGAACCTCCATACCGTTCTCCATAGTGGCTGTACCAATTCACATTCCCACCAGCAGTGCAAGAGTGTTCCCTTTTTTCCACACCCTCTCCAGCATTTATTGTTTCTAGATTTTTTGATGATGGCCATTCTGACTGGTGTGAGATGATATCTCATTGTAGTTTTGATTTGCATTTCTCTAATTAGTAAAGATGTTGAGCATCCTTTCATGTGTTTGTTGGCAGTCTGTATATCTTCTGTGGAGAAATGTCTATTTAGGTCTTCTGCCCATTTTTGGATTGGGTTGTTTGTTTTTTTGTTATTGAGCTGCATGAGCTGCTTATAAATTTTGGAGATTAATCCTTTGTCAGTTGCTTCATTTGCAAATATTTTCTCCCATTCTGAGGGTTGTCTTTTGGTCTTGTTTATGGTTTCCTTTGCTGTGCAAAAGCTTTTAAGTTTCATTAGGTCCCATGTGTTTATTTTTGTCTTTATTTCCATTTCTCTAGGAGGTGGGTCAAAAAGGATCTTGCTGTGATTTATGTCATAGAGTGTTCTGCCTATGTTGTCCTCTAAGAGTTTGATAGTGTCTGGCCTTACATTTAGGTCTTTAATCCATTTTGAGCTTATTTTTGTGTATGGTGTTAGGGAGTGATCGAATCTCATACTTTTACATGTCCCTCTCCAGTTTTCCCAACACCACTTATTGAAGAGACTGTCCTTTCTCCACTGTACATTCCTGCCTCCTTTATCAAAGATAAGGTGACCATATGTCCGTGGGTTTATCTCTGGGCTTTCTATCCTGTTCCATTGATCTATCTTTCTGTTTCTGTGCCAGTACCATACTGTCTTGATTACTGCAGCTTTGTAGTATAGTCTGAAGTCAGGGAGCCTGATTCCTCCAGCTCCATTTTTCGTTCTCAAGATTGCTTTGGCTATTCGGGGTCTTTTGTGTTTCCATACAAATTGTGAAATTTTTTGTTCTAGTTCTGTGAAAAATGCCAGTGGTATTTTGATAGGGATTGCATTGAATCTGTAGATTGCTTTGGGTAGTAGAGTCATTTTCACAATGTTGATTCTTCCAATCCAAGAACATGGTACATCTCTCCATCTATTTGTATCATCTTTAATTTCTTTCATCAGTGTCTTATAATTTTCTGCATACAGGTCTTTTGTCTCCTTAGGTAGGTTTATTCCTAGATATTTTATTCTTTTTGTTGCAATGGTAAATGGGAGTGTTTCCTTGATTTCACTTTCAGATTTTTCATCATTAGTATATAGGAATGCCAGAGATTTCTGTGCATTAATTTTGTATCCTGCAACTTTACCAAATTCATTGATTAGCTCTAGTAGTTTTCTGGTAGCATCTTTAGGATTCTCTATGTATAGTATCATGTCATCTGCAAACAGTGACAGCTTTACTTCTTCTTTTCCAATTTGGATTCCTTTTATTTGCTTTTCTTCTCTGATTGCTGTGGCTAAAACTTCCAAAACTATGTTGAATAAGAGTGGTGAGAGTGGGCAACCTTGTCTTGTTCCTGATCTTAGTGGAAATGGTTTCAGTTTTTCACCATTGAGGACGATGCTGGCTGTGGGTTTGTCATATATGGCCTTTATTATGTTGAGGAAAGTTCCCTCTATGCCTACTTTCTGCAGGGTTTTTATCATGAATGGGTGTTGAATTTTGTCGAAAGCTTTCTCTGCATCTATTGAGATGATCATATGGTTTTTCTCCTTCAATTTGTTAATATGGTGTATCACGTTGATTGATTTGCGTATATTGAAGAATCCTTGCATTCCTGGGATAAACCCCACTTGATCATGGTGTATGATCCTTTTAATGTGCTGTTGGATTCTGTTTGCTAGTATTTTGTTGAGGATTTTTGCATCTATGTTCATCAGTGATATTGGCCTGTAGTTTTCTTTCTTTGTGACATCCTTGTCTGGTTTTGGTATCAAGGTGATGGTGGCCTCGTAGAATGAGTTTGGGAGTGTTCCTCCCTCTGCTATATTTTGGAAGAGTTTGAGAAGGATAGGCGTTAGCTCTTCTCTAAATGCTTGATAGAATTCGCCTGTGAAGCCATCTGGTCCTGGGCTTTTGTTTGTTGGAAGATTTTTTATCACAGTTTCAATTTCAGTGCTTGTGATTGGTCTGTTCATATGTTCTATTTCTTCCTGATTCAGTCTTGGCAGGTTGTGCATTTCTAAGAATTTGTCCATTTCTTCCAGGTTGTCCATTTTATTGGCATAGAGTTGCTTATAGTAATCCCTCACGATCTTTTGTATTTCTGCAGTGTCAGTTGTTACTTCTCCTTTTTCATTTCTAATTCTATTGATTTGAGTCTTCTCCCTTTTTTTCTTGATGAGTCTGGCTAATGGTTTATCAATTTTGTTTATCTTCTCAAAGAACCAGCTTTTAGTTTTATTGATCTTTGCTATTGTTTCCTTCATTTCTTTTTCATTTATTTCTGATCTGATTTTTATGATTTCTTTCCTTCTGCTAACTTTGGGATGTTTTTGTTCTTCTTTCTCTAATTGCTTTAGGTGCAAGGTTAGGTTGTTTAGTCGAGATATTTCCTGTTTCTTAAGGTGGGATTGTATTGCTATAAACTTCCCTCTTAGAACTGCTTTTGCTGCATCCCATAGGTTTTGGGTCGTCGTGTCTCCATTGTCATTTGTTTCTAGGTATTTTTTTATTTCCTCTTTGATTTCTTCAGTGATCACTTCGTTATTAAGTAATGTATTGTTTAGCCTCCATGTGTTTGTATTTTTTATAGCTCTTTTCCTGTAATTGATATCTAGTCTCATAGCATTGTGGTCGGAAAAGATACTTGATACAATTTCAATTTTCTTAAATTTACCAAGGCTTGATTTGTGACCCAAGATATGATCTATCCTGGAGAATGTTCCATGAGCACTTGAGAAAAATGTGTATTCTGTTGTTTTTGGATGGAATGTCCTATAAATATCAATTAAGTCCATCTTGTTTAATGTATCATTTAAAGCTTGTGTTTCCTTATTTATTTTCATTTTGGATGATCTGTCCATTGGTGAAAGTGGGGTGTTAAAGTCCCCTACTATGATTGTGTTACTGTCGATTTCTCCTTTTATGGCTGTTAGTGTTTGCCTTATGTATTGAGGTGCTCCTATGTTGGGTGCATAAATATTTACAATTGTTATATCTTCTTCTTGGATCGATCCCTTGATCATTATGTAGTGTCCTTCTTTGTCTCTTCTAGTAGTCTTTATTTTAAAGTCTATTTTGTCTGATATGAGAATTGCTACTCCAGCTTTCTTTTGGTTTCCATTTGCATGGAATATCTTTTTCCATCCCCTTACTTTCAGTCTGTATGTGTCTCTAGGTCTGAAGTGGGTCTCTTGTAGACAGCATATATATGGGTCTTGTTTTTGTATCCATTCAGCCAATCTGTGTCTTTTGGTGGGAGCGTTTAGTCCATTTACATTTAAGGTAATTATCGATATGTATGTTCCTATTCCCATTTTCTTAATTGTTTTGGGTTCGTTATTGTAGGTCTTTTCCTTCTGTTGTGTTTCTTGCCTAGAGAAGTTCCTTTAGCATTTGTTGTAAAGCTGGTTTGGTGGTGCTGAACTCTCTCAGCTTTTGCTTGTCTGTAAACGTTTTAATTTCTCCATCAAATCTGAATGAGATCCTTGCTGGGTAGAGTAATCTTGGTTGCAGGTTTCTCTCCTTCATCACTTTAATTATGTCCTGCCACTCCCTTCTGGCTTGTAGAGTTTCTGCTGAGAGATCAGCTGTTATCCTGATGGGGATTCCCTTGTGTGTTATTTGTTGTTTTTGCCTTGCTGCTTTTAATATGATTTCTTTGTGTTTAATTTTTGACAGTTTGATTAATATGTGTCTTGGCGTATTTCTCCTTGGATTTATTCTGTATGGGACTCTCTGTGCTTCTTGGACTTGATTAACTATTTCCTTTCCCATATTAGGGAAGTTTTCAACTATAATCTCTTCAAATATTTTCTCAGTCCCTTTCTTTTTCTCTTCTTCTTCTGGAACCCCTATAATTCGAATGTTGGTGCGTTTAATGTTGTCCCAGAGGTCTCTGATATTGTCCTCTGTTCTTTTCATTCTTTTCTCTTTATTTTGCTCTGCATTAGTTATTTCCACTATTTTATCTTCCACCTCACTTATCCGTTCTTCTGCCTCAGTTATTCTGCTATTGATCCCATCTAGAGTATTTTTCATTTCATTTATTGTGTTTTTAATCGATGCTTGATTCATCTTTAGTTCTACTAGGTCCTTGTTAACTGTTTCTTGCATTTTGTCTATTCTATTTCCAAGATTTTGGATCATCTTTACTATCATTATTCTGAATTCTTTTTCAGATAGACTGCCTATTACCTCTTCATTTGTTAGGTCTGGTGGGTTTTTATCTTGCTCCTTCTCCTGCTGTGTGTTTTTCTGTCTTCTCATTTTGCTTATGTTACTGTGTTTGGGGTCTCCTTTTTGCCGGCTGCAGGTTCGTAGTTCCTGTTGTTTTTGGTGTCTGTCCCCAGTGGCTAAGGTTGGTTTAGTGGGTTGTGTAGGTTTCCTGGTCGAGGGGACTAGTGCCTGTGTTCTGGTGGATGAGGCTGGATCTTGTCTTTCTGGTGGGCAGGTCCACGTCTGGTGGTGTGTTTTGGGGTGTCTGCAGACTTTTTATGATTTTAGGCCACCTCTCTGCTAATGGGTGGCGTTGTGTTCCTGTCTTGCTAGTTGTTTGGCATAGGGTGTCCAGCACTGTAGCTTGCTGGTCGTTGAGTGAAGCTGGGTGCTGGTGTTGAGATGGAGATCTCTGGAAGATTTTCGCCGTTTGATATTATGTGGAGCTGGGAGGTCTCTTGTGGACCAGTGTCCTGAAGTTGGCTCTCCCACCTCAGAGGCACAGTACTGACTCCTGGCTCCTCAATTTGGGATGATTTGTTGTCTATTCATGTATTCCACAGATGCAGGGTACATCAAGTTGATTGTGGAGCTTTAATCCGCTGCTTCTGAGGCTGCTGGGAGAGGTTTCCCTTTCTCTTCTTTGTTCTCACAGCTCCCGGGTCTCAGCTTTGGATTTGGCCCCGCCTCTGCGTGTAGGTCGCCGGAGGGCGTCTGTTCTTCGCTCAGACAGGAAAGGGTTAAAGGAGCAGCCTCTTCGGGAACTCTGGCTCACTCAGGCCGGGCGGGAGGGAGGGGCACGGAGTGCGGGGCGAGCCTGCAGCGGCAGAGGTCGGCGTGACGTTGCACCAGCCCGAGGCGCGCCGTGCGTTCTCCCAGGGAAGCCGCCCCTGGATCCCGGGACCCCGGCAGTGGCGGGCTGCTCAGGCTCCCGGAAGGGCGGTGTGGACAGTGACCTGCGCTCGCACACGGGCTTCTTGGCGGCGGCAGCAGCAGCCCCAGCGTCCCACGCCCGTCACTGGGCTCCGCGCTTTCAGTCGCGACTCGCGCCCGTCTGTGGAGCCCCTTTAAGCAGCGCTCTTAATCCCCTCTCCTCGCGCAGCAGGAAACCAAGAGGGAAGAACAAGTCTCTTGCCTCTTCGGCAGCTCCAGAGTTTTCCCGGACTCCCTCCCGGCTAGCTGTGGCACATTAGCCCCCTTCAGGCTGAGTTCTCGCCGCCAGCCCCAGTCCTCTCCCTGCGCTCTGACCGAAGCCCGAGCCTCAGCTTCCAGCGCCGCCCGCCCCGGCGGGCGAGCAGACAAGCCTCTCGGGCTGGTGAGTGCCGCTCGGCACCGATCCTCTGTGCGGGAATCTCTCCGCTTTGCCCTACCCAGGTATGTGGGGAGTTTCTTGCCTTTTGGGAGGTCTGGGGTCTTCTGCCAGCGTTCAGTATGTGTTCTGTAGGAGTTGTCAGGATCAACGTATTGACTCTATTGTAGTTTGCATAAAAGTAGAGGTTCATTTGAATTCTGGTAAGAAGAAACCGGAAGTGAACAGCAGACCACATAACTACACATCATAGAATATTTATTAACTGTTTAGTATGCACTGTTCAGTTCGTTCTGTGGGTTCTATTCCTTCCACATTATTTTGCTATCTCTACAAAACCTTGAGCAAAAGAATTCCTTTGGGTAATATTAAGCAAGTTCATCTGAATCCTGAACTAGCACATAACCTTTTGCATGCGATTAGAGAAGGTTAATAATATCTCCTACTTCCACGGTCCCCCACCTTTTTGGCACCAGGGGCCAGTTTCGTGGAAGACAATTTTTCCATGGATGGGGTCACTGAGGGGATGATTCAGGTCGTAATGCCAGCGATGGTTCAGGCAGTAACACAAGTGATGGGGAGCTGCAGATGAGGCTTCGCTCACTCACCTGCTGCCCACCTCCTGCGGGGCGGGCTGGGGGTTGGGCACCCCTGTCCTATATGATGACCTTAAATAACACATATCCCTTTGTGAATGGACGCCCCTTTCCCAGGCACATGTGAAGCATGTCATTGCTTCCCTTCTATATAAATTATGAAATTTACTAATTTAGTTAGTGTCAAATATGTTTTAAGCATTGCAGGAATGCATTATGGGTACTTATTGGCCTGAAATCTCAGACCTCATGCCTGACTTGAAGGGTTTCACTGTAAAGATGACTCACCCTGCTGCCTCCTCAGACCCACACCCCCCAATCTCTGGACTGACAGTCTATGTGCCACTCTCATGATTCATGGTCAGATGGTTTTGATCAGTACATGCATCTTAACTTATGGAGCTTTAAAAACCTTGCCACATTTACTCCATCCTGGGAATACAGGAAAACTGCCCCGTCAGCCACTCCCTCCTCTCACAGATACTTTTAATATAACAATATTTATCTCTTGGTGTGGTTATTTGAACGGTGACAACTTTAGAACTGCGGAGAGTATGTTTTGATCTATGAAGTGAGGTTGCTCTTGTTTGGCCAACTTTATAGGAACTATTACAAAAACTAATGAAAAAATAATTGTACAGCCCAGTAAATTTTACAGAGAAATAAATGATAAATATAAAATGATATAATGGCCCTGTTTGCTTCCTGACTCCCTACTTAACCTGGGATATCTCAGAAGATATTTCATCTTTTCTGGCCCTTGGAATGGGATTTAACTGTTGGTTCCCCAGATTCTTATGCCTTCAGACTCACATTCAAACTAAATTATACCACCAACTTTCCTGAGTCTCCACATTGCAGGTGGCAGGTCATGGGACCTAGTCTCCAAAATCACCTACCTTAATGATTGAAGGTCACTTTTGTATATTCCCTGTCTGCAGAGCCCTTCTTATTGTGTGCCTTCTTGTAAAGTTTAAAGGAGGTGATATCTCTAAAATGTTTCAAATAGAGCCTAGCAGGGACTCTGGACAAAGATGGCAACATAGGAAGCTCCTGAGTATCCCTCCTCCCATGGATGCACCAAATATACAGCCACACATGGAGCAATTCTCTCTGAGAGAGATCCAGAAACTAGCTGAGTGACTCCTACACATTGGGTGACTGAGAAAATACTTACATCAAAACTGGTAACACACTCTTGCAATAACCCCCACTGCCAACACAGAGCCATACAATTGGGAGGAAAATTCCAACTCCCAGCTTTTCCTTGAGCAATGAAGGGTTTGGACCACACATCTAGTGCCCCAACATTTAACACTGCCACCCAAAGGACAGGACCCCAAATCACCTAGCTCTGAAAGTCAATGACGCTTACATTCCACAAATCCAACATGACTAGAGCAAACTATGAAGCAGTTGTTAACTGGTACGTGAGTACTTGTTACATCTATTCCCCCAAGGCTCAGCACTGAGAGAGCAGGCACAAAACACCCATCTCCCAGCTTTTCCCCTGGAAGGTATTAGACTGCCTACTTTAGAAACTGCTGCTTGAGGGTCCAGCTTCTAATCAGTGTGCATTTTAAGTGCTGACTGTATCATCCTCAGAGCCTGTTGGTTATTTTGTTGTTAAGCCTTAGGAATTCTTTGTTTATTCTGGTTATTAATCCCTTATTAAATATATGATTTGTAAATATTTTCTCCCATTTTGTGATTTATATTTTTACTCTGTTAATACTTTCTTTTGATGCATGAAAGTTTTTAATTTTCATGAAGTCCAATTTGTTTATTTTTTCTTTTATTGTCTGTGACCTTAAGGGTCATATGTAAGAAATCATTGTCAAGTCCAATGTTGTGAACCTTTTGTTTTCTTCTAAGCATTTTATAGTTTTAGCTCTTACATTTAGCTCTTTGATTCACCTCAAATTAATATTTATATATGGTATTAGATAAGGGTCCAACTTCATTCTTTTGCATGTAAATATACAGTTTTCTCAGAAACATTTGTTAAAAATTGTCTTTTCCTCATTAAATAGTCTCGGCACACTTGTCAGATATTATTTGACCATATATGTGAGAATTTATTTCTGGGCTTTCTGTTCTGCTGCATTGGTCTATATATTTATCTTTATGCCAGTACCTCATTGTTATGATCAATGTAACTTTGTAGTAAGTTTTGAAATCAGGAAATGTGAGTACTCTAACTTTGTTCATCTTTTTCAAGACTGTTATGGCTATTCCATATGAATTTTAGAATGGTTTTCTATTTCTGCAAAAAACATTGTTGGGATTTTGATAGAGATTGCATTGACTTTGTAGATCTCTTTGGATAACACTGACATCCTAACAAGATTGTCTTCCAATCCACGGACATGCTGTCTTTATTTATGTCTTGTCTAATTTCTTTCAGCAATATGTTATAGTTTTTATCATATAAGTCTTTTACCTCCTTGGTTAAGTTAATTCCTAAGTGTTTCGTTTGTTTTGATGCTATTGTATATGGAATTATTTCCTTAATTTTCTTATCAGATTGTTCATTGTTGGCACATAGAAATACAACTGATCTTTACATGTTGATTTTGTATCCTATTTGCTGAATTTATTAGTTCTAACATGTTTTTCCTGCAATATTTAGGGTTTTCTAAATATAAGACCATATCACTTGCAAACAGAGATAATATTACTTCTTCCTTTTGAATTTAGATGCCTCTTATTTCATTTTCTTGCCTAACTGCTCTGGCTAGAACTTCCAGTAATAGGTTGAATATAAGCAGCAAAAACAGGCACCCATGCTTTGGTCCTGGTTTTAGAGAAAAATCTTTCAGTCTTTCACCATTAAATATGATTCTTGCTATGGATTTTTCATACATTGTTTGATTATGTTGAGGTAGTTTCCTTCCATTCCTAGTTTGTTGAGTGCTACTGTCATAAAAGTGTACTGAATTTTGGCAAATGTTTTTCTACATCAATTGAGATTATTTTTTTTCTTCATCCTACTAATGTGGTGTATTATACTGATTGATTTCCGTATTTCAATCATCCTTGGATTCCAAGAATAAGTCCCATTGGTCATGGGGTAAAATCCTTTTGATACACTGCTGAATTTGGTTTGCTGAATTTGGTTGAAGATTTTTTGCATTAATGTTCATAAAGGATATTGACCTATAGTTTTCTTACAGTATTTTTATGTAGCTTTGGATTAGGGCAACACTGACCCAAATAGAATGAGTTAGGAAGTATTCTCTATTCATCAACCTTTTGGAAAACTTTGAGAGGGATTGGTATTAGCTTAGGGTGTTTTTTTGTTTGTTTGTTTGTTTGTTTGTTTTAGTGTTTGGTAGAATTTACCAGTGAAACCATTAAGCCCAGAGCTTGTCTTTGTTGGGTGACTTTTTTTTTTAACTACTGATTTACTCTTCTAACTAGTTCTAGTTCTATTCAGGTTTTCTATTTCTTCATGATTCAGTCATAGTAGGTTCTGTGTTTCTAGAAATCCATTTCATCTGGATTATGCAATTTTTTGGCATACAATTATTTATAGTACTCTTTTAGAATCTTTTTTGTTTCTATATAATCAGTAGTAATGTTTATTAATACTCACTATAAATTTATTTTTGTGCTTATTTTACACAAAGAATTTAGAATACTTGAGGCACACTATAAGATGAGAGCTAGCCACCTTTTTAGCCATTGTTTCTTTCTTCTTTAAATATAGATGCTGACAGAAAAGATCGATTAGATGCAGTGTACTTTTTCCTCAGTTGGCGAATTCTTTAGAAAATTATAAATAATGAAACTAAACTGAGAAAATGTTGGAAGCTTACTGTAAGCAGCATCATAGTTTCCAGTTACATTGGAATATATAACAGCCCCAAAGAACTTTGGAAAATACTTCTGAATTCCTGAAATCACTTTTTAGCAAGCAATGAATGGGTCTTCTGATATATTCTACAGCTTGGTAGCTTGGTGGAAAACACATCAATATATCACCATCCCCAGTGATTAAGGCTGGCCCCATAGCATCATCAACTTATGCCCTGCTCCAGGGATTGGCAAATCTCCTAGTTGACCATGTATTCTTAATTTTATAACATATGTAGATGGAACAGTAGCAGCACACCTTATCTTAAGAGTTTTCAAAATTCATCAGGACTTCCCCCAAAACCTACAGTGCCATCACACTGCTCTCTCACACACAGCACAGCCACTCTCAACTGCATCCAAGAGAGAACTTCCAGATGCTACTGTCCTCCACACTGCTTCAATTGCATTCTTAAAAGGCCAAGTATTAAGGACTAAGGGCAGAAGACTTGAGCTGTGCAGGAGGGCCAGAATGGGCAGAATGCACCATGGCTCTGTGCCAGGCAGTCAGGCTTGAGAAAGATCATGGGCTCATGCAACTGGTGCAAACCCAGCTGCTGGCGCCTACTTTTTTTCTGATTTTAGTATCAATAATTTGAGGCTTTTTTTCTTAGTCCATGTAGCTAAATGTTTATCAATTCTGTTGATCTTTTTGAAGAACCAACTTTGGGTTTCACTGATTTTCTCTATTGTTTTCTTATTCTACATTTCATTTGTATCTCCTTTAATCTTTAGTATTTCCTTCTTTCTTCTAGCTTTGGGTTTAATTTGTTCTTTTTCTATTTCCTTAAGCTGTAAAGTCAGGTTGTTGATTTGAGATCTCCCTTCTTTTTTAAAGCAAAGATTTATAGCTATAAATTTCCCCCTTAGCACTGTTTTCACTGTGTCCCATAAGCTTTGGTTGGTTATATTTTTGCTTTCATTTGTCTCAAGATATTTCCTAATTTCTCGTGATATTTTTCTTTGACCTATTGTTAAAGAAATAGGTTTATTTCTGTTTATTTCTGGCTGTTAAGAGTGTGTTGGTTAATTTCCACAAATGTGTGAATTTTCCAGCTTTCCTTCCATGATTGATAACTAACTTTATCCTGTTGTGAGTCAGAGAAGATACTTTGTATTGTATCTAGCTTCTAAAATCTAATGAGGGACTTCCCTGGCAGTCCAGTGGTTAAGACTCTGTGCCCCCAGTGGAGGGGGCGTGGGTCTGATCCCTGGTCGGGGAACTAAGATCCCACATGTCAAGTGTAATTGACATGTAATAAACTGCACCTATTTAAATAAATAAATACATACATAAATAATAAATTTTTAAAAAATCTAATGAGAATTAATTTGTGGCCTAACAAATGGTCTCTCCTGGAGAATGAACATGTACACTTGAGAAGAATGCGTATTTTGTTGTTGTTGGGTAAAGTGTTCCTTAAAAGTTAGATCTAATGGATTTATTGTGTTGTTCAAGTCCTCTAATTCCTTCTGTCTTCTGTTTGGTTGTTCTATCTATTACTGAGAGTGGGGTATTGAAATCTCCAACTGTTATTGTAGAACTGTCTATTTCTCTCTTCAATTTTGTCCATTTTTGCTTCATATGTTTTGATGGTATGTTATTAGGTGCATAAACATCTATAATTGTTATATTTTCTTGCTGTATTGAAACTTTTATTTATATAATGCCTTTCTTTGTCCCCTGTAACCTTTTCATTTAATAGGCTTTTGATTTAAAGGTTATTTTGTCTGATTAGTATATCCATCCCTGTCTCTTTTGGTTACTATTTCTATGAAATATCTTTTTTCATCCTCTCACTTTCAACCCATTTGTGTCTCTAGATCTAAAGTGAATCCCTTATAGACAACATATATTTGGGCCATGTAATTTTATCCATTTTATCAATCTTTGTCTTTTGATTGGAAAGTTTAATCTATTTACATTTAAAGTAATTTTTAAAATAATTTTATTTATTTTTGGCTGTGTTAGGTCTTCATTGTTGCACATGGACTTTCTTTAGTTGTGGCAAGCGGGGGCTACTCTTCATTGGGGTGCACGGGCTTCTCATTGCGGTGGCTTCTCTTGCTGTGGAGCATGAGCTCTAGGTGCACAGGCTTCAGTAGTTGTGGCTCTCGGGTTCTAGAGCTCAGGTTCAGTAGTTGTGGCACACGGCCTTATTTGCTCTGCAGCATGTGGGATCCTCCTGGACCAGGGATTGAACCCGTGTCCCCTGCATTGGCAGGCAGATTCTTAATCCGTCCACCCCCACGGTAGTCCCCAAAGTAATTTTGATAAGGAAGGACTTACTTCTGTCACTTTGTTTTCTATATGCTTTATAGCTTTTGTCCATCATTTCTTACATTACTTTCTTTAATGTTTAACTGGTTTTGTTTTTTCTTTTGCAGTGAAACATTTTAATTCTCATTTTTTTGTGTGTATTTTCTATAGCTATTTTCTCTGTGGTTACCATGGAGATTACATTTAACACCTAACATTATAATACTCTAATTTGAATTTATACCAGCTTAACTTTAACAACATACAAAAACTCTGCTCCTGTACAGCTCTATCCCTACCCCCTTTCCATCACTGATTTCAGAAAATTACATCCTTATACATTGTGAGTCTAAAAACACAAACTAATACTTGTTTTTTGTGCATTAATCTCTATAATATGTAGAAAACAAAATGTGGAGTTACAAACCAAAGTTACAATAATATTAGCTTTTAGACTAATTTTTAAATGTATTAGCCTCTTAAATCATATAAAAAACAAAAAGTATAGTTACAAACAAAAGTTACAATAACACTAGCTTTTATAAATGCTTTTGCATTTAATTTCACTGAGCTTTTTATTTCTTTATACAGCTTTGACTTACTGTCTAGTCTTTTCGTTTCAACTTGTAGGGTTAGTATTGTTTCTATCTGTTTGGTGACTAGAGCAGGGGAGAAATTGTATCAGAATCAGTAGAAGAAAGGTAAGATGAGAGAGGGAAAAATATAGGAGAAATTAGAAGGTAACTTCTGTACTGATTCTGCCAAATACTGAACTGTCTACATGTATTTGAGGTTCAAGTAGTTGAGTATGTGCTAATGACCTCTTGCATGAATCTTTCTGTCCTGGGAAGCTATTTGTCTTTCCCTAGCAGTGGCTGTTTCTCCTAAGTCATTTTTCAATGCCTGCAATGGTCATAATAGCAATCTGTCAGCCCCCAAAACTTTTATGCATGCAGAATAAACGGCTGAGGAAATTCATTTAGCCAATTGTAGAAGTTTAAGTCATAGCACTTAGAGCCCTGTTTTACCCTGCACACTCTTACACCCACATTGTTTTGACACAGGAAAGGTGTGTGTATGTGTGTATGTGTGTGTGTG
The DNA here is from genome assembly GCF_949752795.1 of Hyperoodon ampullatus. Lineage (NCBI taxonomy): Eukaryota > Metazoa > Chordata > Mammalia > Artiodactyla > Ziphiidae > Hyperoodon > Hyperoodon ampullatus. The sequence continues at coordinate 50,765,978 of NC_136919.1, forward strand.
CACGTGTGTGTGTGTGTATTCTTTAACACCGTATATTTCCCCCATGGGTGTTCAACACAGTGTTTTTCTTCCAAAAATCTGCAAATATTTTAAATGTTGTTTGGCTCTCAATATTCTATACACTAATAAAGAAAATCATTCCATAAATGAAACTGCGAGACAAGCAATGTATTTTAAGTTATGCTTATGGAAAACAGTTATTAAGCTATGTTAATGCTTATAATGAAATTCATTGCTAATTCAAGAACTAATTATATAGATAATGGTCCCTGCTTCTACTTGTCTTTTAGCTACTTTAGAGCTTCCAACTTTTTTTACTTAGTGCTTGGAGTAATCTAGGAATGATAGGGCACAAAATCAATGCATTAATAAAAGCTGTAATTACATATAGTATCTGTATAGCACAGTTTACAAATCACTGTTACCTATTATTCTCATTTATTATAATGCTTTTAACAAAACTATGAAGTTTTACTCCCACTGTAGAGATAAGAAAACTGAGATTAAAACTTCTGAATTATTTCCTGGGTTGTCACAGTCAGTAAGTGACAAATGTAGGGCTTAAACAAAAGCTTCTAATTCCTAATCAGTGTTCTTCCACTTTCTAGGGAAATCCTTGGGTGTTTTTAAGGCTCTAAGATTTGCCTATTTCTTACTTAAGGATATATCAGTGTTATGAGTTGAATTATAGCTCTCAAAAAGATGTTGAAGTCCTTCCTAACTCCCAGGACCTGGGAATATGACCTTATTTGGAAATACATTTTTTATAGAGGAGATGATCAAGTTAAGATGAGGTCATTAGGGTGGGCCCTAATCCCATGTGACTGGTGTCCTAATAAAAAGGGGAAATTTGTACACAGAGGGGGACGTGTACAGAAGGAAGATGATGTGAAGACACCTGGAGAATCCATCTACAAGCCAAGGGATGCCTGAGATTGTCAGACAAGAGCAGAATCATGAATCAGTTCTTCCTCACAGTCCTCACAAGGAATCAACCCTGCTAATGCCTTGATTTTGGAGTTTTAGCCTTCAGAACTGTGAGAAAACAAATTTCTGTTTTTTAAGCCACCTAGCTTTTGGTACCTTGTTAAGGCATTCCTGGGAAACTATTACAGTCAGTGACAATCATTGATCAGTTTGTACTCTACATGCAGCCTTGGATTGGAAAGATAGCTGTACTCTGTACTGCTTTCCACCTAAGGAATTCAGAACATAATTAAGGAAGCTCTTTTATTTCACTGAAATTCTTCCTGTATGGGTATTGAACCAATCCTGAGCAAGATAAGGAGTTCAATAAGCAGTTGATCACCATCAATAGAATTAATTTTATTGCTATAGGCCTGGCATGCCAAAGAAGTCTGAATGCTAACTAACCCCACCCACCAGAATGTTTACCTTTAATAAGCCAATATCTGGCCTTAAAAACCCTTCTCACCATTCCAGAAATCCCCTATCAACACACAGAAATTAGAACCAAAGATGATACTCATTTGCCCTCCCTTTTCTAGGCTCTTTGTCACATGTTTATACATGTGTGCATGTATGTAGGGGGAGGATGAAACCTAGCTTCGCACACCCATCCATAGCCACCCTTAGATTTCCACAGTACATTGCTATGTTGGTCCCACCTCTAAAACTGAGCTTCTGGATCATTGTTCTTCTTTGTACTTTGTTCCTGCTGGAAATTAGAGTTTTCTCTTAACCTAAGCCCATGTTTTGGACTCCGGACACCCAACCCAGTTTTTGCCAATCTCCTCCCCAAAGAGATGAGATGTTTCCACTGGACATAATTCTAATTTAAATTGTAAAATATACCAAAATCTTGATAGTGCTGTCTATCTCTTTTCTATTTAGTCATTGTTCTTGAACATTTCAATGCTGTGCCCCATTCATGCTTAGTTAAGATTGCCTACCTACATCAGGCCCAAGCTCATCATGAAATAGCTACCACTTGTGGAGAGGTTCTTATCATTGCAATGATAGATGTATAATTCATGAATATCTAACAATAATCCTAAGAAATAGGTAAACTATTATTCAAATTTTACAGAGAAAGAAGCTTAAGCTGTCAAACAAATGGATGATTTAAATATTGGTATTAGCGTTGAGAAAATGAATGACTTTAATGATGGGATTTTTTTTAATCTTTTTATAAGTCAAGGAGTTTCCAATTCTTTGCTTTCAACTAGATTGACTGAAGAACTTACCAGCTGACAGGTGTTCATAAAAAGTATTTTTGATGATTAATCATTATATGATTTTTGTCATGTATCTCAAAAGGATTTAAAACTGAGTGACATTTCCATCACAAAGCTCCTTCCATTCCCACCTACTGTTCAGTAAATAATATTTCTCAGACATCTATAAAAACAAAAAATAGGAATAGAATTGATGTTGATCCTTATCTCATTTAGCAAAAACAGGAATACATGAACTAATTGGAAACAAAAAAGTTTCCATCATCCCATCAAAAGATGCATCTCCAAAAAAAATAATGACCCTGGTATAGATGCTGATCAAGAAATCAAAGAGCTAAACTAGCTCTCATTTACTGACAGGATCATTTTGGGTAACTCCAATGCCAGACATGGAAATCAATATGAAAACCCAGAACTGAGAATATTACATCTTTCAGGAAACTCCACAGAACAGCCATCTTAACCAATAAGAAAAGAATTTAATCAAATTTGAGTAACTGACAGCCTCTGAGATAAATATGATTTTTCCATCAAGTTAAAGAAGGTCTAAAATAGGTCAACAATGATCATTATTTCTTTCCCACTGAAGTTCAATAGGCACAGGCTGGTAAAGAATTACCTGATGTCCCTCTTTAAAAGCTTACATGGGGCTTCCCTGGTGGTGCAGTGGTTGAGAGTCCGCCTGCCTATGCAGGGGACGCGGGTTCGTGCCCCTGTCCGGGAAGATCCCACATGCCGCGGAGCGGCTAGGCCCGTGAGCCATGGCCGCTGAGCCTGCGCGTCCGGAGCCTGTGCTCCGCAACGGGAGAGGCCACAACAGTGAAAAAAAAGTCTACTCAGGTAGACCAGTTCAGTGCTACACCATAATTTTTTACTCTGGCAACCATATCAAGAATAGAATTTGGGACAAATAATTTAATTTCTGAGAATTTAGCCCAACATCTTAATAATGTGCCAAATTACAGGTTGCTATGAGAATTAAGTTACATAAGACATGGTTTGTAAATCACCTACTTTTTAACTTCTTGGCAAATGAAAAATATAAGTAAGTACTGATAAAGACTGAATTTTAATAGCAGATTAAGTAGGATCTTGGTTTGTTCCTTCCCATGATAATCCTTCACTCTCTGGTATGGGCAGTACCAACACTAGAACAATCTACATTGATTATAAAAGGCATGGAGAAAAGGAAGATTTAAATTTTATCTTTGACTCAAGCATTAGAGATGCCCCTTAAGTAGGCCTACTATATGCAGACGTGGAAGACATGTTTGTAATTTCATTCTTTCATTAATAAATCATTTATTAGGCACCTGATATATACCAGGAAATAGGGCTATAAACCTAAAGAGAAAATTAACCTTAACAGACTCTTAAATAACTATGAAAAATAAACACAATGTGATGTGAAATATGCTTTACTAAATGAATATATTATGGTAAAAGGGGTGATTAAAAGAAGCTAGTAGGATCACAAAAGAGGTGATATTAGAGGTAATATTTATAAAATATCCTGGATTTTGCTCAAGGGACAAGAAAAGAGACCATAGCTATTATGGTCACTACTGAGCTGGCGCATCACTGGCATTCAATAATCATTTGTTGTCAACAAGTCACTTACTGACTATTTTTTAATCAATGAAATGAAAGGAAAATGTGTATGCTTGGATCTTAATATGTATGTTGGCTGTCTTCAGATGAGCTGCAAAACTATTTGAGTTTCTTTTGTGCAGGGTTATCTATAATTGTTTAAATTTTACCATGAAGGCAAGAGTAGCCAGCATATCCTCTAGACTCATACAGAACACACTTCTCTTTCACTGGGAAATGTTTACACTATTTGCATAATGAACTCCGGTCTTCACTTCTCTGACTTAAATACTCCTAATACTTTCAAAGATTTTTCAGCTGATTGAAAAATACATTTTTTTGCATTGGGATAACACATTTATTGCTAGCATGTAACTTTAAAAGCCAGGACATTACTTAGACATTACCCAGGAGCCCAGCAACCTCAAAGTTTGTGCCCAGATAAGACTCAGAAGAAACAAAACACCAAATCTGCAATACTGTTCTCTTTATTTCACAATAATAGTGTCTTTATTTTTTATATGGCCCATCACCAGAGTCTCTTGATACTGGATGTCAGCAAGTTCATAGCCATGCATGGAGATGCTCCTACACCCTTTAATTCCTAAGCCTTGTCTTCTCCTCTTTCCCTACTTTGGGCCATTCTAGAGTCCCAAACATTTTCTCCCTAAGAGGCTATAGAATTCCACCCTTTTGGGCATTAAGATAATCTGAGATTTTTGTAAATAGCACAGCCAAATCATCAAAACTTCTTACTCTTAAAACTCAGAAACAGGGAAATGCAAATCAAAACCACAGTGAGATGTTGCCTCACACCTGTCAGAATGGCTATCATCAAAAAGAACACAAATAACAATTTTAGTGAGGATATGGAGAAAAGGGGATGCTAGTACACTGTTGCTGGGAATGTAAATTGGTACAGCCACTATGGAAAAATGGTGGGAACATAAATTAGTACACCCACTATGGAAAACAGTACAGAGGTTCCTCAAAAAATTAAAAAGAGAACTACCATATAATCCATCAATTTCATTCCTGGGTATTTATCCAAAGAAAATGAGAACACTAATTAGAAAAGATATATGCACCCCAATATTCATAGCAGCACTATTTATTTCAATAGCCAAGATATGGAAGCAACCTAAGTGCCCACTGGTAGACAAATGAATAAAGAAGGTGTGGTATACTATACAATGGAATATTATTCAACCATAAAAAAGAATGAAATCTTGCCATTTGCAGCAACACAGGTGGAAGGTATTATGGTTAGTGAAATAAGTCAGACAGAGAAAGACAAATACTGTATATTTTCACTTATATGTGGGATCTAAAAAACAAAAGAACAAGCATAAAATAGAAACAGACTCATAGATACAAAGAACAAACTGCTGGTTTCCAGAGAATAGGATGGTGAGGGGATAAGTGAAATAGGTGAAGAGGATTAAGAGGTACAAACTACCAGTTATAGAATAAATAAGTTATAAGGATGTAATGTACAGCACAGAAAATATAGTCGATGTTTTATAATAATTTTGTATGGTATATAATCTATAAAAATATCAAATCACTATTGATATTGTAACCTGAAACAAATATTGTAAATCAACTATACTTCAATACATAAATAAATAAATAAAGACAAATAATACAGAGAGATGCCACAGAGCTCCAAAACTTAATGACTTTGTATTAGTACTTAGGAATTATCAATCACTGTGTGATTTTCTAATCTTATAGGTAGGCATGGTCACCCCTGGAAACTGTCATCAATTATCTGGGAAGGAGGTAAGGGCTTTTTTCCTCTCTGCCTCCATCTTCTAAAATTCAGGTAATCTGTCATATGCTCATGGAAGCCAGTAATCCCTACATGTTATTCTCCATTTATTTCTCTTTTGTTATTCCCCAACTTTCAGATAAGTCTTACATAAATAATATAAATATCCCAACTTTAGCCTAACTGTTAATATAAGGACAGATTCTCTCTTAGAGAAGAAAGTTCAAAGGGAAACAATACCATACATCTATGCTATCTACAAAATGGTGCAATAGGAATCCTCAAGAAACACCCTAGAGAAAGGAAACGTCTGGTTATAGAGCCTTAGCTAAGTCTCTTCTTTAAGGAAATTCTCCCTTTGCTGCCAACCCTGAAAAATCTGGTTTCATTCAGGAAGATGCCAAGTATATATGCATTTATTTGAGATTCTAACCAACGCTAAGCCTGTCGGATCCAAGGTGCTCCCATCAGTGCCAAACACTGGTTCAGAACTCCAGCTGGTTTTCTGGGCTCATCTCTGTAAGAGCCACCACACACCCATCTAGATTTCTCAGCACCCTATTTTCCTTCAGACCTGTAGAGCTATGAAAGAACTATAGAAAGATGAACTCCCTGGCTGATGACCTCAGAAATCCCCAAATCACACCCACTGAAATCCCTAATCACATCACAAAAAGGCCCAAGGAGGCTTTTCCTGTAGGGAGAGCTTAATATCAAAGCAAATCCATATTCCACTTCAACACTTGTGCAAGGAGAGAAGGTCCCAGTTGGGTCTCTGTTCACTTATTGCAGTTGCTGGAATTAAGGACCTGTCTTCCTGCCTCTCTCTCTCACTGGGGGATATTTAGGGAACAGTTCTTTCTGCTGATCGCTAGGACAAAGGTTGCTATCATGCTGAGACTTAAGACTGAAATTTAAAAACAAATATTTCCCCTATTCCATTCAGGTTTAGATAAGACTCTCAAACATTCTCTCAAGAATCAACGATCTGGGGCAGAAAAGTATTGTGTAGCAAGAAAACAGAAATCACCTCCCCACAAATTTTGCCTGGTTCCTAAGAAATGTCCTAGCAATTCTATATAGATTCAAAGAACTACTTAACTATGTAGATTTCTAAATACCATACATTTAATATTAGCCTCCCAAGTTGTGCAAAACTTATGCACAAGTATTTGCTTCATCACCTTCTTACTCACAAGGGAAATAGTTTCTGGGCTATAGTTGGCCACCCGCACAATCCAATCAGGAACGCCCCACAAGATCCCCACGTCTTGAGTATGTCAAGAATAGTGGAGGGCATTTACCATTGCAACAAAAAGAATAAAATACCTAGGAATAAACCTACCTAAGGAGACAAAAGACCCATATGCAGAAAACTATAAGACACTGATGAAAGAAATTAAAGATGATACAAACAGATGGAGAGATATACCATGTTCTTGGACTGGAAGAATCAACATTGTGAAAATGACCATACTACACAAAGCTATCTACAGATTCAATGCAATCCTTATCAAACTACCAATGGCATTTTTCACAGAATTGCAACAAAAAATTTCACAATTTGTATGGAAACACAAAAGACCCTGAATAGCCAAAGCAATCTTGAGAAAGAAAAACAGAGCTGGAGGAATCAGGCTCCTGGACTTTACACTATACTACAAAGCTACAGTAATCAAGACAGTATGGTACTGTCACAAAAACAGAAATATAGATCAATGGAACAGGATAGAAAGCCCAGAGATAAACCCACACACATATGGTCATCTTATCTTTGATAAAGGAGGCAAGAATATACAATGTGGAAAAGACAGCCTCTTCAATAAGTGGTGCTGGAAAAACTGGACAGCTACATGTAAAAGAATGAAGTTAGAACACTCCCTAACACCATACACAAAAATAAATTCAAAATGGATTAAAGACCTAAATGTAAGACCAGACAGTATAAAACTCTTAGAGGAAAACATAGGCAGAACACTCTATGACATAAATCACAGCAAGATCCTTTTTGACCCACCTCCTAGAGTCATGAAAATAAAAACAAAAATAAACAAATGGGACCTAATTAAACTTAAAAGCTTTTGCACAGCAAAGGAAACCATAAACAAGTTGAAAGGACAACCCTCAGAATGGGAGAAAATATTTGCAAACAAAGCAATGGACAACGGATTAATCTCCAAAATATACAAACAGCTCATGCAGCTCTATATCAAAAAAACAGAAGCTGGGCTTCCCTGGTGGCGCAGTGGTTGAGAGTCCGCCTGCCAATGCAGGCGACACGGGTTCGTGACCCGGTCCGGGAAGATCCCACATGCCGCGGAGCGGCTGGGCCCATGAGCCATGGCCGCTGAGCCTGTGCATCCGGAGCCTGTGCTCCACAACGGGAGAGGCCACAACAGTGAGAGGCCTGCATACCGCAAAAAAAACCAACAACAACAACAACAAAAAACAACCCAATCAAAAAATGGGCAGCAGACCTAAATAGACATTTCTCCAAAGAAGACATACAGATGGCCAAGAGGCACATGAAAAGATATTCAACGTCACTAATTATTAGAGAAATGCAAATCAAAACTACAATGAAGTATCACCTCACACCAGTCAGAATGGCCATCATCAAAACATCTATAAACAATAAATGCTGGCAGGAATGTAAATTGATACAGCCACTTGTGGAGAACAGTAAGGGGGTTCCTTAAAAAACTAAAACTAGAACTACCGTATGGCCCAGCAATCCCACTACTGGGCATATACCGTGAGAAAACCATAATTCAAAAGACACATGTACCCCAATGTTCATTGCAGCACTATTTATTATAGCCAGGTCATGGAAACAACCTAAATGTCCATCAACAGAGGAATGGATAAAGAAGATGTGGTATCTGTATACAATAGAATATTACTCAGTCATAAAAGGGTTCGAAATTAGGTCATTTGTAGAGATGTGGATGGACCTAGATTCTGTCATACAGAGTGAAGTAAGCCAGAAAGAGAAAAACAACTATCGTATATTAACACATATATGTAAAATCTAGAAAAACAGTATGGATGAACCTATTTCCAGGGCAGGAACAGAGATGCAGATATAGAGGATGGATGTGTGGACACAGTGGGGGAAGGAGAGGGTGGGATTAATTTGGAGATTAGGTTTGACATAAATACACTACCATGTGTAAAACAGAGAGCTAGTGGGAACCTCCTGTATAGCACAGGGAGCTCAGCTCGGTGCTCTGTGATGGCCTAGATGGGCGGGATGGGGGGGAGGGAGGTCCAAGAAGGAGGAGGTATATGTATCCATATAGCTGATTCACTTCGTTGTACAGCAGAAACTAACACAACATTGTAAAGCAATTATACTCCAATAAAGAAAAAATAAAGAACAGTGGGTAACATCATTCTCCAATTTCTACTCTTCCACCCTTTCCATGCCATTTGTAATAGGAAATACATTTTAGATTTCCATGTTCTGGAGACTTTGAAAGTAATTATAACTACTAGTTGAACTCCAAGAGATAGGTTGCTGAGATACATGGCTTGTTTTGCTTCACACAAGCTCATCAGAACAGTCATGATAGGAAAATAAAAGACTTGCAAGAAACATATTATTTGCTCTTCCTTAGGGCTTCAGTTCTCTAAGCCTCTGTCCTACCTTTAAAAAGCTGGAGGACTGGTAATGTGCCTAACTACAGTATCATCTTTAATTTCACCGGTTACTCCCTTTGTGATAACATGCAGTGAATCAAATATGGGAAGTGTCAAAAGATAAATAAATGTCTTTAAGAAGTTTTACAACTTCAAGTTTTGAATAGCTTTAGGTGTCTTCAGAAGAGAGGTGCTCAAAGGGCTAGATCATCTGCAGGTCCTTAAGAGACCTAGCAAGAAAATAACAATTCCTCTACCTCCTCCATCTCTTCCAAACTCTACCATGAGACTGGTCATTAGTTCTAGGTTCTCCCTCTCTGCACTTCACAGAGAAAGCTAAACCCAGGCCATCAACACTTCTATCCCAGAGAAGGATTCCAGCATTCACCTATAAGTTCCTGGACAGCTTCTCTGAGAGGCACAGATATACTCCTTTTGATTCTGCTTCCAGGTCAGAGATCCATCTAGCTCTTGAAAACTCTGAAAACTTGGGATTCCTTTTTCCTAACGCTATCTTGTTCTCAAGTCTTGAGCAAGTGGTTACAATAATATGTCTACAATGGGGTTACAATGTCAAAAACTGTATGAGAATCCTGCACTCTTATCGAACAGAGCAGCAAATGTCAGCGTTCACTTATTTGAAGTGTTGTTCTGGCTAAATGCTCATCTGGGACTTCACAGCATTCACTGGCGTCCTGGGGATATGAGCACACTCTACAAATACAGGTTAAACTCAGTCAGGCCACAGAAGAACTTCAGCCCCATTATTTCCAGATATGTAACAAAAATGTCACCTCTTCCACAGCACAGCTGCCTGGGGAGAAAGAATTTCTCAGGGGAGAAAGAATTACTCTTCATTTCTTGAGGGCCCTCCCAGTGCCTGACTCTGGACTAAAACTCAAAAAAGAAAAATGACTAACCGGAATAGTTGTCCCATGCATTCTAAACCCTGAGGTGAGCCAAGAATCAGTATTTGCTGATTTTTTTTGTCAGCACATCCAAGAACATATTTTTGATTATAGTAATGCAGTTTAATGATAGAATTTTTCTAAATGACATAAAGGTAATCACATTCCCAGCCTTCCAAAAAATACCCCTTTAATTTTTCTAGAAATGTATCCTCTTCTAGGGATAAGTTTGTTCATGTTGTCCTGGTGTCTCGAGATGTTTTATTTAGCAGTTCAGGACGAAGCATCTAGGGCAGGCCCTGAGTCCCCACAGGCCTCACCGATTCCCTGTGCTCTCAGTTGACTGGGGCAAGGGTTGGGGGTGGGGTGCTGTGGAAGAGTGGGGCCCAGGCCTGTTCCCTCTAAATAAAGTAGAAGCAGCAAAACAATGGCCCCCTCAGCTAGGGCGTGGAGGATCCTGGCAAGAGGAGCACGCAGGGAATAGTCTGGGGGTAGACACTTCCTCAGGCCATCCAAGTGAACCCAGGACACAGACGTGGGCACCTGGTCAGGCCAGGCTCTTTCAGCATTTTTTTTTTTTTTATAAAACTCATCTTTTGCATACCAGAAGGTGAAAAATGCGTTGAAGAAAAAAAAAGCCCACTAAATTCATTCTCAGTATACTCAATGCTCAACCTGCACATGAATTTCTTTTTTACATTTTTACAGTCAAACTGGTACAGAATTTGGAACAATTTGAAGTGAATTAGGAGCAGTCTACTCAGAAAATATATCTGCATACCAAGAGATGTGGTTCCCACGAAGTACCTGGTGATCAGTTTCCTGATAATTTGTCATAAAAAAGATGGAGAGGGGCTCTCTGTTTATCCCCATGGTGACAACATTCAGATTTGAACAACTCCAGCCTCAAAGAGAGCTCTCTCATCATTAGCCAACACAAAGCAGGGTGCTTGAGATATGGTGACTTTTCAAAAGCACCACATATTTGAGACTCTCTTGTATGTACATACACTGCTTCTGAGGCCAAGATAAGTTGACAATTTTAGTCGGTATGTTATTCTTTTTAATAAAAATGCACTTTGCTATTGAAGGACACATCAACTTTTTAGAAGAATTTTAGCACTTCATTAAAATGTTAAAATATGTCTTTAAGATAGCTAGCTTATAAGTAATTGCCAAATATTTTTTACTCAAAATGAAAGCTGGGAGATAAGAGAAAGACAAAAGGTGGACACAATACTGTGTGAGACACATGTTTAAGTAAGGAAAGCACTGAAATATGTTTCTTTGCTGGAACAGCCTGGCTGTTGGAAAGTGGATATAAGACTCAGACAATTATGGAGATCATCTAGTTGTACTATGAAGAGGCACCAAATGCCTAGATGATGCATTTAAGCATTCAGTGCTCATGCTAGAAAAGAAGAAAAGTAAAAATTCATGTGAAGAACAGAAATTAATGAAACAAAGAAGATGATCAATAAAGCCAACAATTGATTATTTGGAAAAAATAAGTACTTAGACAAATTTCTGAAGAGTATGATTATCAACTGTCCACTAATTAATCTCTAGACAACTCAATTCCCATCAAAATCTTGACAAAGGACAACTTCATGGAAGTTGACAAGCCTACTATGAAATTTATATGGAACAGTAAAGGGTCAAGCATTGCCAACAGGCTAACTCTTCTCTTGAAGAAGAGTGTAGTGTGGAACTTACCTCACCATAAAATGAGAACAGAAGAAAAGACAGAGGACAAGAGCTGAGAAGAGTGGAGAGTAGAATAGATCATGTGTGTGTATGTATTCTGTGCATTGCCAAACCTATGTAATGCTGAGTCCTGATAAAAAATAAAAGTTGAAAAACTCCACTCAAGAGAAACTTGAACATGTGAAGAAATATGTTCAAGCATGCCCACAGCAACACTACTGGAATAGTGGAATATTCCACTACTGGAATAGAATACAACAAAAAAGCTGTTAAAAAAAAAAAACAAACCCAAATGTCTACCAATAAGACAGTGGATACAATGTATTGGTAAGGTGGGATACTATTCAGCAGAACAGAAGAATGAACTATAGTTATATGTCTCAAACATGAATGAATATCAGAAACATGTTAAATGAAAAACAGAAGTTGAAGAAGAAGAGTCACATTGCAATTGCATTTATATATAGATTTGAAACCAGCACTAATTTATCATTTATAGATGCAAATTTTATAGTAATACTATAAAGAAGAATTTCTAACCCTATGGGAGGGTAGGAGAGGAAATAAAATGAAAACCTAAGGGGAAAGTTACATAAAGCGCTTCAGAAATATTAGTAATCTATTCTTAAGCTGGGTGGTAGGTATAGGCAGGGTTGATATTCAAAACATATTATGCAATAATCCAAACAGTCTAACTACCAACGAATCTAAAAGGACAACTGCTATAGTAATTTATCAGAGTCCAAACAGTGACTGCTTTCCAGGCTTTATATGTTTAAGAACTGAATCTTAAAAGAGGTTCACGTCCAAAGAGATGGGGCAGGGGCGGTAAGGGGAGCACCTGGAGGTTCAGATCAGCAGCTACCTACCAGTCAGTATGGACACACTTCAACAGTCACTATAGCCACACTAGTGCCTACCATCTGAATAATGAATAGTCATGGATATATGAATGTTTTTTTATTCCTTGTACCATATAGTATATATTATATTGATATTTTTGTATATATACAACAGCACTTCCCAATAGTAATATAATGCATGCCACAGATGTGAGCCATATATGCAATTTTGAATTTTCTGTTAGCCTCTTTTTTAAAAGTAAAACAGGTAAAACTAATTTTAATAATATTTTGTTCAATTAAATATATCCAAAATATAATTTCAACAGGTGAACAATATAGAAAAATTGTTAATGGAATATTTTACATATTTTTGTACAAAGTGTTCAAGATTCAATATGTGTATTTTACATAAATAGCACTCACAAGCTGAACTAGCCACATTTCAAGTACTCAGTGTGGTTGGTGGCTAAGATCCTGAACACCACACATATAGACTATTTTATGAATTTAAATGATAGAATAAGAATTTTCATATCTGTAGGTATAGAAAGATCTCTCAGACATTATTTAATGCAAGAAAAGAAAGATATAAAATAGTACATACAGATAGTATGATTCAACGTGTTTAAGTATATGGGAAATACATTTTTTTCTGGAAAACTATTAAAACTATTAATGGCAGTGTTTCTTGAAGAGAAGAGCTAGAGACTGAGGACTCAGTGATATTTTTTCTGAATTTTAGTACCTCTATGAACTTTAACTTTTTAAAGCGTGAATATCTATTATTTTTATTTTTTAGAATAGAAACATAGTTAATAATGAGGCATATAACAGTGAGAAAAATACTATGAAATAGAAATAGTCAATTTAAGGGGAGCCTCAATTACATTTCCTACCAAAAATGTCAAAACTCTAGATTTTGTAATGAAGTGGTAATTTGCCATTCTCTATCTACTTTGACAGACAGGCATCCCAGACAGGCCACAACGATCAATTGCCCGGTGAACACTCTGCTTTTCTCCACATTGCGACTCCTGATCGAACTGAAGATGGATGTAAGATTGGGGAATTAAGTAAGCCAAGAAGGAAAGATGTCTAAAACTTTTATGGCTTTACAGACTTGAATTCAAATGCACTGGTACATGCAAGATGCCCTAGATCTACTCTCCCCTGGAATCGCTAATTTAGTAGTCCTTTAAAGAAGGAAGTGGACTTCTATCTGACCTAATTTGTTCCTGACACACTCATGTTCATGATTATTGCATCCTTTTAAGTGTATCTAAAAGAGCTTTTATGAAGAATCTTAATAAAGTTTTCCCTAGGGGCTGCACCAGCATTACTGGATTGTTTTCCAGAGTCTTCTATATTTCCATTTTGGAAAATCAAGACTACCTGGCTCCATCTTTACCTCTGACCCTTTTCTTGTTTTCTGTATATCCTTAAGATCGTCAGCATTATTCAGGAATCCCTCCTAAAGTTTTATCAGTGTTCTTAAATTATTAATACTCACTAGGACAGTTGAATCCTTTGGGGGTGGCCCTGTTCTACTCTATTTCTTTAATAATACTAGTTGTGTGATCCTTAATCTGTAGTGCACTTTTAATGGGAAAAAAAAGATTTAGGATTTGAGTCACAAGGCCTTCATTTCATCATATGTTGATATTACACCACCATCCCCAACCAGTAAGTCTATTACTTACTCTCTTTTTCTTCTCACTCCAAAATAAATGAAAGTTTATTCTCAGGTTTTTCACCTTACTCCTATTCTTCAAAGTTCTTGCTGCTAAGCCTGACCAACAGCTTCCAGCCAAAGTGGAGTCAAGGTGTGAGCAGTACTGCACTTGGCCATGAGAGGGCAGTAGAGGCCTAGAGCCAGGTGGTCATGCAGTCTCCTGAGGCTCTGACCAAAGAAAAATGAGCCAGAAACTTCTGATCTCACAGACCACATGGCCACAGAAAAATTGGGAGTGCACCAAGCATGGCCTGAGCAGGAGGACATCAGCGTTTCCATTAATTCATTCAACATTTGATGAGCAAACTGAAAAATCAATTTCACCTCTTTAACCTGGTATGCCTTTTTTTTTTTCGGTACGCAGGCCTCTCACTGTTGTGGCCTCTCCCGTTGCAGAGCACAGGCTCCGGACGCGCAGGCTCAGCGGCCATGGCTCAAGGGCCCAGCCGCTCTGTGGCATGTGGGATCTTCCCGGACCAGGGCACGAACCCGTGTCCCCTGCATCGGCAGGCGGACTCTCAACCACTGCACCACCAGGGAAGCCCTGGTATGCCTTTGTTTCATTAATTTTTGTTCTATACCAGTGTCTTTTAAATATATCATGTAGGCCATCATCATCACTGACCCATCCCAATAGTTTCTGATCCAAGAGGTCTGGAGTCAGGCCCCAGGAATTTCTATTTGATCAAACACCACAGTTGACTAATTCAAATTAAAGGTTGAGAACCATGTCTAATCTCTTAATCAATTCCATACAGTTTAGTTATTTAACCTTATATTATCTTTTATTTTGTATTATTATTGTTCTTTATAGTTGCTGACATTGGTAACTTTTATCTTCCATTAAAAATTTCCCACCCTTAGGGCTCTCATACTCTTATTTTCTCTCATTTCCAAACCTACCTATTCAGCTACAAACTATTTTAGAGGCAATAGAATGTGACAGAAGAAACATAATGAACTTTGGAATTAGACAAACCTTCCCCACGCCTCAGTTTTTCTCAATAATATGAAGATAATACATAGTATAGTTGATATAGGGATTAATGAGATGATATATGTTAATCACTTAGAGTAGTGATGGAATAACTGTAGACTCAATAAATGTTCATTTTAGTCCTTCTTTTATTCTTTATGGTAACCAGAGATACATAATCTGCATTCCTCCCTAGTGCCCCTCTCCAATAGTTCTGCTATGAAGAACAAGGACTCAGACCATCTTGCTTTGTACAATACCACAGATAGAGGAGGGAAGAATACTAGCCCTGCCTGAGAGGAGATACAGGTCTGAATGGAAAGGACAGAAATAGGAAGGAGTAGCAGATCCCCCCTGTTGCAAAATACTGAGCTCCAGTAAGAAAAGGACTTAGGTGACTTGTAGACTTTGATAATACTTAAGAACTACATAAAGAAGTAAACATCAAATGATATAATATTTTTCTAACATTTTTTTATTGGAGTAAAATTGCTTTACAATGTTGTGTTAGTTTCTGCTGGACAGTGAAGTGAATCAGCTATATGTATACCTATATCCCCTCCCTCCTATTCTTCAAAGTTCTTGCTGCTAAGCCTGACCAACAGCTTCCAGCCAAAGTGGAGTCAAGGTGTGAGCAGTACTGCACTTGGCCATGAGAGGGCCCCTCCCACCCACCCCCATCCCACCCGTCTAGGTCATCACAGAGCACGAAACTGAGCTCCCTCTGCTATATGGCAGGTTCTCACTAGCTAGCTATTTTACACATGATGGTGTATTTATGTCAAACCTAATCTCCCAACTCGTCCTACCCTCCCCTTCCCTTCCTATGTCCACATGTCCATTCTCTATGTCTACATCTGTATTCCTGCCCTACAAATAGGTTCATCTGTACCATTTTTCTAGACTCCACATATACGCATTAATATATGTTATTTGTTTTTCTCTTTCTGGCTTACTTCACTCTGTTTGATGAAACTCTAGGTCCATCTACATCTCTACAAATGACCCAATTTCATTCCTTTTTAACTCAACAAGTTATTCTACTTAAAATTTGGGCCCAAACTAAATAGTGTCTATAAAAAATGTTTCTAGAAATTACCATGGTTTATTATCTATCTGTGAAAAGGAAAGAACAAAGTCAAGACGAACAACATATTTTTGACAGATATTGATTAAAATAACTGGCAAACCATCATTATTTGTCATGGAGGCAACCACTAAAGCAAGCAACCAACCACAAGCTTATATCAATATTAGGTATGAAAAATAAACATAGTACAAATAAATAAGAAAGAAATATATATGGGAAAAAGTAGATCACATATCAGAAGTCAAACTAACTCTTTGTTATTCTGTAGAGTTTAGTAGAATAGTTCAAATGAAAGTTAAAAGGAATTATTAATTTAGCTCAAGGGCTAAAGCTACTGATAACTTTACCAAATCTATAATTCCCTTCTCTCTGCAGACCTCTAATTACAATGACAAAAAGAGTGAATAAAAGTCCCTAATAACTGCAGAAGCAATTTTATCAATTTTATTTCAGAGTTGGAATTGTTTTCAGATAACTCTTCCAGATAGAAAGGTGATTAAAATTTCTCCAAATCAACCTATTACAATGCAGTGAAGTGACATCCCTTCTTGGAACCTCAGTTTCCTCATCTATAAAGTGTTTATAAGTATTTAAACATCACTATACAAGTAGAAAGCACATAAGTTAGTAATTAGCCCATTGTAAATCTATGTTGGTTCTCCTTCCAGCTGTTCCTTTAAATCACATAATGACCCATGAAATACAATATCCAAGTATAAATGTCAATGTTTATAATACTGTCTTCCTCTAAATTTTCTAAATAATATGCGGTAGAAGTGATTCACTTGTTTTGTATACTTCTTAACACAGTATCAGAAAGAGAGTTTAGGTAGGCATTAGTAGCTAATGAATTTTTCCATTATAGAGATTTCTAGTAATTTCCCCCTTGTTCTTTCATCATAGATATTCCATATTTACTAAGTACCTGTAGCTGGTTAGTTGAGCTGACTAGATCAAAACATAGGAAGGTCAAAATCACGGATCTCATTATGTGTTAAAAAAAATGCTCCTAGGATGTTGAGAAAAGGCAACACTTGAACATTATTGGTGAGAATATAAACAGATACAGCCCCTATGGAAAACAGTATTGAGGTTCCTCAAAAACTTAAAAATATAACTGCAGTATATATAACTAGCATATATATCTTTGCTGAGAGCATAGATATTATGTGTAGTGTTCTTACCACAACATACAGACAGATACACACACACACAATAATAACAATAATAAAGAGGTAGGAGGAAACTTTGTGAGGTGATGGGTATGTTTACGGCATTGATGGTGGTGATGGTTTCACAGGTATATACATATCCTCAAACTCGTCAAGTTGTACACATTAAAGCTTTTTATGTTAACTATACCTTGATAAAGTGGTTTTAAAAAATGAAACAAATTGAAAAATAAAAATTGACTCCTATACCCTGAAAATACTATTGACGACAGATTACTGGCACCTGATTCACACTCTTTCTAATTCATCTTAAGTCTCACCATCATCTTAAGTAATATGCAAGTGCATTTGGACAGTCCCCCCAAAATGCTGACCTCACAAACATCAATGACAACCTCACCCCACCACCTGACACTTGCACTTCACTTTTTGATAACACCCACAACTGTTCCAACTCTGAAACTTAAACTCTAGTTTCCCAATCTAAATCTACATGACTTCACTTCTATCATTTTATCACTCCTATTATACCTACTCTTTAACCTTATTAAAAATTTTAATTCCTTGAACACTTTATTCAGCCAAACTGTGAGCCCCAAATGAGATAATTTCTCACATATTTAGCCTAGACCTCACCCATCATTTGAACTCATCAATTCCCATGATTTCATTGTTGTCTGGCTTTCGAGCATGACAACTTTATATCAACCTAACCACTTCACTTCCCTTCCTGTCATCTATATGGCTTAGCACTGCTGGAGGAAAATGTACAACCATGTGAAATAATGTCACCACAAACTTATGCTCTCCATCCTCAGATGGGCCCTTTCTGTGTGGAGAGTCCTGCTCCTCCCTTCCTATTCTTTTTAACATCTTTTTCAAACAGTGCCCAGCAGATGAATTCACTTCTCAGCAGATGAGTTCTCAGCAGAATTCCAATTTCAGAGAGAAAAGAAAGGTCATCATGTCTTTCTTACTGTTCTTATTCTTCTTTGTCAGTTTTTTTTGGGGGGCAGGGGAGTAAGAGAGGAGGAGGAACAGGTTGAGTATTTTAGCATTCCATTCTATCTACTCCATTGGTTTATTAGATGTATACCTTTATTTCTTTAAGTCATTTCTCTAGGTTTTATAATATGCATTCTGAACTCATCAAAGTCTACTCATTAATTCTGTATCACTTCATGTAAAACGTAAGAATCTGTTAATAGCATATTCTATAACCCTACTCTACCACCACCATTTGTATTATTATGTATTTTATTTCTACATGTTATAAATCCCATAATACATTGTTGTTTATTTAAACATTTAATTATAATTTAAAGAAACAAAAACTAGAAAAAAAATCTTTTTTATTTATCCACATATTTACCATTTTAGCACTCTTCATCTCTGTTAGAGCCAGATTTTCATCTGGTATTATTTTCCTTTAGTGAAAGGAACTGCCTTTAATGTTTCTTGTAGTACAGGTTTGCTAATAATAAATTCTTTCAGATTTTGCTTGTCTAAACATGTCCCTTTATTTTTTGCCTTCCTTTACATATTTTTGCTGAATATATGATTCTATTTAGACATTTTTTTCCTCTCCTTCTAGCCTTTAAAGAAGCCAAACCAGGAGACCTTCAAGATGGTGGAGGAGTAAGACACGGAGATCACCTTCCTCTCCACAAATACATCAGAAATACATCTACATGTGGAACAACTCCTACAGAACACCTACTGAACGGTGGCAGAAGACCTCAGACTTCCCAAAAGGCAACAAACTCCCCATATACCTGGGGGACAGATGCCCTCAGGAAACCTACACACAGAGGAGGCACCAAATCCAAAGCTGAACCCCAGGAGCTCTGCAAACAAAGAAGAGAAAGGGAAATCTCTCCATGCAGCCTCAGGAGCAGTGGGTTAAATCTCCACAATCAATTTGATGTACCCTGCATCTCTGGAATACCCGAGTAGACAATGAATCATCCAAAAATTGAGGCAGTGGACTTTGGGAGCAACTGTAGACTTGGGGTTTGCTTCCTCATCCAATTTGTTTCTGCTTTTATGTTTATCTTAGATTAGTACTTGAAGTTTATTATCATTGGTAGATTTGTTTATTGATTTGGCTGCTCTCTTCCTTTTTTTCATATATAGATATATATATTTTTTTCCTTTTTCTCTTTTTGTGCGTGTGCATGTGTATGCTTCTTTGTGTGATTTTGTCTGTATAGCTTTGCTTTTACCATTTGTCCTAGGGTTCTGTCTGTCCTTTTTTTAGTATAGTTTTTAGCGCTTGTTATCATTGATGGATTTGTTTTTTGGTTTGGTTCCTCTCTTCTTTCTTTCTTTCTTTTTTTTTATTACATTTTGATTTTTTTATTTTTAATAATTTTTAATAACTGTTTTATTTCTCCCTTTCTTTTCTTTCTTCCTTTCTTCCTTTCTTTCTCTCTTTCTTTTTTTCTTTCTTTCTCTCTTTCTCTCCCTTTTCTTCTGAGCAGCATGGCTGACAGGGTCTTGGTGCTCTGGCCAGGTGGCAGGCCTGTGCCTCTGAGGTGGGAGAGCCGAGTTCAGGACATTCGTCCACCAGAGACCTCCGGGCTCCATGTAATATCAAACAGCAAAAGCTCTCAAACAGATCTCCAGCTCAATGATAAGACCCAGCTCCACCCAAAGACCAGCAAGCTACAGTGCTGGACACCCTAGCCAAACACCTGGCAAGACAGGCACGCAACCCCACCCATTAGCAGAGAGGCTGCCTAAAATCATAATAAGGTCACAGACACCCCAAAACACACCACCGGACGCAGTACTGCCCACCAGAAAGACAAGATCCAGCCTCATCCACCAGAACACAGGCACCAGTCCCCTACACCAGGAAGCCTACAAAACCCACTAAACCAAATTTAGCCACTGGGGGCACACTCCAAAAACAACAGGATCTACAAACCTGCAGAATTCGAACACAAGACCCCAAACACAGTAAGTTAAGCAAAATGAGAAGACAGAGAAACACACAGCAGATGAAGGAGCAAGGTAAACACCCACCAGACCAAAGAAATGAAGAGGAAATAGGCAGTCTACCTGAAAAAGATTTCAGAGTAATGGTAGTAAAGATGATCCAAAATCTTGGAAATAGAATGGAGAAAATACAAGAAACGTTTAACAAGGACCGAGAAGAACTAAAGAGCAAACAAACAATGATGAACAACACCATAAGTGAAATTAAAAACTCTCTAGAAGGGATCAATAGCAGAATAACTGAAGCAGAAGAACGCATAAGTGACCTGGAACGTAAAAGAGTGTAAATAACTACCGCAGAGCAGAATAAACAATGAAAAGAATTGAGGACAGTCTCAGAGAACTCTGGGACAACATCAAGTGCACCGACATTCGAATTACAGGGGTCCCAAAAGAAGAAGAGAAAAAGAAAGGGTCTGAGAAAATATCTAAAGAGATTAGAGTTGTAAACGTCCCTAATATGGGAAAGGAAATAGTCAGTCAAGTCCAGGAAGCACAGAGAGTCCCATACACGATAATACCAAGGAGAAACATGCCAAGACACATATTAATCAAACTATCAAAGATTAAATACAGAGAAAAAAATATTAAAAGCAGCAAGAGAAAAACAACAAATAATATACAAGGGAATCCCCATAAGGTTAACAGCTGATCTTTCAACAGAAACTCTGCAAGCCAGAAGGGAGTGTCAGGACATATTTAAAGTGATGAAAGGGAAAAACCTACAACCAAGATTACTCTACCCAGTAAGCCCAGTAAGGATCTCATTAAGATTCGACAGAGAAATTAAAACCTTTAAAGATAAGCAAAAGCTAAGAGAATACAGAACTACCAAACCAGCTTTACAACAAATGCTAAAGGAACTTCTCTAGGCAGGAAACATAAGAGAAGGAAAAGACCTACAATAACAAACAATTAAGAAAATGGTAATAGGAATACATACATCGATAATGCTCCAATCAAAAGACATAGACTGGCTGAATGGATACAAAAACAAGACCTGTATATATGCTGTCTACAAGAGACCCACTTCAGACCTAGGGACACATACAGACTGAAAGTAAGGGGATGGAAAAAGATATTCCATGAAAATGGAAATCAAAAGAAAGCTGGAGTAGCAATTCTCATATCAGACAAAACACACTTTAAAATAATTACAAGAGACAAAGAAGGACACTACATAATGATCAAGGGATCAATCCAAGAAGAAGATATAACAATTGTAAGTATTTATGCACCCAACATAGGAGCACCTCAATACATAAGGCAAATACAAATAGCCATAAAAGAGGAAATCGACAGTAACACAATCATAGTAGGGGAAACTAACACCCCATTTTCATGAATGGACAGTTCATCCAAAATGAAAATAAATAAGGAAACACAAGCTTTAAATGATACATTAAACAAGATGGACTTAATTGATATTTATAGGACATTCTATCCAAAAACAATAAAATACACTTTCTTCTCATGTGCTCATGGAACATTCTCCAGGACAGATCATATTTTGGGTCACAAATCAAACCTTGCTAAATTTAAGAAAATTGAAATAGTATCAAGTATCTTTTCTGACCACAATTCTATGAGACTAGATATCAATTACAGGAAAAAAATCTGTAAAGAATACAAACACATGGAGGCTAAACAATACACTACTAAATAACGAAGAAATCACTGAAGAAATCAAAGAGGAAATAAAAAAATACCTAGAAACAAATGACAATGAAAACACGATGACCCAAAACCTATAGGATGCAGCAAAAGCAGTTCTAAGAGGGAAGTTTATAGCAACACAATCCTACCTCAAGAAACAAGAACCATCTCAAATAAACAACCTAACCTTACACCTAAAAGCAATTAGAGAAAGAAGAACAAAAAACCCCCAAAGTTGGCAGAAGGAAAGGAATCATAAAGCTAAGATCAGAAATAAATGAGAAAGAAATGAAGGAAACAGTTGCAAAGATCAATAAAATTAAAAGCCGGTTCTTTGAAAAGATAAGCAAAACTGATGAACCGTTAGCCAGACACATCAAGAAAAAAAGGAAAAAGACTCAAATCAACAGAATTAGAAATGAAAAAGGAGAAGTAACAACTGACACTGCAGAAATACAAAGGATCATGAGGGATTATTACAAGCAACTATATGTCAATAAAATGGACAACCTGAAAGAAATGGACAAATTCTTAGAAAAGCACAACCTTCTGAGACTGAACCAGGAAGAAACAGAAAATATGAACAGACCAATCACAAGCACTGAAATTGAGAGTGTGATTAAAAATATTCCAACAAATAGAAGTACAGGACCAGATGGCTTCACAGGCAAATTCTATCAAACATTTAGAGAAGAGCTAACACCTATCCTTTGCAAACTCTTCCAAAATATAGCAGAGGGAGGAACACTCCCAAACTCATTCTATGAGGCCACCATCACCCTGATAGCGAAACCAAAGATGTTACAAATAAAGAAAACTACAGGCCAATATCACTAATGAACATAGATGCAAAAATCCTCAACAAAATACTAGCAAACAGAATCCAACAGCACATTAAAAGGATCATACACCATGATCAAGTGGGGTTTATTCCAGGAATGCAAGGATTCTTCAGTATATGCAAATCAATCAATGTGATAAACCATATTAACAAATTGAAGGAGATAAACCATATGATCATCTCAATAGATGTAGAAAAAGCTTTTGACAGAATTCAACACTCACTTATGATAGAAACCCTCCATAAAGTAGGCATAGAGGGAACTCACCTCAACATAATAAAGGCCATATATGACAAACCCACAGACAACATCACTCTCAATGGTGAAAAACTGAAAGCATTTCCTCTAAGATCAGGAACAAGACAAGGTTGTCCACTCTCACCCTTATTATTCAACATAGTTTTGGAAGTTTTAGCCACAGAAATCAGAGAAGAAAAGGAAATAAAAGGAATCCAAATCAGAAAAGAAGAAGTAAAGCTGTCACTGTTTGCAGATGACATGATACTATACATAGAGAATCCTAAAGATGCTACCAGAAAACTACTAGAGCTAATCAATGAATCTGGTAAAGTATTAGGATACAAAATTAATGCACAGAAATCTCTGGCATTCCTATACACTAATGATGAAAAATCTGAAAGAGAAAGTAGGGAAACACTTTCATTTACCATTGCAACAAAAAGAGTAAAATACCTAGGCAAAAACCTACCTAAGGCGACAAAAGACCCATATGCAGAAAACTATAAGACACTGATGAAAGAAATTAAAGATGATACAAACAGATGGAGAGATATACCATGTTCTTGGATTGGAAGAATCAACATTGTGAAAATGACTGTACTACCCAAAGCAATCTACAGATTCAATGCAATCCCTATGAAACTACCAATGGCATTTTTCTCAGAACTAGAACAAAAAATTTCACAATTTGTATGGCAGCACAAAAGACCCCGAATAGCCAAAGCAATCTTGAGAAAGAAAAACGGAGCTGGAGGAATCAGGCTCCCTGACTTCACACTATACTACAAAGCTACAGTAATCAAGACAGTATGGTACTGGCACAAAAACAGAAATATAGATCAATAGAACAGTATAGCAAGCCCAGAGATAAACCCATGTACAGATGGTCACCTTATTTTTCATAAAGGAGGCAAGAATATACAATGGAGATAAGACAGCCTCTTCAATAAGTGGTGCTGGGAAAACTAGACAGCTACATGGAAAAGAATGAAATTAGAACACTCCCTAACACCATACACAAAAATAGACTCAAAATGGATTAACAACCTAAATGTAATGCCAGACACTATAAAACTTTTAGAGGAAAACACAGGCAGAACACTCTATGACATAAATCACAGCAAGATCCTTTCTGACCCACCTCCTAGAGAAATGGGAATAAAAACAAAAATAAACAAATGGGACCTAATGAAACTTAGAAGCTTTTGCACAGCAAAGGAAACCATAAACAATATGAAAAGACAACCCTCAGAATGGGAGAAAATATTTGCAAATGCAGCAACTGACAAAGGATTAATCTCCAACATTTACAAGCAGCTCATGCAGCTCAATGTCAAAAAATCAAACAACCCAATCCTAAAATGGGCACAAGACCTAAACAGACATTTCTCCAAACAAGGTATACAGATTGCCAACAAACACATGAAGGGATGCTCAACATCATTAGAGAAATGCAAATCAAAACTACAATGTGGTATCACCTTACAACAGTCAGAATGGCCATCATCAAAAAATCTAGAAACAATAAATGCTGGACAGGGTATGGAGAAAAGGGAACCCTCTTTCACCATTGGTGGGAATGTAAATTGATACAGCCACTATGGAGAATAGTATGGAGGGTCCTTAAAAAACTAAAAATAGAACTACCATACGACCCAGCAATCGCACTATTGGGCATATGCCCTGAGAAAACTATAATCCAAAAAGAGTCACGTACCACAATGTTCATTGTAGCTCTATTTCCAATAGCCAGGACATGGAAGCAACCTAAGTGCCCATCCACAGATGAATGGATAAAGAAGATGTGGCACATATATACAATGGAATATTACTCAGCCATAAAAAGAAACGAAACTGAGTTATTTGTAGTGAGGTGGATGGACCTAGAGTCTGTCATACAGTGTGAAGTAAGTCAGAAAGAGAAAAACAAATACAATATGCTAACACATATATGGAATCTAAAAAAACCCCAAAAACTTGGTTCTGAAGAGCCTAGTGGCAGGACAGGAATAAAGACACATATGTAGAGAATGGACTTGAGGACACAGGGAGGGGGAAGGGTAAGCTGGGACAAAGTGAGAGAATGGCATGGACATATATACACTACCCAATGTAAATTAGATAGCTAGTGGGAAACAGTCACATAGCACAGGAGATCAGCTCGGTGCTTTGTGACCACGTAGAGGGGTGGGATAGGGAGGGTGGGAGGGCGATGCAAGAGGGAGGAGATATGGGGATATATGTACATGTATAGCTGATTCACTTTGTTATAAAGCAGAAACTAACACACCATGTAAAGCAATTATACTCCAATAAAGATGTTTAAAAAAAAGATATTATATACAGTGAAGACATAGTCTATGTAAATAATCAGTACATAGATATTAAAAAGAAAAGTCATTCCATTGTTACCTGGCTTTCATTGCTTCTAATGAGATGTCAAAAATACTCCCTATCTTTGTTCCCCTGGATAAAAAGTGTCCCCTTCCCCCCTTTCACTGCTTTTAAAATTTTCTTTTTATTACTGAGTTTCAGCAATTTGATTCTGATGTGTCCTGATTGTGTGTGTGTGTGTGTGTGTGTGTGTGTGTGTGTGTGTATCTTGCTTAGATTCTTTTAGCTTTACGGAGCTCTATGATCATAGTTTTAATCAAGAAGGAAAATTTTTTTCATTATATCTTTTAATATTTTTCGTGGCACTCCTTTTTTCTGTAACACTAATTGTATTCATTTTAGTTTGCTTGACATTGTCCCACAGGTCACTGAGACTCAATGTATTGGTTTTTAGCCTTTTTTGTGTGAATTCTTTTATTTGAATAGTTTCTATTGCTCTTTAAGTTAAATGACCTTTTTTTCTCAGTATCTTATCTACTGTTAAAACTTTTTTCTCAGTATGTTATCTCAGGTATAAATATTCAGCTTTAGAAGTTCCACTTGGTTATTTTTTATATCTTCTATTTCTCTTATCAATATATTCATGTTTTCCTTTAAATCTTTGAACATTTTGATAATACTGTTTTAAATTCCTTGTTTGCTAATTACATCATACTTGTCATTTCTGCATCTGTTTCTATTAATGTATTCTCTCCTAATTATAGGTCATATTTTCCTGCTTCTTTGCATGTCTGGTAATTTTCTATTGTACATTTTATGTTATGAATGTCTGGATCTTGTTGTCTTTTTTTAAAGAGCGGTAAGTTTTTCTTTGGAAGATAGATCTTATCCTGAGATTTTTGAGCTTTGTTTTAATATTTTAATGGTAGATCCAGAAAGCACTGTGGGAGTTGTTTACTCCAACTACAAAGAGGAGATCGTTTTGGTGTGCCTACTGAGGGTCCCAGGTTCTACAAAGTTTCTGCAGTCCGAATGGTCAAATTCAATTATCTTCCAACCCTGTGTAAGCTCTGGGAATTATTCATCACATATTTTCCTTTCAGTGGTTCTTTTTCTGGTAATTATTCTTTGTGCTGAATATTAATGAGACTGCTTTCTTTAGAGGTCTAAGCGTGTCCAAATCTGGCTCAGGCCAGAAGGCAATCAGAAGAGGAGCAGGTTAGGGCTTCCCTGGTGGTGCAGTGGTTAAGAATCTTGCCTGCCAATGCAGGGGATATGGATTCGAGCCCCGGTCCAGGAAGATCCCACATGCCGTGGAGCAACTAAGCCTGTTCGCCACAACTACTGAGCCTGCACTCTAGAGCCTGTGAGCCACAACTACTGAGCCCGTGCGCCACAGCTACTGAAGTCCGTGCACCTAGAGCCTGTGCTCCGCAACAAGAGAAGCCACTGCAATGAGAAGCCCGTGCACCGCAACGAAGAGTAGCCCCCACTCTCTGCAACTAGAGAAAGCCGGTGCGCAGCAACAAAGAACCAAAGCAGCCAAAAGTAAATAAATAAAATAAAATAAAAAGAGAAGAGGAGGGGCTTCCTTGGTGGCACAGTGGTTGAGAGTCCGCCTGCCGATTCAGGGGACACGGGTTCGTGCCCCAGTCCAGGAAGATCCCACATGCCACGGAGCAGCTAGGCCCGTGAGCCATGGCCACTGAGCCTGCGTGTCCGGAGTCTATTCTCTGCAATGGGAGAGGCCACAACAGTGAGAGGCCCGCGTACCGCAAAAAAAACAAAAAAAAAAGAGGAGCAGGTTAGAATATGACCCCAATTCAGTTGTCTAAGTTCAGTGAACATCATAGCAGCAGTAATAAGTGTAGGCTATTTGTAATAAGACTTAAGATAAGTCCACACTGGGTCTCACCAGATTAGAACTTCTAATTTGGGCAGTCTTATTAATCAAGCTTATCAAGTTCTAACTCTTCATGGGCCTCAAGGATAAGGTTTTGTAGAGTCTAGAAGAAACTCTGCTTGTTTTTAAATTCCTAAATCTTCTGTAGAGGTTAAATGTATAAAGAATGTTTTTCCAGAGAACTGGCCAATAGGCTTCCTAGGAGCCAAAATTCATCCATTTGAAAAAGACACAATGATACAAGACTGCCCCATGGGCTACTTTTTTACTTGCACATGATACTTTCCTCTCCCTGAACCTTAAGAAAATATAAAGATCTTAAATGACATTAGAGACCCTATTGGCTAGCATACATTTAGAAATATTTCCTCTTTCTACTGGTGTTTTAACACTACAATAGCAATTTTATTTCTCCTTCCCAGCAGTAGGTCCTGACCTGAGACAGAAAGACAGACCAAAAAGACAGAATTAGTCTAACAAATAAGTTAGTGATTATTTTGGCTAATGTGGTCAAAGAGGGGAGAATTACAAACCTTCTTCTTTGTTTGAAAATCTAACTTAGATATAGAAAAGACTTGACCATGAGTTGCCCTTGAAGGTAAAATTTTCACTAAACTTTTTCCCTCTTGCGTGCTACCCTTTGGAGGTTGCTAAGAAATCGATCACCAGCCTACAAATTGCTGCCTTTCTTAGTTTTTCCTAGTTGCCTCAAAACTTATCTGGCCAGCAGGGAACAGCAGAAACCAGAGATGAGCCCAGTGACACAGCTAAGGGCCTTATTGCTGCCTAGAATTGATAGATATAGATGTAAGTTTTCATTATGACAGGTCAGGGTATCAAAGAACGGTAGGCATAAATCTTCACCATTCTTGGTAAAACTAGAATCATATGTTCTACAGTTTATGATAGAGGGAAAAGTTCCACTGGATCTTATAGACCAGAACTTACTCCCAGATTTGCATTGTTCTACAACAGTGGATCTTAACTTTGGGGGGACATGGATCCCTTTGAGAATATCATGAAAACTTTGTGCCCCTTTCAGAAAAAGACCTATTCTCATGCATGGAATACTGATATCCTTGGATTCCTCTCCCTTCTCTCCACACATACCATCAGGGAACCATGAGCTCCAGGTAACAGATAGCCCTAAAATTCTTGCTAATTAATAACAACAACTACCAAAAGGTAGTAAAACAGAGTGTGACCTGATTCCCCTTCAACATTCTGACCCAAGAAGGAACAAGTGGTTCTCTTAATAACTCAGTCTTAGCTATAAAAGATCAAAGACTTAATGAAGGCTAGGAAATCTGAAAACAAAAATAAATTATAACCAAATAAGCTGATTTACCAGGCATGTCTGCCTTCCAAAGATACTGGTTTAATCACCTCAGCTCTGCAAAGACCAAACTAAACAAAGGGATCCTCAAAGAAAAAAGAGAATCAGGGACTTCCCTGGTGGTCCAGTGGTTAAGACTCCACGCTTCCAGTGCAGGGGCGTGGGTTTGATCCCTGGTCAGGTAACTAAGATCCCACATGCTGCGTGGTGAGGCACCCAAAAATAAATCAATTAATAATAAAATAAAGCAAAATAAAGTGATGTTTAAAAAAAAGAGAGAATCAGAATTATAAGCTTTTGAGGGTCAGAAAAGGAAATGTCCTGCTTTTTGTTACCTTCTGGAGCTCCACAAATATGGTTCCTGATAGGCTTTCATATAACCTCACAACCAAAATGGAGTTGGTTGTTAAAAATGTGCAAAATTTTTATTCTTTCTAAATCAACAGTTGTAAAGACAGGCCATGCACTCAGAGAAGAGGTGAATACAGGCTGGCAGATAAAAAGGCCTGAATGTAACTATAACAGGGAGTCCCCTTATTTTAAGATGACTTGGCAAAATCTGCCATGGTATTTCTAGCACTCGGAGGACTTATTTGAGGTAGTTTCTGAGACATCTATGGGCAGATTGGGGAAATCTATCTTTTTGAATTCAATGGGTATCTATATCTTGGTCCCTTTGTAGTAACAGAGGCTTGAAGGACAGCAGAGAGCATAGGAAAAGGAGGTGGCTTTCCTCAGAAAGAGGGAAATAACTGTGATGTGAATGAGTACACAAAGTAATGGGTATTGACCACTCAGACACCAAAATGTGAAGGCAGCATATCTGGAAAGGGGATTTAGGAATCCCTTGATTTATCTGATCCTTTTTCACCTACTTTCAATTGTAACAGAGCCCAAGGTGCCATGAGAGAGTGGGTTACTTACAGCAGAAATAAGTGTGCTGAGGGCCCTAGGCTCTGGTGTGCCTCTATGACAACACCAGATCTAAGAGGAAAGGAGTCCAGCTGTACCTTGAAGAGGGATGCGTTTACTAGTCTCCTGAGGGTTACAAATGGAAGATGAGGGAGCCTGGAAAGCTGAGGGACCTAGGAACCCATAATCAAGGGAAAATTGAGATGAGATGCAAAGAATAAAGCCATTTTTGTATAGAAATGAGCTTCATCTGTTTCAGTATTCTTTGGACCTGGGAAAGAGTACTAAAGAATTGAGTAGATCAATTAGCAGGTATGCATGAATTGAAGCAATCTGAATGGGGCCACCTGAGGGATCCCTGGATGTATAGGGAAGCATATACTGTTCATAGCCACTTAAGGTGACTTAATTCATTTAATGAAAACCAGTACTAAAAAACAAACAAACAAAAAAAAAAAACAAAAAACTGATTACAAATGCAGGAGGTGTTCAAATAGTTGAGAGATGAGAGTGCTCCAGCCTGTAGGCATTCTCTGTGAAGAAAAGCCCAGGGCTGACAAAAGCACCAGGGAGCTAGCTCAAACACGAATGTGTCAAGGTGACAGGACCTGAAGCTCATACTGTGAATTCTTTCAGAGAGACAGGCAAGCATAAAATCCTGCATTCTTTTGCTCAGTGTTAAGGCAGTCCTTCAATCCTTCATCTTTTCAGCTAGAAAGAAACTTAAATAGAGAATCACAGACTTGGAAGGGCCCTTAGAGATGATGTAGTCAAACTTGCATTTTACAGTTGAAGAAACTGAATGAGGTCAGAAGAGGTGGAGTGATTTGCCCAAGGTCACATACACAGTTGGTTCGTGATAGATCTGGAATTCAAGCCTTTAAGTCACCTCTTCTGCTCTAATATTCTTTACAAGACACTCTTATTTGATCTGTGCCACAAATTCATCTAACTACTGTAAACGTAAAAACTTGATAAGCGTAAGACAATGTATTATCATAGACAACCTTTATATAGATCCATCTGATCTCTTTAGCCTGTCAATGTCTATCGGGCCTAAGAACTAATAAAATCAATTAGTGATAATGCATGTGATTGGGCACACCTATCTGCCATATGCAAATCAGCCAGTTCACCTGCATATGACTTGTGCTACAAAATGGACATTTTAAAAGCTGTCCCAGGGCTTCCCTGGTGGCGCAGTGGTTGAGAGTCCGCCTGCCAATGCAGGGGACATGGGTTCTTGCCTCGGTCTGGGAAGATCTCACATGCCATGGAGCAGCTAGGCCCGTGAGCCATGGCTGCTGAGCCTGCGCGTCCGGAGCCTGTGCTCCGCCACGGGAGAGGCCACAACAGTGAGAGGCCTGCGTACCACAAAAAAAAAAGCTGTCCGAATAAAAGACTAACCATAGTAAAGATTATGAGTATATGTAGGATTTTAAGCATTGTTAGGATGTTGGCTTATGATAATAAGTAAATTCTTAATACAGGATGTTTTACCATGCTAATTTCCTCTTTGGGATTTATCCATAATAAGGAGAAAAAGACAAAGTCAACAGTCATTTACATTTCTTCTCACATGAAGGCAAATTTTGGCTTCTCGCATTTCACAAAATATGGATCCCAAATATTTCATAAAACA
This sequence comes from Hyperoodon ampullatus, assembly GCF_949752795.1. Lineage (NCBI taxonomy): Eukaryota > Metazoa > Chordata > Mammalia > Artiodactyla > Ziphiidae > Hyperoodon > Hyperoodon ampullatus. The sequence goes on from NC_136919.1 coordinate 50,797,480, forward strand.
TTATGAACATATACACATGACTATATATAAAATAGATAACCAACAAGGACCTACTGAACAGCACTGGGAACTATACTCAATATTTTGTAATAACCTATAAGGTAAAAGAATCTGAAAAAGAATATACATATGTATAACTGAATCACTTTGCTATACACCTAAAACTAACACAACATTGCAAATCAACTACACTTCAATAAAAAATAAATCAATAAAAACAAAACTTTAAAAAAAACCATGAACAGAACACAAGAACACAGACTTTTATAACTTTATAACAAGTGCTGTTAAAATCACACTATAAGTAAGCGGGAGAAATTTTTTAAATATTCACTTATGGAAATTTCAAAAACTAGAATTAATTTTTCTCTATCAGGGTACAATTTGGTTAGGAAGGAGGAAGGTGACTTCTTACTTTTGAGTAAGAAGTGATTTAATAGAAGGAAATCACTCCATCTGAGTAATCAGAAGCATTGTAAGCAAGGCAGAGTGGATCATTCCATAGAACAATGTGCAACCATACAACTAACTAACTACCACACATACACACAGACTGAAAAGTACTCAAATTTGACTAAGAGGTATAAAGAGCAAGAATAAAGGCTATTAGGACTTAGGGAGTTTATAAGGACTAACATTCAGAATATGAAGAACTATTGCCAGACAGAACACAGCAGCAGGAGCTTGGTGATGAAGCGAGATGAAACAAATGACTATTTCAATACGCTCTGCCTTTGGCTCTTGGTATGGTTAGTTACATGGAGAAGTGAGTGGAATATTCATGTAATTACAGATACAACAGTAAAGGCCAAATAAATGGTATCACATACTCATTCGCAGGGAAAGCAGCTATGAAGGTTTGGTTTTGTTGTTCCTCCCACTGTCTCTCCTGTACCTCTCAGATGACTACTGAGGATATCAGGACAGAGGGCTAGAGAGCCAGAAGGAGGAACATCTTCATCTCCCTGTGTGCACTGAGGGGCTATGCTACAGCTGAATGGCAAAAGTAGGTCATCAGAGAGCAATCTCACCTCCCACAAATTTATCCGTCTGATTTCTGCCGCCACACCTTCATTGAAACTGATTTTCTGAGGGTCACTGGTGACCATCCAATTATCATATTTGATAGGTTCCTTTTAATAGGATCCTCCAAGTCATCTTTGATACCATTTGGTATCACTGACCTCCTACTTACTCCTGAGACTCTCTTGCCTTGGATGACACTCAGGTGATTCCGCATCTTTGGCCAGTCCCTCTCAGTTCTTTTACCGGAGACTCTTCCCCAGATCCCATCTGTGTAGGCATCCCCCAAGCGTCTTTTTGCATCTCCTTGTACTTACTCTCTGGGCAATCTCATTAGTTCTCCTGTCACAAATTCACCACTAGCTCTCTCCATATAATTATACCTTATCTTTGTCTAGAAGCTTACACAATGTACATAGCCTTTCCTTTAATATTCCCAACAACCTACTGTTCTTTATTTTACAGTGAAGGAAACTGAGAGACTCAGACAGGTGAAGTCACCCACCCAGGGGCTCAAAGATAGAAAGTAGCCAGGTCTATAAATTTAATCCTAGCTCTTAAGTCCAGTGCTCTTTTCACCACACCATAAATGTAATGCCTTCAAACACTCCCAAATATATACTGTAATGTCCCATCTTCTTCACCAAGTCCCATACAAATAACATTTCACCCACTTATTAGAAAACAATACCTGAAATATCCTCATGACTTGCCATATTCCCCAAATGCTTCCTCCTTTAACCTCAATTTTTTTAATTGAGATATAATTGACATAAAATATTATATTAGTTGCAGGTGTACAACACAATGATTAGATATTTATACATATTGCAAAATTATCACCACATATGTCTAGCTAACATCTGTCACCATAGTTACAATTTCTTTTCTCATGATGAGTATTTTTAAGACCTACTCTCTTAGTAACTTTCAAATTTACAATACCATATTATTAACCATGGCCGCCACACTGTATGTTACATCCCCAAAATTTATTTATTTTATAGTTGCAAGTTTGTACTTTTTGACCGCCTTCACCCATTTTAGCTACTCCCTGCCTCTGGCACCTGCCAATCTGTTCTCTATATCCATGAGCTCAGTTTTGGGGGGTTTTGTTTGTTTGTTTTTAGATTCCACACACAAGTAGATCAGACAGAATTTTTCTTTCTCTGCCTGTCTTATCCACTTAGCATAATGCCTTCAAGGTCCATCCATGTTGCTGCAAATGGCAAAATTTCCTTCTTTTTAGGGCTGAATAATATTCCATTGCATATATATGCATCATGTTTTCTTTACCCATTCATCTATCAATAGACATTCTATTTTTTATAATGCAATCAGTATATTCCTGGTTACATGTATTTGAAAATATCTTTTAATGTCTCTGTTTGCTAGCAATCAGTTGCTACATTCTAGAAATTGCACCTCTCAATATCTCTTATATCTCCCACCCAACCCTTTCAATTCACAATGCCTCTGTCTTTGTCCTGGTTCTTAGCTTTCCTGAAGGTCTACACTACTGTACTATTGTACTATTAACCTAATGTGTATTAATACACTAGTAATGCCCTTACCTCCTGTCTTTCCTCTAATTTACTCCATGCTCTGCTTCTGAATTTTGGTGGCTCTGCAGTGCCTTTAGAATAATGTTCATAGGCTCTAAGTCCCATATCATTCAGGCCCCAATCTATAAAGAACTTTATCCACAGATTTCTTACTTACCTCATGCACTCTCCACTGAGCCACCCTGGACTATTTAGTGCTCATATATTTTCTGATGGTAGGTGCTCAAAAAAATTTTTGTTAAATTAAATCTGTTTGGAATGAATTAGTTTTATCTTGCTATTTGACAGTCAAGAGATTCAAAACCCCTTCCTTTTAAGTCTCCATTCCCATTAATTAGCAATCCTTTGGATGTGTCCTAGAGCCCTTTCCTTTCCCCGCTCTTAGACATCTGTATATGCATATTTGCTTTCATTGCACAAATGAGTAACTCAAAAGTCTGTAGACATCTGCTGTTGTACTTTAGCCAAGATACTATATGGTATGCCAACCAAAATTTTTTAAATGATACAAAATTGGTGATATATTCATTTTCCGTGAAAAAAAATATTGTAAATACCAAAAACTCATTGTAATAGCTTTTATTCTCACCCAGTATGTAAAATAAGGTATTCCTTTCTGCATAATAGCTAAAGTGCAGTTCTATAAAACTTTTTATTTCAGAAATTTATAAGTAAAGCAACAAGAATAATTTGTTAAATCTGCTCATACCAGGCGCATTCTAATAATTACAAAATAGAAGAAGTGGAGAGGTATCAAAGGTCACATAATCTCTGGGTGAGATGCAAAGTCTCTATGGTCTCTGGGACTGTTATCTAGATAGATGTGCTAAGAAATAAAAACCTGAACAGTGATTAAAATATTAAGTTGTCAAAATAAAGACTCCATTTATGCTGTGCTATACCCTAAAATGTTAGTCTCAAAAAACAGCCTAATTAATTACATCATGTCGTATTTGGCCTTAGTTCACTTGACTCAACATACAGGTAGGGCAAGAAAAGTGAAGGCAAACAGCTCATGCTGGATATCCTTTTCTTTAACAACACACAATAGTGGACATTCTATTCTGCCTAATCACTGTAAGAAAAATTCATTTTATGTAATTACAATATTGAGAATATACCAAACAAAGAAGATAACTCACTTAAAGATACAAAACGGCACTGTAAATATGTCCCCAGGACACGAAGTTTGCTGAAAGTTTCCACAAATTGCTGCAAAATTGCATTCCTCTAACTCTGTTTAGGGGGACATCTCCACTGTCTCATTTAGGGAGGAATTTCTGGGGATCGATCCACCCTGTTGCTTCTCCAAACAACTCATTTGGGCCAAAGCTGACACCTATAGCCTCAAGCTACCCATGGTCTTCCTGTAGTGTGAGGCAGGCTAGTCAACAGCGCAGCTCTGTGCTCACACCACTTCCTCCATTCCATTGGCTCTGCCCCCTTCAGTCTCCTTGTCCAGAGCCTTTTCAGGGAAAGAACATCACACACAAAAGTGAATTAGGAAGTTAGAATCATGGCTCTGACTATCCTTAACTAGTTGAGTGGCCTTAAACAATTCACTTGACCTATCTTTGTCTTCCTTTCCTTACATGTAATAGCTGGAATCATATTTCCCATGACTGTTGTGAGAAACCAATGACATAAGGTTCAGTAAAGCATTTGGAAAAGAGCACAGTGTCCCCATATCTTTCCCCCACCATCTTTCAACCCACAAACACCTACTCTGATATTGTTCTGAACTTTAACCAAAAGAGTATAAAAACTGAGGCACAGAGAGTGACATTCCTAGCATAGTACAAGAAAAAAACAATCAATCAATATAATTCCAGCTTCCTCATTCCAGATCTTAGTATTTTCTTAAAAGACCATGAAGGGCTTCTTAATTCCTCTGCCGCTAAATCTTTTCACAGAAAGACGTTTGATATTAGAAGTTGTCAAAGTCTGTGACGAATTGGAGAGGAAGAGATTCAGAAAGCAAAGAAATATGTTCTGGCAATGGATTACCCAAAGACATGAAAGCAGAATCCTGACATTTTTGTGGAGGTGCAAAATTAGACTTTAGGGTGTAAGGAAGGTAAAGGAACTAGAAAAGAAACAAAATGAATGTTGAAAATTACTGAAGGTTAAAGAGCTGCCTCAGATTTTATCATTGATCCTTTGGAGAAACAACGAAATATCCTACAAAAGGTCACAATATGGCCCTTTTCTAACACCTTCTCTTTGCACTTCATCTCATGCACCCTCTGCTGCAGCTGCCTTAACATCCCAGGAACCCCCAGAGGCAGCCTGCTTTCTTTCTGTTCCTGCTGCCTTTGAATGGCTCGAATCATCCGCCTGGAATTCCTTTTTGTTTGATTGATTCTTTCCCTGATTTCAGGAAAAATTATAAAGCCTTGGTCCAAGGAAGGACTACATATTTGAACAAAAGTAGCTACCCCCCAATTTGCCTCCCCTGAACCTGCAGCTGCGGATAATAGATAACAAGTGTCCCCATTCTCTAACAAGATGCGTTAGACACCTTATAGGACTTGCCTGTTAAAGAAAGTGAAACCGGTTAAGGTACCTTTGTCCAACAAACACATCCAAGAAGGCTAGAGAATCACTGAGAAGAATAATCAGAGCAGATTTATTTGCAGTGATTTAGTTATTGACCTCGGAGGATGAGTCTAAGGCATTACCCATCCCCTGTTCTCCTCTGCCTCAAGGCAAGTGAAAGGAGCATCAAAAGCAACACAGTGTATAGGCGATGGGATGGGGGATAGGAGAGTCCTTGCCAGAGGGACTGAGCGCCCCAGGCTAGAGGTTTGGTGAGCTGAGCGCATACAGCTCTGATCCTTCCTATCAGAGCTGAGGGAGAATAGGTTCTTTGAAGCAAGTCACCGCTCCTGAGTTTGGCAGTATAGGGATGCAAATATTTCCTGCGGCCTAGGTAACATGGAAAATCACTGAGCTTGAGTCATCTTGAAAGCTTACTGCTGAAGAGGACACCCAACTGAAAAGATGTCACTGACATAGAGAACAGACTGGTGGTTGCAAAGGGGGAGGGGTTGGGGGAGGGATGGAGTGGGAGGCTAGGGTTACTAGATGTAAACTTTTATACATAGACTGGATAAACAACAAGGTCCTACTGTATAGCACAGAGAACTATATTCAATATCCTATGATAAGCCATAATGGAAAAGAATATTAAAAAAAGAATATATGTATAACTTAATCGCTTTGCTGTACAGCAGAAATTAATACAACATTGTAAATCAAGTCTAATTCAATAAAAAATATTAAAACTGAAAAAAGTTTCTATGGGAAAGTATAAAAGTTAAAACTAAAAAATAAGTTTAAAAATCAAAAACAAGTAAATAAATAAAAGATGAGCCCATCAGAAAGGATGATTTGAAGTTTCATGGGGCCTCAAGTACATATAATTTGGAGGGGGTCCACTTTTACATATACAAAACTAGCCACAGAAGTAAAGCTTTATTTGGAATAAGAAAATACATAATGAAATATAAATTTTTAAAAGCTGAAAAATGCCTCAAACACCATAAATCCAGGAAATAATATTTTAATTAATTGTCTGACACTCTTCCACAATAGTGTTTTCCCTAAAAATATTGGCTGTATATTTTTGAAACCTGCTCCCTATGACAATAACAGAAGAATTGAAAGATCATTTAGTCTTTCCTCAGGTACAGTTGAATTAATTTTTTTAAATGGTTGATAGTTGAGAAAGTTTCTCTCCCTTATCTTACTTTGGTGATGTCATGTAAGTTTTTAGAATTGTTGTCAAATTGGGGAAACTCTGTGACCAGTTTCCTTCGTATCTGTAATACTTGGAAGAATTTTTCACACACTAGCTCTGAGCCTCCTAAGTTTCAAATCTAGTTTCTTCTCTATGACCCACAAGCTTCCAAGGCCAGGTGCCATCGGACACTTAATGTTAGTAAGACTTTGTCCTCGCAACCTTGCTATGACAGTGAGCGATTGGAATATTTCTAGAAGCCATTTCACACTGCGTAGCTAACAAAATCTTGTGACTTTTGAACCACACATATACATCCCACTAAATCCTAACTAAGTGAATCTCAAATCAACTTCCCCTTGGTCAGCTCCCCAAAGTTCCCGTAAGCCCTTCAAGTTCGCTAGCGATAAGGGGAAGTATTTCAGAGGGAAAATCAGAGTGAACACAGCTGCTTGTTTCAAAACAGCTTTATTCTTACACATTCTACAAAAGCACATGACCATGTGAGCACACTGCTAGGACCCTTCCCAGGACCTTGATCGGAGCCTGTCCAAGTGAGGGGCTCTGAAGCTGAGGCATCATTAGGCTCTGGGTGAATCTGCTTCCCTATATGCTTATGGTGTAGGAACCCAGGAGTCAAAAGATGCCAGCTGGAGAACACATATGCACATCTGGAAACTGTCAACTGTTAAGGCCCAGAGGCTTCCCCCAAATCCACCAAGTTATGCCCTGAAAGAACAGGGAGTGTCTGCAATGAGCAAGGGCATTAACAGTCAAGAAGCAAACTGCACCAGCCAAGTGAAAGGCATGTCTCGCCCTCTCTGCCACTCCCTCTCTTTCCCAACCTTGAAGCAGCCAGAAACAGCATTGTGAATGGAAGAGGAGGGTAGGGCAAGGGATTGTGGGTGGGGTAGGGTGGGGAATTAAAAGGACAGGCAGGGCTGAGAGGAGGGTGAAGCAAGAGAGGCACCTTGGGGGCCAGACTGAAGGAGGAGCTCACCCCATTGCAAGCTCCGAGACCATGTCTGCCCCGCCCCCTCCAGCACCTAGGTCAGGCTTTAGCTGCGGTCAAGGGAAGAGAAATTGGAATTTTCACTCATAGCGCATCGGAGTTTCTAATGAGGTTCTGAAAGTGACAAAATGCTGTGAAATCTTCCCAATTTAGGCACAGAAACAGAGCAGATTTAGAGGACAATGGTAGAATTAAGCTATTTGCTGACTGTATCCTAATGAGTACTTCCTGTTCAACCAACTGCCTATATTTCAAGAAAGAAGCAATTGCTCTTGCTGTAAACAGGATCAAGTCCACTCCTCAACCTGGCATGCAGGAGCATCTATCTGATGCTCCCCCACCTCCTCTGGTCCAGTCGCCTCTGTCACCATTGTAATACAACTCATCAGGTCCTTTCAGCACTCTCTGCCTGAACCCCTGATACTCCCCCTGCCTTGAATACCCTTCCCCTCTTCCTGTCTTTCCTTTTCTACCTTTAGGGCCAGATGAGATGCCATTTCCTCAGGGAAACTTTGCTTTACAATCTCAGACCAAATAAGTAGTTCCTTCCTCTGAGCTCCGCTGCACTCTTTGAGGCCCTTGTGAGGGCACTTCACACACTGAAGTATCTTTTATCTGTTTCTACTTCTGACTTCTCCCCTGTAATACCCTTCCAAGTAGGGAGTGTGACTTAGTCAAGCTTATACTACAGTGTCTTTGATACATACCCTGACACATATGGTTTGTTTCAATAAATGTTAGTTACATGAAGGAATGCCTTCCTTTTTTGGTCTCATGTAAAAGAACTGCACAACACGGCTGCTAATTCTGTGCGAGGAGGCTCCCCTTTGCTTAGTGAATGCATTCACCTAGTTATTATTACCACTTAAGGATGCTTGAGCCATCCATCCCCAAAGATGTCATAATCAAAGGTGAAGCCTGAAAGAAACTCTTCCATTTGTGATTATTACATTAAGTGAGTTATTTCAGTTTAGAAAATTTCCCAATTAGGCATAGATGACAAGCAATCCTCTCAGGTGAAATGCTCAATGTTAACCACCATTACCAAAGGGCTTTGGAGATTTTATGAGGGAAAAACATGCTCTTAGATTCAAAGATTTCAGACTCCCAGCAAGTAACTAAGTTATTGACTACACACAACTTTCCTGAAGTCAATCTTCCTGAAAGTGTTTTTCCTCTCCTTCCTTCTGCAACACAGCCAACTCCCCTGAGGTATCAAATCTTCATTTTAACTAATAACCCAATTTGCTTTTAATCAAAGTATCACAATTGGACAAACTGAGAAGGCATTCTCTAAGATTTGCTTGAGGTAGAGATGGAGACTGTTAAAGATATTCTGATTGCTATACAATTCCATTGATTTCAATCCCTTGATATCTCCTATCTCCCTTGAATCCTAAACATTTAAGCTCATCCTGAGTGTTAGAAAACTTCTGCCTTAATCAAGTTTCTGAATGAATTAACTATAAGCAAGATGGACTTGTCATTCCTTGTATGAATTTGTCTTAAGAACAGGGCAATGTTCACAAGAAACATGTTTTAACAGCATACCAGACCAGAATAGCATAATAGATTCGCTTTCTCAGAGCTTTAAGAGTTATATCTAGAAGGTCATAACAAGATTCCAGATGCTTGATTTTGACATGTGTCAGTTGTCAGGATTATACAACACAAGCTACACGGCAATGAAATGTGATTAACTTCAATTAGAGCCTTTAATGGGTATAATGGAAAAAAGTGTTTTCCTGGGGTACGTTTTTATATACATTTCATGTCTCCCTTAATAAATGAAATTATATTTGTGTGAGAGACTTTTCTTAAGTCACTGGGTTACTCTCTCTCCCTGTATGCAGACCTCGGAGAGGCCAGCTTCTCTGTCTACAGCACTGGAAAAGTACTGGATAAGAAGGAGTGAGACGGCAATGGGAGGGATGCTTTCAGTGGTGATTGCTTGAGATAAAAGAGCAATTCCAGCCCTCAATACTCCCAAGTGCTACCAGTTTGAGATGACTGGTGAAGAGAGTTGGTAGAGGGTGGGATATACCAGCAGGTGTTGAATATGATTGGTTTGGGGCACTGTAGGCAACTCCTCCTCCTCCCTTTTTAAAACTTAAATAATAAATTACATCTCCTGGGATAACCCATAATGGAAAAGAATATTTTTTAAATGTGTGTGTGTGTGTATATATATGTAAATATGTGTGTGTATATATATGTGTGTGTACATATATAAACACGCATATATACATATATACACATATTTACATATATATACATATACACACATACATGCACATATATGCACACACATACACACACATATATACACATATATACACACATACACACATGCACACATATATACACACACATATACACACATATATACACACACATATACACACACATATATACACGCACACATATATACACACACATATATACACACACATATACACACATACATATACACATATATATACACACACATATATACACACACAAATATATATACACACATATATACACACACATATATACACACATAAATATACACACATATATACACACACATATACACACATATATACACACACATATACACACACATATATACATGCACACATATATACACACACATATATACACACACATATACACACATACATATACACATATATATACGCACACATATATACACACACAAATATATATACACACATATATACACACACATATATACACACATATACATATACACATATATATACGTACACATATATACACGTACACATATATACACACACAAATGTATATATACACACATATACACACACATATATACACACATATATATATACACACACACATACACACACACATATATACACACACATATATACACACCCACATATATATACACACACATATATATACATACAAATATATATGCACACACATATATATATAACTGAGTCACTTTGCTGTACAACAGAGATTGGCACACATTGTAAATCAACTCTATTTCAATTTTTAAAAAGTGGGTAAATCAAAAAAAAAATCAATTACAATATTAACGCAGTGGAACTGTGGGATTTTATTTCCCTGAAAGAGCACTGCTAAAAGGACAGCACTCCAGTGGATGCACATTCCAACTGACCGCAGTCTTATTACTATTATTTCTCTTTCTCTCCCCAACCCCAGCACCACTTCTCACTATAACTTCCACCTCACTGATTGCTGGTTTTATGCCAAAATACAGCCATCCTCGGAAGCATTCCCTGATTTTTCAAAACTGATCTAGATGTCCCTCTTCTGCTTCCATAGCAATCTATGCACATCCTTATCTGGACACACCACACCACACAATAAACCTTGGTTTTCTTTTCTTCCCCCTTCTCTTGACAATGAGCTACTTAAGGTCGAGAACTGCATCTATTCAATTCTATGTCCCCAAGATCCAGCACAGTCAATGATACCATAAATGTTCAATAAACATTTGCTGAATTCGTGAGTAAAAGAATAAATGTACATATGGGTATCAAAATAAATCTAGGTATATTCAACTCTTGAAGTCTGCTTTTCCTGAATCTTCTCTGTCAAGCAGGTGATTCAATACCCTCCAGTTTCTTTAAGGTCTCTGAGATTTCTCACAGGTCTGCTTGGAGTGATTCATTATCCTTTGTGTGGCAAACCATGAAGAAGAGCTATACCTCATTAGCATGGGGCTTGCTACATCTGGTGGTCCCCAAGATGTAAATGGACCCTAAAGGGACCAATGTCCACGTCAATGACTCAGGACTAATTGTCACTGAATGAGGGGGTTTGCCACCAGGTTGAAGGAAGCAGTGTGCCTGGGAAAGGGTGGAATCTGATGAATCGGCCCTCAGAAATAAGAGATGTAAGCAGAAGATCAAGAGAACTTCTGGGTATTCATGTATATAAAACAGAGAAAAGGCTAAGGGCTATGCAAACTCTGTAAGATTTCTTAAACCTCGGCAACTTGCCGAAGTGTGTGATGTTTTGGTTATTTTATGTCTTACTGTCATGGCAAGGGAATCAATAACCAAAGGGAAAACTCTGTGGGAGGAAAGGAGCTCAGGAGGCATCATCTCCTCAGGCAGACCCCCTGCTCAACAACTGCCTGGCTGAGACCTCTCCCTCAGTCAGCCTGCCTCAGTCCCCAGGGGATGGACCCCTGCTGGGCTGCTTTTACCCAGTGCTATGGACCAATGATCCATATTGCCTTCCTCTCTCCTCATCCCACAGTCCTCTACACCGCATACAGGTCCCCAAGCAGTGCCACCATATACGTTCACTCTATATTCGATCTCTTCCTGTGGGGAGAAAAATCTATAGACCAATCATTTTACTTCCTGAGTGCGGATGTGATTTATCATCCAAGGTGAAACACTTTTGAAAGTGAAAGGGGATGTTATCCATAATTATACTGGGACAGTAGTAATAAACTCTACCTTTCCTAGGCAAAGCTGGAAGAACGTTCACCTAATTTGTAACACCAAAACAAAAGTAAAGGCTGACAGAATGAATGCAAGTGCAATCAAGGAAGAAAACAAGGTATCAAATTTAAAGAGGGAGAAAGCCTCCTTTTCTTACCCTCCTAAGATCTGCTCTTTCATAATATGACCAATCTCTCCTAAGAAATCACCTTCCACTGGGGCCCCATAGATTTGGCAATTTAAAGATAAAACAGCTATATCAATATTGTTCATAGTAACTTCTTCTCCCCTTAGGGGCACTTCCTAATGCAGTCCCAGCGACCTCTCACATCCCTCTCTTCTCAGGAGGGGGGCATGTTCTGGCCTCTCTTCTACCCAGTCATCTCTACAAATGTCCTCAAGGTTTCTCAGCCAATGGCTCAGGAACTTCTACTATGGCTTTTTTCTGATGAACAGACACTGCCAGGCCAAATTTTATGTTCACGTCAACACATGGCAGGGTTTAAAGTAAAACTCAGGATTATGTAAACCAAATAGTGGTATCCATTCGCTATTAAATATAAGCCCACTACTCAATAACCAGTCAGAGCTGACCATAGAAAATAACATTAAATCAGAACCAGAGAAGGGCTTTTTGAATGTATTTTGAATCGTTAGATCTTTTTTAGTCTGAGGGATTTACTCTTTTTTCAGGATATCGATTATACATCCCCACTTTCAAAAAGTGTTGAGGCAGCTCACACTAAAATATGGGCACATATTCACAAGATAAAATAAAGAGATACCAGAAATACAGAAGACAAAGAGATTCTATCTGAATTTTTTTAAAAAAAAAAAACAATAAAAAATATAAAACTTCAGGAACAGCACAAAGAAGAAGATCATTATATCAACAAAAAGAGTTACTCTTCAGTTTCTAGTTAGTTAGGAGACTTGAAAAAGGTGATTTGTTGGAATTAAATTGTCCTATCAGAAAATACATTTTTACTTGGATGTTATAGGTGACTCTGCCCATGATTGATTGTTATGAAAGTTATATTTTAAAGAAACACAAAATACTCGTCCTTTTCCTTACCTCATTCCCCAAGTACAAAATCGTCCTCTTTCCTAATCTTTGACTCCTCTTAGTTTGGGTTGTAATATCATATAGCACAGGAAATACATGATTTTCCAGAACACTCAGACAAGGCAATAGGAGATTCTATTTTGGAAAATGAGAGGCTAGTCACATCGAAGTTTGTCTCCTAGTTCCTGTCTCAGGAGTGGGTAATTACTAGGAACACTGAAATGGATCCTTAGAGAGGTAGTATCTAGAGAGGCAGGAAACGAGAGGGCACAGGAAACATGACAGGTGTGCCTTTGAGCTGATGCATCAGCAAATCTCTGACCGAAAAGGTTTAGGGCTGCCGAGCTGGAGAGAGGAACGGGGGAAGGAAGAGCAGCCCCGCCCACTGACTGACACAAGTTTCCAGGGCCAAGCAGTGGAATTATTTCAAGGCACCTCAAGTGGGATTTGATTGCACATCCTCATGAAGTGCCAGTATAAATGATTCTCATCTCCTGGTGGCCAGAGTGGTTACAGAGCTGACCAGTAATCTGTTGTCTTGGAGGTTTTAACATTTTTGAATTCAAAGCAGCATCTCCTGGTGAGTCTGAAGTCCTATATCTGATGAGTCCTGTAATTAAAGACCCGCATCACCTTTAAGCAGTCACTTCAGGTCTGCTGGATCTTGTGCTCAATGTACTTTTTCACTTGAGGTGAAAAATCTAATTATATGAACAACAGATAGCATTATTTTTTTCCCTCTTAGCAAAAGCCCCGTGTTAAGTGTCACCAATTATTTAGCTAATCATAACTCTACACACGGCACTGCTAATCCCGTAACAGCATCATCTGTTCTGGGTCAAGAAGTTCACTCTCCCTTAGCTGCTAATGAACTTCTTTTCTTGGATTCATCGGGTACAACCCCAGTAGCCCGTCAGGGAGCTACTTTAGTGTAAAAGTCGTCACCTGGATAGACTACACTCTGTGCCAGGTAGAAGCAGGAATGCTTCACATTAGACAGAATTGATTTCAAATCCAGTAGATTCATTCCTTCGCTAATTTAGTAACTCACCATTTGAGAGTTGCTATTTCATGACTAAAAAGTTCCAGTTATTTGAAATGATTAAATTCTAGAGATCTGCTGTAGAATACTGTGCCCATAGTCAACAATGCTGTATTCTACACTTAAAATTTAAGAGTGTAAATCTCATGCCAAGTGTCCTCATCACAATAAAAACAAAATTAAGCAAATACCTGTTGAGCCTACTATGTACCCAGGGCTACCACTTACTAATTATGTAACATGAGAAAAATTACTTACTCTCGACAAGGCTTATTTTCTCCAAGTGCAAGACAGACATCATAGTATCTCAACCACACGGTTGTTTTCGTGAAGATCAAAAAAGACACTATGTGATCATTATAACTGATATGCTGTATTTAATGTTTTTAGTGCTGGCTCTGTGCTAAACGCTATACTGAGCATTCTACACTATAAGCATAATACTCAGTTCATAGTAGCTATTCAACAACGTTCATTTATTTCTTCTGCTTCCTACAAGCTCTCTGAAACAAATCACTTGCTAGACATTGGCACTGTTTGTCTCGATTTTTCAGAAAAGCTTATGTTGCTCTGCTTCTTTGAGACAAAAATTCAATTCACTATTAGCATGGGAGGTGAAAAGCCCATCAGGAAGATATAAATAGGTTACAGTGCATGTATACCAGAGGAGTTGGATGACTTCAAAATAGTATTTCTGACTCCTTTTGCAGTCTGTTTATGAAATAAGCAGGTGATAGCAATTTCCATTGTGAAGCTTGAAATCCATCAAATGAAAAATAAATAAATAAAAGGAGAAATGAGAAAAATATTTAACCCATCTTGCAGTTCATTTCCTTGCCATTTCTTATTTTTTACCAAGAATGTCCTCAGGGTGAACATTTCCCAGCAGGCAATCCCTCTTTTCACACAATCAGCTTACTTTGGAGATTTTCTCCTTAAGTTACTCTTGTTTCCTCATATTTTTCTGCATGTCACACTCTGACAAAGAACAACTCAGAAATACTCAGTTGGAGTAGTTGTCATGGCAAACTACAGCCCATGGGCCAAATCCAGTCTTTGCCTGCTTTTGTACAGCCCATGAGCTAAGAAATTTTTTACATTTAAAAATGGTTAAAATAAATCAAAAATAATAATATTTTTCTTTCTTTCTTTTATTACAGAACACTATATAAAAAAAAACAGATTTCACTATCTATAAATAATAGGTGACATCACCAACATAGCAACATAGGTCGTTCCTGACTTCTCTCCCCATCACAAGAACAACTAACAACTATTCATGGACAAGACACCACTGAGAAAATCCTAGAACACAGGGGTGAGGCTGAAGCACGCCCCCTGCACCACAGAGACTAAAGACAGACTACGTTAGAAGGGTAAGAGAAGTGGCTACACATCCCCCTCCCCCAAGCCAACATGATACCACACCAAGAGGTCTCCCCTGAGCATATAGTTCTTCCAGTAGGAAAAGAGAGCCCAGGGAGGATATCCAGCTTCTCCAGCACTGTGAGTCAGTTCATGGGATTCTCTACTCAGGTTGTGCCCTTCAGGGATCTCTGTGGAATCTGTAGGGCTTGACCAATGGGAATCTGATTGAGATGGAGAAGGGGGAAGGGCCTTACAACAACAAGAACTTGGAACTTAGCAGACCACTTTCGTACCTGCAGTGTCCAAGTAGTAGTCACAACCAGCAGCTGTGCTCCTATGCAGAGCCAGGAGGTTAGTTCCACCTGATCAGGTAACTCAGCAGGATGCCTGATTCAGGCCCTCAAAGGAAGAACCTTTCTAGCCCTGGAGCCTGATCTGTCCCCATCCAGAAAGGCAAGTTGAGTGAACAGTCTGGTTCACTGTTAAGTGTAGCTTCTGAGCCTACCTAACCAGAAAGGTTAACCAGAACATCTAGAAGCTACTTAGCCAGCAATGTTCAAGCAGAGAGTACAGTGGGCAGAACCGTTCATCTAAAAAGCAAAGCCAGGGGCACCATTCAGCCAAGGAACTTGGGGAGCTTCTTGGCTTGAGTCAAGACCGCAAACAAAGAGCCTTTCCAGGCTTGAAGACCTCCCTTGCTCCACCCAGGCAGGGGAGCTAATTCATAATCCCACCTACTGCTGGGTGTAGTATCTGGCTCCTCCCAACAAGAAAGCCTAAATAGGAACATTCAGAAGGCTGCTTAGAGTGGCCCTCCCATTCTTCCCAGGCAGAGAAGCTAATTCACAGCCTGCAGCAGACACACTTTAGACTCAAAGACACACACAGACTAAAAGTGAAGGGTGGAAAAAGATATTTCAAATAAATGGCAACCAAATAAATAAATAAATAATAAGCAGAGGTAACTCTAATTATATAAGGCAAAAGAGACTTTAAAGATTGTATAAAGAGACAAAGAAGTCTGTTATATAATGATAAAGGGGTCAATCCATCAAGAAAACATAACAATTGTACAACAGATACCACAGAAACACAAAGTATCATGAGAGTCTACTAAGAACAACTATATGCCAACAAACTGGTCAACCAAGAAGAAATGGAAAAATTCTTAGAAACGTACAACCTACCAAGAATGAATCAGTAAGAACCAGAAGTATGAGCAGGCCAATTACTAGTAAGGAGACTGAATCAGTAATCAAAACTCTCCCAATGGAAAAAAGCTCAGGACCAGATGGCTTCACTGGTGAATGTTACCAAACATTTAAAAAGAATTAATGCCAATCTTTTTCAAACTCTTTCAAAAAAGCGAAAAGGGAACACTACGAGAAAAGAATACTACAGGCCAATAGCCCTGATGAATACTGATGCAAAAATTTTCAATAAAATACCAGTAAACTGAATTCAGCAGCACATTAAAAGTATCATTTACCAGGACCAAGTGTGATTTATCCCTGAGATGCAAAGATGTTTCAACATACACAAATCAATAAATGTGATACATCACATTAATAGAATGAAAGAAAAAAAAATTCTACGATCATCTCAATAGACACAGAACAAGCTTTTGACAAAATTCAACATCCATTCATGATAAAAACTCTTAACAAGTTAGGTATAGAGGGAATGTATCTCAACAAAATAAAGGCTGTATACGACAAGCCCACAGCTAACCTCATACTCAGTGACGAAGGGTGCCTACTCTCACTGCTCCTATTCAGCATAGTACTGGAAGACCTAGCCAGAGCAATCAGGTAAGAAAAGAAATAAAAGACTTCAGAATTGGAAATAGTAAAATTATCTCTATTTGCAGATGACATGATTTTATATATAGAAAATCCTACAGACTCCACAGAAAAACTGTTAGATCTAATTTAAAAATTCAGTAAAGTTGCAGGATACAAAATTAACATACAAAAATCAGTAGCATTTCTATACACTGACCAAAAAATGATCTGAAAAAGAAATAAAGAAAATGATCCTACTTAAAATACCATCAAAAACAATAAAATACCTAGGAATAAATTTAACCAAGGAGGTTAAAGATACCTACATTGAAAACTATAATATATTAATGAAAGAAATCAAAAAAAGACACAAATAAATGGAAAGGTATCCTGTGTTCATGAATTGGATGAATTAATATTGTTAAAATGTCCATATTACCCTAACCTACCTATAGATTCAACACAATCCCCATCAAAATTTCCATGGCATTTTTTTTACAGAAGTAGAAAAATAATCCTAAAATTCATATGGAACCACAAAAGACCTCTAATAGACAAAGCAACCCTGGGAAAAAACAAAGTGGGAGGCATCACACTCCATGACTTCATGTTATATTATAAAACTATAGTAATCAAAAACAGTATAGTACTGGCATAAAAACAGACATATAGACCAATGGAACAGAATCAAAAGCCCAGAAATAAACCTATGCAATCATATGTATGGTCAGCTAATATTTGACAAGGTACTCAAGAATGTTCAATGGAGAAAAGATAGTCTCTTCAATAAATGATGCTGGGAAAATTGGATATTCACATAAAAAAGAATGAAACTAGAAGTTTATCTTACACAACTCACAAAAACTAACTTGAAATGTATTAAAGATTTAAATATAAGAATGAAAACCATAAAACTCCCAGAAGAAAACTTAGGGGAAAAGTTCCTTGACTTGGGTTTTGGCAATGATTTTTTGGATAAGACATCTGAAGCCCAAGCAATGGAATCAAAAATAAACAAGTGGGGTTACACCAAATTAAAAAGCTTCTGCATAGCAAAACAATAAATCAACAAAATAAAAAGACAACCTAGAGGATAGGAAAAATTATTTGCAAACCATTTATCTGATAAGGGTTTAATATCCAAAATATATAAGAACTCATATAACAATAGCAAAATCATCATCATCACCATCCAATTAAAAATTGGGCAAAGGATCTGAATAGAAATTTTTGCAAAGATGATATACAAATGGCTACAGATACATGAAAAGGGGGTCAAAATCACTAATCATAAGTAAAATGCAAATCAAAACCACAGGATACCTCCTCAGGCTTGTTAGAATGACTATCATCAAACAGAAAGGGATAACAAATACTGAGAAGGGTGTGGAGAAAAGGGAACCCTTGTGAATTGCTGGTGGGAATGCAAATTGGTACAACCACTATGGAAAAGAGTATGGAGGTTTCTCAGAAATTAAAAAGAGAACTCCCATAGGATCAAGCAATTCCACTTCTGGGAATCTATCTGAAGGAAATGAAAGCACTATGTTGAAGAGGTATCTGCACCCCCATGTTCATTGCAGCATGATTTATAATAGCCAAGATATGGAAACAACTGAAGTGTTCATTGATAGATGAATGAATAAAGAAGTTGAAATGAATGAATAAAATACCATTTGGCCATAAAAAAAAGAAGGAACTCCTGCCATTTACAACAACATGGATCAACCCTGAGGGCATTAAGCTAAGGAAAGTAAGTTAGACAAGACAAATACTGCATGCTCTCACTTATATGTAGAATCTAAAAACAAACAAAAGAAAAACAAAAACCAACCTTACAGAAAAAGAGATCAGATTGTGATTACCAGAGGCAGTGTGTGTGGGGGGGGGGGCGAATTGGATAAAGATGGTCAAAAGGTTTAAGATAAATAAGTACTAGTTATAAGATAACTAGTTATCAGATTAAAAAGCACTAGGGATGTAATGTACAGCATGATGATTATAGTTAGCACTACTGTATGATATATTTGAAAGTTGTTAAGAAGGTAGATCCTAAGAGTTCTCATAACAGGAAAAAAAACTTTTTCTTTTTGTTTTTTTGATCCATATCAGGTGATGGATGTTCACTAAACTTACTGTGGCCATCATTTCACAATATATGCAAGTCAAATCATTATGCTGTATGCCTTAAACTTATACAGTATTGTATGTCAGTTATATCCCAATAAAACTGGAAAGAAAAA
Organism: Hyperoodon ampullatus; assembly: GCF_949752795.1. Classification (NCBI taxonomy): domain Eukaryota; kingdom Metazoa; phylum Chordata; class Mammalia; order Artiodactyla; family Ziphiidae; genus Hyperoodon; species Hyperoodon ampullatus. Next base: position 50,816,785 of record NC_136919.1, read on the forward strand.
AATAAAATTGTACTTCATTATACCTCAAGATATAAGATAAATATTCATATGTCCATATGGATCTAAAGAATATCCATAAAGGAAGTTTCATTAGAAAACATCCATGCTTATTCACTTTCATATCATCCATGGCCATTTTGCCAATAACGGTAGAGTTGAGTGGTTGTAACAGAAACCATACAACCAAGCTTAAAATATTTACTATCTGACACTAGATAACAAGTTTGCCCACCCCTGAGTTAGAGTACACGTAGAATTAACCCATATATGAGGGAGACCAAACATGTATAGGTTATATCATTGCACAAAGGCAAGGCAACACTGCAGAAGGTCTGTGGAATGCAGCACTTTAACGCACCTAACTGGCTGAAATCTGCCAAAGAGGAAAGTTTGCCCATTAGCAGTGAATGGAGCTGATGAGAGATGCAGTTTTCATTATTTCAGGGGTCCTAAGAAATACTGCCGTTTCAGGAGTGTAGTCAGCCGTATCTGAGTTAGGGCTGCGGCTGACCTGTCTGCGGAAGTTCAGTTAAGTCAGGTCCACACCACTGCCTCCTAATTTCTCAGTCTCCCTTTAAGTCCACCTCAGATGCCTGATGAATTGAGTTGACCATGGACACCTTGACTCTTTTTGATTCTGTATCATCCACTGAATATTGGTTAGAATATTGGCTGCATAGTAACATTTAACCAACTATATATCAGACAGAGGAGAAAGTAAAAAAGGAAAAGGGCAATCAAAAAGTCATTAGAAAAATTGGAACCTAGTTTGTATGTAGTGTTCTTTTCAGCCTAGACCTAACCAAGGGAAGAAGTCCCATGGTTAATGGAAGTTAACTTTAAATAATCAAGTGGCCTTTCCTCTGAGTTCATGATGCTTCCATCTTTTCCTCAAGTATTTACCCTGGCACAACACAGTATTTTAGACATTGTGCATGCTTTGCTGTGATTGGCCAGTAAATAGTTAAGAGAAAATATACTATCCAGGACTATTGTTGCTGGTTAGGTCTAAGCTGGACTACAGGACTACTGTTGCTGGTTTAGTATAAGTTAGGTCTCTAATACTTAAGCTGCTTAATTTGCTTTCTGGGCCTTAGTCTTCTTAAACTGTGGATCAAACATTCTAGTTTGGAAACTTTGAAATAAGTAACTCTAACCTTAACCAAACAAACTAATGATATCCAGTGTTACAGATGCATCCTGGTAAATTACTGTCAGGCTCTAAATAAATCAGTACTAACTGGAGAGGGAGGGTGCCTTTGAATAAATGGGAAGGCAAGATGACCATATCAAAATTATAGGTCATATTTTGATGTGGTAAGCACAGGAGGGCCATCTGAACACACAGATCTGGACACACACACACACACACACACACACACACACACACTGGGAGTTGCATCTGGAAGGCATACAAATGCGCTGTTTACAACAGACAGTTGCTATCCGTTGCTCTCCAGCCTTACTGGTTTGACTATGGTAAAGGACAAAAATTGGTGAATTAAACAGATCTTGTAAAGATCTCTGCATAGCTTCATGAGAAATAATTGGACCATAGCTTGCATAATTTCATGCCCATTTTTACCCCCTTCCTCTGAATTTCTTTGAGGCTCTGTAAGATATTAATAATAGCAGTTAATTATTGTGGTTATATTTCTGTATTGGCCATAAAATGGAACGTGGATATATATATATATATATATATATATATATATATATGTGTATGTATGTATGTATGTATGTATGTATGTATGGCTATAAGAACTTTACAAGAGAAGTCTGGGGTCAGATGTCCACCCAAGAGTTGAAAAGACTGCTGTCAACCATTGAAATTGTTTGGAACTGGTATAGTTAGGCAGTTTGAAGAATTTAAGTGAAAGAACTTGGTAGAAAAAGGCACAGAAAAAGTATGATAAATGGCATCAAGTCTTTTATGGTCAAGAATATTCATTTTTTTACTCTGAAATAAAACTAAGAAGAAGACAATTCTTCAATTAGTCTTAATACTAAACGTTTCCCAGTGTTGTTTTGTTTTGTTTTTGTTTTGTTTTACAAGCTGGATATCACTTACTATAACAATATTCATTAATTTTCTCTCCCTGAGTTATAACTTCAACAAAAGTCTAGAGCTTTCTTTAAAAGCCAGGACATTTAAAGCATAGAAGTTAAATTCCTTTGTAATCTAGGAATTTTTTAGTTCTCTTATCCTGGGAGTATGGAAGTACTAAATACACTCTATAAGCCAATCCAAATAGAAACTCCTTTATATTTAAGAGTCTTTATAATATAAATTATTAATCCCCTCCCAAAAAGGTAAACGTATTTCAACCTATTTGCTCAGAAAACCATGTATACTTGCAAAGTAAAGGAATCTTATCAATATCTTGATCAAGGTAGGGAAATTTGGAGGTAGATATTCCCTGTAATAGAGTCACTTTTCCTGGTACTGATACTTGGGCAGTTATCTTAGTCTGGGAACAAAATTTCCTAACTCCAATATAAGGAGTTTATAGTTAGGGCCATTTCTCCCTATTTCATAGAAGCTGTCTTCTCTAACATTTGCCCACCTGAATTGTCCATTAAGAAAGGGTCTGAACTCTAAGGTTTTTTTCCCACTTTGTTCTAGCTACCCAAAGGTTTTCCTCACATCTGATTTAGCTCATTTGTGAGCTTCTTTAAAATTGTTCTATTACATTCAAGAGAGTTGCAAAGGTTATGCACTCAGAGCACTTCAGATTTTTCAGGTCTTAATGAAGGGACATGAAACTCAGGGTAAACCAGAAGTAATAATTTCCATTCAATCTGCATTTTTTTCCTCAATACATTTTCATTCCTTATTTTAGGATAGTTCCCTGTGCTATACAGTAAATCCTTGTTGCTTATCTATTTTATGTATGGCAGTTTGTATCTGTTAATCCCATCCTCTTAATTTACCCCATATTTTTTATACAAACATTATAAAAAACAAGTAAAACTCACTTGGAATTTAGATCTGTCTGTTCTCCGAGCCAAATGAAAACGTTTGCTTCTTAAATTCTGTCCATCTTTGTATACATTTCCCTTTAAATGGCAGATATAACCCAATAAGAGATCCCTGAAGTGCACAGAAATAACAGATTATTGTGACTAACTAATTTCTAAAGGTCCTGGGGGAGAGAGAAAGATAAGAGTGCATGCCTCCGCTCAGTAGAGACAGAGATCTAACCATAGATACAAAAAGCGCTATAAATATGAAGAGACTGTTGAAAAAATCTTTTTTTTATGAAAAAAGGCTTTTTCAGCTTTTTTGTTTATAGACACATACAGAGAAAACTGGTAACTTCAGTTTCACGTTTGTATCAAAAGCAAATACAGACACCATGGGTCCATTACTTTATTTTGCCTTTGGAAATATTCATAGACTTTCACATATAAACATTGGTTTCACAGCTGGGACACCCTATCTAGACTTCCAGAGTTCATACAGACATTACAGACAAATAATTATATCAACAATGGAAAAGCAAAGGAAATGACACAGCAACTTAATGTCGTGACTGAAATCACTAGTCCGTGGTCTGAATAAATGTAGCCAGTTTAGTGGCAAAAAGATAGATGTCTTAGATGCCAGACAATACTAGAATCATCATGACAGACATGCAAGAATCCTAGCATGGAGAGACAGCCAGATTCCCTGACTCCTGACACTTGACAGGTACCAGATTCCCTGTTGTTGGACCATGAAGTTATAAAGACCAGATGATCAGAGCAAAACAATACTTTCCCTATTACTGCCACTAGTTAAAGAAGGAAATGGCCATACAAAAATTATACTGAGGACAAAACTAGACTGGGCCAGGAACCAGATCCCATTCATGCACATTAAAAGTTATCTGCTGAATAGGCAGATTTCCTCAAGATAAGGAAGGATGAAAAATAGAGGAATCAGCAGTAAGCCATGAACTAAGCCATGAACCTAGCAGTACAGAGTTAAATCCAATGGATAACGATAGACTGTTTAGTAATATCGTTGCACTGTAGTTGCTAAATATATTTATTGAATTCAGTTTATCTAAGAGGCTCTAGAAAATGCTCTATGACTAGAAAATGAGTCATTTGATTTTAAACTTGAAAAACAATTTGCTGATATTTTACCATATACTAGTGAAATTTAAACTCCAATTAAAAAAGTAACAAGAAAATTTAGTAAGATGGTTAGATAAAATATAAATTTAATAAAATATAAATATTAAAAATAGTTTCTCTTTATATTAATAATCCCATAGAAATGAAAAAATGTGTTAAGTGCTGAGATATGAAAATAAAAATATTAAAGACTGCACATACACATACCAACTAACCACCACAAACACAAAAATTCCAGTTGGGTCAAATACTTTTGTTTTGAGGTGCTAGATTAGGAGTTCTGTTAATTTCTTCCTTACACATACATGTGTTGTTAAATTTTTCTGCAGTCAGCATGTATTATTTAAATAGTGCTCTCCAAACTGAGCTCCAGTTGCCTGGGAGGAGGGAGGGAGGACAATGTCAGGGAGGCAATGATGACTGTGCTGGTATAAGATGGTACAAGTTGATGTATCAGGCAAGGAGAGAAAATATGAGAACTTCGATTTATGACTTCTTGTCCTTATGTTAGAGAAATGCTTACCACTTATAGCAAGCCAACTATCCTGGAAGTACAACCACAGGGAGGAGGTAACAGTGAGTGGCATCCTCATTCATTTGTTCGCTTTTGACTTACAGGGTGGTTTTACACTTTATGTCTGCCTCATTCAATGGATTTGAAGATTATATCATATAAAACAATAGAAGCAATGCAATACTTTGTAATGAGATGGTGAGTAATCATAACTGTGTACCACACAGATATTCAGATATTCACAGTGGCAAAGTCTGTTTTTTAAGAGTGATAGCCCTTAATGATAAATCATACATTTTTCATTTTCCAAAATATTCTATAAAATAAAAAACAAGTATCCTAAATTGACTGATCTTTTCTGTAATAAAAAGTGGTAGTCAGTGGTTTATTACCTGTAGCTATTGAAAAACAAACACAATTTTTACTTTCAAGTTAAATGTGACATTTTTAACATTAATATTTCCTGCTTTTAAAAGGAAATTTATAAAACACGTAACATCTTTTGATTTGTTTGTAGGAACGTCACTGATATAGGATTGACATCAGAGAAGATGGGAATTTATCAGTCAAGTTTCAACAAAAACCTGTGCATAATTAGTTGATGAAGGAAAATGTCACAGAATCTAGCAGAGTATTTCCGAGCATCTGCCTGGCACAAAGAAGACTTTTAATAAATGTCCGTTAAATAACTGATATGCAGGCACAGAGAGTCTGTATTTCTATATTTCCTATAATGTCTCAGGCCTGGCACTTTGTCCATTTTAGGTACCAGTAAATTGCTAGAGGCAAATCAGGCAGTCAAAGATTATCAGAGTTGAGCTTCCCTGGTGGCGCAGTGGTTGAGAGTCCGCCTGCCAATGCAGGGGACACGGGTTCGTGCCCCAGTCCGCGAAGATCCCACATGCCGCGGAGCGGCTGGGCCCGTGAGCCATGGCCGCTGAGCCTGTGCGTCCGGAGCCTGTGCTCCGCAACGGGAGAGCCCACAACAGTGAGAGGCCCGCGAAAAGATTATCAGAGTTGAATGGATTACTGGAATTTTTTCAGACAAGTTAAATGAATTTCCCAAGAACATAACTCTTTCATCTGATTCTCACAGCAACCCTGAGGAGTTTGGGTGTTAATTTCAAAGTGCATAATATTTTTCTATTCTCTCTTTCTCCTTGGAGAGACAATTTGATGTTCTGGAAGAGCACAAAGATTGACTTCAAACTCCTGTACTCAGTTCCAGTCCTCCTTATCAGTTATTAGCTCTGCAACCTTCTGCAGGACACTTACCTGGTAAGCCTCAGTTTCTCCATCTAAAGAATGGTGAAACTGTTACTGATATGACACATATGCATGCATATATAGACTGCAAATAGCAACATCAGTTTTGCTCTTGGTTATTGTTATTCCACAACTGCCTGCTGCCCTCAGATGTTCCCCAGATTACACTCTGAGAAACTGGCAGCCGGAGTTAGGAAAGTACTAATTGGGTTCCCTGTAGGGGAGCCTAGACTTGCCTGCAGCACTTCAGCCTCTATCTCTTTGTTCCATTTATCTTTCAACTGTGAGTGGATTTTCTTCTCTTAATATTAGTTTGGCTATTTTACCGTGGACAAATCCCCCCGGCTACGTCTGTGTGTATAACCTAGTGTCTCTCAAGGAAGAAACAGTGCTCTTCCCCGAGAGAAAATATGCTTTCAGAGCAGCTCTGAACTATCAGTGTTATCACCTCCTGTCTTGTTTGTTCTATGGCAAATTCTAAGGTGTTTCATTTTTATTTTTGTTCTATTCTTCATCTCCTACCCAGAAAGAGCTCGCCAACACCTCCTGCTTCATAAAAATCGCTTTCTGATTCTGAGAAAGCATTTACTCTCGAGTACATTCCTCAGCCCTTCACATCTTTCTGAACAGATTGTTCTCTTTGTTGCTTTTCAGCTTTGGAGAAAAACTTCAATGAATCTCAGCAAGCTGTAAATCCTGTCATTTGCAAATGCTTCTGTTTCAGGTAAATGTAGAAGATGCTTATTGAGCACCTAAAATATACCAAGTACTAAATTTAGAGTTTAGAGATAAATAGAGCACAGACCCTCACTCTCACGTTCATACACTAGACCAAAGTGAAAATAATCACATGGCAGTGGAAAGAATGCCATGATAGAGAGATGGGTCTAATTTTTAGCCAGAGGCTTTTTTATTCAATTATTTCTATCCTGCTCTGTTTCAGAAAAGATTTACTTTTTCATGTTGAGGTAAATTGCGTGTGCCTCTTCAGAATTTTATGTCTTTTCTAGTACATTTACTGCATTTTGGACTATCCCTTGGATCGTTTTAGCAAATGTTCTACCTGTGCAGAGAATGATCATTGAACCAGAGTTAGACAAAATGCTGACAAAATGCAGTCATTCTACACTCATTTCAAGAGAAAACATTAGGGAAGTAGGAACAATCCAGAAGAAAACACCCATGGCTGATGAGAACCTGGCAATATGGTGACCAGATTGAAGCTGTTTCGACTGGAGAAGATATTACTATGAGAACACATGACAGTTGGTATGCTGGTTTTCTATTGTTACATAACAAATTACCACAAACTTAGCAGCTTTTAACAACAGACACTTATCATCACACTGTAAGTCAGAAGTCCATCCTGGCTAAGCTGGTTTCTTTACTCAGGGTCTTGCACTCAATATGTGAGGTGGTTGAGTTCTCTATTAGAGGCTCCGGGGAAAAAAAAATCCTTGAGGCTGTGTGCCTGAGGTCCCATTTTCTGGCTGGCTGTTGGCTGCAGGTTAGTCTCAGATCCTTAAAAGTTGACTTTCTCTAATTCAAAGCCAGCAACAGACAATCTCCCTCCCAGGGAATCCATCTCATGCTTCAAAACCTCAGACTTCAGGAAGAGCCCAGTCCCTTTTTTTTTTTTTAATTCAGCTTTTTTTAAATGGAAGTATGGTTGATTTATAAGGTTGTTAGTTTCAGGTGTACAGCACAGTGATTCAGGATAGATAGATAGATGACAGATAGATAGATAGATGGATAGATAGATAGATAGAATATATATATATATATATTCAGATTATTTTCCCTTATACATTATTACAAAATATTGAGTATAGTTCTCTGTGCTGTATAGTAGGTCCTTGTTGGTTATCTACTTTATTTATAGTAGTGTTTATATGTTAATCCCAACCTCCTAATTTATCCCTCCCAGCCTTTCCTCTTTGGTGACCGTAAGTTTGTTTTCTATGCCTGTGAGTCTATTTCTGTTTTGTAAATATGTTCATTTGTATCTTTTTAAATTTTAGATTCCACATATAAGCGATATCATATGATATTTATCTTTCTCTGTCTTACTTCACTTAATATGATATTCTCTAGGTCCATCCATGTTACTGCAAATGGCATTATTACATTCTTTTTTATGGTTGAGTAATATTCCATTGTATAAATATACCACATCTTCTTTATCCATTCATCTGTCAATGGACAGTTAGGATGCTTCCATGTCTTGGATATTGTAAACAGTGCTGCAATGAACACTGGGGTGCATGTGTCTTTTCAAATTATAGTTTTCTCTGGATATATGTCCAGGAGTGGTATTGCAGGATCATATGGCAACTCCATTTTTAGTTTTTTCCCATCCCTTTTAAGGAGTCACCAGATCAGGACACATTCACAAAGGGCAATCTCCCTTTCTCAAAAGTCAACTGTGCCCTATGACATAACCTCATCATAGGAGTGCTATCCCATCATATTAGTCACACCCACACTCAAAAGGAGAGGATTGTATAGCACATATACACCAGGAGGAGGAAAACTTGAGGGCCATCTTAGCATGTCACCTACCACAGCTGTGTTCCTCTTTTGGTGTTGAGAGTGTCACGAGTCTTAAGGACTTTAGGTGAGGAAAGGTAGGTAATCATAGACAGAGGGCCGAGTGGGTTCTAGGCTCTGAGAGACAGAAAGACAGACCAAGAAGAAGAGTATAGGAAATCTATGCATTCCTCAGTCTCTCCTCAGACCAGAGATTAGGCTGTCAGGATGAGAGATTATGTTGAAGCAAGTATTTTCAACTGTATTGGAGCTCTCTTTGCAAGAGAAAAGCAAGACAGACTTTGAGGTCCCCATTCTAACAATCCACCAAGTGTCCTAATGGGATGTTGTATTCAATTTAAAGTTGGAAATAAACGTATACCTAGCCCTGGTATTTAATCAGAACTGCACAAATTTAAGAAGAAACAATTTGGAAAAAATAAAAGCCGTTTTATGGTATACCTTTTAACCTCCTTAGATAGGAGAGGGGAGTAAACAAAGGTTGTTCTGGTACAATAAACCTTCACCCTAAAGATAATAATAGCTAATAGTACCCATATGTGAAAGGCTGAGCATTTTGCAGGCATCATTTTGTTTAATTACTGAAACAGCTTAATAAGATAAGCAATATATCCTGGAAGAAGATATACATACAGATAAAGACACATATCCCTTGCCCAGAATTAGACTGAGCTAGAGACCTTACCAGGGTCCTTCCCAACATGTGTGGCCTAGATTTCTGAGGCACAGGGAGGAAACCTTCACATGTTTGAAAGCCCATTGTAGAGATGAGGAAGCAGACTTATCAGCTAGTTTCAGAGACAGTGGTGTGCCGGCAAAGAACTAACAACCAGCTCTCCCAAGATTCCCAGATTAACAGCAGCCTTTGCAGATTTCCTTGATGGGAACAATCTCACTGTGGCAGATTTAAGCTCTAATCTGATGTCACTGAACACAGACTTATAAAGAGGGGCCTTCAGGAAAAAATAATATGGAATCAGATTTTCATTGATGCACTAAAAAATTGTGCAATGAGCAAAGCTGGGCAATGGAACTGACTCAAAAACTAGGAGTTCGGGCTTCCCTGGTGGCGCAGTGGTTGGGAGTCCGCCTGCCGATGCAGGGGACACGGGTTCGTGCTCCGGTCCAGGAAGATCCCACGTGCCGCGGAGCAGCTGGGCCTGTGAGCCATGGCCGCTGAGCCTGCGCGTCCGGAGCCTGTGCTCCGCAACGGGAGAGGCCACAACAGTGAGAGGCCTGTGTACCGCAAAAAAAAAAAACTAGGAGTTCCCACTACTCTGGGTAATTGAAGATCTTGATGCTGTCAGAGATAACTATAAAATGAAACCTTGTATTGGAAGGTTACAAAGATAGGGTGTGAAAATGGAAGGGTTAAAGACATCTGGTAATTTCCTGTTCCTTCTACAGTATCTCCAGCAAGATCTCTCTAATTTGCAGTTGCAACATTTTCCCATCTGCAGCTGAGGGATGCAGTTTGCAGGACTCCCTTAGTTAATGATTTAAAGAGCCATGCCAAGAGGACATCTCTGCTCTTTTCCACATCTGAAATCTCTAGTCACTGTCATCTTTTTCCGTTTCAACATTTTAGAATGGGAATTTTCAAACTGTACTTTGTGAAAAATCACATTCTTGGCAATTTTCTTCACCACTGTCTCCCCTAGATTAGAACTATAAAAAATAGAAAAACTTAATTACCAATGTCTTTTTAAAAACAGTGTTTAGAGATGTAGTGTTTAACTCTCCATAAAATTACACCTTTGAAATTGCTTAATTGTGTTTTTCTGCCAATTTAAATTGCTCATAAAAGGAAAGATTTTTAAATATATAGTTTCTAATTCTTTCCCTGAACCATTACAGTAGCATTGCTTTTGCTCTAGAAGATAGCAGTGCTTGTACAAATACTGCAAACATCAGCAAATTAAGGTTAAGCCCACAGTGGTGTAGGAGGAAGGAGGGGGAAACACTTCAATCTCCGGGTTTGGTTTATGTCTAATGGATTAAAAACAACAACAACACCCACTTAAAAGTTTGGTTCTTACTCAAAACCTTGCAGTTAAGGCATGTAATAATAGTTATAAAAGGTTGGTTAGATTTTCTTACAAAGATGTTCCTCTCTAGGGTATGGGGACCTGGATTTCTTTTTAATTGCTATTATTACTGTATTAGGATCATTTGTTTGCATAATAAAAATAATTATTTGCATTTATACAATTCCTTTCTTCCTAGGAGCTCATTCTCATGAAGCACATCTCACCTGCAAAAAAATATCCTATCACCTATACAGACTTGTGAGCCAGTAGTCTAGTAGATTTGTAACATTACAGAAATATTCATTGAAAACTCTTTCTCTCTGTGCCTAACAGTCCAATCTGCAAACAGACCAGCTTCAAAGATACATCAAGTACTATTTGCTTTGGCACAAAGGCCACCTTCCCAGGTTCTGTGAGCTACCACAACCAGTCAAGCAGTTGTACCACATGCAACTTTACACAATTCTAGGGCAAGAAAGCAATGGAAGAAATAACTAAGAAGTGCTGGATGTTTCAAGGATGAGAATTGGTGAGTGCAAAAATGCTAAAAAGCATTTACAATTTAGCCTCTGCTCCTCTGTGCAGGACATAAAATAGAAGCTAGTTCCTTGCTTGGTTTTAGTATATTACGTATAGGGAGAAAGCTTATTCCGGTGGTTCTCAGACCTGGCTGCATCCTAGATGCAATTTAGAAAAAACAAACAAACTTTGTGTGCTTTTTACAAACCACAAATGCCTAGACCGAAAACCAGAGATTCTGAATCAATTGACCCTGATTTTTTAAAGTACATCAACATTTTTTTCAAACTCTCCAGGTGTGTAATGCTCAGCTCAGTGTGGGGGTCATTGGTCTAGTGGAAACAACACTGGATTGTCTTTGGTTGACCATTAACTAGCTATGTGATCTTGAGAAAGGCTGTATTTCTGTGCCACAGAATATGAGCCTGAAAAATTAGATACTTGGATCAGAAAGAATATCCTTTCACCCCTTGACTCCTGTGATTAAAAACAATAAAAATGAACAGTTCTGTGAATTTTAATTCTCAACACACTTGCACTGAAGCATTTACAAAAAGGAAATACTACAGGGGAAAATATATTACAGGGATTTTAGTTTCAAAAACATATAAACTATACAAACTGTGTGGGAGACCAAAGAATGTGCATTTAAAAAAAAGCACATTCTACTTTGAACTGTGACTTTCTAAGTATGCATAAAGGATCATTTTAATGCTGACTATTTCTTTAGAACTGAGTTCTTAGTATAAAAGTAAAACTGCACTGGATCCGTTAAACAGGCAAGGCAGACTTTATTCAAGACTACTGCAATAGAGGAGCAAGAAGAAACAACTCTGCTGAATAAAAGGTGGGTGATTCTTAAGAAGTGGGGTGAGCCAATGGAAACATACTGGAGGACTTGGCAGGGAGACTGATCAATGTGATTAGGCCATCTGTGTTTGCTAATTGGCACCTATAGAATTTAGGCTCCTACCCTCCCACAGAGGCACAGAGGTAGGGGTGCTGTCTCTTTGAATGATTACATTTCAAAGGGATGGTCCTCGAGAAGACATTTCTGGGTTGTAGAAAATTTACCTCTCAAAGGGGCAGAGAAAGAATTTGAAATTGCAATTTTCTACAGTATTTGCACTAAGAAAAGGGAGGTCAGGGCCCACAGTCATGAAGAAATCTGTCTAAAGTTTAATCAAGGTGAGAGGAACGTCAAGCCCTTCTGGTTTACTAGCTCACTGCTTTGATTCTTTCTTGTCACTGGAACTGAAATTCCCACAGCTGGATGGTCTTCTCTCTTGGCTGTTTAGGCTGATGAACTCTCATAGTTCATCAATTCTAAGTCACACTTTTTTTTCACATTTTAACTTTTCCAAATTTGGGATGTGTCTTATCATCATTGTTGCCCAGTGGCAGTGATGACAAATCAAATGTCCTAACTTGTCAGCTCTCAAAAAGACTATACTATTGTTTATTGTTGAAACAGAGTCATTTTGTTGAAATTAGCCACTGCATGTAAATTTGGTATTATTTGTGAAGCAAATACTTATTGTCAAAGTAATGATTGAAACTCCCCATTTTCTTACAAGGCAACAAACATGTTCTTTGGATGAAGCCACAACCAAGATGTAAATGAAGTTATGTTGTTTTGTTATTGGTACGTGTGCAAAAGACGTGCTTCTCAAGTGCCAAGCAATAAAATAAAGGCAGGAGAAATCACGAATACCATCAAAAAGACAAGACACAAGTCAAAGTTACAGGAGGCTGATGTGGCCAACTGCTAGCATTTTCTTTTCTCTCTCTTAATGATACCTTAATATAATATAGTACATCTGAGAATCAATGGAGTCTTAGATTTTTTAAAATATGGTAGCTTTGCCTAGTTATGACTGCTCAGCCTAAGCCATGTGTGTTGTCCATTATGTTTGCCCCAGAAAAGCAAGATTATTGAATCTGTATTCCTTTTGAACAAAAGGTATCTCAAGCAGTTGAAAAGAAGGTACAATTTAGAGCAACATTCAAAGAAAAACACATCATTCCTGTGATTTCCAAATGTTATTAATCCCTTCCTAACCTTGCCCCTCTTTTTATTATTTTACTTTAAACAGTTTCTGTACCTCTGTCTCTCAGTCTGTACCTCTGTCTCTCAATGTGTCAGAAAAGGAAAAGCTCCACTACTGCTCATGTATCCTGCCTTGATGCCAGCTCTAATTATCAGCGGGAGAGAGCCTTCTGTGTATTCTTCAGAACTCAAGGCTCAAAAATGCCTATGCCATCTTTTCATGAAAAAGAACTACTTCGTGTGCCTTTCTAGTGAGTAAAATTCATTGATTCAGCAAAGCCACAAGCAGATAATGGCTTTAGTTTCCTTAACTTAATCCCAAAGGAGGGTGGTAAAAAGCAAGCTGGATTTTTTTTCTTTTAAAAGTGCCCTGATTCAAATTATAGTGAAACAATCCTTAAAGTGCCTGAAGCGAGGGACCCTAAGGGAATCATTAGCAATTTGTCAGTGGCTGCCTTAAGTGGGAAATGGTTGGAAATTGTCTGCTGCAACAAGGTTGGAAACCCCCAAAGACCTTCAGAGAACATTTGCCTCCTGGCCTCTGAGAAATTCCCCGGGGTGGAAGGTGTAATAGAGCCACATGGCCAAGTCTAACTCTGTACTCCCAACACCTCCCTCCCAGGGGATCAGTAGGTCACATAATGGCTGCTGCAACATTGTCTCTCTTGCTCACCAGTGGCCTCTGAAGTCTTAATATTTCCTGGGAACTGAATCTACATTGAGTGGAATCCTCCATGACACACTTGTGAAAGACGGTCTTCTGCAACCTACTCATCTTACAACTCTAAAACGCTTGCTCTTGTCTTCACACGCAAGCTTTGCAAACAAGGCAAAAATCAGTTTAGTGACAAGAGCACTCTATCTGGAGACCAAACAGTTGGGTTCAAGTCCTGGCTCTGTCACTAACCAACTATGTGAACTTGCTTAAACATCTCCAGGTCTCAGTTTCACTAAGTAAAAACTGGGAAAGGCTGTTTGGAGAATCAAATGTGATAAAGTGGGTAATGTATTTTATCAACAGTAGAATCATCTACCAATGTTAAATGCTGTAGAATTGTGACAATGAATGCCACCATTCTTTTCCCTCATACGAGCCATAACACTGGACATAAAGAGGTTAAATGTGTGCAGTGGAAAAAGATGCTCCTTACGATAGAAATCACATGCTTTCTGGTTAGTATAATAGCCCACGCCATCTTATGCTGGATTTCCTCAGAAAATATTTCAAAAATCATTAGAAAATGCTAAGCGACTTAGTCAAAGACTTATAGCTGTAAAGCAATAAATGGACAACAACGAACAGCTACTTCACAGAACTGGGACATGGAGAGGACTGTTTACAACATTGTGTTCCTACTGAGATTATCTTAGAGTAACACTTAAATTGTTTGCTCACAAATTTTACATCATTATTGAACAGTTTGAGGCCATGATTCCTGAGGGGCACTTAAACCGTAAATGTCATGTTGTCAAAATCCTTAATGTAACCTAGTCCCTTAAATGTGTTTCCTTTCTTCTTGAGATACTACTAGCATTTGAAGTACTGACATGCTTCCAGTCTAGACAGGATGATTCTTGAATATTCTTTGAGACCCTGAGACCCAGGCTCTATCTCTGTTCTCTCTCTCTGGGACACTCCTGGCCCCTACTAGGGGGCCACAGAGCTTACTCGTTTTCTCCAAAAATAATCATAGTACCATTATCAGAGGTACTGAGGAATGGGTACTAGAGGGAAGCATGGTGATCAAATGATATATGATGCCTATAAAAGTGTTTTGTAATCTGCAAAGCTCTGGGTTAATAATGGCCAGCAGTTGTCCTATTCTGAGTGTTAGGCGCTATGCAAACGTGCTTTAAGGCATTATTTCAGTCAAGCCTTATAAACGATTGTCATAATAGCATGATAACAGTATCGTACCCCAGTAGTATTATTATGCTAATTTTACAGAAAAGAGTGGTAGGGAACAGAGAACATCAGTGTCTTGCCCACAGACACAGACAACTTGTTAAAGGAGAGAATTTCTCTCAGGCAGGCCGTCAGCCTCAGAGTCCAAGGTCCCAAACCTTACGTTCTAAGCACAACTGGATGATTTTCATGCTAGTGCTCTTAATGAAATCGCTTCCCTTGGTTGGACAACTCCAAATCATCCTGCGGTTTCAGCTTAAATGAGCCTTCCTCTTGGAGGCTTTCCCCAATCTGGCTGACAAGGTCGAATGCTTCTTTTTTATATACTCTACTTCTCCGTAGTATTTACACTGTATGTAACTAATTCTTGGCTAGCTCTATTTATAACTCCTCCAACATCTGGCTCCCAGACTGCAAGGTGGTGCTCCATCAGAATTAAAGAACAGAGACATTCAGAAAGCTCTTGATGCTTTATAAACTCCCTAGCTGCCAATGAAGCTTGAAAACTAGGAGAAACACAAAAGGACCACAGCACAATCATCGTCCTCCTGTATATAGAACAGGTGACTTCTTTCAGGAGGTTCAGGAGGGCTCACATCACCTGTTTCAGCTTGATTTTCTTTTTTTCTGCCAAACTAATGAGCCTGATCATACGATCTCTGAGGATCCTGCCAGATTTAACTTTCTTTCTATAAATCCATAGGCGTGAAAACCTCTTTGCCATGTGAGGGGAGAAAAAATGTGAAAACTTCTCTCAGCTCTGCAAAACCAGATCAAATAATTAAAATTAGTGGAAAAACTCAGATTGGAAGAAGATATTCGTTGTTGGCTGTAAATTTACAGATGTAAAAATCTTCTATTCCATGCACATGGAGCCAAGCCATGAGCATTGAGAGTAGTCAGTTGAAAGTCAAACAAAAATCAAAGAAAAATCTGAAACACAGAAAAAAGTATGATGTAGTGCATGCTATATTGAAATGTTATTTATCTAAATTTTAAAAATTAAATGCATTCCCCTGATGTTCATAGAAGCACTATTCACAATAGCCAAGACATGGAAACAACCTAAATGTCTATCAACAGATGAATGGATAAAGAAGATGTGGTATACATATACACAATGGAATATTACTCTGCCATAAAAAAGAATGAAATATCCTGCACAGTTGGTGGGAATGTAAATTGATACAGCCACTATGGAGGTTCCTTAAAAAAGTAAAAATAGAACTACCATATGACCCAGCAATCCCACTACTGGGCATATACCCTGAAAAAAACCAAAATTCAAAAAGATACATGTACCACAATGTTCATTGCAGCACTATGTACGATAGCCAGGATATGGAAGCAACCTAAATGTCCATTGACAGATGAATAAAGATGTGGCACATATATACAATGGAATATTACTCAGCCATAAAAAGGAGCAAAATTGAGTTATTTGTAATGAGGTGGATGGACCTAGAGTCTGTCATACAGATTGAAGTAAGTCAGAAAGGGAAAAACAAATACCATATGCTAATGCACATATATGGAATCTAAAAGAATGGTACTAGTGAAGATGAAGATGAACCTATGGGCAGGGCAGGAATAAAGACACAGACATAGAGAACGGACTTGAGGACACGGCGTGGCCAGGGGGAGGAAGGGGAAGCTGGGATGAACTGAGAGTAGCATTGACATATATACCCCACCAAATGTAAAATGGATGGCTAGTGGGAAGCTGCTGCATAGCACAGGGAGATCAGCTTGGTGCTTTGTGACCACCTATAGGGGTGGGATAGGGAAGGTGGGAGGGAGATGCAAGAGGGAGGGGATATGGGGATATATGTATATGTATAACTGATTCACTTTGTTGCACAGCAGAAACTAACACAACATTATAAAGCAATTATACTCCAATAAAGATAAAAAAATAAATTTTTTTAAAAGAATGAAATAATGTCATTGGCAGCAACATAGATGGTTTGAACGAGAGATGATCATACTAAGAGAAGTAAGTCAGAATGAGAAAGAAATAGCATATGGCATCAATACGTGGAATCTAAAGATGACACAAATGAACTTATCTAGGGAACAGAAATGGACTCACAAACAGAGAACAGACTTGTGGTTGCCAAGGGGGAGAGGGAAGGACTGGGAGTTTGGGATTGACAGATGCAGACTATTATACATGGGATGGATAAACAACAAGGTCCTACTGCATAGCACGGGGAACTATATTCAATATCCTGTGATAAACAGTAATAGAAAAGAATATTTTTAAAAAGAATGTATATATACACACACACGTGTGTGTGTGTGTGTGTGTGTGTGTGTAAGAGAATCACTTTGCTGTACAGCAGAAATGAATGACATTTTAAATCAAATACAATAAAAAAAAAAAAACACCACCCCTCCAACAACAACAAAAAGATGTAAGTGCACTCCAAGAAAGTTTCCAGTTTAAACAACAATGGAAAACTAGATAAAGAAATAGAATGACAGGGCTTCCCTGGTGGCGCAGTGGTTGGGAGTCCGCCTGTCAATGTAGGGGACACGGGTTCGTGCCCCGGTCCGGGAAGATCCCACATGACACGAAGCGGCTACGCCCGTGAGCCATGGCCACTGCTGAGCCTGCGAGTCCGGAGCCTGTGCTCCGAAACGGGAGGGGCCACAACAGTGAGAGGCCCGCGTACCTCAAAAAAAAAAAAAGAACCACAGTAAAATTGGAAATGTTTAGCCAGCATGAAACAGAAAAGAAAAAATACTTTTAAACTTAATATTCTGAACTAACCTGCAGCCACGTTCATGCAAGTTACTTCTTTCCTTAGTGAATGCAACTAAGAAACATTATTAAATTATGAATGGCTAAAAACCATGGAAGGAAATAGTTATGAAAAGCTTTAAAAATTTTATCCAGTGCATTTAATAAATCTCTTATTCTGAACGTAAAGAGAGGAATCGTTTTTATTAATAGGAAGTCAGATGCTCTCCTATACTACTAACTACATGTCGGACAACCCTTTAAAGAGTATTGCTTTAAGGAGATGCCACATCACTAGGCTGCTTCTGATGCCATCACGTCTAAGTTTCATCCTGCATGCGTACAGCTAAACACACATTCACAAGTACATGTTACCAAATTTTTAATATTACTTTTGGTCTGTACCATTTTGAGTTTTTGAAGCACAGCACCAACGTGACAGCAAAGTGGATTTTCCTTAGAGATATTCTGGCTTGAATAGAAATACGAAATGTCAAACCTTGGAAGTTAATCAGGTTACTCTACTGAAGCAGAGCTTGGGCTCAGATGAGGTTCTCAGTGTTTAAGGTTTCAAGGTCCACCTATTCATCATCTAGCCTTATTTTTCATTCATGGTAGAATGCTTTCAGAAGGCTTTAGAAATTCTCTCTAGTGGGGAGCAAGCAGTACCTTTGTTTTCTAAAGAAAACAAAACTCCTTTCCAAATAAAGCTACAAGTCACCCTCAACAAGAGATGCACAAACTATTCAACTTAGCTAACTCATATGCCAGTTCTTGAACCCAGCTATGGGAATGCTAATGCATGGAGAACCATTTTTGTGGAAGGCAAGGATGCTTAGAATTTCTGGAAATTTCAACTATTTTGTCACTCCTTGATTCATGTATTAAATGAGAAAAGAAGATGGATGCATGGAGAAGAGAAGGAATGAAAGAAGAAGGGGAAAAAGAAAGGAAACAGGAAAGAAAAGGAAATACAAAAGGAATGAAATAAAGAAGGCAGAAAAGAAGAAAGAAGGCAGACAGATACTTGGAGAGACAGAAAAATAGGTTAAAATCTATTTGGTCAGCATAGCATAGGGAGATCAGCTCGGTGCTTTGTGACCACCTAGAGGGTTGGGATAGGGAGAGTGGGAGGGAGGGAGACGCAAGAGGGAAGAGATATGGGGATATATGTATAAGTATAGTTGATTCACTTTGTTATACAGCAGAAACTAACACACCATTGTAAAGCAATTATACTCCAATAAAGATGTTAAAAAAAAAAAAAAAGAGGGTTTCCCTGGTGGCGCACTGGTTGATAGTCCGCCTGCCGACACAGGGGATACGGGTTCGTGCCCCGATCCGGGAAGATCCCACATGCCACGGAGTGGCTGGACCCGTGAGCCATGGCCGCTGAGCCTGCGCATCCGGAGCCTGTGCTCCGCAACGGGAGAGGCCACAGCAGTGAGAGGCCCACGTACTGCAAAAAGAAAACAAAACACACAAAAAAAAATCTATTTGGTCAAAGTGTTGAGAGAAAACAAGGAAAATATATTTACAATAACATCTAATAGTTCTCTTGAAAAAAGTCTAGAGTTATTGCTTACAAGCTGGACTTATTTTAGTTATTATGGAAAACTTGTATCTGAATTTTGACTGATTTGGGTCCTTAAAATTGAGAGTGTGGTTTTCAGAGAATCAGCACAAGCCCTTGTATTTCTAAAACATAATGGTAACAAGTGTGTTTATCCCACCTGATTTTCCATCTCACATGTCAGGACTACTATGGATGAAATATTTTTCTTCCCTTTAAGAAACCTGTACACCTGGGAATGGTATGGCATTGTGGTTAAAGGCACAGGTTTAGGAATCAAATAGAACGTTCAAATACTGGTCCTCTCTTGATTTATCTTTCTGTGTTTTAGTTTCCATTTTGATGATAAAAGAATAATATTTGATCTTAGAGTTTTGTTGTGAGAATTAGAATATATTTAAACCTCTTGGCACAACACTGGTACATAAACAAAGTTCAGTAAACAGTAATTTCTGCCAAAAAAAACCAAAAAACAAACCAAGACAGGTAGATATCTATTAACATGTCATTTACTTATATGCAAAGGAAACAAAAAATAACTTAGTAATTATTATTAATTGATTTCATTTAGTAAAAACAGTATCAGGATTCATAGGAGAAAAGAAGGGGAGAAAGGAAAACCATAGAGAGTTTGAGAACAGTAAGTTTTGGATAAATTGGTGAACACCTAAGGGCTAATCAAGGTGTTCTGCTCTTGGGCAGATGGATGAGCACCAAAGAAAATAATGTCAGTTTTTTTATAAATCCTCCAGGAGATCATAATTATTTTGCTGTAGGTTGGGGGCTAGGACACCTGAATGTATGATGTCTACTGGCATCCTTTGTTAGCACCTTCATATATGTTATACCAGGTCTGTACCACCTCCCTGACCAAAATTTCTTTCCCTACTTAAAATTCTAAATGCATTCCTCTGTTCTGCTAGCTTATGGTCCTCTGTACTTTCCTAGGCAGTACTCAACTACTTTTGTAATTATAAATTTACTTTTTGGTTGATTAGGGGCTGTCTTTCCCCACATCCACAAGAACATGGATCTTTCCTGCTTTATTCCTTGCTGCATGTTCAGCACGTGACACATAGTAGGTGTACATGGTGAGGGAGGGAGGGAGCTAGGAAAGGAGGAAGGCAGGTAGGCAAACAAACAGGCAGGTACAATGTGACACAAGACAGGTAAAATAAAGTTCTGTGATAATTTGGATTTGGTGAATGGGAATTAGAGAAAGCTTCAAGGAAGAAGTGCCATTTTATCTGAGCCTTCAAGCATGGGTAGAATTTAAACATTCCCACCGGGAAAGCATGGTACATGGTATAAAATATGTCTCAGTTTCTCTAGAACATAAGGTCTCCGAGGGGCATTGTAAGAGTTGAGGCTGGAAGGGTGTGGCAGGCATGTCAGACTAAGCCATCTGACAGTGAGGAGCCCCTGGGGGGTCTGGGTTGGAGATGAGACACACTCCGATGTGTGCTTTAAAAATTCAAGTTTGGTAAAGTGTAAAAGCTGAACGTGAAGGGAAAAAAGTCTGACACAGGAAGGCGACTTAATATGGGCTAAGTTATTCTTTCTATTATTTCTGTAACAGTAGAGTAGTTCTATTTGCACAGGCAAATAGCCTACCAAACATTCTGAGTTTACTTGATTTAGACAAATGATGATGATGCTCAATTCTTCAAGGAATTTTTCATGAAACAAAATCACCAAGATGAATAATTAGAATACATTGAAGACTACTGAAGCTTTTTCTATACATGCATTTATCTATGTCTGGCTGGCATGCAAATGAGAGCTTCTACTCAAAATCCAGGGAATTAAATCATGGACTTCACAAGAGTAGATAAACCCCAAAAGAGGCATGGAGGTCATGAATATGTAGACCTCTTTATTTAAATTAGAAAGACAGACAAATCCCATTTTGAGGAAACTCTTGGTGATTTCCAAGTTTATGTGGTTAATAATAGTAGCATTCACTGTGTAGCTTCCAGGTTCTAACTACAGAACAAGGTTATTAGATACATCATTTAATTGTCATGTAAGGTAGGTGTATTAGTCAGGGTTCTCCAGAGAAGAAACAGCCTACATATATAAGGAATATATATTTAAGGAATTGGCTTATGGGATAATGGAAGCTGAGAAGTCCCACAACCTGCCCTTGGCTAGCTGGAGATCCAGGAAGGGTGATGGTATAGTACAGAGGTGGAGAACTGGTAGTCCCATGGTTTAATTCCAGTTCAAGCCTGAAGCCCTGAGAACTGGGAGCGCTGATAGTGTGAGTTCCAGTCGAAGAGCAGAAGACCCAGGTCTCAGCTCAAGCATCAGGTGGAGAGAACTCAACCTTCCTCCACCTTTTTGTCCTATGTGGGTCCTCAGCAGGTGGGGTGGTGCCCACCCACATTGGGGTGGGTCATCTGTTTTAGTCAGTTCACCAATTCAAATGCTCATTTCTCCCAGAAACACCCTCACAGACACACCCAGAAAAAATGTTTAGCCAGATATCTGGGCATTCCATGGCCCAGTCAAGCTGCTACAAAAAAAATAAACCATTACAGTAGGTAATATTTTTTTCCATCTTTCAGATGATTTAGTGAGATTTTATAGAGGTTACACAGCTCATAATCGGCAGGCAGGTCCAAGACTACACCTTAGTATTACTCACACCCTCTTTACTACTAGTCTAGAGGCTCCTTCCTTTGCCTGGTAAATAGCTCCTTAATATTTTAAAAGTTTTGTTTCCAGCCAATCAGCTTACCATGAATTCTATTAAATTTAAACACATACATACACACATACACACCTGTCCCTACCAGGTTCTGACCCCAGTGCCACCATCGTCCTCAGTCCCATTTCCTCCTTCTGAAGGGCATTTTCTGCCTCCAGGGAGTAATAGGGATCCTCAGCTCTTCAGCTTCTTCATCCTGCCCATCCCTGACGTGGTCCTGCCCTGGGCCACCTCTGTCCTCTTCCTACCCCGTCACCTCCTCTCCCTCCACCTTCACCACCATAGGCAGTGGCTGGCTGCTTTGTTGTCATGAGGGTGGATGTGATAGTAGAGCCTTGTCACATCACCCTTCTACCAACAAGGGTGTGATAGGGGTGGGTGGCAGTGACAGACGGTGAAGGCCCTGGAGGTAATGGTGGGAACAGCCGAGGGGCCAAAGGAGGACCAGGATACAGCTGCCACCAAGGAGGATGGTGTCTGCAGAGGAAAGGGTGGCTGACATGAGGTCCTGCACCAAGTGCTGAGAACATTCCTGTTCTCATGGGACTGACA
The DNA here is from genome assembly GCF_949752795.1 of Hyperoodon ampullatus. Classification (NCBI taxonomy): domain Eukaryota; kingdom Metazoa; phylum Chordata; class Mammalia; order Artiodactyla; family Ziphiidae; genus Hyperoodon; species Hyperoodon ampullatus. The sequence goes on from NC_136919.1 coordinate 50,839,329, forward strand.
TTCTAGGGGACAAGAAGCAAGAGATATAAGTAAAAGCTATAGAATCTATAGCCGTGTGCTTTGGGGAAATTTTCACCCTGCTGTAGTGATGGGACCTCCTCCCAGTACAGAGTGCAGAGTGCTTGGTATAACTACATGGGCAATAATTAAGCCAAAATAAAGACTTTCAGACAAACACAACACTGAGAAAATTCATGGTCAGACGACCCCGACTACAGAAATGTTAACATTTCTGTTATCATATTCCTATATGATATCAGGCCAAAGATCTTCAGATCTGCACAAAGAAATTAAGAGAGTGATAAAGGAAATTTTTTTAAAGGTAAAAATTCATTTGGGTATGGCATTCTGGGTGGAAAGTTGTTTTTGTTTTCTTCCAATATTTCAGAGACTTTGTTCCATTGTCTACCATGTGCATTTTCATTGTTTCTCTCATACATACACAAATACACATGCACACACATACAATTATATATACCACTGGTCACCATCCAAATAGGAGTCTCCTAGTAGACTTGTTTTATGTCTGGTCTTATAACTGTCCTTCTACAGCAAAATCATTTCATTTTAATAAAGAGGCAGAAATGTTTTAAAATTGCTGTTGGTGCAGTTATTAACAAAGAGTGCTTATAAACAGAACAGCTGACTTTCACTGGGTGCATTTTAAGCAATCTGCAATCTGTATGTATTATGCATGTATCCCACATTACTATTATTAGTTCTTCTTTCAGCTGAGGAAACCGAGTTTTTAGGTCAGTTTTCACTGGTTCATGACTGATCTGCTGAAGGTAAAGTTGGACCTAAGCCTGGCTCCCTTTGGCTTCAAAGGCTGAGGTGACAACAACACTCAAATGCCCATGTGATATTTAGCATTTCCGAGCCCTAGGGTTTTGTTTGTTCAAATAAAGATTTCTAATGTATCTAAAGGGCCAGCAGTGGCACTGTGTTTGACAAACCCAGGCGGGAATAAAAAATAAAGACGGAGGAGTTTACAGTTTCTGTGACTGCACCAAATGTGGGCCATATGAAGAAAATTTCATTTGATAAATTCCTTCCGGAGAGAAAATGCCTTTTGGAGAGAAAATGCCTTCTTCATAGCTCAAAAATTGGTGTGGCTAACATCTGTGGGTTACACTCATTTTACTTAATAAAGTCAACTCTAGAAAAAAGTAGTCTTGAAAGACTATATTATAAAAAGTTGTTCTGATTGATTTATTTGAACCAAAGACACTATTGCTCTGTGTAATTTGATTTTTACATGTCATAAGGGAAAAATAAGAGCAAAGTACAATATGTCATATGTCTAGAGTCCCTCAACATGTCCATAACATGTTCACATAGAAAATGAGAAAGCAAACCATGATTTACTTAGGATAGGCTAACTGCTGTCAAAAATGTATAAATAAAAATACGCAATTAGACCCAACAGAAGTATATTTCTTGCTCAAGTAAGGTTTCTTAGGCAGGTAAACAGATTAGCAGAGCAGTCCTCCTCTGTGTAGACATTCAAGCATGTCAGGGAGACTGACAGAAGCTCTGTTTTTTTCTATACATTCCTTCTAGAGCCTCCTGGGGAATCACCACCAATCCAGGCAGCTGGAAGGGGACAAGAGCAAAGAGCATCACAGGAGTTCTCAGGGTCGGGTCTTCAAGTAGCGTACATCACTTTCACTCATATGCCTTTGGCTAAAACCCAACCACATGGCCATGCTTAACTGCGAGCGTGTTCTGGAAATGTGGTCAATGGTGGCCAGCACTTCCCTGTGAGAACTGTGTGCTACAGAAGGGAGCACAGCTATCTAGCAGACGGTCGGCCATCTATGTCACAGCCCACAACCAAGTTTTGTCATCCAGAAGGTGGTAAGATACAAGGAAATATGACAGAATTATGACAGCTAGGATTTATTGAACACTTAGACAGCAGACACTGTGTTCAAGCTCTTGACCTCAAGATTAGTTTTAAGGTTTTAGTGTTTTTTTTTTTTAATTAGTCCAGGCTGCAGCGGGAGAGTGGGGAGACAGCAGTCAGGGCTCGAGTAGCCAGGGAAGCCTTCTGTTGCACACATCAGAGCCATTCTCAATCTGAAAAACTGTGAGCTGTTCAAAGAACTGTCATACTTACATCTAATTTGAGCCTCACAATGGCACAGTGAAGTAGGTAAGACAAGTCTTATTGCCATTTTGAGGAAAGTGAAACCGAAGTCCAAAAAGGTCAGAGGCTCTATCTAAGGTTCCCCAGCCAATGAAGACTAGACTCTACTCCTGACCTGTTAGGTGTAATCTAGTATAATTTCTCCCATAGCTCACTACTCCCTGGGCACTTGTAGCTGAATGCAGTTGTCCAAAGGTCAATGAAATGAAGACCTTTCCGAGAAAAGGTATTGCTTGATTTTTGGCCAGTAGTGGCGTGTGTTTTGCTTGACTGCTACGGAAATTTTTAGCATTCGAGTTGAAAAATACACTCCTGCCAACCTTTATTGTGACAGCTGAGTGAGAGGAAAGACCTTTGAATTGGAGGTAACAGAGGAGCCGGGATCGTTTAGACTAGGATGAATTAGTTTGCTGACATCCTGGAGACCCTAACACATAAGCAGCATCCTGGAGAGAATGTTTTATTCTACTGGCTGGTCACCTAGATGATGCTGTTCTGTCCTCTCTGAGACGTAGAGGCTACAGAGACCTGTCCCTTGGAGGATGAACTGGCTTCCACAGGCCCTGAAGCTAGAGGTCTGTTTGCCTGTGCTATTGATCATGCAGTGGACTTCAAGTCCTTTCTGGCCTTCTGGAATTAGAACGAGGCTTCCATCTCATTCTACTCAATTTTCTGATGAAAGGGTAATATTCTACAATGAATGATTACCAAGCCACCCCTGGCCTGAGCTTCAAGTCACTGAAACCCTTATAAGTAATGTCCTCCATAAAGTACAAAGTAAATCAGAACCTTCCTTTACAAGATCTTACAGACCTTTAAAAACCTCATAATGAACACGGGCACTACAGAGTAGCATAGTAGCATATCAAGCCCAGATTGAAGGATAATGTTTTCCTGACACTAATATAACTTAGGCCTTTTTTACACTGAACCACCTTTTCCAGTAAATAGTGCTAGAGCAACTGGATATCCATTGGCAAAAAAAATCTTAAAAATTAATTTTAACCTAAACCTTATACCTTATATAAAAATTAACTCAAAATGGATTATAGACGTAACTATGAAACAAACCAGAAAACAAAAAACAAAACAGGGGAAATCTTTGAGAACTAGGGCTATGCAGACTTCACATTAAAATTATGATCTATAAAAGGACAAACTGATCAATTGAACCTCATCCAAATGAAATACTTTTTTATTCTGTGAAAGCCCATATGTAGAACATGAAGTGACAAGTTACAGACAGGAAGAAAATATTTGCAGACTACATATGTAACAAGAACTAGTATCCAAAATATATAAAAAATTCTCAAAACTCAACAGAAAATAATACAATTAGACAATGTGCAAGAGACAAAGAAAATGAAGAGACATTTCAGTGAAAAAGATATGCAAATGGCAAAGAAGCACATGAAAAGCTGTTCAACATTATTAACCATTATAAATGCAGTGAGGTCTCACCACACATCTGTCAGAATGGCTACAATAAAAAATAATGAAAACACTGAAATGCCAGCAATGAAGCAGTGGGAATGTAAAATGATAAACATTCTGAGAAAAAAAAAGTTTGGCAGTTTCTTAATAACTAAATATGCAACTACTATATGACCCAGCAAAGTCACCCCTGAGTATCTGTCCTAGGGAAATGAAAAGTTAAATCCATACAAAAAGTCTGCTACATGAATGTCTGTAGTAGCTTTATTTGTAATAACCCAAAACAGGAGTCAGCTCAGATGTCCTTCAAGGAATGAATGGTTAAATAAACTGTAGTACATACATACCATGGAATACTACTTAGCAATAAAAAGCAATGAACTATTGATACACACAATACTTAGATAAATTGACACACGCAAAAACTTAGATGAATCTCCAGGAATTAGTCAGCAAAAAAGCCCATCTTGAAAGGTTACATACTGTATGATTCCATTTGTATGACATTTTTGAATTGACAAAATTTTAGAAATGGAAGACAGATTAGTAGTTGCCAAAGTTTGGGACTGGAGGAGGTACGAAATGGGGACAGGACGCAGTCAGTGTGGCCATAAAAGAGCAAGGAGAGATACTAATAGTGTTGGAATTGTTCAGTATCTTGACTGGTGGTGGATACACAAACCTATGCAGGTGATAAAACTGCATAGAATTTAGTACATACAGAGACACAGAGACACAGACACATAGGAATGACAGGTGAAACTGGGGAAATCTAATGATCAGTGAATTGTATCAATGTGACTATCTTGGCTGTGATATTATACGCTAATTTTTCAAAATGTTACCACTGGTGGATATAGAGAAAAGTATACAAGGGATCATTCTATATTATTTCTTACAACTGCATGTAAATCTGTAATTATTTCGATAAACAGAAACTTCTATTGAAAAAATGTCTTTTGCAACCCACTCCCGATTTAGCTTCTTCTCACTTCTCTCATTACCTTGTAATTTAAAGAACCTAGCAAAGAAGTCAGAGGAGGAGTATTTGATGTTTCTAAATGAGGGTCCCCTCCTATTTGCAACTTCTCCTGGGTTCTTTATCATGTGATGCACAGCATCTGCCAATTAGCCGTTTAAATGCTTCCAGATGGACCCAACTGCTTCAGCTATCTCAGCACCAAGGCTATCACTTAAAGTCAAACGTTTCCTCCCCATTGCCCAGCATCCATACATCAAAGATGAGCTACATACAGCCCCATATGGCAAACAGGTGATTATTTATAACCCAGTCACAAAGGGGCCTATAAAAATCCTTCAACCAAAAAGAATACAAAATGACAGCAGACGGCCCTATCCTAAAGTGAAGAATAAAGGATGGTAAGTAGAAGAGTTAAACAAAAGAACATAAAGGATCACAATAGGAAAGCCAATCTTCTACCTCTTCAGCTAGATAAGGGCATTGCTCACCTCAATTCCATTTGAGCCCAGAAACCATGTCAATCATAAGACAGGCTAGAACTTGGTACAACACCACAAAGGGATACTGCCAGGCTATTGGAGGGGAATCATATATTGCTCAGCTCCCCACCCTCCAACAAACAGAAGACAATGTAGTGTTCATAGGACCCAAAACCCTGAATTTACACATGAAAATGAACTTGTAGACAGATGCCTGGTAGTTTGTTAGACTCCCATTTGGACTTCTTTGGCAGCAGGATCAATAGCATCATGAGGGTGAGGAAGGTAGAGGTTTCATCTCAGAATGTGTGCAAATGAAGCCTCAGTAGCTCCAACCGTATCTCTGCAAGCTGAGCCATGAGTGCCACCAGAACCACAAGACCTCCATTATCATAGTATCTTGATGGTCTCATCTGCTGTCCCTGGCTGCAATAGGTGAAGGACTAAGGACTTTGGATTTCAAATAAAATTTCAAAACTCCCTCCTCCCTAGTTTAAGGAGCCCAGCCCAGCTAGTAGGCTTTCACAAAGGTTAGGGAGATTATGAGCATCATTCATTCAAAATTTTGAGGAGTATGTAAATCAGAGTATGCCCAGCAAAGAGCTTATGACAGAAAACCATTCATAAGCCAGAGAAGAATCCAAATGGTCAAAAAAAAACACAGAGCCCAAAAGAAATGGCGAGCACCACATGAAAACATCAGAGATCAAAGTATCAGAGAGATGAACAAGAAGCAATAGGCACAGTATAAATGAAAGAGGGCCTTGAGCCCTTACCGGGAACATACCTTCTAGATGGAGCCATCTTGGTGCCTGCAGATGCATTATGGGTGGGAAGGCCACCTGTAATATAGGACCAGGGATAAGAAGGTAAACACAGGAATAATTAAAATCTATGCAAAACACCTGTATGCTCAGTGAACTGAGTACACCTGTGTATTCAGCTCAGCTAGTCCCTGGGGAGTGCTAGACTCAACAGTTTATAACCACTTAGGAACTCCAGCCATGGACTCCTTCTAAGTTCCACTGGGAGTTCCTAGAAACAGCTAAGTCACACGGGAACAAAAAGATTAAGAAGGTTTCAACATATACTCTCCAAATCAAGTGTCTTTTTATAAAGAATCAGTTGTCTTATCAAATCTGCTATCAGGTTTGGGGAAAAGAGCAAAGTCCCCGGAAGTCCCATAAGCAGATGAGCGTACCATGACCCTGCTATATTGTAAAAGCAGGTACACGCAGAAAGTAATAACATTAGACTGGAGAAGTTCTGAATATTAGAATAAGAAGGCTAGCAATGAGTGGGCTATAGGTGAAATGTCTGGCAATCTTTTCTTTTTCTTAATTTATTTATTTGTTTGATTATTTATTATTTTTGGCTGTGTTGGGTCCTCGTTGCTGCATGTGGGCTTTCTCTAGTTGCAGCGAGCGGGGTCTACTCTTCGTTGTGGTGTGCGGGCTTCTCATTGCGGTGGCTTCTCTTGTTGCGGAGCACGGGCTCTAGGAGCGCTGGCTTCAGTAGTTGTGGTATGTGGCCTCAATAGTCGTGGTGCACGGGCTTAGTTGCCCCACGGCATGTGGGATCTTCACGGAGCAGGGTTTGAACCCGTGTCCCCTGCATTGGCAGGCGGATTAACCACTGCACCACCAGGGAAGTCCCATGTCTGGCGATCTTCACATGGCCAGGCTGGCAGAGGAGGCAGGCTCTAGGATGCTCATGTCAGGAAGCATTTCTTCAAGGCAGATATGGGTAACTGAGGCGGTGGAAGAAGGCAGCAGGCAGCATTAAAAGGTTCTCACATTTCTCTCATTGGCTCTTGGGACAAGGAACTATCTTCAGAGCAATCATGGGTGGCAAAGCATTTCTATCCCCTGCAGATATAGATTTAAGCAATTGCAGAACAGATATTCCCCAGAGACAGGAAGTGTTATCAGAGAGAAATTCAAAGCAAGGATATAATTCCGCTGGGCATTCATGAAAAAAAAAAAAAAAAAAAACTAGTAGCCTTATTGTTCCTTTGGGGCAGGTTTGATTCTCCAAGGATAACACCCTGTTCAATGAAGAAATTCATGACTATTGCCATGGGACCTGAGGCTAAGTACCAGAGAGCACAGCTGCAATGAATCAAGCACAGGGGCACCACTTGAGAAAGAGGTAAAGAAGTCAAGGGTTACCAATGCAAGAGTATAATAGCAGTAAGAGGTTTACAAAAGCCCACCTGGGTCACATTAGGTGTTGCTGCTCAGATTTAAAGCCATGCTATTATCTAAGGAAAAGAAAGAAACACATTCTAAATGAGCTGATTCAATCAAAGCACGACTTCTCTCCCCTGAAGGAGCTGCTCAAACAGAAGAGGGCAGCTGTTCCATGTCCTGTTTCTTAAAATCTTCACATTTAAATTCCTCTGCCTGGGAATTCCCTGGCGGTCCAGTGGTTAGGACCCCGTGCTTTCACTGCCGAGGGTGCGAGTGCAATCACCGTTCGAGGAACTAAGATCCCGCAGGGTGTGGCCAAATTTAAAAAAATAAAAAATAGGGCTTCCCTGGTGGCGCAGTGGTTGAGAGTCCGCCTGCCGATGGATGCAGGGGCCACGGGTTCGTGCCCCGGTCTGGGAAGATCCCACATGCCGCGGAGCGGCTGGGCCCGTGAGCCATGGCTGCTGAGCCTGCGCGTCCGGAGCCTGTGCTCCGCAACGGGAGAGGCCACAACAGTGAGAGGCCCGCGTACCACAAAAAAAAAAAAAAAAAAAAGAAAGCTCCTTAATTGGTCCTCATCATTTATTTCACTTCTTGCTCCAGCTTTGGGAACTAGCTCTTTGTAATCTTAGATATAACTGTTAGAAAAGTATTCCTTGTAACTGGAGTGACCTTACAATTTATTATTCAAACTGGTACACTTAGAGAGTGAAACAAGGTGCTATTCGTAACCACCCTGGGCAGCAGGCATAAAGCCATGAACTTGGGTTACCTCAAGCGAACTGCGATGTAGAGTCACCCTACTTGCAGCAACTCAATCCTATCTCCCAAGAACTTTTACCCATTTATCCTCAGTCTCCCTTCGAAGCCATAAACATCAGCCTAATTTCATTTGGTACTCTTTGAAAATTAGAAAAGAGCTATTCTGACCTCCCTCCTGGCTCTTTAACCATTTCTTACCTGGAATCTTAATATGTAAAACAGAATCAAATGTGGTTGAAAGGAGTGATGAGCCCAGGCTCCACCTACTGACTTCCCTTTGGCCCTTGGGAGGGTGCCTGAGGCACCTCCGATAGAATCCTAGGAATTGGTAGTGAAAACTAAGCTGACTAGGTGGGCATCACCAGATGACCTTTCCATAGTAAGTTTAGAATTCTTGGATGACTCTGCATTTTGAATGCAGGAATAAGATGGCAAGGGAATAAATAATATTAAATAGGATTATAGTTCCCAGTTTTTCTACATTAAAAAATTATATATTAAGTATATACAAAATTGTTACATTGGAAAATATTTTTAAAAATAGCAATACAACCAACACCCAAGTGACCACAAACAAGTTAAAGAGAGAGAATGTTAGCATTGTTTTGGAAAGCCCCTTTTACTCTTCCTCTTCCCGTGTCCCTTCTCTCTCCCAACCCTCCATCCCAAAACGTGACCACTCTATGGAATCTGTGTGTGTAATTCCTTTCACAGTTTGCTGGGATATCTTGAGCTGAGGGCCAGGAAACTCTGGGTGAGGCAGGGGATGAGATCCCCACTAACACTGTGCAAGCAGCTCTCTGTCCTGCATAGCCCACAGTTAGCTGACAAGTCTTCGAGGCAATTTTCCTAGAACTGTCTGAATGAATAGATAAAGACCCTGGACTTGGCTATTTCTCAAGCTGCTTTGATGTAGCTAATATAGAAATGCCAATTCCATACAGCTGTGCAGAACGCTGAGCCTTTTGACTGAGGAGACGGGTGAATCTGGTACAGAAAACCTTCACAAACCAGTGACTGTCACAGTGTTTTATGCCCAGAAATTGACTGTGGCAGCCTTTTAAAAGAAAAATGAGCTCATTTAAATCAGAAAGCTAACTGAAAGCAGGAGTTAACATGAGAAGAAAATTGGAGAGAGAGAGAGAAACCTAAGGCATGGCCCAGCTCCTTCAGTTGTGTTTTTTAAGATCCTGTGTTTTGCCTTACACAGTCCTTGCCCACATGTTACTTAGATGTTGTCTGAGGAGAAGACAAATTCAGGGAATAATTATATGATGAACAAGGCAGGATGCTGTTGAACTTCTTCATTCCCAAGTGCTAAACTGTACCACAGGCCACTGGAGAATAGCATAGTGCCATGTAACAAGGGAGTGACCGGGAGGTGGAATGAGTGAACATAAAAGATACTTGGAAAGGGAAAGATCACTTTGGCAGGCATCAGAGAAATCTTCATAGAGGCAGCAGCCTTTGAGCTGGGCCTTGAACATGGGGTACAGATGAGGAAATGAAGAGTGAAGGTGTGTTACACTAATAATGAAAACAGCTGGCATTTATTGTGTGCCAGGTGCTCTGGTTAGCATTTGATGTGCATTATTTCATTTCCTCCTCCCAACAACCCTGTGAAGTATAATTATGCCCATTTTAGAGACAAAGAAACTGAGAGTCAGAGATTAAGTAACTTGTCCAAGATCACACAACTAGATAGTAGCAGTCAGAATTCAAACCCAGGATATGTGACTGAATAGCCAGCAGGATGCTTCACTGCCTAGGTAGAGGAACAGCAGGAGAGGAAGCCCAGACATGGGAGGAAACAGGCTAATTGTCAAGGAGTCAGTAAGGATTGGTCACATTGAGGAGGTGACAGGGTGTGGGTGTTTGGACAAGTCATTCCTCCCCGGATAAATCTTTAAATATCTGCCCCATCCCCTGCACCCTGCACACAGAGACGCTCAAGATTGCTTGTTAAATTTAATTGGCAATGTAAGGAAAGGCCACAGCATGAGAAGCAATGACATAATTGGGATTCTTTGCCTATTATATCTCCTAGTTGACTAATATTTTGAAGTTTAACAGGGCATGAACAGGTTTATATGGAGAAAAATGTCTTAAATACATCAATACAAGTTGGGAAAATAAAGGATAACACAAGAAGGAATGTATGAGTAGACTTGTAAGAGGTGTGAAATCATCTTTTATTCACCTATTCATTCAACACACATTTCATTCAACACGACCAACCTGATTGGTCACTTTGTATTAGTCCCTGTGCTGGGGATGTGGGCCCTTCTGAAGGTGCAAAACAAAAGGATATAGGTTTCCACTAAGCTTTATAACAAACTGGAATATTCCAGTCACCACCTGCACCATGTATGGAACAATGGGTGTTTATCAAGCCCCTACTATGTGCTGGGTGCTCTACAAGATGATAAATATGCATTCCTATCCTCAAGTACTTCCAAGGGGAGGTAAACAGGTGAACAAAGAATTGCAGCACAATGCAATGAGTGCCGCCTAAAGGGAGTTCATAAACTAAAACAGATATCTGTACCAAAGAAGGATATAAAATCCTGATCTGGTCTGTGTCTATTGAGTTCACTCAGAAGAAGTTCAGAAGTTTTCTGTTGGTTGACTAAGTTCATCTCCTGGACTCCTAGGACCGGATCAGTAGATCTCTTACAAAACCTTGCAGTTCTAGGATTCTGAGGCTGCACTCCCCCAGTTGTTGAAAAATCAGGGCACATGGGCCAGAAGAGGAAAATAATACAAGAGTAACAGAACACAGGGACCCTCAGAATGGCTAAGCAAACCAGGGAAGGCTCACTAAGAGTTATGTCTTTTTTTTTCTTTTTTTTGACAAGGCACCAAATAGAAAATGTTCATTTATTCATAAGCAGGTTAACGTTCCAATTTCCCAATATTAAGGTAATTGTTTTTGCCTAATTGCTATATTCCCATATGTCAGTGGTGGTCCACTGAACGTCAGATTACATTATACAGAAAATGTAAATTCAAGTAGTTGTGTCCCATCAGTTTCTTAGAAAACAAAATTCAAAAAACAGTCAGAAAGTTCAATTGCATGTATTTAGAAGAACAATTCCAAACCAAAGCTCAATGATCACATACAGGAAGGATTATAACAGCAAAGACAATTACTTCATTAAAATTACTGAAAGAAGACTGGTTTCGGGCTGTAGCTTACTAGGTGGTGTGATATTATGCCAGTCACTCTTTCAGGGCCTCAGTTCTTTCATCTGTGAAATAAGGGGATTGGCCAAAAATTCCCATGTGATATTATAAAAACCTAGCAATTTACAATCATAGTCAAGGGATGGCAAATATTTTGGCCTCAGATGACACCGTCAGTGGATTGGTGTTTATGAGCTGTCTGGGAATGGAGAAAGAATCTGAGGACCGGTCTAACCTTAGAGGGAAAAAGCCAAGGACTTTAATACTGTCTAGATGGGACAAGTGGGATGAGGGGCACACAAGAGCCATTTTTGTTCTGATTGAATCCTCAGATTTTTTTTCAAATGATCTCCCAAACTCATTTTATTGAGTAACTTTTCTCTGACGAAAATTTAAAGAAGTGTTATTACTTATTTAACAACTTTATTTCACTTGCTTAACATCAAACATTTGGTAAGTAGCAGATCTGGGATTCATATCCAGATCAGTTGGATGCTTTGAAATGCTAAGAGAAAGAGTAAAAAAAATATTAAAATTCAAAGAAAAAAAGAGAGATCACATAACATTCACCAATGCCTTTCTGTCAAGGAAGATGATTCTATCACTCAGAATTTCTGGTTGTAGGGGAAATACTCTGTAAGTAACAATTATTCTTACTGAAGAGAAGAGAAGCCCATGTATTCTCACATTTTTTAAACTAGAAAACTTGGACCCTGAGTGGTTTCGGGACATGCAATGGTCACAGAACAAATTAGTAGATAACACAAATTCTAAGTTGAATTTTTCTCACCTATCATCTGTACTCTTTTTTTTAATATTGATAATTATTTTGTCATCTTGCATCTTGTATCTAAAAGAAATTAAAGTGGCTTACAAAAGTGCCTATAATGCAGTGAGATCAACAAACACAAAAATAAGACAAAAAGAAATCTATTACTTAATTTTATCATACTCAGTGCTGTCAAATTGATTGTCCAGAGTATAATTTATTTCATATAACTATGCTTCTCAGTGATGCCCCAAAGTCCTTATTGTCTTTCCCTAACTGCCCTTCCAAATCTGTATTCCAGTTGCACTATTCTACAATTCCCCGTACACAGTACAGCACATACTCATTAGGGAATGTCTGATCACCATGCAAGTCATCTCCCCTTATCTAGGAACTTCTAGATCTTCCCCAGGAAGCTGTATATGTGTGCCTTCACTCACCTAGCAGTAGTTCCTGAAACTGACATAATGTAGGGCAAGATTATTCTCTTCAATTAAAGAGTTGGGAGTAGCCATAGTCCACTGTGTGAATGAAGATGCAGAGAAAGCAAGTCTGTTCAGACATGAATGAAGGAGAAATAGAAAGAACTCCCTGGGTTCCTGATTGCTTCCCAACCCTGATTCCAATTCCTTCCTAAGGCCTGGCTGCATGTCTGCCTTTGTGTTCTCCCAAAACACCCCTGAATCCTTAGAGTAATTAATTTCTGCTATCTCTTAAGTTTACTCTCGTTAATTAATCTGCATCCCTTTCTGTGGCTTATGTCTTATTCCACATCTTGCCTCAAGTCCCTGATCAAGACAACTTCCTTCAGAAAGCTTTTTCTGATTCCCCCCAGACAGAAGTGATGTTTTCATCCCATGAATTCCTACTGTACTGCATCTATATATTTCTTATGACATAACTGCCGTAGAGCATACTTTCAGGATTATACATCCTGTTTTTTTACCATAATTTCTAAGTCTCTTGTAGAGAAAGATCCATGCCTTATTCATTTTTGTAATTTCCATATACCAAGTAGAGCAGAAGTGAGTGACTGTCAACTTTATTAAAAAAAAAAAAGATGAATGAATGAACACGTTTTATTCATTCTCTACTGTTGAGCAATTCCCTAAACCTCTCTCCTCCAGGCTGGTATTACAGAAGTGGAGATTTGATCAGCCAATTTACCCAGTTAATGTGAGCAATGTAGACAGACAAATAGGATCACTGCGGCCCACAAATCTACTCTGGGGCCAGAATGATGCTGTCTGGTTGTCAATATTGATCACGTTTAATTAGAAAATTTCCACATCTCTGCTATTCTTAGTACTGTGTGGGCATCACCTGAAAGCAAAGGGATGACAAGCCGTTCCGAGCATCTGCAGTCTTTATGTAATAAACATGTTTTCAGCTGAGAAAATTTGTGCCTGTTTCTGAGCAGTATCTCAGAGCCTTTTAGAATTTCATCTCTTTTCCCCACACCAACTTTCTTCAGTGGTTAGGATGAGGGAACTATTAATGTATAATTCCTAGAGTTATTAAAGTCATGTTAATTTCTGTTAATTCATACCATATGAATGAGCATTCACAGAGTGGATTTAGAGTAGGGTTAAAAATCAAGATTAGGGTTTAAGAAATAATCCCTCCAGGAACAGAATGCAGTCATTTAAGGTGCACTGTGACTCTGTGAAGTGGGTCATTAACCTGTCAGGGACCTATGTCTGTTCCAAACACCTCTTGTCTTTCATGACCCTATCAGAGCCCTTTCCAGATGAAAGCATAGCTGTAATCACTGTGTTTTATGCCCTACATTCAGTTTCTCAAATGGCAGATTACTCTCATGGTGTGACTTGCTATTTGATCTGTCTGTATCTATGTTGACGCCCCATCAGAACTGGAAGAAGCCTGTCAGTAATTGTTAACAGAGGGTTAGAGCAACAAACATGCAAGTATTCATTTTGCCAGTCTCTGTAATTTGAAATGGTCATTTAGAGATAACCAATTTGCTCATCTTGGTGTTCAGGCTTAAGCATGTGACATTTGTATGGAGCTGCTGGTAAATAAATCTCAATGGTGGAACACTCCATTGTTATTATCACGAATAAACACCAAGGATTAAAATTCAATATCTATGGCATTTTCTTATCTTCGATTACTGACTAGGGGTATGCTTAAATTATGAACCTGTAAGAATTCATCTGTGTTTTGAAAAGGCATATTGGAAAAGCATTATTCTCTATCCCTAAAACAAACAATTGATTGTCATACCTGCTATAGTTTTAAAGTCTCTTTTTACTTGAAAGGAACAAGTCATAAAATTGGTGAGAGACAGGTTGGGAAGTAGAATCCTTCCTTAACCTGACACTTTTTTTTCTTTTTTTTTTTTTTGCTAGCTAGAATAGAAAGTGGAAGGTACAAAAAACCACACACAAAACAGATTTTTTTAAATCACCATGATACTACTGTGCTGGAAGAACCAAGGTTAAAATCTCTGTTTTACAGTCTTTCATTTTAATATACATAAATAAATATATAAGTGTGATTAAAATTTATACTTAAAATTAAAGTGGTACGATACCATTTATACTATTTTGTAATATACTTTTTCACTTAACAATACAGCATAAACGTTGATCTGATCCAAACACTGACAAATTTTTCTGTAAAGGGTCAGAGAGTAAATTTTTTTAGGCTTTCTGAGCCATACGATCTTTGTCGCTATTCAATTCTACTTTTATAGCAAGAAAGTAACAATAGACAATATGTAAATGAATGGTCATGATTGCATTCCAATAAAATTTATTTACAAAAACAGGTAGCACACATATTGTGTTCATGGAATGAAAGACTCAACATAGCTAAGATCTCAATTCTCCCTAAACTGATATACAGGTTTAACATAACTCCTGCCATATTCCCAGCCATTTTTTTGGCAAATATGGACAAGGTTATTATAAAATTCACATGAAAAGATAAAGGAACTAGAAGATCTAAAACAATTTTCAGAGAATACTACAGTGGGAGGAATCACTTTGTTCAATTTTAAGATGTATTTTATAGCTACAGAAATCAAGACTGTGTGGTAGTACAAACCATATATCTAACAAAGAACTTGTTTGATTAGATATTAATACAGACCTGTCAGAACAGCTAAAATAAAAAATAATGACAATACCCAATGCTGGAAAGGATGCAGGGCAACTGAATCTTTTATGCATTCTTTGGGGGACTGTAAAATGATATAGCTACTCAGCAGTTACTTAAAAAGCTAAACATATACTTACCATCCAACCCAGCAATCACATTTCTAGGCATTTATCCCAGAGAAATGAGAACCTGTGTACACACCAAGACCTATTCACAAATGGTCACAGCAGTTTTATTGGTAACAGTCAAAAAGAGGAAACAACCATAATGCCCCCTTCAGTAGGTAAATAGTTAAACAAGATCTGATAGATCCATGCCATGGAATATTACTCAGCACTAAAAAGAAATGAACTATCAATACACCTATAGTTTAAATACATCTCAAGAACATGATGCAGAGTGAGAAAAAAAGTCTATTTCAAAAGGTAATATATTATATGATTTTACTTACATAACATTCCCAAAAGTTACAGAGATGGAAAACAGATTAATGATTGCCAAGGTCTAGACATGGTTAGGGAGAAGGGGTAGGTATGAATATCAAAGGATAGCACAGAGAGATCTTTGTGATGATGGAATAGTTCTCTATCTGGATTGTGGTTTTAATTATAGAAATCCACACACATTGCACTAACATCAATTCCCTGGTTTGATATTGTACTACAGCTATGTAAGATGTAACCAGTGGTTAAAATTAGGTGAATGATACACAGGACCTTTCTGTTCTGTCTTTGCAACTTCCTATGAAACAATAGTTATTTCAAAATAAAAAGTTTAAAAAAAAAAAAGCAGGTGGCATGCTGTTGCCATAGTTTGGCTAGAGTTTGCTATGGTCTAGAAGCTTAGATGTTTTGACAGTATTTTTATTAGCTGTATAGGATGTCTTTTGGTATATATAATTTATTTATCCATTCCTCTGTTGTTTCCAATTTTTCTCTTTATAAAACAAAAACCTAGGATATTTTATCTTTTTATACATCTATAATTATTTCCCTAGAATAAATATCTAAAATTACAGTATCAAATGTATACATATCTTTAAACTTTTGGCCTAATATTGCCAAATTACCTTCTAAAAAGTTCACATCAATTTACACCCCTATCAGCCCTGTATAAAAGTATGTACTCAAAATAGAGATCAACAAAATTTGGAGTAACTTTCAAAAAAAAAAAAAGAGTATGTATGTACTCATACACTCACCCACAAAGTAAATTATCTACAAAAAAAAAAAAAAAACACACCTCTGCACACTTGTCAAGAAGGAATATCTCACTCACCGTGTTTTTCTTTGTTTTAAGTGTATCCTCCTTTTACTTCTAGATCTTTTCTTATGCTGGCCCCTGCCTGGGACATATTCTGTCCCTTACCTAGCTAATTGGTACTCAACCAAGTCACAGGTAAGATACCACTTCCCACAGGAAGACTTCCCCAATCTTTGGTCTGGGTTAGGTGCCCTTCATTCACTTCCACAGCACCTTGTACTTCCTTTACTGTATCACTTACACTCTGTGGTCATAGCCTGTTTAATTGTGTATCTTCAATCACAGACTGTGGTCACAGCCTGTTTAACTGTGTATCTTCAATCTCTAGATCTTAATCTCTGTAGGGCTGTATCTGTCTTGCTCCTCTTTTATGCCCAGCATCAACACAATGCCTGACAAATTGTAGGTGTTCATTAAATACTTATTGAATTAATGGATGAAAAAATATATCAATCATAAGGGAGATGTTCTGCTTTTTGAGCGCTCACAACAGTATTTTAATTTTTATTATGTTTATGTATATAGATATATAATATTGTGTTTCCAGCACCATCCAGGAAAAAGAGTCCCTTACTTATGAAAATAGATATCAGATCAGTTATGGAGCTTACTCCTATAAGAGGGAGACAGACTCATCAGATTATCATAGCTTGATGACACTGGCCATGAAGATTATCCAAATAACTTTCATTGTACATTTTCCAAGCTAGTTTTTAGTTACTATTTGGTTTTTAGGCATAGACTATAGACTACCCACACTGAGAACATGCATGTATCATGCAAGCTTAAATTTCCTTGTGACAATTATATTTTTTCACTAAAAATTAACAAAGTGACATCCAATTTGTGCACCAGTTGCTTGTGAATTTTATTATTATGAGTACATTCCCCAGAGCTCTATAATCTCCCCTAGAAGGTAGCCATCACATCAATGTGCCACCAACCTCCACTCCCCCCAGGGACTGTCTTACTGTTTGCTTTCTCAAACTATAACAGGCATGATTTTAATCTCTGTGGATTTTATACCAAAGTATTTTTATTTCATTTGACTTTTTAAAAATTTCATATATTTTCTAAAACTCTTCATGAAGTCATTAACCAGCTTCTGTGCTTTTTCCTGTGTTAACCAGAATATGTTCTTTGATTGTAATTGGATTAGATCTATACTTGGAGAGGTATCTTAATGTTCCTACTCCTGATCAGATTGTTATATCTCCTCTTTGGCAAGGGGTTTGAAATCTGATTTTACTCTTTGTCAAAACTCCCTCTTTTTATCTATATGAATTTGTTCCTCGTGTATAAGGGGTTATTGCATTTAACACACCACTAATTTATCTAAGGCATTCAGGTTTATTTCAGGTAGAGTGGCTTTTAGAAAAGATCAGAAAGTATGTTTACTGGCTTAGATTTAAATCTATGTAAAACAAAATTTCTTTTTTTTTTTTTTAGCTGTGGCACGCAGGCTTCTCTAGTTGTGGTGCACCAGCTTAGTGGCAGCTGTCCCTCAGCATGTGGGATCTTAGTTTCCTGGGGATCGAACCAGTGTCCCCTGCATTGGAAGGTGGATTCTTAACCACTGAACCACCAGGGAAGTCCCTAAAACAGAATTTCTTATTTGTGAATTATATCCTGAGTCATGAACATTATAACTGGTTGCTAAGAGAGACTGTGGAATCATGTGCAGTCTGACTTGGAAATAAGAGGAAAGTCTAAAGGAGTAGGTAATATATGAGAGAGGAAATATACCAGAACCATAATCCCGTTACTAAGTTACTGTGGAACTCTGCGTTAGCCACTTAACCTCTCTGAGCCTCATTTCCTCATCCATAAACAAAGGGAGGTGGACCATACAAAGGATAAATTCCCTTCCAGTTTAGAAGTTCTGTGATTCTGTGATACAACTGGTCTACCCCCTCAACATCCAATTCCCAACTATTGAAATTTATGTTGGAAATCTATGATTTACAATCTAATCAGCATCCCCTCCCTTGGACATCAATCTATAATGTTCCTTTTTTACCCCAGACACTTTTCACTGCCTTCTACACCTCATAAGGACACCCTAACCAGACCTCACTGCTCCCCATCAGCTCCCTCTCCCTGTCGCCAAGCTTTCTCTTCCCATCCCTTGCTGCCTAATCGGACCAGCTCTCATTCTTATCTTCTCTGAGCCAGCTTTCTAACCCTATCTAAAGCAATCTTCATACGTGGAAGAAGACCCAAGGCAATACTCAAAACCTCACTCTCAAATATCATCCTCAATGTTTTATCCAAAGCTCTTCGTTTTTATTCTAACTTGAAGGAGGGACTTTAATTGAAGGACAGGGGAAAGAAAACTAACATCTGTTAAATACCAACTGTGTGCCACACCTATACATATCACATTCACTCCTTATGGCTATCTCTTAAAATAGATACTATTTGCCCTTATTTTTTTGAAGTTGAGAAAACAGATGTCCAGGGAAATTAAATAATTGCTGAGATCAAGAGGTAGTATCAGCAGAACTGGGACTCAAACTCCCAGTCCATCTGATTTGAGAATTGTTCTCTCTCCACCAGACCACACCGTTGCCTTATGCTCCATGAAGCCCCAGGGTTCTGGGGTATGATCTCAGGGGTCTCCGAGAAGAGAGGACACAAATTAGGCTCCAGCCTTGTCTTTATTCTGAGGGTGTCCAGAACGTGCCCAAGAGTATTTGTTTTGTAAATATTCCTATTTGATCTGAGCAAAAACTATCCCACTGATGTAGAAATGTTTGTATAGCTCTTGTTAAAAAAAAAAAAAACTGACCCCCTAAGCTACAGTATCACCCTTTTCTACTCATAGACACTTATTTTCATAGACAATTCAGGTGACGGGCTCAGATTAAATAACCACTCTCACCAAACACTCATCTTCTAAGAAATAACAGAGCCACCGTAGACACTCGACAATTGTTATTCTGCGCCACTCCTCCTCCAGCCCTGTCTAACCTCAGCTACATCAAAGATGACTGACTACAGGGTAGTATACTGGAATCCCATGACACTCATGGTTTGTAAAAATTCCACAGCTTCTAGAGATCTACAATTTTAATTTCATGGTTAATGTACTCAGAGCTATATCAAATCATGTACCCACCTTTTTCTATTTCTTTTTTTAAATTCTCCTGCACTTGCATCTACCCGCTTCTTTTCTCTGAGCCAGTGGATTATAATGTGTGAAAATAGAGGTTTGCATTGAGAGAGAATGGATGTACTACAAGCTCCCTGTGTGAGCAAATGGTAGATAACCAGATGTACTCCTGGCCAATGTTTTTTGAGGTAGAACATTTGGCAACTTTGCAGTCAGAGGAGGGATAATAACATCTGAAGTTAGCTACAGGGCTTAGAAGTGTCTGGCATCAGAAAGGTCAATGTGTGATCAACAGGTAAGGCAGAAGCCAGAAGAAGCAGCAGCAGGAGGAAGAGATAAGGAGCAAAAAGCTTCAAATAAACAGCCTCAGACTTGAGAGATGGCCGCCGGGTGTTTGCTGGGCTGGGAATCTGTGACACTGAGTTTGAGTATTTCTGGCCCTTTTATAATTGTGTCTTTCATCAAAGAAGCCACACTGGAAATGGAGAGCTAGATTGAGTGATTTTCCTGATGACTGCAAGGTACTTACAATTTGTCCAGGGATGGTAGAGGGACAGAGATGAAGGCCTCCCATTTCCCACATGGGACTGCTTTATACAGGTGGAAGATGGCCAGTAGGCACCATTGCAATCCATGCAACCTCTGAAGTGGCAGTGGACTACTGAAGGAACATCCCCAGATGCTTAACTGAGGCTTCTCTCACCCCTTAGATATTTACTTGCAAGATTAGTTCCCCTACAGGGACATGACATGATATCTCAGATATGGAACTAGATAAAGTAAGATCATGTATGTAGATAGCCTCTATATTGCAAGTGATGCATAATAGGTATTCTCTAAAGGTTGACACCTTCTCTGAAATAAATTCGTTTTTGCATACAGTAAATTTGAGATGCCTAGGGACTGTTACATGGAGATATCCATATTCAGTGGGACACTATGAAGGTATGGTTCAAGTTCAAAAAAGAGAGGCAGGTTTGTGAAAGTGAGAAGGGGTAGAAATGAAAATGGGCCACTAGTAACTGCACATCAGGGACCAGAATATCCTTTTCTGAGAAGTGAGCATCACCTTGCATGTCCTTAACCTTGTCACTTATATTTTGATTACTAGTTGGTCAGTGACCCAACTTATAAACTGTGTTTGTTCTATGCATTTCATGATTTTAAAAAAAGTAGCTAAAAACTTAAATCACTGGACCCAGTGTTAGGAAAAGAAAATTTCTTGAATGACTTCCCTGGTAAGTGCCTATGTGTCTTCCCACACATCCCAGACTTGAAATCTAAGCTCTAGTAATTGCTTCAATGTCAACCATTCTCCACCAACCAAAGTGCTAGTGGTTTGGTCATGGCCTCTTCTCTTCTCCTTTTCTTGCAAAGAAGAGAAAAGCCACACATTTTAGATGTCAATTATGAGCTCTCCTGCTTGACCTTGATGACTCTGAAACCATAAAATGATCCCTCTCTGTGTTTCATATTTCTCCTTTTAGAAAGAGCAAGTGAGATTCAATTGGTAGAAACATGTGATGAAAAAAATTGGAGTGAAAACTGAAACTGCCTTAAATACCAGATGCCAAAAGAACAAACCTGGTTAACGATCTAACTTTTAAATATATTGTGTGCTTTCTAGCAAAGAAAATAGCAGCAGGAAAACAGGCAACATAAATGTGTCATAATGTCCACCCACTGAAAAACATTGCTTTCTAATGGGGTGGGGGTGGGAGGAATAAGAGAAAGAAAAATACAAGTAATAATATTTAAATTCCTACTATGTGCTGGGTACCTTGACATATATTTTAAATATTATTTTTCTCTATCCTCCTCAGGACAACATTTGCAGTTTGGATGGAATTATAAGTCTGTTTCAATTTGAGCACTGGGACTTCTTAGTAACCCACAACAAAAGGCTTTTTATCATTTCTCTAAAAAATAAAAACAGAATTCTGTTAAGGATGGTGTGTCAGGAGTCCCCAAGACTACCCTAAGTTCAGAGATTCACTAGAAGGGTTCATGGGACTCATATATAGTTGTACTCATGGCTAAGATTTATTACATCAAAGTAGTAAGAATAAACAGCTGGATCATAAGGGGAAAATAGGCAGGCAGAGTCTGGAGGAATCCACATACAGGTTTTCTTGTGCTCTTTCCCTCCCTCCCAAGAGGTGTCATACAAAGCACACTCTTCCCCCAGGAACAAAAATGCAGCATGTGTTGTCATGTTTCTACCCAAGGAAGCCCATAAGAGCATCTGTGCCCAAGGTTTTTATTGAGGTTGGTCACATAGGCACTCTCTGCCCCGAACATACCAAAATTCCAGATTCCCAGAAGGAATACAAGTATTTAGCATAAGTCATATTTGCACAGTCTAGGCACAATACACCAACCTTACCAGTTATATGTTGACTACCAGGAATGCTCTGCCAGCCAAGTTCCCAGCTGTCAGCCAAAGGTCACTCTGCAGGTAGGTCTTTCTAAAGATAATAGTCTTAGGCACGCTGTGGTAACTCTCTTCTGCACGAATGGTGCAGTAAGTTAATGCTTTCATGTATATTTGTACACACTACCACCATGCCCTTCCAAACACATAGCAATGATAGTAAAATATGAAAGTAAAGTATGAAAGAAAGAACTGGGCTTAAAAAATAATCTCTGTGGATTATGAACAGAACCACAGTGTAGAGCTATCACTCTTACTGAAGCATAGTACATAACTAGAATAAACCCCGAGGAAGGCAAGAGTATTTGATTAGACTAAAACATAAAGTTAGAAATTTATTTCTGGAATATTAGGTCTATACTGGAAATCTGTTCATTTGCCTGGCCAAAGGAAAAACTGGTACAACTCCAGTGGAAAATACTGGTTAGAATGGTTAACATTCATTAGGGATATTTGCTCAGATTGAACCTAAGCAGAATTAAAGTAAAACTTCTAAACTTAACCAAATGAACCAGATCCCTTTAATTTCAGAATCACTTAAGTTTAATTCTCAAACAGTGCCAAATGTCATACAAGTAGCTTTGAAGATAGAACTTTCTGTGATAATGGAAATGGTCTTGCCGCCCCAAATAGTGGCTACCAGCCACATGCAACTCTTGAGCACTTGACATGTGGATAGTGCAACAGAGGAACTGTATTTAAATTTTATTTCATTTAAATTAATTTAAATGTAAATAGTTATACGTGGCTAGTGACTTCTCTGTTCAAACACATTTTCTGATGGCTTAATTGCCTTGTTCTTACTCTTATTACAAGAGCTTCCTTCAAAATGTGTTGACAGAGCAGTTGATTTTGAGAGGTGTGTGTGTGTGTGTCTTTGGGCAGTATCAGCAGCACCCTTTATAAATATACATTCCTAATTATCAGAAAGAAAAATTCCAGGACTACTTTCGATCATCCTAGCTTAGTTCATCTCTCATCTCTTCACATTTGTAATTTGACTCTGAAGAAATCTATAAATAAACCTCATCCATGAAAGTGGACAAGCCACAATCTTCTTTAATACTGAACTTCTCAAAATCTCACTGAATAAATTAGTTTTTCTTTAAAAAAAAAAAGAAAAACAGGAGGAAGAGGTAGATGTGGTGAATGGTAATATCCAACAGAATCTATATTATATATGAGTAATGAGTCAAGTTATAATTTTACTTATTGGTTTTGCTTTAAAAAAAAATTTTTTAAAACATGGAAAGCATAATTTCCACTTTTCTGTAAGAATTTTTATACTGTTGTGAAACTAAAGATTCACCAGGACACCATCTGAATTCTAAAAATAAACTGGCACTGATATGGTGAAACATTAGGCTAGGTTAGGATGAGTAAGCTTCAGCGAGTGACACTCATCTGTTCATTAATTTTGTAACAAGGTCTGCATATCTCTGGGTACAAGGCACTGTGCTAAGTACAATGGGTTGAATAAAGATAAGTCCCCAACCTCCAATCATTCTGATCAAGACCTGGCACCTGGACTGGATAAATCTTTAAAGAGAAGTGTCCCTGACTCCTGACTGAATTTTCCAATCAGTTCGCTTTTACATGCAATTTGCTTATGACTGTATCCAGAGGATTACAATCAGAAAATTATCAGTGACAGAAAGTTATAATGCTCATCCTTCCATCTAAAAAATGGATACGGATGAAATGCCATATGGTATCCTGGAACAGAAACAAGACAGTAGTGGAAAAATGACAAAGTCAATAAATTCTGAAGTTCTGTCAATAGTAATTAATTTCTTAGTTTTGATAAATGTACCAAAGTAATGTTACAATTATGGAAAACTGAGTGAAGAATGACTATTGTCTTAGTCTGTTCAGGCTACTATAACAAAATTACCATTCTCTCCCAAAGGCCCCATCTCCAAATACCATTACATTAGGGATTAGATTTTAACATATAAATGTTGGGTTGTCACAAACATTCAGTCTAAATCAGCTATCTTTGAAACTTTTCTGTAAATGTAGAATTATCTAAAAATTGAAAGTATATTAAAAATAGATATGTAAGGATAAGCAGGAATGTCTAAAGCCCCTTAGAGCTCTCTCTGGGTTGCTTGACAATCAGCTAGCTGGGCCTGGGGGTTGCCTTTCCCCTAGAAGGAGAGGCTGGACATGACCTCACCTTCCCCCAAGGTCTCCAATAAATCCTATAAACAACTGGCTCTAAAGCTCAGACTATTTGGCAGTCTATCTCAACCAATGTCTCCAGTGGCAAGGCAGCTCTCACACTTGCTCCATAAAAATGTACAGTAAAGGGGTAGGTCCCCTCCTAGATCCTATTCCAAGAACGTGCCCAGCTGTGCCCAGACATTTTGCCCATTTTGAGAGGACAGGAGACCCATGCCCCTTCTAGTCCTTTTTTCTGGGGAGTCCAGGCTGTACCATATTTGCACAAGCCCGTTTCATGAACAACGCTATGGAAATGCCATCATACTTTATTTTTGAATTTTCCTTTTTGAACAATTCAATTTATTTCACTGACAGAAAAAAAAAAAGGTTTGAATAGCCTACTATTTGAAAGTTGAGAATCAAAGGAATTTGGGGGGGAGGGACCAAATAAAACATAGACTCAAACATGGCAAAGCTAAATCTGAAAGTATAGATCAGTTAGTGTTTCAATTCCAAAACCAGCGTTTAAATTGTCATCCTAATTTTGATGTATGCAGGATTTGTGCAAATAAATGTTTTGAGTATAACTATTTAGATTTGCTTATTCAAAAAGCATTAACTTATATAAATCAAAAATTTCTACTAAGTCCTGACTAATTTTAAATGCCGAGATGGATTTTTTGTAAGCAACTATTATAATTATGGGTAGGAAAGATCCAATAATTTGCATGCAGAAACTTAGAGGTTAGGGTGATGTCACTTTAAATACAGAAAACTTCAAATTTTGGAAAACATCTGTAGAAAGGGTTCACTTTCCTCAGACATTAATCTGTGCACTTAATGAGGAACAGAGCTCGTCATCACAATTTCAGAGGCAGCTGGAGGTTTTTACACATTGGTATAGACAAGCCTGTGCAAGACCTTCTCACATTGTGAACAGGTTTTTAAATAATGTGTGAAAATTCTGCTGTTGTAATATACTTAGTACTCTCACATGACAAAATAAGAGAAGAAAAATCAATTCCCACCCTAAGAATGAAAGAGTGGTCCTGAAGGGGCAATATAACAATTGAATGAACAATTTCAAATGTGGGCAACAGACTTTTTAGAAGAATAGATATATATCCTCTGTGAACATATGGGGCTCAGAGTTTCTTCAAATAGTTTCACAGGCAAAAATCAGTAAATTTCTTTGGAGCAGTGGGGGGAAAAAGAAGGAAGAGCAGTTACAGGCAAAGCTCTGCCTGAATCTTTTATATTCCCTTTTGGCCCCTACAGCTTTCCACAGCCCCTGTGACCATAATTTTTCTCGATCCTCCCCAACTCAGGAAGGCTTCACCATATTCTTGATGATTCCATAACAATAAAGCATCTTCAGCCTGCCTCAGATACTTTTCAAAAGAGAGCAGAGATTTCTCTTCCAGCATGGTAGGAAAAATTCCACTACAGCTTATATTACCTCTCATTACAAGTAAAACTACTTAACAAAATACAGAAAACAGCTACCTGAGGACTCTGAAAAGTAAATAAAAGATGGTGGATTGTGGAGGAAAGAGAGAACTTAGGGAAGGAAACTACACGGTGACTGAGCTGTAATTCAGGTAGATAGCTAGTGGGAAGCAGCCGCATAGCACAGGGAGATCAGCTCGGTGCTTTGTGACCGCCTGGAGGGGTGGGATAGGGAGGGTGGGAGGGAGACGCAAGAGGGAGGGGATATGGGAACATATGTATATGTATAACTGATTCACTTTGTTATAAAGCAGAAACTAACACACCATTGTTAAGCAATTATACTCCAATAAAGATGTAAAAATAAATAAAATAAAATAAAATAAAATGTCAATATAAACATCCTATTTCTGACCAGAGGAATGGGGTAAAGGGCTTGGTAGGTTGGAGAAGGTGGGGGGAATTTGAGACAGGACATAGCTAAGGTAGGGGATAACTCTTACTCTGAATATAAATATCAGCCTCACCCCTGAGTCTGCACATGTGAGAGACCCAAGCAGTAGAGTTGAGGTTTCAGGAATATACCTAAGATTCCAACCACAACTCAGATCACAGAACATCTGAGAGGCACATGTGCAGGACAGAAACAAAGCAACACAGCAAAGAAATGAGATTGGAAACACTATCCACAGAAGGTGAAAGAAAACCTATGATGTGAAAATGAACAGGTTGATAACCTGCTAATAACATCAACAATCACAAAAACAATTAACATTCTCCAGGACAAGAAACATTACCAGGGATAAAGAGGTACATTACAAATGATAAAAGGGTCAGTTCTCTAAGAAAACGTAACTAAACATCTCTGCACCTATCAGTAGAGCTTCAAAATACATGAAGCAAAAACTGACAGGAGAGAAACAGAAAACTCCACAATTTTGTTTGGAGACTTCAGCACTCCTTTCTTGGCAATCAATAGAACAAGTTGACAGAAAATCAGTAAGGATATAGAAGACCTGAACAAGATTATCAACTAATTTGATGTAATTGACATTTACAGAACACTACCAATAACAGCAGAATATACATTATTTTCAAGTCTCCATGAAACTTTCACCAAAATAGACTATATTCTCGTCCTAAAACCTTAACATATTTAAGAGAATTGAAATCTTACAAATAGGCCCTCTGACTATAATGAAATTAAACTAGGAATCAATAACAGAAAGATATCTGGAAAATCCCCAAATAATCGAAAATTAAACAACCCACTTCTAACAAAAACAAAGTTACAAGGGAACTTAGAGAATCTTTTTAATTGAATGAAAAGTAAAATAGAACATAAAAATTTGTGGGATACAGTTAAAACAGTGCTTCAAGTGAAATTTATAATACAGTAAGTCCCCTACATACAAACCTTCAAGTTGTGAATTTTCAAAGATGTGAACGTGCATTCGCATGTCCAGTCACATAAGTTAGTTCACGTGTCAGGAATACATTGTTGTGTGTGCATCCTCTACAAGTGGTTGTGCTTTTGTGTAATTTACTGTACAGTACTGTATAGAATACAGTAGTACAGTATCTTTATTTCAAGCCCATGATGTCCAGAACCAAGCGTAAAAGCAGCGGTGATGTAGCTGGTACTGTATAGCTGATTATGTTTGTTGGATACCTAGGCTAACTTTGTTGGACTTAAGAACTCATTGGACTTACAAATGTGCTCTCAGAACAGAGCTCGTTCACATGCAGGGGACTTACTGTATTAAATACTTCCATTAGTAAAGAAGATCTCAAACCAGTTATTTAAGATTTCTCCTTAAGAAACTAGAAAATTGCAAAAAAAATCTAAGCCCAGAGCAAGTACACAAAAGTAAATAACAACCGAGTAGAAATTAATGAATTGGAAAGGGGAAATTATAATAATCAATAAAGCCAAAAGCTGGCTTTTGAAAAAAATTAGTAAATTGATAGACTTCCAGCCAGAAATAAAGACACAAATTACTGATATTGGGAATAAAAGAGGAGACATTACAAAGATCCCCTACAGATGTTAAAAGGATAAGAAAATATTACAAGTAGCTCTATGTGCATAAATTTAATAATTTAGATGAAATGGGCAAATTCCTTGAAGGACATAAACTAACTAAAGCTCATTGAAGAAAAAAATAGATCATATGAATAGTCCTGTGTGTATTAAATTGAATTCATACTTAAAAACTGCAATGCAAAAAACTCCAAGTCAAATGGCTTCACCAATAAAGTATATCAAACATTTCAAGAAGAAATAACATGCCAGGAAGAGGAGGGAGGCTTTACAGGGGTAGCTGTGTCTTTTGAACTTAGGCTTGCTAAGAAAAGTTGGATTACTACATTCCTGGGATCCTCTAGGACTACTTGTCAACACCCCTACCCTAGGCACCCTGGCTTCATTTCCTTACCATTTTATTTCTGCACCCCACCATACCCCCACCAGTTTGCCTTCCTAGGGAGTCAGGCACATGGATTGGCTGGAAGTACCAGGCAGTAACAGCCATGCTGGAGAAGAGAAAGAATGTCAAGATCCATTACAGGAAGAAAAAGCAGCTCATGAGGCTAAGGAAACAGGTGGAAAAGAACATCGAGAAAAAAACTGACAAATACACAGAGGTCCTCAAGACCCAGGGACTGCTGGTCTGAGACCAATAAAGTTGATTGTTTATTCCTCAAGAAAAAAAATACAAAGAAATAATGTCGAGTCTGTATTCAAAAAAAAAAAAAAAAAAAGAGGAGCAAACACTTCCCAATTAGTTTATGAGACCAGCATTACACTTAAAACATAGTTACAAGAAAACTATAGACCAATATCCCTCATGAAAATAGACGAAAAATATTTAATAAAATATTAACAAATCAAATCTAGTGATACATAAAAAGGACTATATATTATGACCAAGTGGGATTTATTCCAGGAATGCAAGGTTGGTTTAACATTTGAAAATCAATTAATATAATCCACTATACCCATAGACTAAAGAATAAAACAAATTAAGCATAACCAAGCTAGCTAGCTTTGAAAAAATTAGTGGCAACAACCACAGTACTAACTTATTGTAGAATTCTCCACTAACTAATTTATAGGAAGTACCAAATACATTGTCAAACACACATTGAAGTCTCTATTTAAAATCTCATTGGCTTCAGGGGATAAATAAATGATGGAAGAATGCATGTTACAGGTCTCATACACAAATTCTCTTGTTACTTAGCAGTATTATCTTATTGCTGATCTCTTTCTACCCATATTTTCCTCTCTCATTCCTTGCCCTGAAATTTAAAAAATAGGAAGTAATGGAGCAATTACATTACTGTGATCACTTTCTAAATTGAACCATTCAGCACTTTCAGGAGCACCGTTCTGCATGCCTGTTTGACCTTAAGGTTAACAGTACTAGTGTCTCTTCAACCTCTAAGTGAAAGCATTTCAGTTGCAAGAATCTCACTATTCAAGTTGTCCCTCTGGAGAAAAAACAAGAAAATGTTTGAGATTGTTCAATTATATGAGTTGTGCTGTCACGCCCTTATCCTAGGTCTCAGTCCTGTGGATTCTCGCTGCATTGAGCTCTACTGTGGCTCTTCGCCAGATCTCAGGGAACTGGCACAGTGTGGCCTCAGTGACAGTACTCTCACACTGTGCAGCCCAGGGTCAGGCGCCACAATCATCCAAACTGTGCCCAAGAACATGGGATGTGGAGCACAACCCTTGATCCATAAGTGTCGTTTCTTACGTTCATTTTCCTCATAGACTACAGTATTTTGTATTTTTAAGTAAGGGGATATTTGGAAGTTTTCTTCTCACAACAGGCTGTTTTAAATTAGACCTTTAAATAAATTTTCAATTTAGGTCATCATGTTCTTATGACTTTTGATCAAAGACTGTTCCAAAATTCTTTGAAAAAAAATGAATATGTTTATCTGAATGAAATTTATATCCATATTACATATAAACCGTTCACCAGTTTCTATAGTCAATAAACTTTCTATGGACACACAAGAGATGTACATTGGCACCTTAAATTTCTAGAAAAAAATTTTCCTTTTGAAATTTTACTGTATGAGGCTTTGAGATTATGTAAAATAGCCTTTGTTGAACCTAATCATCTCTCCTCACATACACAGACCTCTCCCCTTTCCCTATTCACTTGGAAACTTATACTCTGAGTCTTCTTTGGGGAACACCTTCCTGACATCACCCGCTCCTCCCTCTAGACCTTGCTGTACATCACTGGAGCATGTCCAATGTATGTGTTCCCATTTGACACTAAATTCCCTGAGGGCAGCAAATATGTCTGTTTTGTTTACTCTTACTTTCACTATCTAGCACAGTGACTGGTATATAGAAGGAAACCATCAATATACTTGAATGGATGAAAAGTCAAGTGTGCTATCACTACCAAGGGAAAACTACTTGCAAATTACATTTATGAGGAAGTAAAAAGAACCACTAAGAGGGAAATATTTATCACCTCCCTTGAGGGAACAGCAATATTTTTCATAAGAAGAAATATTTTTTGAAAAATATTTTCAACCCAAATTGTTAAAAAAATAAGTCATGGAATATTATGTATCCATTAGTAAAAATGAAGTAATTGCATAACCAGATATCCATTATACATTTTTAACTCAAAATATATAAATTACACAATATTATGTGTAATTTGATTCTATTCTTGTTGGAAAATATATAAATGCATACAAATACATATAATGGGATCTTAGAGGTTTTCATTTTCTACTATATAGTTTTTATATTGTAAAATTTTAAACAATTTTTAAGTCAGAAAATAAAAAACTAAAAACCTTTGCCACTCTGCTTCAGTTCTTCTGTTAAGTGCTAGTATGGCAAGAACTTCAAATTTTGCTTAATAAGACATGTATTTGGCCTTTTAACATTTTTTGTTTAAGGGAAACATGAATACAGAAAAGAACACAAATCATAACTCTTCAGCTTAAGTTTTTTAGAGAGAAATTGGACTGTAATTTTCCTTCCTTCCAATGTTCTTTAACTCTTCAAACATTCTCCTGACCCATTATTTCTATCTTCTCCTTCTGGGATTTCTATTTAATGTATGTAAATTTTCTTTCACTAGAACATGTCTCTTATGCTTTTTCCATGTATTTTCTGCTTTCTTCCTCCTGAGCTTCAGTTTGGTTTCTATTGTGCTACCTTCACTATTCCTGTCTTCTCATGTCCAGCCTTTTGTTTAAAACATCTCTTACTGACTTTTTAAATTTAAGTTATTGTATTTTTCAATTCAAAAATGTCTATTTAATTCTTTTTTGTATATTCCAATACTCTCGTGAGATCCTTCATGTCCTTATGTATTTCACTTATATTCCCCTCTATTTGGGAGGCATATTAGTTACAGTTATTTTAAAGCTCTTATTATGCTAACTCCAATATCTGAATCACCTGTTAAACTCTTTTTTTTTAATCTTCTATTTTAAGTTATAGCCTTGTATTTTGGCATGCCTAGTAACGTTTTACTGAATGTCAGGTATCATCTGTAAAAATATATATATATAGTCTCAATACTATTTTCCTTCAGAAAAGGTACACCCTTTCCTCTGAGACTGAACTGGATCAGAACTGGGCAACAATCTGGTAAGTTTCCATTTACCTCTAGTCCACCTCTGCTCCTGGGTGTAAGCCTCCAGGGTTTCATACTTGAGATTGGTGCACCTGGTGAGTCCTGAATCTATCCACATCAGTACCTTGAGGCTGGTGAAATACCCTGACTGGCTCTTCAGAGACCTACTGCTTGGTTCTGTGGCCTCCTGTTCTTTGCAGCTTCAGAATTCAACAAGCATCTTGAAAAGGAAATCAGGCTCTGTTCTCCATATCACCCTTCTAACTGGGATCTTGGCTCCCAAAGTCTCCAATTATGTCTCTCCAGCCCCATAAGACCTCCCAAACCTCTGCTGGTTACTTTGTCCTTCAACACAGCCCCTTTGCCTAGGAAAACCATGGATTCTTATGGCCTCTTGCCCTGTACCCACAATCAGCAAACGCCTCCAGGATTAATGTCACTAAAGAAGTTCAGCTCACCTGTCTGCAGTCACCCTTTTCCAACAATCTTGGCCCCTGTTGACCTGCTTACTTTAACAGCTCTCTCATGTCTTTAATCAGATTTTTAAAAATTCAGCATTATTCACTGTCCTCAGTGATAGCAATGATCATCAAGTTACTCCACCATAACTAGAAACAAATCTCTCGTGGATTTTTTCCACCATATCTTTAATTTGTTGTTATAAAGACAAAAATATGACTTTTTAAAAAACAAGTAATGGGATTTCCCTGGTGATGCAGTGGTTAAGAATCCGCCTGCCAATGCAGGGGACATGGGTTCAATCCCTGGTCCGGGAAGATCCCACATGCCGCGGAGCAACTGAGCCCGTGCACCACAACTACTGAGCCTGTGCTCTAGAGCCCGTGAGCCACAACTACTAAGCCCTCGTGCCACAACTCCTGAAGCCTGTGTGCCTAGGGCCCATGCTCCGCAACAAGAGAAGCCACTGCAATGAGAAGCCCACGCACTGCAATGAAAAGTAGCCCCCGCTCACCACAACTAGAGAAAGCCTGCGCACAGCAATGAAGACCCAACACAGCCAAAAAAAATAAAATAAAATAAACAAATTAATTAATTTTAAATAAAAAACAAGTAATAAATGATGTGTAATCTAATGAAAAAATATGAGATTTCTATCAATAAATTTCCTATTGTTCATATGTATTTTTGATTACTAAAATTTTATCAAGTGTCTTCAGTATATTTATTGAAACCATATGCAATGTAACATTTACTCAGAACCACAGGACCTCATGCAGTTCTTTTTCTCCCTATTGCATTGAGAAGTGTGAATTTTCTTAATTTTCTACCTTTTGGATGAATTCCAGGAGAGTCTTTTATATTTGCTTTTTCTTGGCTCCCTTAGCTCTCTCTAATTTTATGATATTTTATTCATTGATTTCATTATATCAATAATTTAGTTAGAATTTTGAACAATCTCCACTGAAATTGCATCAATGTCCCTTTTTTCCATTTTAAGGGTAAAAGAATAATTGATTATTTAAGCAATAAAATAATGAAATACCACATGTACCATTACGAGTTCATAAAAAATAATTAGGTATTTCTTCAGGTACTTATTATATTAGTAGGTACTTACTTTGAAGCACATAGTATTATTCTATTTACATGCTTTATGCTGTGCAATAAACATAAATGCAGTCGATTTAAATTCTTCAGTGGCAATTTAATGTAGAAATTGAGCTTAAATGGAATTTTATAAATAATAATGTTACTTCCTCTTTAGTATTGCCTTTCAGAGGAAAAAACATTTTTGTGCTTATAATCATTTGTAAACTAATAACAGTTTAAACATTAAGAGTTGACCTACACTGCTGGTTAATAATTAACCCCAAACTCATGTGATATTCTTCAAAACATAATTAGATTGATATGCTTAGAAGACTGAGTTCTCTATTCACATAGAAGCTAATTATTTTTATTTAATGCCCATTCAATATGCATGAGCTTAAAAAGACATATCTGGAAAACTCTTTAATCAAGGAAATAAAACACCAGCTCTTAGTCTCATATTTATACACATT
The DNA here is from genome assembly GCF_949752795.1 of Hyperoodon ampullatus. NCBI lineage: Eukaryota > Metazoa > Chordata > Mammalia > Artiodactyla > Ziphiidae > Hyperoodon > Hyperoodon ampullatus. The sequence continues at coordinate 50,872,489 of NC_136919.1, forward strand.
TATAGAGCCAGAAAGACTAACATAATTGAATTTTACCAATTTCCCCCTTAAAGATCTAAGGGGGCACTCTTAGGATCCCCTAAGACCAACCCTACTCCTCACTCCCACATGCAAACAAAATTTTTTGGAGCAGTAGGAACTAAAAGCTTACATGGAGCTGATGAAAAGCATGACAGACCTAAAAGTGTTTTCTTAAACTACTGGAAGAAATCAGGGAAGATTAGTGCCTTTTCCAAGTAATATTTCTCCCTAGTTTTGCATTTACCTGATCTTTGGGAAGATAGATAGAAAATTCTTTTCCAGAAAGGCTATGGGAAGACTTACAGTTTTAAAGCTTCTGGTGCTTTTACTCAAGTGGAGTCTTAGTTGGGGGATCACATTGTTCTTCATTCATTCAACCAAAGAATTCTACTGTTAGAAGGGATCTTACAAGTCATCCACTTCAAACACCCATCTGGGGTTGAAATGCTCTCCTCAGCTTGCTTGAAACGTTATTCTACTGTTGTTAGGTTCTTCCAAGTAAATAGAAATTGATGTATCACAAAGCAGTTTAGGACATCCTTAGATCATAAACTAAAATCTCCCTGGAGATTTCACTCATTGTGTAACGGAGCAGGACCCTATGGGGCCTTCCCGGAACAGACCTCCCAGCCCATGTTCTCTGCCTGCTTGTCTATAGAAAAAGTTTAGCCTCCTAGGCCTTCCTTGAGTTAGAAAGAGTAAATTTAATCAGAGAAGTGAGAAAATGAAGCAAGGAAAAGAGTCAAGCAAGACAAAATAATAATAGTTTAGCCATTAAACAAAGTCAAGGACCTTTAGTTCTTCCTCAAGGGCTGTAGATAATATCCTGGGCCATATCCATTGAGCTGTTTTGCAGATACTATACCCCCAGCAGGTGGAAGAAGTTAACTGTATGCTGCCCATAAACATGTAAACTCCAGACTGGTTGGAACCAGAAGGTTGATGATGTTGACTCCCAAATACCTCACAACCAACCATTCAGAAGAATGTCCATGAGCTGATCATATACCTCACAACCCCTCTCTCTCACCCTGTCTTTAAAAACCTTTCCCCGAAAGCCTTTGGGGAGTTGAGGCCTTTTAAGCACTAGCTACCTGGACTCCTTGTTTGGCTCCTGCAATAAGTGCTGCACTTTCCTTCACCACCACCCAGTGTCAGTAGACTGGCTTTACTGCACATGGGCAAGTGGACCCAAGTTTGGTTTGGTAACAATTGGTCCTCATTAAAACACTTCCAACCATATAAAAGTAAGTCTAACCTTCCTCCCAAATGCAGTGGGATTTTAGGTATTTGAAGACCTCCATGTTGTTGAACCTGAGCTTTCTCTTCTCTAAATATTCCCCATCTCTTATAGTTTTGAGTTTTGCCCCCAATAAATATTTATTTAGTGTCACTGAAGTGGAAAGTACTATGATAGGAGCAGAGGCATATTAAAATAATTTTCTCAATATGCCTCTTCCTAAAGGAAGTTTAGGAAGCCTTTTAAGAGGAAAACAAGTCTTGATAAGTGACTAGTAATTGTTCATTCATTCATATGTTCAACAAGACAGGAGAGTACCTATTACATGCAAGACTCTGCACAAGGTGTTGGGAATTAAGAAATAAGATTTTAAAAAATCATTTGCTGGAAGAAAAAATGAATGAATCAGTGGAAGGATGAGATAAAGCATATGGCCTTAGCAACTCACATTCTAGTGAATGTCATTTCAATCTATTTCTTTCTTTTTTTTTTTTTTTTTTTTTTGTGTGTTACGCGGGCCTCTCACTGTTGTGGCCTCTCCCACTGCGGAGCACAGGCTCCGGACGCGCAGGCTCAGCGGTCGTGGCTCACAGGGCTAGCCGCTCCACGGCATGTGGGATCTTCCCGGACCGGGGCACGAACCCGCGTCCCCTGCATTAGCAGGCGGACTCTCAACCACTGCGCCACCAGGGAAGCCCTCAATCTATTTCTTAATACCTTTTACACTTAAAATATTCTAAAATATTCTGAATAATCACACAATGGCCTATAAGATTTTACATTTAAATCGTTAGGTATATTTATGTTTTATGAGTTGAAAATACTTCCATTGCACAGCTGAGGAAAAGAAATGCTCAGATTAATTTATTCATCTGGTAACCAGTTTACCACATTGTGTACGCCACAAACATGTCTTCAAAAAAGTCTAAAATGCTACTTATTACATCATATTTGAAATACAGTACTCAGCACCTCCCAGAAGCTCCACCTCCTCTGAACAGTACCTATTTACTTGCATGGGTGTCATACAGCATGTCAACAACAACTCCAAGTCATAACATAAATATGCCTACTGAGTTTTTTTAAGAAAAGAAAAAAAACTAGTGATGGAAACAAAATCCAAGATTTTTGAGGCTTCATCCATCATTCAACTCATCATACTCCAGCATTCTCTTTTTTTTTTCTAGTATCCTAGGAAGATGTGAAATTAGTATGGACTGTTGGGTATTAGGGGAAAATATGCAAGTAGTTGGTAGTTTATCTTAGGGTTATTTGGAGTTTTGAGAGTGAAATTTTGTCAACTATCATGTTGGGCTAAACAACTCATGAGAAGCAGTGTGCCAAGCAGTTAATATGGAGAATTTAATTTGTTTGCTTCTTCTGAGTTTTGCCATTGAGCTTTCGGTGGGAAAGCTTTCCCTAAAAACACACTTTATTGGCTTTAATTAAGAATGCATGCAGTAGTGTTCTCTGAGGCTTTGGATGCCTGCTGGCTTAATTTTTAAGCTTCTCCATTCTCAATAAAAGTGCTGAATTGAATTTAAAAGTCTATTCCTACAGAATCACCCCTTAGTGTGCACACCACTCACACTTCTGCAGAAAAGATTAAAATATTATTTACTAAACATAGCAGACATTGTTTTTTTAAAAATGAATGGAAAATGAGTCTATAGTTTAGCAATAATTTTGAAATGAAAGGTTGTTTCAAACATACAGTTTTTGTTTTTTTGTTTACTTTTACCCCAAACCAAGATAGAAGTTATTAATGGAGCCACAGAATATAAGAAAGTATCTGTTAAAAGTCAGCAAACAGATTCATATCCTTCATTTTCAAAGGCTGGAAAAGTTATACCTATTTCTTTATAAGCAAGGTATATATGACTAACCTTAGGATTTTCTCCTTACGTAAATCCAGTTACAGTCTTTTTGATTAGACATAGTGGGTACTTTTTTCCTTACACATTCTTCTGACTGATTCCATTAATGGAGAGACAACAACCTTTGGCACTCTTAGTGGCTGGTCCTAAATCGACTGTTTTTGTTCTTATTTTAAGGAAAAGATTCAGTATCCTGCTGACTGATTATATTCTTCCTACAACTGAGGTAGAAATTCTGTACGCCAAATTGGTTAATTATTCTTCACACGCATACTGTATCCTACTATGTGCCAAGCACCATGTTAAACTATGGGGATATAAGGAGCTAATAGTCTAATGGAAGAAAACTGATAGATAAAAAGAATTGACAAAATAGTGAGGCAGATGCCATGAAGAGGGGAAAACCACATACAGTGAGACACAAATGATCCAGCAACTAACTCTGCTTGGGAGAATCATGTTAGACTTGGAAAAGGAGGTATTTCTTGCCAGGGATCTGAAAGTGAAGTTTGGGTGTGTGTGGCAGTGGGAAGATCTATCTAGGCTTCAGAGACAGCATGTGCATAGATGTGCAGACTTATGAAAAGGAAACACTGATGGAAAGTTCAATGTAAGTTTTTATTAAATGTAATACGTTTCTCTTTCAACTAAATTGAAATACTTACCTGGAGTGATTATGGCAATCCCCACAGGGGCACAAAGTGATTTCATTTCTTCAAAATCTATGATGTGGCAAATAAGCAGTAGTGAGGAAAAGGTAAGAAAGGGAAGATCATTGAGGAAATTAGTGCAATAGTCTAGGAGAGAAATGATGGTGGCCATTAACAGGATGCTAGCAGTGGTGATGGCTAGAGGAGGTCAGATTCAGGATATGATTCGAAGCTAGATCTAATGGGATTTACTGACAAAGCATAAGGATATGGTTTGTAAAGGAGAGACAGGAATTAAACATGCCCCATGGTTGTTGGCCTGGGCAACTGAGGGAATACGGTGCCATCTCCTAAATGAAGAAAGAACACAGGAGGTGTTTGTGTGTAGGTACATATGCCCACATGTTAAGGTAGAAGAAAACCAAAGATGCTGTTTGGCTATGGTTTGTTTCAGGTGCATTTGGTGGAGCTGTCATTAGGCAGCTGTATGTAGGAGTGTAGTGATCAGTGAAGAGTTTAGATGAGATCAGCTGAGGAGTCAGTGTAAACAGAGAAATATGAGGGTCAGGAACTGAACCGCAAGGCATGCTAACATTCAAAGTTCAAAAAATGAAGGAAGATACAGTCATCACTCAGTATCTGTTGAGGTTTGGTTCCAGGACTCCCGCAAATACCCAAATTTGAGAATGCTCAAGTTCCTTATATAAAATGGTATAGTATTTACAAATAACCTACACACATCCTCCTGTATACTTTAAAGCATCTCTAGATTACTTATAATACCTAACACAATGTAAATGCTCTGTAAACAGTCATAAGTACGATGTTAATGATATGTAAATAGTTGCTGGAAAATTCAAGTTTTGCTTTTTGGAACTTTCTGGAATTTTTTTTCAAATATTTAGATCGGTGATTGGTTGAATCTTTGGATGTGAAGCCCACAGATATCAGAGGGCCGACTGTATATACAATGGAATATTATTCTGCCATAAACAAGAAGAAAATCCTGCCATTTGCAACAACATGGATGAATCTTGAGGGCATTATGCTAAATGAAATAAGTCAGACACTGAGAAAGACAAATACTGCATGATCTCACTTATATGTGGAATCTAAAAATGTCAAATTCATAGAAACAGATAGATTGGCGACTGCCCAGAGCTCAAGGGTGGAAGAAATGGGGAGAAGTTGGTCAAAAGATACAAACTTTCAGTTATAAGATGAATAAGTTCTGGGAATCTAATATATAGCACCAACGATACTGTATTATATACTCGACCTTTGCTAAGAGAGTAGATCTGAAATATACTAACCACACACAGAAAATGGTAACTGTGTGAGGTGGTGGATGTGTTAATTAACCATGTTGTGGTAATCAGTTTGCAATATATACATATATCAAATCATTACATTGTACCCCCTAAGTTTGCACAATGTTATTTGTCAATTATATCTCAATAAACCTGGGGAGGGGGAATGAAGGAGGAGCCAGCAAAGGTGACTGAGCAGGAAGACCAGTGAATATGGTGATTCTGTTTCTAAGTGAAGGAAATGTTGCAAAGATAAGGGCATAATAAACTATGTTAAATTTTTCTAAGAAGCTCAGCAAGAACTACCAGTTCCAGCAGGGAGAGAGAAGTCATCAGTGTGTCTGGCAACATGGAGATTCTCGGTAACTTTGGAAAAATCAGTATTAGTAATTAATGAAGTAGAGGGGATGAAAGCCTGATTGGAATGGCTACAAAGACCCAGAGAAGTGAGGACATAAAGACGTAAATGCGGCATTTTGCTATAAAGGGGAGCAAAGAAATGGGGTGATAGCTAAGGGAAGTGTTAAGTCAAGACAGAGGCCTTATTTTAGAATGAAAAATATTTATTTTAATATTATGTCTGATGTAATTAAGATGAGAAATATACCAACCGATAGGAATAATCCAGTGGTAAGTGGACACAGTTTGAATGAAGAAAAGAAGAGATAATTGTAAGAGTCATTTCCATGAGTAGATGGAGGAAGGACCCGGTGCTGGGTAGAGAGGAGAGGTTGGTCTTAGCTAGAAGCAGGAACAGTTCATCCAACTGATCAGCCAGAGGACTGGATTGATAAATCAGCCACACGAATGAGAAACTTCCCAAAAGTAATAACAGAAGTAGGGGTGAAGAGGAAGATAGCACAAATACTCTATGAATGAGCAGACGGACCTGGAGGTTGAGAGATGATTATAACAAGGAAGGTGAGTAGGGAGTATGGTCAGATGGGTTCTTTAAAATAGCAAGCAAGAAAGTCAGCGAACTGTATTGAAGGCTTACTCTGTGTCAAGCTTTGGACTAGAGCCTTCCCCATTCATTCAGAATACTTTTACTGAATACCAAGGTTCACAGGCCACCATCTCGAGTCAAAACCTGAGCTAACACTTGTATTTTAAAAAACCATTTACATCCTGCCTTGCTTATAGCAGCACTGTCTGTCTTAAAGCAAACACATTCGCAAGCTGCCATGTAATATAAATTCTCCTTGCTATCTTGCTGACTGAATGCTTCCTGCCTCTCCCAGCTGCATCTCAATTTTCCTCCTTAAATAGAGCAAACAAAGGGTCTCTTTCTTGCCTTTGCGTGTAGTGAATGCTTCAAAAATGACAACATACCTCCAGGATACTGGAACTCTTGAAAATCAGTGCCTTCATAAAAGGAGTTTCTTGTGTTGTCCACTTCAGGGGTCCCTGCCTAACAGGTATTTCTGCTGCTTTCCCAGTAGACAGCCCAGCCTGAATGAAGGCAAGACAATGTTAGCCCCCAGCTCATGAAAAACAGAGATGTGGGCTTCCGGTTCCTTTGAATTCTTGTATTACTTATTTGACTGTTTTTTTGCCCTTTTCTGGGATACCAGCTATTTAAAATCTCAAACCTCTAATGCCCTTTTATTCTTCCCCTTAGTGAAAGGCTTAATTAAGAACAAAATATATCTTTGCATCATAAACACATTTTAGAAGTTAACCCAGAGTTCCTGGCCCCAGCTAAATGCTAACCAAATGTGTTAAAATCAGCAGTTTGATGTTGCCCATAGAGACAGCTGGGGAGTAGGGGGAGGGGAGGGAAGGGAGTGACCCACAGCTGGAGAAGCCAGCAGGAAATGACACTATTGGAGACTTGAGACTAAGCAAACAACAGCAGGGGAAAACAGAGGAGAGGGGGAGGGAGGGAGAGAGAGAATGTACGGGAAACTAGTCCAGCCAGGTCACAGAATTAGTAAGGGGCTACAGCTCTAGGTAGCTAAAATTAAAAATGATACCTACTAGAGAATGGACTTGAGGACACAGGGAGGGGGAAGGGTAAGCTGTGACAAAATGAGAGAGTGGCATGGATATATATACACTACCAAAGGTAAAATAGATAGCTAGCTGGAAGCAGCCGCATAGCACAGGGAGGTCAGCTCAGTGCTTTGTGACCACCTAGAGGGGTGGGATAGGGAGGGTGGGAGGGAGATGCAAGAGGGAAGAGATGTGGGGATATATGTATATGTATAACTGATTCACTTTGTTATAAAGCAGAAACTAACACACGACTGTAAAGCAATTATACTCCAATAAAGATGTTAAAAAAAATGATTAGCTAGAATTGTCTAATTAGACCATTTCATTTACTGAAATTAAATATAAAATCCACTCAGTGCTTACTATTCTAACTCTTGTGCATGTATACTGTGGTATTATTCAAAAGTTTAATAATTCTAAACACTTAGCTGTCATTTACTCTGGGCTTCAGCCATAGAGTGGCAAGAGCTGGGAAGTCCTTGATGCCCTTTGACCTAGATGTGCCACTCCTGGGAAGATGAACTGATAACAATGGACATTGTTTTAGAAATTATTTAATACCAACAAAAGAAAATATTATGAAGAATATTTGCATTTAGGAACTAAATCAGGCTTTTCCTGTTGTCTACTGCAATTCAATAGATGGTAAGTAACATTAAGGAAAAATGCTAGTTTCACACACTACTATATATAAAATAAATAACTAATAAGAGCCTACTGTATAGCGCAGGGAACTCTATTCAGTATTCTGTAATGACCTACATGGGAAAAGAATCTAAAAAAGAGTGGATGTATGTGTATGTATAACTGACTCACTTTGCTGTATAGCAGAAACTAACATAACATTGTAAATCAACTATGCTCCAATAAAAATTAATTAATTTTAAAAATCACTTTGGCAGTGGTATGCTGAAGCCAGCTCAGACTGGCTCACAAGAGCCAGTTGTTCAACTTGCAGGAATTTTGTGAGCTGATTATTATATATAACCACCTTTGAAATTTAAATTATGTAAGCTTGCAACAAAATAAACTATACTAAAAATAAAAGTAATAAAGATTCATACCTCATCACTCCCTAAAGAAAAAAAAAATAATGCTAGTTTCATCCATGATAACAATAAGAACTAGCCCAATGATTATTAATTCCCATCACCTACCTAATAGCCTCAATAAGGAAAAGTTGAAATTCCAAAAGGTGATAGAAGAGAATTGGTAGGAGATTTTTCTGAGGTGAAAAGTGCTATGGATTGTTTTTCCCTCCTCTGTTTGGTGAGGATAAAGAATGCCTCCCTCTGAAAAATTAATAGAGAAGCGTCCAAAAATGTATCCAGAGTGATAGTCCTGTGTGAAAGAAGGCTGGCATTACTCACTTCACCTAGATGTTTGCTGAGCTGCAGATACTTGTAGAACTAAACCAGTGCACTCACCCAAGTGAAAGGGCATAAAAGGAGTTTTCAGGAGGGTTTGACATGTGTCCACTGAAATTTCACATGCACAGTCATAAACACTGGATCTTCCTCTCATCTGGAGAATTCTGAAGGTAGGAGTCAGGCTGGAGCAGCCTGTGATGGCATAGCAAAGACAGATTGCCCAGTAAGGATGCATCAATTTCTTGAGAACTAAGTGGATGCCTTGGAAGATAAATGGGCCACCTTGTAAGTACTCTAGCCAGCAGTAGGAGTAGATAGAGGAAATCAGCTAGAAAGCACATTGCCCTTACTGGGTGCAATATGGTGGTCCAGTCAGCCTCCAAAGTATCCATCAATGCCCAAGACAGAAAAAAAAAGCCAGCATTTAGACACCCATCATGGAGAACATAAATAGTTACAAGCAATATGCAAGCAGCCATAAGACAAAGCAAAAGACCTTTGTCTTTTTATCTCTAGACTTCTTTCTCCTTCCTCCACACCTACAAGACTCAGAAGGATACACAAGCGAAATAAAAGAACAGGAGATAGTAAGGTAGAATAATCATGCCACATGCCCCATTGCAAGTCCCCAAGCCACCACTCAAGCCTGCTAGAGAGAAGGGAGAAGGTTGAACTAGATGTGAGATTGAACTTGTGGTTTACACTGCCCTGAATCAGACAAAAAAAAAAAAAAAAAAATATATATATATATATATATATATATATATATATATATACATAATCTTAATTCTCCTAAATGACAGTACAGCAATCTCTCCTTCTCCACAGAGGATACCTTCCAAGACCCTTGATGGATGCTTGAGACTGCAGATAGTACAAAGCCCTATATATACTATGCTTTTTCCTATACATACATACAAATGGTAAGGTTTAATTTATAGGCACAGTAAGAGAATATCCAAATTGCCAGCATCACTACTCTTGCACTTTGGGGCCATTATTAAGTAAAATAAGAGTTACTTGAACACAAGAACTGGGATACCACGACAGTCAATCTGATAACCAAGTGAATAAGTGAATAATGTGCAGGATGTGCTGGACAAAGGGATGATTCATGTCCTGGGCAGGATGGACCAGGATTGAGGGAGAGTTCATCATACTCCTCAGAATGTCACACAACTTAAAACTTACGAATTGTTTATTTCTGGAATTTCCCATTTAATATTTTTGGATGGCAGTTGACCACAGGTAACTGAAACCACACAGAGCAAAACTGCAGGTAAGGGGGAACTACTACTACTACTATATTTTCTAACTGAAAGTGCCTGGAAAGCTATGGGGTATACACAAGACATAGAGGTGGGCAAGTCAGCAGTGCTCTTGTTTTTTTAAAGTCATGATTAAGGAAGTAAAATGTTTTCCATGGGTGTATTCCCACTGAGTTCACCTTGTGTATTACATCAGTAACACAAAGCATTGTGTGTTTTAATAATTTTCAAGACAGAATGCTACCTAGGTTATGCTTTTTGTGTTTTTGTAAATTCATGCTCTTTCTAGCCATCAGAAGGTCCATTGTTTGATTCCAAAGCAAGGAAATTTTAGTTTTAAAATACCAAAAACATAGAACTCCAAGGAGCATTTAGAATACAAGTAAAATATCCTAGAACAGTGCTTCCCAAAATGTGCTGCACAGAAAACTGTAAGATGCTCCACTGTAAAAATGAGGGATACGCAATCATATAACTTTGAGAAACTTGTATGTTATCTTTCTTCGTAGAAATTCACAATTCATATGATCATGTTCAAAAGTTTAAGAAATGCTCTAATTTAAAAAAATTACTAATGTTTAACACAGCACACTTGATATACCCCCCAATATTCAATCTTAATTCCATGACAAGATCCAATGATCATCTATGGAGTAAATCTTTGGGAAAAGTGCCTTTGTCTAGGATTTATCTCTGGACAAGAGGGCAATAGGAAACATACTTCTTTTGCCTCTTCTTCCTGTGGATGGTGAATGAAGTTCATAGGAGAGTGAGAAGGAAATAAAGAACCTAATGAAAAGGACAGAACAGAAACTGGAAAGGATAGAAGATGGCAAGATATTGCAAGAGAGGTAGAAGATGCACGGTGCTGTTGCCTGAAGGCCAAGATGGTGCCTCAACAAGTAAACATGCAAGTGAAACAAGGACCTCAAAGGAGAGACTTCTGGCCCAGCCCAACCCCTCACAAGGCCTCATTCACCAAAAAGATGTTGGCTAAAGAGACAGTTGACCCAACGGTTGTAGTATGGAAGATGAGTAGAATGCAAACCTACAAACATATTCTAGGCAAATGGGGACATTGCATATGCCTGGATACGCAGTTGGGAAGGGAGAAGGATCTTAAAACTTTGCAGAAGAAAAGTATTCTTAGTTTTCTCTCTGGGGAAGGTAATCACTGGCCTTGGTTGCAGGTAGTATATAAAGTAAGAGTCTAAAATAGAACCAAGGAAGGAAACAGAAAATGCTCCAGGGTGGGTTAAAAAACAGCCTTGCCAAGCTCCATAGAGCATTAGTATATCAAATGAGCATTCAAGGTCCAGGTCTGTCAATTCCATTCCCTTTGGATAGAATGGGTTCGTAAAAATGCATCTATGCTATATTTAAACGAGGGAAACCTATCAGCCTCTCTTCAGAATTTACAGTTGGAAAGCAGCTGAGGGTTTTTCTTAGTGAAGATGACAAATAGCAGGGTTTGTCATTTGAGATATGCCATTACCTAAGTCTGACTGAAAGGAAAGTGATTTGCGTCAATTAATGGACTGCAGTTCAAGTCTGTTCTAATTTCCCCAAAACCACAAGAACCTCTAGCCTTCAATATTACAAATGGGCTGCAGGCAAAGAGGAAAGAGAAGGGCTTCCTTTAGGGTCTCCAGAGTGGATGTGTTCCTTTCTCCTCTCCTCTCACAGTGAGCTGGGACAGAGCTTGTCTCAGATGAGATGGGGATATGGTTAATCTGCTCACAGGGATGAGAATTTTAACAAAAACACAGATGGTTTTTACTGAGCACTTACATGTGCCAAAGACCGTCCTTAGGATCTGGTACCATTACTTCATTTTATCCTCAAAACAACTGTATGTGAAGATGGGTAAGTTCATTGTCCCTAGTTTACAGAAGGATAAACTAAGCAAAGTGAAGGAATAAAAAAGTAGGAGAAGAACTAAGAAAAGGAAACCAGAGAAGTACACATTGAACTATAGACTATTAATTCTAGAAAGTACCATGGAAATTATTTAGGCCAGGGGTTCTCAGCCAGGGGCAATTTTGCACCACCCCACACCCTGCCTTGGCTAGGACATTTGGAAAAGACTGGAGACATTTTTCTTTGTCATAACTGGGCAAGGGATGGGGAGGAGTTGTTGGCATCTGGCAGGTACAAGCCAAGAATATTACTAAACATCTAACAATATACAAGGCAAACCTCAAAACAAAGAATTATCCAACCCAAACTATCAGTAGTGCTGAGGTTGAAAAATCCCAATTTTAGTACATTCTTTCATTTTACATAAGAAGACACTGAGATCCAAAGAGGCTAAAGTCTCACGTAGCAGCTTAGCACTTGGGCTCTGTCTTAGGCTGTTGGAGTTGATATAAGAATATACTATAAACTGGGTGGCTTATAAACAACATAAAGTTATTTCTCAAAGTTCTGAAGGCTGGGAAGTCCAAGATCAAGGTGTCTGGACATTCCGTGTCTGATGAGAGCCTGCTTCCTGGTTCATATACGGCCATCTTTTCACTGTGCCCTCACATGACGAAAGGGGCAAAAGAGCGTTCTCAGGTCTCTTTTATAAGGGCACTAATCCCATTCATGAGGGCTCTGCCTTCATGACCTAATCACCTCCCAAAGGCCCCACTTCCAAATACCCTCACACTGGGGATTAGGTTTCAACATAAGAATTTTGTAGGGGACACAAATATCCATTTTATCACAGGCTTCAGAATCAGACTTTCTGGAGTCATATCTGTGTGACCTTGGCAATCCTTCAGCTTCTTCAAGTTTCCTTTTCCACATCTGTAAAGTGGGCATAATAATGGTAAATACTTCACTGAGTTGATATGTTACAGGTAGCACCAAGGCTAGCAAGACTGTCAAACCTCAGTCAATGGGTGACTTACCCACTAGTTAGTCCTAACTTGCAGCCCAGATCCACCTCATCATTATAGGACTTGGAAAGTGCCATCCACAGAAGCTACTCTGAGATACCCACACCTTCTTCTGGTTTAGTCTTACCTTATTTTCCTTCATCAAGAAACAGAACAAAATAATACCCAGCCTGCTAAGCTGAATGACACTCAAGCAAAATATGAGATCCAAGCTAGACCAGTAGAGATCAAGAGAAATGGTGAGAGAGGAAAGGTTACAAAAGATGACTGAAAGAAAAGTGAACAGAGAGGCAACATCCCAGAGAAATTAGAAGCACAATATAGAAAAAAACACCAGTTGAATCAGGTTATGGTTTAGTTCAAGGCAGGACATGGGGGCACAAATCACCAGGTGCATCCCCCGGTTCTCCTGGGCTTGGCAGAGCCCTAGACAGAATGGATGGAGGCTCTGTGTGCTTAGAAAGACAAAGCTGGACACACCATGTAAACAGACACTTACCCAATGGATCAAAGTGCTATTTACCATCCTTCATGGAGAGAGAGGGAAAAAAAAATTCACTGAGGCCCCCTGGTGGGTGTGCTAAAGCAAATATCTGAGCAACTAACTATTCCAAAGAACACTACTTATATCACATGATGAGGCTGCACTTTTCTGGTTACACTGCATCTTATCCACTCCCTTGCGGATGCCAAACCACATTTCTTCTCTACTAGAATAGAGGCCATTTTTTATTATTCTAGCAGCTTTTTTTAAAGTTTTTTTTTTCTTTTCTTTTTCTAACTAGTGCTCAGTTTGAGTAGAATACTTTCTGATAGAAAGTCTGAAAGCAATGTCAGGCCTCTGCAGCTGGAACCCTATGTTTCCCCCCCCCACCCCTTCCCACCCCCTCCCTGCAAAGCAATGCTGAGCACAGCAATTTGAGCCACTAGAGAACTCCTTCCCAATAGTGCTAAGGATGTGATAAGTTATTCAGGGGAGCCTACCCAGAAAATGAGAATAAAAATCTCGAAACCAAACCTCGGCACATATTTAATGTGGCCCTCATGGGGAGGTTTATTTTCTTGAGGTGATTATGGACACAGTGAATAGCTAACAGATGTGTATTCCTTTCTTTTGAATTATCAACAGTTGTTTAGCATGCCATTTTCTGCAGAAGGCGGGGTAAGTGCTGCAGTGGAAAAGTGATGGCCTAGCCTTTGTAGTACAGTCAAGTATTTAGAAGAAAGCTAAGCTATAAGGCAAGAGAACAGCACAACCACTAGCTGAAATTTCTGTCCCTACATGAATAAGACATGAAAGAAGATCAGAAAGTAATTCTATCAAGATGTCATCCCTGGGGCCTCCCTGGTGGCGCAGTGGTTGAGAGTCCGCCTGCCGATGCAGGGGATACAGGTTCGTGCCCTGGTCCAGGAGGATCCCATATGCCGTGGAGCAGCTGGGCCCGTGAGCCATGGCCGCTGAGCCTGTGCATCCGGAGCCTGTGCCCCGCAACAGGAGAGGCCACAACAGTGAGAGGCCCGCATACCACAAAAAAAAAAAAAAGATGTCATCCCTGAAGCATGCCAATGCTGGTACCTTCAGAAGTTTCAATTTCCAGGTAGAGATGTGAATAAAAAGAATCAAACAAGTAGCTTAGACTTTAAGTATTTACAGGTAGCACCAGTTAACACTCCTATGGCATTAGCAATGAGCTGGGCGCAATGTTAAGCACTTTACATATATCATCACATTTAATTCTCACAATTGATAAGTACTACTGTTATCTCATTTTTTTTTTTTTTTTTTGCAATACGCGGGCCTCTCACTGCTGTGGCCTCTCCCGTTGCGGAGCACAGGCTCCAGACGCGCAGGCTCAGCGGCCATGGCTCACGGGTCCAGCCGTTCCGCGGCATGTGGGATCCTCCCAGACCGGGGCACGAACCCGTGTCCCCTGCATCGGCAGGCAGACTCTCAACCACTGCGCCACCAGGGAAGCCCTGTTATCTCATTTTAAAGAAAAGGAAACTGAGGCACAAAGAGGTTAAGCAACGTGCCTCAAGTTACACAGCTAGCAAGAAATTACAGAAGATTTAAGAGCTGGTTGTAAATATCTCTGTTCTCCTCGGAGGCCCATGATAGAACTGCACTTGGGTAGAATCTCTAAGAGCCAGTGTTTGATCCACCAGGTTCTCTTTGCCCTGGCTTGATGATCACTGAGTAGGTATTGGAATGGAGCCTCCAACAGCCTAGGCTTCTGAGTGACTATGATGATTATAGGCCTCCTGCCAACCTGAGTAGGACATTTAGCATGAGCAAAAAACACACCTTTGCTGGGTACGTCAAGCCTCCACACAGTTGAGAGTTGTCTGTTAATGGCACATACTCCAGCCTATCCTGGCTGATACAGTGGGAAAGCTGGTATTTGAACCCAGGAGGTCTAC
This sequence comes from Hyperoodon ampullatus, assembly GCF_949752795.1. NCBI lineage: Eukaryota > Metazoa > Chordata > Mammalia > Artiodactyla > Ziphiidae > Hyperoodon > Hyperoodon ampullatus. The sequence continues at coordinate 50,887,529 of NC_136919.1, forward strand.
CTTCAGAGTCCATGTTCTAAACTAGTATGCTATGCTGCCTCCCAAGTATGAGGTATTGCTTCTACCCTTAAAGAGCTTATAATCTGTTGAGAAAATGGGCACACCTGTGGAATTAGCCTAATGAGAGGGCTAAGTAGAACCTGATGGATTTAGAAAAAGAATAGCACAGAGTAAGTGAACAGGAAGTTCAGAGAATGGGAAGATCAGTGTAGCCAGATGTTTTGCTCCAAGCCCATTGGGTTAGAAGGATGAGAGACCCATTCTAATTTTAACTAGAGTCTGAAGAGGAACTTGGTGCTAGGTTATAAATCTCTTGGAATCTAAAGCAGGAAAATAAGAACAACTGAGCCTCCTGTGAGCTAAGAGCAGACCTGAAAACTCAGTAATATTAGGTCATTAGCTGGAAGTGCTCAGATTTAGCAAAACTAGAGACTTTAAAGCCATGATCTGAACCTCCAAGCTCTACCTGATCTTAGACATGTTACTTTACTTCCTAGAGTAAAAAACTGGATATACTAATACTTACGTCATACGTTTGGTGTGAAGATTATGTGAACCAGCACAATGTAAAGTTTTTAGCCCAGTGGCACGTAGTAGGTATTAAGAAATACTAGATCTCTTCCTGGTCTCCTCTTTCCTTTGATGAGGATTCCCTTCTGCTAAGCTGAGTGATGTCGCATACCTATGTACCATACTGCTCTCTGGACAGATGGACCAGCTGCAATTTAGACTGCTAAATAGAACCCCTGGTGCTAAACTGTATGCCCCTCAGGCCTCAGTGGCCTTTGATCTCTCCAGAGTGCTACATCTTCCCCAGTCAGCGACTGTGCCCCTCTGTCACTCTGGAATAAAAGAAGGTTAGAGCAGGGCCCCACACTATTGCAGGCAACATATTATCCCCGCATTGCAGTTTGGCTCATTCCCCCTTATGACAATGATGGTAACAAGAGCTGAAAATGGCACAACACAAATCCATTCTTGAGACCAAAATGGTAATCGAAATGGGAAATTTTACAGGAGCTGTTATCCCTAGAACAGCCTTCTCATTATAATTGTGTGGATATTTATTTTTCTTTATTTCTTGATTTTTATAAACTCGTGTTCAGATTTGGTATTGGCAGTCAGTGCAAACTGTTTGGGCAGTCAGGACAACAATGATTGTTGTCTAGTAACAAAGCTGCACAATTTGAACAGACCAAGGCAACAAATGCGAAAGATAGTTTCCTTCGCAGAATTAACTCTCCTACGTTATACTTTTGACATATTAAGGAATAAAAACACTCAAGCCAAGATCCTAGTGAGTAAAATTTTCATCTCATGAGACAGACATTCTGTTAAAGCAGTAATTCTCAAATGGGAACAAACTTGCATACCCCACCCCCAAGGGACATTTGGCAATATCTGGAGATATTTGTCATTGTCACAATTGGGATGGGGGTGCCACTGGCATCTAGAAGGCAGAGGCCAGGAATGCTGATAAACATCCTACAATATACAGGCTAGGCCCCCTCAACAAAGAATTATCCCATCCAGAAATATCAGTAGTGATGAGACAGAGAAACTTATATTAAAAGAACTCACTTCTTGCTTTGCTTAAATCCAGTACCTTAACATTTAATTATTAAATGCTTTTGTATCTCATTTCCTTGGGACTTATTAGAGGAATTTTTGTTTAAAAAAGAAAACAGATAAAATGAAAACTTGTAAAATGGAACTAAAAAATTAAATATCAAACTTTTTAGAAGTCTATATGAGTCAATGTAAATAAACATTATAACTATACTCACTATTTTGTAATAACCTATAAGTGAAAAGAATCTGAAAAGGAATACACACATGTATATACATATATATGTACAACTGAATCACTCTGCTGTACACCTGAAACTAATACAACATTGTAAATCAACTATATTTCAATTAAAAAAATAAAACTGTAACCGAGCAAGACCCTATGGGGTCCTCCCGGAACAGGACTACCCCCATGTCCTCTGCCTGCCTTTTGTCTGTAGAAGAACTTTCGCCAAGGAATAAATTGAATCAGAGAAGTGAGAAAATGCAGAAAGAAAGGAAAACAGTCAAGCAAGACAAAATAATAACAAAGTCAAGGAAATTTAGTTCCTCCTCAAGGGTTATAGATAATATTCTGAGCCATGTCCTTTGAGCTGTTTTGTAGATACTGAACCCCCCACCAGGCGGAAGAAGTTAACTGTCTGCTGCCCACAAGCATGTAGACGCTAGAGCAGTTGGAACCAGAAGGTTGATGATGCTGGCTCCCAATTACCTCACCACCAACCAATCAGAAGAATGTCCACAAGCTGACCACACAGCCCACAACCCACCCCCCACCCCTGCTCCGTCTTTAAAAACCTCTCCCTGAAAGCTTTTGAGGAGTTTGGGCCTTTTAAGCACTAACTGCCCTGGACTCCTTGCTTGGCTCCTGCAATAAACGTTGCACTTTCCTTCACCACAACTCAGTATCAGTGGATTGGCTTTACTACATGTGGGAAAGTGGACCCAAGTTTGGTGCGGTAACCAAATTAAATTAAATTAATAAGTAAATAAATAAAGCAATATCCCCTGGGGGGGAGAAACAACAACATTAGTCACCTTTCATTAGCATAATTATAATTCCTAACACTCATATTCCACTTTAAATAGCACACTCAGTTTAAATTGTCTCACCTGATTATCACAAAAGCCTTGTGGGGTATATATAAAATCATCTACAACTTAAAAGGAACAGAGTAAGACTCAGAGGGGTTAAGTACTTGTTCAATGCAACATGGATAACAAGAACAGCCTGGGACAATGGGAAAAGCAAATGTTTGGGATCAGAATTCTGATCTTCCTAAAGTCTATCATTGGGCAGCTATGTCTCACTGCTAAACTTGGGCTCTCCCAGCCATATAATGGGAGTGATAATAGCTAGCTCAGGGGGTCACCATAAGGATTGAATGAGGCCATGGATTTCAAACAAAGTATTTCACGTGGTGTGAAATAGACACAAAGGTGGCAGAGCACCAGGGCCTGAGCCAGATATTCCCACTCCAAATCCAGTGTGATTTCCTCCATCCCACAAGTGCCCACCATGTGTTGATAACTCCACAGGCATTTGAGGTCACTGATTTCAGCAGCAAATGTGTACAGCATGCCTGAGGAAAAAGAAAAAAGAAACACCTTAAAATCACTTAGAACTCCTGCACTTTCAACTATATTGTTCAAAATTGCTAGGAGATTTCTTTCTCAGACAGGACAAGATAAGCAGAAACTCTCCATTTTTCATGATTGAATAGTGTGCATTTTGTGAGTGTTGGGCAGTAGGGGGTGGGGAGAATGAAAGCATATCAAAACAGTCCAAAGCAAAAAGGGACATAATCATCACCACTGAAATGAAAAGAACATGTTTTGATTTGTCCCAAGGAATCTCAGGCCAAGAAAGCGTATCTTTCTCAAGCATCCAGCAAATTTTTTTGGGCCTGAGTCAAGAAGAAGAGAACATTAAAAAGAAACATTGACCTAGTTAATTCCAATTCCATTTCTGGGAATTAATCTGAAGGAAAAAACATTGCCCTATGGGACTTCCCTGGTGGTGCAGTAGCTAAGAATCCGCCTGCCAATGCAGGGGACACGGGTTCAAGCCCTGGTCCAGGGAGATCCCACATGCCGTGGAGCAACTAAGCCCGTGTGCCACAACTACTAAGCCTGAGCTCTAGAGCCTGCGAGCCACAACTACTGAAACCTGTGTGCCGCAACTACTGAAGCCCACGTGCCTACAGCCCACGCTCTGCAACAAGACAAGCCACTGCAATGAGAAGCCTGCGCACTGCAGTGAAGAGTAGCCTCCACTCACCACAACTAGAGAAAGCCCATGCATGGCAATAAAGACCCAATGCAGCCAAAAATAAATAAATTAATTTAAAAAAACCATTGACCTAGTAATTCCAATTCTACTTCTGGGAATTAATCTGAAGGAAAAAAATACATATATACATATATACAATTTTTATAACTAATATACAAATTGTAGTATCATCCATACAGTTCTATAAGTTATAGAACCTTTTATAAATATGAAAAAGTGAAACCAAACAAAATATCCAACAAAAGGAGAATGGTTAAGCAGTCATAAAAAATCATGGGTGTTAAGGGTAGTTATAACTATACAGTTAATGCCTGCTATAATAGCAGTAAGGAAAAAAGCAGAAACAAAACTACAGATACAAAATAAATTCAATTTTGTTTTTTTGAAAGCCTAAATAAACTAGTAGGAAACAGTCTAAAATGTTACAGTAGTAGGATTATGAATAATTTTTCATCTTTCTTATTTTTTATTTTATCAGCTTTATAAAGTGAGCACATATCAATGTTATGATAAAAACAGAAATAAATATAATGATGAAGTTCAAAGCACTTGAAAAACAGGAATTATGTTGCAAGTGTACATAGAATTATCTGTGGAGAATTTGCTACTGAAAATAAAATAGTTCAGTAAGGCAGGGGAAAGAATAACTTGATTGTTACACCATTGCAAAGCCCTTAAGACCAAATTCCTCTCAGCCCATCAATTTCACATTGATTTCATCTTGACACGTAACTTGCCCCTCAGTTCTACAATAAAAGAAACCATGCAATATCAATGGTGACTTCTAGAGGACACATATACACATGTTGATTGAAGATTAATTTATCAGCAGGGTGGCTCATCATCAATATCCTGCCTTTGGTGTGAGAGAGGTCAGATGACCTAAACGACTGTTAAAGAAAACTACTTTGAGCTGGCTCTGGGTTTCTAGAAAATAAGAGTTACTCTGAAGTAAAAGCATAGAGGATGCTCTGGTTTGATAATATATTTTATTATGGAGCATCACAATCTGAGTAAGAGATTATCTGATGGTCTGAAATGCCACTGAAAGCTACCATTTTTATGAAGTTTGGTGATATCTGATTCTAAATAAAGGAAAATCTTTCTGGATGGCAGTGTACTACCTGTTGGCTTGACCTGTGTCCCATGAAATGTTGACTTTTCCCCCTTTTTCTTTTCCTTTGCACACAACAGCCCAGCAAAGCTTTCAATAGCATATGACCTTTGGGGGAAACAGATTAAAGAGATTATTTCATCAAATGATTCTCAGGGCTCCCTCTAGAGTTAGGCATGTAAACAGCTCTGAGCTGAAAGTTCAGCTTAAAAAGAATATAGATTCATAGCAACAGAAACATGAAGACCACCGTGACAAGAACAGACTTAAAAGTCACTTTTTAATCAGTTTAATGAAAACATTTAATTGGTCCAAAATACCTAACCTTTGCCATGGTTGTGTAAAAGACTGCTTTGGGCAGTCACAACTACCTCACTTTCTGACAACTACTTCGCCACCCAGAAAAGTCATTTCTATAATATGTAAACGTATCCTCCCCCAGTTGTGCCCAGTTTTTTCAACCAAAGATGGACATCCGACCAAAGTTAAGTCAATCAGATACTCATCTTATGAATTTGGAATTGAGATTGAAAGGTCACCAGTCAGTTGCTGCAAGTGGCTTTGAGAACTGATGGATGCAAATACAGTCATCTTCCATGTAAATGAAAAATCAGGAAGAGCTGAACTGAAGAAAATGGAAAGAAGAGAGATGCGTTGGAGTTGGAGAAGGCTCAATACGAAGACCCCTCTTCCGTGCCTGCGTTCTGAACCAAGTAGGAGACTCAGGATACATGTGGAAATCAAAATATCCCCCTTTATTTGTGATACAGTTTAGCGATCACAGCTTTAGGTACATAGCAAAGTTGGTTTCCCAGTTCATAACCTCAGATTAAGCAGACCTACGCTTCCAGTCACAGTAAAAAACCACCACAGGTTTTCCCTACAAGCACCTTTCAGGAATCTTAAAACATATGGGATGAAGGAGCAGAGCAGAGTGCATGTTCTCAGCAAGCAGGTAGATCCCCAAAAGAAGGAAAAGGATGAGCCAAACGTGCCCAGTTTATTCTTCCAAACTCACCAATTAGATAAGTCATCCTTCCCCAAGGAGGAGTGCGTGAGGGGGTAGAAAGTAGCCAGGAGTCCTACACTAACAGAAGTCTTTCCACGTGGGAACATGCTGACTGGGGGGAAAAGTGGTTCTACCCTAACATGACGGTAGCTGGAATAAGAGCATGGATGTGATTCCAGCTGGGCTGCCCTCGGATCCCATGAGATACCCTAGTATCCTTCTTGTAAATGTCCCTTTTGCTTAGATCAACTTGAGTTGATTTCTATTACTTATGATCAAAATCCTCCAAAGACAACTATTGTGCTCACATTGGACTGCAGAAGGATAAATGCCAGTGCTAGCCTAGCTGCAGAGTTAGTTCTATTCACTCCACCTTTTGTTTTCATTTTAAAGGTGAGAAGATAAGACCCACAGAGATAACATACATATATATGGCTCCAACACCACTTGCTTTGGGCTTTAGTTAGTACCATCAGTTGAAGGATAGAAGAAATGTTGAGTCTCAGAAAAACTCTCTCAGTTATGGCCCATCAGTTGTGTTACACTGAGCAGGAACAACCACAGAAAAGAGTTGATGAGGCAGAAGCCCTGAGCACAAGATCTTCGGGTATCAGGAGGCTGAGATGTGACAGCACATCAGAGCTCCGATGGGCCCGTGCAGGGGACACTGGTGAGCCACTCCACTGCTCCTTCAGGATGGAGGCATTTATTCCTCAGCTGCTAGTACTGTTGGCATCTGACAACTCACAGCCGAGTCCTGTGTCCTTCCCTGCCATTCCCCCTTATTAAAAGAAAGCTGCTTCCCTCAAGTGTATGCCCCTTCTTCAGGAGGAGAGTGGGGCAGCCAATATCCAGTGATTGTTGGAGAAGGGGTACAGAGGTCTGGCCCCCTTGCCTCAATTCCAGAAATTTCTGAAGAGCCATCCCAGATTCAAAGGTCCCCCTGGGATATACTGAAGCCTCTTTTGTGACTGCTTCACAGTTCAACCTCTCCCTTTGCCTAATCTTACTTCCCTCACTCCCTTCCAGATTTGTTCCCAAGACTACTCCCCCCACAAATCAATTTCCTAAATGTAAATCTCTGCCTCAGAGTCTCTCTCCTGGGGGACTCAATCTGTGACAGTCCAGATGTCAGAGATAACAAGATCTAGGGCAGCACAGAACTACAGAACTTTCTGCAGCGATGGAATATTTTATAGCTGTGCTGTCCAATATGGTAGCCACTAACCACATGTGGCTACAGTGCTACTGAGAAAATCAATTCTTAATTAGATTTAATTAATTTAAATTTTAAAGATCTATATCTGGTTAGTGGCGACCATACAGATCCAGAATGTCAGGATGAAAACTAGAAATGCAGTGGCACACCACGGTCATACCAAAAGTTGGTGGGAAAGAAATCAAACATGGTGGGAAAGGATAACTAGGTGTTGGACACATAGGAGGCAAAGATCCATGTTTTGAGGATAATAATAAGCATAATAATAACTACTGAGCACCTAGGCTAGTAATATTATCCCCATTTTTCAGATGAGGAAAATGTGGCTCAGAACTTGTGCAAGGTCATGCATGTAATAAATAGGAAAGCCAGAATCTGAAAATGACTCTAAAGTTTATTCTTTTTAAAATGCTCAAAATGGGATATGTGAGAGCAAAAGCAGCAAATCCAGCCCATCAGTGGGCAGCAAATATCTGCACATATCCTTAAGCCTTCTTACCTCACTGCTGATTCTTACTGTGCATAATTATGTAAGAGGAGTTATGGAGGATGAGCTGCAGTCATCCAGTGAGTCTCACCCCTCCCCTGTTGAATATCTACCATGTGCTGGGTGCCTAAAACTGCTGATAATGAGATAAATAAGAGATTAAGACAATGACTATAAGTGATGGTAAAGTGTGGCTACGATTGTGTTCTTCCTGCTGACTGTCCTCGCTGCAGAGACCTGAGGCATAGTCATTGCTCCAATACACTGCAGGATGGTGCAAACACTGCTAAGGCTGTGGTTCGACATCCCCATACTCTCTCTTATCCTGGAGAACTGGCTGCCCCTTTGCACAGGAGTGACCACTGAGGAGGTAGGAGGCAAGTGTTCACAGAAGCAGCTCCAAGGTGCACCATTCACATTACATTACATTCAATGTGACTGGTACTCCTGCCACTGCAACAAGTGGCCCTGCATTAACCTCTCTCTCTTCCTGCATGATTTTCCCAGGACCCACTCTGGTTCCTGTTTGACTTTTTCAAAAGGGTAGGGTAAAGAGGACTCCTGGGCCTATCTCAGCAAATTATCAGCAAAAATGATGTGACCAAAATAGAAATGTCCTTGAAGCTTGAAGCAACCTAAAAAGAGAAAGTGGAAGTCAGAGGTTTTAACTGCTTTGCTTCTCCCAAAGAAAGCTTCAGCCCTTAGCATCATGGCTCTGAGCTCCCTGTGCAGGTTGATTCTGGGCCAATTATACATACAGTAGTCTGGATCCTCAAGGAGCTCACAGCCAAGGGAAGAAGACAGCAATAAATGAGTGCTCTACAATAATAACTTCTGTGGAAAAGGGGTGCACAGATGCTAGGGGGAGCACAGGGAGGAATCAGTCAGAGCTGCCCAGGTGCTTTCTATTATAGCCTTGTTTTTCACTAAGGTTACAGAGTTAGACATGAGAGCTATTGAACAATGAACTATTGAACACATGCATGATCCATGGTGTGTTTGTGAGATGCTCCCAGCCATCAACCCCAAGGCAGGGAATCAGCACTTCTTGAAGAGGGACCAGCTTGGTCAAGGAGTTTTTTGGTTCTGATCCAACCTGAGCCATCTATGAGCCATCTATCAACCAAGTGAAAAAAAAATGAGATGTAGGTTTCAGGTTTCCATGCCATATCTAAATCTATGCTAGAGGCCTACACTCTCCATTCTCCAAGCAGATTAAGGATATGTGCAGAACAAGAGATGGCCAAAAAGGTACCACAAACCTCCTTGAAGTCATTAATCATGAACTTGGGCAATTGCAAAGCTGACCTTAGAGCACCTGAAGTCAGTGCTACATTTTCCAGGTCATCTTCTACATCCATTATTCATGAGGAAAGACTTGAATATGGATTCGAGGCAAAGATGGTTCTATTCATCACTGTATTATCAGTGCCTAGCATGCCAGGTACCCAGTAGGTGCTATGTATTAGTCCTCCTTCTCCATACAGTAGTTCAGTAATTTCAACAAACACTTATAGAGTGCCTACGTGCCCAGCTTCCTTCTAAGGACTGGGAAAAAAAAAAAAGATAAATAAGACACACTGGCCCTTTGCTCTCCATTGGCTTACAAAAGGATTGAATTGCTGACTGAGTGGTTCAACGGGATCAGGCTCAGAACCACAAATAAACTCTGAACAGAAGCCTCCAATCAACTGAATCCAAAAAATTGGATTTGAGATATAACCAAAGGATATTGACCAGGCATATGGCTTGGATTTCTTAAGCACACTGTATGCACTGTCTTAAGATACCTATACTAATTTATTTCTTCATATATCCACCCCTGCCCTGGCTCCTTTCTGAACAATAAAGTCCAGGATGAAGCCGCTGTCTCTGGCCATAGGATCTATGGAAACACACAGGGCTACCTAGGGCTTGAACTGACATCCTTCCTTAGCATCATGCTTTCATCAGCTGGGCACACCCACTGCAGATGTGCCAAAATGGATTAGCTATCATGTGGACACAGCTTTATTGTAAGTTCTTCCATATAACATAGAATTGTCCTTCCAAGTTGAAGGCAAACAGCATTGCAAAGGACAACTTACCTTCTGCATTTCCTGACTTTGTGAGTGTCTGTATCTCTAGATTAACATTACAGAGGTTATAGAGTTTGTTTTTCCCCACTGGGCACTCTGGTCTATAAATCATGCTATTTGTATTTATTTGCCCCTAATTGTCCAAAGGAAGCTGTCCTTGTCACTGGAAAGTTAGGATGAGTGGTCATACAATGGCAGAACACAGGCAATCACAAACAGGGAAACAAAAACTAGCAACAAGATGAATGTGCCGGAAGCAAGCGTAACAAAAGAGGTGGCAGTGAGCACAGGCCATTGTTTCAGCCACGGAGCCAGTGCCTCTGTGCATAAATGCTCAGCAGGCTTTAGAGGGAGAGCTGGAAATAAGTTGATACCCAAGGCAAAATAGGCTGTCAAGTCAACTGGAGGCCAGCAGAGGAACAGGTGAGAGGGGGCTGGAAGTGATTGGCAGGGGCGACTTGGCATTTGCTGCATCACGTCCCAGCCTGTCTAGTCTCCTCAAGGAACACAGGCCTCTTGACCACGCGCCAGTGTGGAAGGACCTTCTGGCTTGCCTCTCCCCTGTGCCTCCCATGTCCTAGATTAAATGCAGGGATCACATATAAAACAGATGTGCCAAGACTCAGGGCTCAGGGGTACACGTGACACACAACAGCAGTGGTTCTTGTGCTCTTGTCATTAGCTCCCCCATAATGCCCCCCCAAATTGCAGCTGTCGAAATTTAACTTGTTTTCAAGCTGGAGCAACTTTGATATTTTCTTAACACAGGCAGGTGCTTCATTAAAGCACTATAGGGTATACCAGCTATGTTTCCCCTGGGGTGAGCTGGATGAGATCCAAGCCAGGATACCAGACACACACAGCCAAAATTATATAGGCAGGGAAGTAAACCTCATTATCTTCCCAAGACACAATTTTATCTGCTTCAGTTAATTGTCGTGTTCGTGCAGGGAGGGGAGTCACCTTATCAAAGATGTTTTCAAGAGACGTGTATTGGTCCGGAGTCTGTGGGCCACTGTCCATATCAGAGGCTCATGGTCTAACTGGAGGCCCAAAGGTGACATCTTGCAGGAACAGTATTTCCTCCAATGTAGGTGAAGCCAATGGAGCAAATTCTGGGTCAGTGAAGGGAAAACTGTGTTCCCACAAAATGGGTCGTGCAAAACTGATTCCTTTGGGAACTATAATTTGTCCTATTGGAGTTAGAATTATTTGACCTTCAGCTTATTTAAAGCCAAGGGACAGCAGTTGGGCGGGGTGGGGGTGGAGGTGGGAGGAGAAAAATGCTGTGAAGTTATTGACAAGCTCCCAGGACTTTAAGCTGTTTAGTATTTATATGAAGAGTTGAGTCTCTTCAAAAACGTATGATTCCATGCAACAATCCCCAGTTCATTTGTTTACTCATTCACTTATTAATTCTTTCAACAAGTATTTATTTTGTATGTGCTAATCATTGTGCTAGGCCCTAGAGACATGGTAATAAACAAGACAAGTATGGTTCCTCTCCTTTTATAGCCTAACCAGTTAAACATGTAATAAAGCACGATTTTTTTTTAAATGAAAGAGTGTGTGCAGGGAGCAATGAACGCATACAGATGAGAGGCCTAACCTATTTAGTGGAATCTGGTGGCCTTCCCAAAAACACGTATCACCAAGCAACCTGGGTTATACTGTAGTAATTAACAACCCACAATCTCAGAGAATTAAAACAACAAAAGTTTATTTCTTGCTAACCCTAGATGTCCACTGCAGTTTACCAGGGGCTAATCATGGTGACCCAGAGACCCAGGTGATAGGACAGCCATCACCTCCAATGGCAGTAAATGCTAAGACACAGGAACAAATTGAGCACTGAGGGCCTGGCACTAGCATTCAAACAGTCCACCTGTATAGCATGCATCATTCTGCTCACTTCTCATTGGCCAAGATGGATCATGTGGCCCCACCCAACTAGGAAGCACAGTCCTCCTAGGGGCTCAGTAATGACTTGCATAGCAAGTAACAACTTAGCCCAACCATGAAATCAGGGTACTAGTTAGTCCCATGAAGTGAAAGGGGAAGTCGGGGCAAAGAATTCCAGACATATTCTAAGGCAATAACACACGTGAAGGCAAACTAATTTTTTCCAGAAGTGCATTTCCCTTCTGTAGAGACAATTAATTGTATGTGTGCATCTAGACTAGACTGTAAGTTCACAAATCCATACTTCCTAGCACAGTGCCTGGCACAAGATAGGTACCCAATACTGGTTTGGAAATACGGAAAACAAGATTGCCTTCTGGATTGGATGAAGCAGATCAGGTCAGGAATATGCAAAGTTCCTGATAGAGCCATAACCACCTCTAGGCCAAAACAGGACCTGCTTGAAGAATTTCCTGATCTGCCTCCATCCCACTCCCTCTGAGAGAGGGCTGACTCCCTTCTCCCTTCTTTCCCCAACTATACACTATATAGGTAAGTTCACAGGACCAGAAATACCTTTTTCCTGCCTATGTTTGTCTCTCATCCTACCAGACATAGAGGGAAGGGCCACATCTTATTTATCTGGGCAGTGTGTAGACCAGTGCCTGGCACAAGGTAGGGGTTCAATAAATATCTATTGAGTAATCGAATGGATCTGAATTAAAAGGTATCAATAGAAGGGTGTTGGCTAGCAATGGGAGTGTGGGAGAATGAGGGAAGTTAGATGCTGTTTGACCGAAGTCAACAGACTGAAACAAACGCCCTAGTTCAGTGACAGGTACGTGTCCCCAGGAGAGCTGGATGCTGCAAGTTATGGCTCGCAGCCTGGTTTGAAATGGATTTAAAGCACCCTAGTAACTTCCTATACTTACACATGACATTCAAGGCAGAACCTGCTATCAGCTTACATGTACATTCTGCTCTCTCCACCACACTGTTTTCTCTCCTCTCCTTGTTTGCCTAGACCCTCCTATTCCGCCAGAAGCCAATCCAGTGTTCACCACAATAGCATCCAGCTTGCCTTTGTATAATACTTGAACTTTGTAAAATGATTTCACGTTTCTTATTCCACCATCCAGAAAGGCAACTTTTGTGGCATTCACCCATAAATAATGGTTTTATGTCATTATCAATCAGAGGAACAGAAAAAATAGTGTGCTGTTTTTCACCTCTCTTTCAGGTTTGATTTTGCGGAGCAGCTGAGATACTGTTTAGTCTCCTCTTTTTCCCAGTTCTACTGGCCTCAGTAACTGCCTGAAACAGCAGGGCTCCAGGCAAATATTCAGGCTGGTGACCACAGAAATGTGAACAGAATGCCAATTTCCATGCATTCGAGGTGAACCAGGCTACTCCAGTTCTCAGGAATTGTATGCTCTACCAGGAGACCTGACCCCTTGGCAGCAAAAGCAGCCTGTTTGTCACCACAGTCGCTCAAGGAAGGGCTTCTGAGCTGCAATTTTTCATGCCATTAATGCATTGCTTACACCAAGGAGCACAGCTGGCAATCCTGGGGTTGCATTAGAGGCCTTGGTGAGAAGACTGGAGTCTTCTCATCAAGAAGAAAGTGAGGGCTTCCCTGGTGGCGCAGTGGTTAAGAGTCCACCTGCCGATGCAGGGGACACGGGTTCGTGCCCCGGTCCGGGAAGATCCCAACATGCCGTGGAGCGGCTAGGCCCGTGAGCCATGGCCGCTGAGCCTGCGCGTCCGGAGCCTGTGCTCCGCAACGGGAGAGGCCACAACAGTGAGAGGCCCGCATACCGCAAATAAAAGAAAGTGAAAGGTGATTACCGGAACTCTACCGGCTAACTCTGCAGGGAACCACCACTATTCATGTGTTTACCAGAGCCACGCTTCTGACTGTACTGGGACCCCTGACAAATGGAGAGATTTTTGCATTGCTGTACTTCAGTGGGACTAAGATGATGTCAAAGTCAGCTTTCAATGCCTTTCCTGATGACCCATGCATAATAGCTTCCCGTGCATAGGCCTCAAGTATCCGGGACTCACTTTGCAACTGATACTTGCAAGTTTCTGGAAATGCTAGTCATTGGAGAACCCCATACGCCCTAAATTTCTACCATGAGCCCTATGGTATTGTTAGTGGTTAAGAGGATTTCCTTTCTAGTTATACTGTCTGGATTCAAATCTGGGCTCCTCCACTTTCTAACTGTAACTTCAGATGAGTTACCCTCTCAAAGCCTCAGCTTCCTTAGCTTTAAAGTAGGGGTCATAATAGTAACTACTTATGGTGAAGAGTAAATAAGAAAATGAATGTACAGTGACAGGCACCATAAATTATAACTATTTTTTTTACTTGGTGTTTTTATCTAGGACCCATGCTAGGGTTTCACAAGATAGTAGAAAGAGTCATAGGTAGACATTACGGGAAAAGAGATTTTTTAGTAAAGTGTCCCTTACCAGGTGTCAGGCACTGCCCTAGAAGAAAAGGCATGTCTTCAATAAACACATATCAAGGACCTCCTATGTAAGAGGTACCAGGCTCCAGGTAGATAAGTTGCCTGTCACTGGATGCATTTAAGTGTGGGATGGGCAACCACATGGCGACAGCAGAAGCCAGCAGTATGCATCTTCCACCCCAGAAAAGCTTGAAGCTGAGTGGGCTATTCTAGGGGAGCGAGAGTGTTAATCAGATTCCTAGGCTGAATAATCAACTTGCACCCACTTGAACCGATGCAAAATTGTGTGGGGGAGGGGAGAACAGCAGGAAAATTGCATAATTGCCTATTCCAAATCGCTTGAAAGTCTTACCTGAAGACACATACATCATAATTAAGGCCTCCAGGTTCCATTTAAGAAAATGCTGGAACAGCTCAATTGCTTTGCTCCCCGGTACTCTTAGAATTTTTTCTTGCTGTTGTCATTATTAAATTTTACTGAGAAGTGTTCATCATTAGTGTAGGCTCTTCAGCATCACAATATGGAAGGGAAACCGCCTCAGCTCCTGGAGCTTCCTTTCCCATTTATATCGACACTTGAAAGGAGAGGTGGGCACAGAAAAGGTGGTGGGTGGGCAGGGACACTGGGTAAACACACAAGTCACATTCATACAGTGAGCAGCGCTGCAAGCAAGCACAACCTTTTCCATCTGACGAGTTCCTAACACCCTCCCCCGAAGACAGAGAAACTGGGCAATGAGCAGCTGCTAGGCTGAGGAGGTAGCGAGGCAAGCTAACAGCCAAAGCAGAGCATGCGGTTAGTGGGTGAGAATGTACCAGGGGAAGAAAACTGGCAAAGGAAGGAGAGACTCAAAAAGGCCCACAAGTTACATTCTGAGAAGGCAGCCCACCCCAGTAAGCATGCTACAGTATGCTCCCAGATGTCTCCTTTGCCTTATTCATCTACAGCCTCGGTTCTCAAACTTGTACATGCCTGGAATCACCTGGAAATCTTGCTAAAATGCAGATCCAGAGATTAGGTATCTGTGGAGCCTGAGATTCTGCATCTCTACTAAGCTCCCACCTAAGTGATGCAGACACTTGATCTACAGAGCACACTTCAAGTAGCCACTACTGAATCGGGAGTTAGCAAACTGCTGCCTGAAGGCCAAATCTGGCCAGTTACCTGCTTTTGTAAATGAAGTGTGATTGAAATGCAGCCAAGCCCAATCATTTACATGTTGTCTAGAGTTACTTCGGCACTGAGAAGGTAAGAGTAGAGTAGCTGTGACTGAGAACTTATGGCCCATAGAGCCTAAAAAAGATTTACTATCTGGCCCTCTGACCCCATCCAAGGCGATACTAGCATTGAAACTAAATAAAAAATGTGAAATGGTGTTGTGTTAGGCTGAAGAAACTTGTATTATGAATTTCAAAAAATTAGAGAAAAGTTCTCTCCTTGACAACAAAAAAACCAATCATTTTTATAGAGACTTAGAGGAGATTTGCAGTCTATCTGTAAAGAAACTGAAGGAGAAAAAAAGTCCAGAATGACACAGTTCTAGAGAAAACACCCTGGTCCTTTAGAAATGGTCTATAAGATGGAAAAGAAGACCTAGTAAAATCTTGTGTGTTGTCCAAAGTTGATCATCAATGAGGTTCAGAAACACACAAGTTTATGAAGCCATCTTAGATCGGCTGAAAATAACATGCTTCTGCTCTTCTCTACTTCATCACTGGGGTTTTTTTTTTTTTTGCCGTTTTAATTTTTATTCAATTACAGTTGACATACAATATTGTGTTAGTTTCAGGTGTAAAACACACTGCATCACGGTTTTTTTAGCTGCTAAAAGAGTTCTTTTTCTTTAATGGGGAAACAATAGCAACAATTCAGCCTTAATTTCGCATGACACAGCATCTTTTCAAAATTATTTTCACTTGCAACGTAACATGTGATCTTCACATTAATCCTCCTTATAGGTAAACTAATTCAGTTTGATGCAAAGAAGCAGTGATGTAAAGTCTTCTCTCAATGAGCTCACAAACAGACAGTTGTAGAAATAAACATCAACATGGTTTAATAAATGCTAGTAGAAGGGACACAGGTATGGCTCAGAGAATGGCATGGGCTTCAGAGGGCTGCCATTTCAGAGTTCACCTACTAGGTCTTTAAACTGAGGGAGGAGCTTATAAGGAATGAGACTATTGCCACCACAAAAATGGTAACAAACCAAAATCTGAAAGAAAAAGAAATGTCAGCCGTAGCATTATACAGAGAATATTCTTATGAGGTAGAAAATCTCCTCACATTGGAAATAACAAAATTGAGGCTCAGAAACAAGAGATTAATTACTGAAGGTAGAATTCATACTACAGTCTTCTAACTCCAAACATTGGTTCTTTCTACTGCTATATTAGCTTTTCAAAGACAATTTTTTTGCCAAGGGTGATAAGGTAATATGGGATTATTTATAAAAGTTATGATGATAATGATGACCAACATTTATATGTGTTTTCTTTGTGCCAAACCCCCTCTTTCAAAGAACTAGCACCAACAGTCTAGAATCCCTTCCAAATCTCTATCTCCTCCCAAAAGGCCACAGAATTGCCAAAGGCCACATAGTTATTCAGTGGCTCAGCCTAAACTAGAACCTACATTTCCCACTTCTCTTTCCTCTACCTCCCTCTCCAATGGGACTATTAATATCAGATGTAAGTGATGGGATGACTGATGAAGAACCTAGCATTGACTCAGTGGTGTGTTCATAAATGTTTGACAACTGTCTCCAGGGGAAAAGAAATGGCCCTCATTTCCACTGTTTCTTGATTTCCATGGTATAAATACTCTCACCATGGCCAATTTCAAGCTACAGCACAAGGCACTGAATTTAGAATGGGAAAAACTGCAAACATTCAGCATGCTTGTGAGCTGGTAAGTGACAGCTCCAACATTACTAGCCCTCTAAATGCAAATGGGGGTTCCTCTTCATGTAGAATCAAAGATCACTATCCTTTTACATAGAGGTACCCAGAAAATCAAACTATGATTCTCTCTGGGTAAAAGATATACACACACACACACATACACACACACACACACACACACACACACACACACACACATATATGTAATTTTTCAAGTCTATATTCTTTTATTCTCATTCCTGAGTCATTCACCTCTCTTGGGTCCCTCTAGTTGCCCTATGAGTAATATTTGAAAGGTTATAGAAATGGTCAATTCACTGAAGATAAAAACTGTGTCCTCTGATATTAAAAGGTTTTCAAAACAAGGTTTTTTTTGCACAATAAAACTTATCATGGCACAAAAACATTGACACACTAACCATATAGAATAATTTATTGCCTGCCACTGCAAGCTTTTCTTAGATTTTGTTTTTGTATCCAAATTTTTAATGATTTGGGGTGGTGATTATTTTCATGCAAGTTATAAGAGGACATGATATAATTCTGGGAATATGTAGAGACTCTATGTCTTCATTTGCCTTTGGAAAATGAAGTGAAAATACTGCTACTTAAATAAACTCTAACACCTGAAAAAAAAAAAAAAAAAAAAGAACCTAGCATTGTATTCCCAGAAGTGAAATGGACATCAGTATAGACAATAATATATAAATAGTCATAATTCTCAGTGGAACCCTATGAGGGCCTTACTGAGCCTCATTCAAGCAACTGGGAGATTTCCTTATTTCCTCAGTCAAGAAGATAACATTGTCCACTTACTTTTTTGTTCCAGTTAGAACTGTTCTTGAGTTTTCAGGTACCACTCAAGTAGCATACATTATGCTTAGACCATATTTGTTACCTTTTTCTAATTCAGATACCATTACACATAGCTTCCTATATCACGGTGGTTTAGCTATGAAATATGTATGAGGAAGCTAAGTGAGTATGAAACAAGCTACAGTGAAACCCTAGGGGATGATGTGGTCTTTTATTATACAGCATATTGTAATATTTTACAATACCAGGGATTTGGTCACGTGTTTTCTTTATGGAATGACCTATCAACCCAAGCAACTATCCAATGTAATTCAAAAAGCACTTACTGCACATCCCAACTCTGAGCCTAGTTCCCCACTAGACACATGAGTAAAAGAAAAGTATTCTACAATGAGCTTCGTACTGTAATCTCAAGGGATTTTACACTCATGGAGATTTATTTGCAAGCATGCAACCAAGGGCTAAAGAAATATGTAGCATATTCTAAAATAGAGGGCCAGAGGGGTACCTTCAAGACAGAGGAGGAATAAGAGATGGAGATCACCTTCCTCCACACAAATACATCAAAAATACATCTACATGTGGAACAACTCCTACAGCACACCTACTGAATGCTGGCAGAAGACCTCAGACTTCCCAAAAGATGCCTGAGGGCAAGCTACACACAGAGGTGGGGCCAAATCCAAAGCTGAACCCCAGGAGCTGAGCAAACAAAGAAGAGAAAGGGAAATCTCTCCCAGTAGCCTCAGGAGCAGCGGATTAAATCCCCACAATCAACTTGATGTACCCTGCATCTCTGAAATACCTGAATAGACAATGAATCATCCCAGAATTGAGGCGGTGGACTTTGGGAGCAATTGCAGACTTGGGGTTTGCTGTCTGCGACTGATTTGTTTCTAATTTTTATCTTTATCTTAGTACAGTTTTCAGTGCGTGTTATCATCGGTGGATTTGTTTATTGGTTTGGTTGCTCTCTTCTTTTTTATTATTACTTTTTTAAAAATAATTTTTAAAAATATTTTTATTTATTCATTTTCTTTTTTTCTCCCTTTCCTTCTGAGCCGTGTGACTGACAGGGTCTTGGTGCTCCATCCTGGTGTCAGGTCTGAGCCTCTGAGGTGGGAGAGCCGAGCTTAGGACATTGGACCACCAGAGACCTTACAACCCCACATAATACCAATCAGTGAGAGTTCTCCCAGAGACCTCTGTCTCAATGCTAAGACTCAGCTCCACCCAATGGCCAGCAAGTTCCAATGCTGGATGTCCCACGCCAAACAACTAGCAAGACAGGAACACAACGCAACCCATTAGCAGAGAGGCTGCCTAAAATCATACTAGGTTCACAGACACACCAAAACACACCACCGGACATGGCCCTGCCCACCAGAAAGACAAGATCCAGCCCCACCCACCAGAACACAGGCACAAGTCCCCTCCACCAGGAAGCCTACACAAGCCACTGAACCAACCTTACCTACTGGGGGCAGATACCAAAAACAACGGGACTTACGAACCTGCAGCCTATGAAAAGGAGACACCAAACACAGTAAGTTAAACAAAATGAGAAGACAGGGAAATATGTAGCAGATGAAGCAGAAAGGTAAAAACCCACCAGACTTAACAAATGAAGAGGAAATAGGCAGTCTTCCAGAAAAAGAATTCAGAATAATGATAGTGAAGATCATCCAAAATCTTGGAAATAGAATGGAGAAAATACAAGAAATGGTTAACAAGGACCGAGAAGAACTAAAGAGCAAACAAACAGTGATGAACAACACAATAAATGAAATTTAAAATTCTCTAGAAGGGACCAATAGCAAAATAACTGAGGCAGAAGAACGGAAAAGTGACCTGGAGGATAAAATAGTGGAAATAACTACTGCAGAGCAGAATATAGAAAAGAGGAATGAAAAGAATTTAGGACAGACTCAGAGACCTCTGAGACAACATTGAATGCACCAATATTCGAATTATAAGTGTCCCAGAAGAAGAAGAGAAAAAGAAAGGGACTGAGAAAATATTTGAAGAGATTATAGTTGAAAACTTCCCTAATATGGGAAAGGAAATAGTTAATCAAGTCCAGGAAGCACAGAGAATCCCATACAGGATAAATCCAAGGAGCAACATGCCAAGACACAAATTAATCAAACTATCAAAAATTAAATAGAAAGAAAACATATTAAAAGCAGCAACGGAGGGCTTCCCTGGTGGTGCAGTGGTTGGGAGTCTGCCTGCCGATGCAGGGGGCGCGGGTTCATGCCCCGGTCCAGGAGGACCCCACGTACAGCGGAGTGGCTGGGCCCGTGAGCCATGGCTGCTGGGCCTGCGCGTCCGGAGCCTGTGCTCCGCAGCAGAAGAGGCCACAGCAGTGAGAGGCCCGCATACAGCAAAAAAAAAAAAAAAAAAAAAAAAAAAAAGCAGCAAGGGAAAAACAACAAATAACATACAAGGGAATCCCCATAAGGTTAACAGCTGATTTTTCAGCAGAAACTCTGCAAGCCAGAAGGGAGTGGCAGGACATATTAAAAGTGATAAAAGGGAAAAACCTACAACCAAGATTACTCTACACAGAAGGATCTCATTCAGATTTGATGGAGAAATTAAAACCTTTACAGACAAGCAAAAGCTAAGAGAATTCAGCACCACCAAACCAGCTTTACAACAAATGCTAAAGGAACTTCTCTAGGCAGGAAACACAAGAGAAGGAAAAGGCCTACAATAACAAACCCAGAACAATTAAGAAAATGGTAATAGGAACATACATATTGACAATTACCTTAAATGTAAATGGATTAAATGCTCCAACCAAAAGACATAGACTGGCTGAATGGATACAAAAACAAGACCTCTATATATGCTGTCTACAAGAGACCCACTTCAGACCTAGGAACACAAACAGACTGAAAGTGAGGGGATGGAAAAAGATATTCCATGGAAATGGAAATCAAAACAAAGGCGGAGTAGCAATTCTCGTAACAGACAAAATAGACTTTAAAACAAAGACTAGGGTTTCCCTGGTGGCGCAGTGGTTGAGAGTCTGCCTGCCGATGCAGCGGACGCGGGTTCGTGCTCCGGTCCAGGAAGATCCCACATGCCACAGAGCGGCTGGGCCTGTGAGCCATGGCCGCTGAGCCTGCGCGTCCAGAGCCTGTGCTCCGCAACGGGAGAGGCCGCAACGGGAGAGGCCACAACAGTGAGAGGCCCGCATACCGCAAAAAAACAAAAAAAAACCTAAAACTAGAACTACCATATGACCCAGCAATCCCACTACTGGGCATATACCCTGAGAAAACCGTAATTCAAAAAGAGTCATGTACCGCAATGTTCTTTGCACCACTATTTACAATAGCCAGGACATGGAAGCAACTTACGTGTCTATCAACAGATGAATGGATAAAGAAGATGTGGCACATATATACAATGGAATATTACTCAGCCATAAAAAGAAATGAAATTGAGTTATTTGCTGTGAGGTGGATGGACCTAGAGTCCATCACAGAGGGTGAAGTAAGTCAGAGAAAAGCACATAACATATGCTAACACATGTATCTGGAATCTAAAAATAAAAAATTGGTTCAGAAGAACCTAGGGCAGGACAGGAATAAAGACACAGATGTAGAGAATGGATTCGAGGACCTGGGGAGGGGGAAGGGTAAGCTGGGACAAAGTGAGAGAGTGGCATGGACATATATACACTGCCAAATGTAAAACAGATAGCTAGTGGGAAGCAGCTGCATAGCACAGGGAGATCAGCTCGGTGTTTTGTGACCACCTAGAGGGGTGGGATAGGGAGGGTGGGAGGGAGACGCAAGAGGGAGGAGATATGGGGATATATGTATATGTATAGCTGATTCACTTTGTGATACAGCAGAAACTTACACACCATTGTAAAGCAATTATACTCCAATAACGATGTTAAATTAAAAAATTAAATAGAGGGGCAAAAGACATAGAAGAGATAATAAGTACCACAGAAGGGGATATAATATTGAATGGGAATTTTAATAACAATTTTCATGTTTCAGCCATGTTATAGATTGACTAGAATACCCCTGATAATCAATTAATTTCTTCTTTATTGACAGCCACCCATATGTGCCTCCGCTGTCAGGCCACATAATCAGGATACAAGAACCATGTCCATCTGAATGAGATTAGCTGATCTACTGTGGCTATGTTATGATGTCAATCCTCATTCCCGTTAATGCTTCTATAATGCAAAGCCTAACGATTTTTATTTTCTTTAACCTGCGCAGTCTCCAGCGGTGGTGCATCTGATTCAGCCTCTCAAGTAAGGAAAACAGTGTGGTTTGGAGGTCAGCACAGCAGGTTAGAAAGCAGCTGTGCTGCCAAACAAAGTGCTTAAGATTCTTTTGAAAGTGACTTTAGTTTGAGTGTCAGAAAAAATAAAATCAAAGGTACTGGTAGTCCTCACCCACGCGCTAAATATAGATTTTCCTAAGTTAGTCAAACACAGATCTAAGAGCTGGTTTATCCTGAGGTTAATCTCCAATGAGAAGTTAATGTTTAACTAATTTTAGTCAAGTTAAGAGGTGGTAGATATGCTCCTTTTCTTTTTGTTTAATTAAAATCAAATTACAGAGATCATTCATTCACTCATTTACTCACTTTGCAAATATTTGTTTAACCATCTAAAGCCTTCTTTTTTAAACTAAAGCAAAATTCATTAGCCAATTCCATGTTGCATTAGTTTTCTTAATTTTAAACATTTACCTAATTCCATAGTGATATCACTCTTGCCTTGAGTATTTGAGGAACTTTACATCAAAAATATTTGCCACCTGTAACCACTTTCTATTTAGCAACAATGCCAAATCAGTGCCTCTGGAATTCTAAATGACTTTGACATAATGAAGCAGAATTATAGATTACTTTCATCTTTAGGCTGGAAAACTTTCATCAACTAACAAATGGGCTTTGTCCTTCAATCGGTAATTTAATCCTCATTATGGCCTACTGTTATTTTTTTTTTCTCAAGACCAGTGGCTCTCAGCCTTGCCTATACTTTGGAATCACCTGGACAACTTTAAAAGTTACTGATACCTTGTGTTCACTCCTGGAGAGACTGATTTAATTGGTCTGGGGTCAGGCCAGATTTTAAGTACCCTACATGTTTCAAATGTGCAGCCAGGCTTGAGAACCACCACTCTAAATTATGATTCAACACCCCTCATGGCTACTGAGTAAAGTTCAGAATCCCTAACATGGTTTGTGGTTGCCCTCAGAGATCTGGCCTCCACTTCTATCTCTCCCCCTTCTCCCAGCCCCTCAGCAGTGTGCTTTCCAAGTGGCAGGTATTCAAACCTCCATTCAATTCTTATACTGGTCTTAGATAAATAAGCACCAAGTTCCTTTGCTGGAACACTCTTCCCCCCACCTCTTTCTCTGGCCACTTTCTACTGGTCTTTAGTTTGGGCTAAAGTGTCACTTCCTTAAGTAGAACACATTGACCCTACCCTATGACTTTCATCCTGAAACAGGCTTCCCTGCCACACCTAACACCTGACATGATCATCATGGAAACTTCAGGGGTGCTGAGGACAGGAACCTTGCCAGCATGGTATCTGGTACATAATAGGAGCTCAGTCACTACGTGTTACTGAATCAATCAGGGGCCAGTCAGGAACAAGAAACCACACCAGGAATATGAACAGGAAAAGAATTTATATAAAATATTCTTAACTTGTGAAAAGTAACTATTAAATGGGCTAAAGAGGACTCTTAGAAAATGTTGGGAGCAGTTACAACCCTAGGTGCAAGACAGTACCCCCAGAAAGAAACTCCAAAATATGGAGGAGTACCAACTCGCTCTTGAGGCTGAGATTTAGACCTCATGGGAGAGGGTCCAACTGCAGCCTGCTGAATAGCAGAGAAGTTCACTGGGTGCTGTGGGCCAGAGTGGAGCTGCAGGAGGTCAAGTGGTAGAGTTTGGTGAAGTTCATGGGGGTGCCATGGGGTAAAGCTGGTCCATTGGAAGCTACCCACGGGAGTGCCAATAGACTGCAGTTGGTGTGCAGGAAGACTTCTACCAAGTGCAGGAGAATATAATTGGAAATAAAAGCCACTGGACCACCCACTCACCGCTAGCAGCTGGGCAGCTGAAGGACGAAGCGAAAAGCGCACAGGAAAAGCTTCATTCTTTGCTCTGCCGCAGCGTCCCTCTAGCCCCCTCTATTGACAAAACCTAACACTGAACCAGCTCTCAAAGGTGAAGTGTTTAGTGTTCACACAAAATCACAAATCACAAAGAGCAGCAGATTTGGAGCCAAGAGGCAATCATTTGACAACTAGCACTGTTATTTATAAATACAGACATACATACTTACATACATACATACATAGAAATATAAAGATATAAATAAATATCTCCAGTGAAAACAAAGAAAATATGAATCCCTTCACAAAGGTAAGAACCAACAGTATACTCAAAAGGAAAGATGAAAGCTTGATATTCACTTTCTCTTACTACATTTCTTATTATGCCTTTTTTTCTCCTATTCACAGTTCAAATCCCATACCATACTGATGACTGCCATTTCATCTACCCCTATTACAGTTGTACCTCTCTCTCCATAAATCTGAAAAGCCATGCAACTTGAACGAAGGCAAACCTTAGATTAGAAATTTGGTGGTTTTGTTTATCTGCAATATGATCATTAAATCCCTTCAATTCCACTTTTCGGGAGATTCTGGTAGCTATTTGCAAGCAGTGAGACAGTATAAACCAGAGAAAATAAATTAATCAGGATATTGCTTGTCTTACTTTCATATCATTAAGGATGTTTGAGTGCCAAATGAAAGCTTTGATGCAAAAATCAGAGCACAGTATTGCAAGATTCTTTTGATCCTTCATCTGTGCTTGTAACTTCTATGGAACATCAACTGTGGCGAAGAATCATTCTTCTTCTGCTATATTTAAACTTCTGGTTTATTTAATAAGCAAATAGTGAAATAAAATGCACATAGCAGAAAGATGCTCTTTAGCTGGTGTCAGGGACTGAATAAATAACCATCAATCCTAGCCTGTCCTTTCTTACAATCAAGTACTTGACTCAGAATCAAGTGACTTTCTGAAAGCAATTAAATTTCCTTAAAAATACTCATGCATTTCTGGGGGTACAATTAATGGCACATTCCTTTTGGAAACCTTTCTAAAGAACAATTAAACATACCTAGAGTCTGTCATACAGTGTGAAGTAAGTCAGAAAGAGAAAAACAAATACCCTATGCTAACACATATATATGTAATCTAAGAAAAAAAAATGGTCATGAAGTACCTAGGGGTAAGACGGGAACAAAGACACAGACCTCCTAGAGAATGGACTTGAGGATATGGGGAGGAGGAAGGGTAAGCTGTGACAAAGTAAGAGAGTAACATGGACATATATACACTACCAAACATAAAATAGATAGCTTAGTGGGAAGCAGCCGCATAGCACAGGAAGATCAACTAGGTGGTTTGTGACCACCTAGAGGGGTGGGATAGGGAGGGTGGGAGGGAGGGAGACACCAGAGGGAAGAGATATGGGAACATATGTATATGTATAACTGATTCACTTTGTTATAAAGCAGAAACTAACACACTATTGTAAAGCAATTATACTCCAATAAAGATGTTAAAAAAAGAACAATTAAACAATATGCATAAATAAGGAAATAACCTGATATATAGAAAAAGCTTTATTCTAAAGATATCTGCCATGCAATATTTATAAGCTACTCCCATCCCAGCAAAGAAACCAAATGACAGCAAGAGGAGAACTGTGGTACCATCTCATGATAGACAGTCATGCAAGCATTAAGAATGTTATGTAAATGACTTTGAAACAACACAGGAAATGATTATTTTATAATAATCTTGTGTTAAATGACAGAAAGTGGATACAAAATCATGTCCCATCATAACTAAAATGTTCATGGGAGAAAGCCTGGAAGGCTAGGATAATTTTCTAGAAATAGAAATACAAGATTAAAAAAAAATGAAGTAAATTAAAAATTTTGGTAGATTGCCAGACTGTCCTCCCAAAAGATGTGCACTATATTTACTTTTCCACTAACAATTTTGCTTTAAAGCTTTCTGAGTCCAGTCAGAGATAGCACCAATGCTTCATAAATTGCATAAGAACAGTATAGTTATCTATTTTTTATATAGCTCCCATATTTCCTGAGAGTTAAAAGATCATGCTTGGGATAACAAGTTGTGTTTAATTCATCCAATCACTGTATTCAGTTGAGCCAATATATGAACAAATTGCTAAATGAGAAGCTGTGGGGAACACAAAATTAAATCAGAACTGAATTCTACCCTTAAATAACTTAGTCTCATACTCATTAATAACTATGAAACTAGGTAGATAAGTATCACCAGGGAGGTAAGGAGCCTATGATTTGGGGAGTGACTAGACAGGCAGTGGGTAGTGGCCACTCTGGAGGGGATCCTGGAAAATCTCTTGCTGGAAATGCAAAGGAAATCATGGCAGAGCCTGAAGGGTGCAGTTCTACATTCACTTTTTTTTTTTTTTGAAACTGATAATCCTCCTCCAGAGACACTCAAATCCTGGAGTACTTTTCCACTGCCCACCTTTCTATCAGAAGATGACATAGGCTTCACAAGATTACAGTTACTGAGCAACTATCAGACTCCAGACAGGGTACTTGATTCTAGGAATACACACATTAAAATAAAAAGATAAGGTACAATAAGATTTAAAAAAACAAAATGTTCCTAATCTTAAGGTGTTTACACTTACACTCTAGTGAAAGAAAAAGCCAAATAATCAGAAATCAAAATTCGGTCTGAGTAAATATCTAAGAATGGAAGAGCTGAATCGTATGGTAGAGGAGTGAAAGAAAAAGCCAAATAATCAGAAATCAAAATTCGGTCTAAGTAAATATCTAAGAATGGAAGAGCGGAATCGTACGGTAGAGGTCTGTTTAACTTTTTAAGAAATGTCCAGTAACTGATTCACTTTGTTATAAAGCAGAAACTAATACCCCATTATGAAGCAATTATACTCCAATAAAGTAAAAAAAAAAAAAAAAAAAAAAAAAGTCATTTCCTTGGGGAGGTCTTCTAAAAAAAAAAAAAAAAGAAAAGAAATGGAAGAAGTCTCTCCTACTTCCGGGGAAGATGGCGGAAGAGTAAGATGCAGAGATGACCTGCCTCCCCACAGATACACCAGAAATACAGCTACACGTGGAACAACTCCTACAGAACACCTACTGAATGCTGGCAGAAGACCTCAGACCTCCCAAAAGGCAAGAAACTCCCCCACGTACCTGGGTAGGGCAAAGCGGAGAGATTCCCGCACAGAAGATCAGTGCCGACCGGCACTCACCAGCCCGAGAGGCTTGTCTGCTCGCGCGCCGGGGCGGGCGGCGCTGGAAGCTGAGGCTTGGGCTTCAGTCAGAGCGCAGGGAGAGGACTGGGGCTGGCGGCGAGAACTCAGCCTGAAGGGGGCTAATGCGCCACAGCTAGCCGGGAGGGAGTCCGGGAAAACTCTGGAGCTGCCGAAGAGGCAAGAGACTTTTTCTTCCCTCTTGGTTTCCTGGTGCACAAGGAGAGGGGATTAAGAGCGCTGCTTAAAGGAGCTCCACAGACGGGCGCGAGCCGCGGCTGGAAGCGCGGAGCCCAGAGACGGGCGTGGGACGCTGGGGCTGCTGCCGCCGCCAAGAGGCCTGTGTGCGAGCGCAGGTCACTGTCCACGCTGCCCTTCCGGGAGCCTGTGCAGCCCGTCACTGCCGGGGTCCCTGGATCCAGGGAAGGCTTCCCTGGGAGAACGCACGGCGCGCCTCGGGCTAGTGCAACGTCACACCGACCTCTGCCGCTGCAGGCTCGCCCCACACTCCGTGACCCTCCCTCCCCCCTGGCCTGAGTGAGCCAGAGTCCCCGAAGCGGCTGCTCCTTTAACCCTGTCCTGTCTGAGCGAAGAACAGACGCCCTCCGGTGACCTACACTCAGAGGCAGGGCCAGATCCAAAGCTGAGACCCGGGAGCTGTGAGAACAAAGAAGAGAAAGGGAAATCTCTCCCAGCAGCCTCAGAAGGAGCGGATTAAAGCTCCACAATCAACTTGATGTACCCTGCATCTGTGGAATACATGAATAGACAACAAATCATCCCAAATTGAGGAGCCAGGAGTCAGTGCTGTGCCTCTGAGGTGGGAGAGCCAACTTCAGGACACTGGTCCACAAGAGACCTCCCAGCTCCAGATAATATCAAACGGCGAAAATCTTCCAGAGATCTCCATCTCAACACCAACACCCAGCTTCACTCAACGACCAGCAAGCTACAGTGCTGGACACCCTATGCCAAACAACTAGCAACACAGGAACACAACCCCACCCATTAGCAGAGAGGCTGCCTAAAATCATAAAAAGTCCACAGACACCCCAAAACACACCACCAGACGTGGACCTGCCCACCAGAAAGACAAGATCCAGCCTCATCCACCAGAACACAGGTACTAGTCCCCTCCACCAGGAAGCCTACACAACCCACTAAACCAACCTTAGCCACTGGGGACAGACACCAAAAACAACGGGAACTACGAACCTGCAGCCTGCAAAAAGGAAACCCCCAACACAGTAACATAAGCAAAATGAGAAGACAGAAAAACACACAGCAGGAGAAGGAGCAAGATAAAAACCCACCAGACCTAACAAATGAAGAGGTAATAGGCAGTCTATCTGAAAAAGAATTCAGAATAATGATAGTAAAGATGATCCAAGATTCTATTTCCAAGATCCAAAATCTTGGAAATAGAATAGACAAAATGCAAGAAACAGTTAACAAGGACCTAGAAGAACTAAAGATGAATCAAGCATCAATTAAAAACACAATAAATGAAATGAAAAATACTCTAGATGGGATCAATAGCAGAATAACTGAGGCAGAAGAACGGATAAGTGAGGTGGAAGATAAAATAGTGGAAATAACTGATGCAGAGCAAAATAAAGAAAAAAGAATGAAAAGAACAGAGGACACTCTCAGAGACCTCTGGGACAACACTAAATGCACCAACATTCGAATTATAGGGGTTCCAGAAGAAAAAGACAAAAAGAAAGGGACTGAGAAAATATTTGAAGAGATTATAGTTGAAAACTTCCCTAATATGGGAAAGGAAATAGTTAATCAAGTCCAGGAGGCACAGAGAGTCCCATACAGAATAAATCCAAGGAGAAATACGCCAAGACACATATTAATCAAACTGTCAAAAATTAAACACAAAGAAATCATATTAAAAGCAGCAAGGGAAAAACAACAAATAACACACAAGGGAATCCCCATCAGGATAACAGCTGATCTCTCAGCAGAAACTCTACAAGCCAGAAGGGAGTGGCAGGACATAATTAAAGTGATGAAGGAGAAAAACCTGCAACCACAATTACTCTACCCAGCAAGGATCTCATTCAGATTTGATGGAGAAATTAAAACGTTTACAGACAAGCAAAAGCTGAGAGAGTTCAGCACCACCAAACCAGCTTTACAACAAATGCTAAAGGAACTTCTCTAGGCAAGAAACACAGCAGAAGGAAAAGACCTACAATAACGAACCCAAAACAATTAAGAAAATGGGAATAGGAACATACATATCGATAATTACCTTAAATGTAAATGGACTAAATGCTCCCACCAAAAGACACAGATTGGCTGAATGGATACAAAAACAAGACCCATATATATGCTGTCTACAAGAGACCCACTTCAGACCTAGAGACACATACAGACTGAAAGTGAGGGGATGGAAAAAGATATTCCATGCAAATGGAAACCAAAAGAAAGCTGGAGTAGCAATTCTCATATCAAGCAAAATAGACTTTAAAATAAAGACTACTAGAAGAGACAAAGAAGGACACTACATAATGATCAAGGGATCGATCTAAGAAGAAGATATAACAATTGTAAATATTTATGCACCCAACATAGGAGCACCTCAATACATAAGGCAAATACTAACAGCCATAAAAGGAGAAATCGACAGTAACACAATCATAGTAGGGGACTTTAACACCCCACTTTCACCAATGGACAGATCATCCAAAATGAAAATAAATAAGGAAACACAAGCTTTAAATGATACATTAAACAAGATGGACTTAATTGATATTTATAGGACATTCTATCCAAAAACAACAGAATACACATTTTTCTCAAGTGCTCATGGAACATTCTCCAGGATAGATCATATCTTGGGTCACAAATCAAGCCCTGGTAAATTTAAGAAAATTGAAATTGTATCAAGTATCTTTTCTGACCACAATGCTATGAGACTAGATATCAATTACAGGAAAAGAGCTGTAAAAAATACAAACACATGGAGGCTAAACAATACACTACTTAATAATGAAGTGATCACTGAAGAAATCAAAAAGGAAATTTAAAAATACCTAGAAACAAATGACAATGGAGACACGACGACCCAAAACCTATGGGATGCAGCAAAAGCAGTTCTAAGAGGGAAGTTTATAGCAATACAATCCTACCTTAAGAAACAGGAAACATCTCGAATAAACAACCTAACCTTGCACCTAAAGCAATTAGAGAAAGAAGAAAAAGAACATCCCAAAGTTAGCAGAAGGAAAGAAATCATAAAAATCAGATCAGAAATAAATGAAAAAGAAATGAAGGAAACGATAGCAAAGATCAATAAAACTAAAAGCTGGTTCTTTGAGAAGATAAACAAAATTGATAAACCATTAGCCAGACTCATCAAGAAAAAAAGGGAGAAGACTCAAATCAATAGAATTAGAAATGAAAAAGGAGAAGTAACAACTGACACTGCAGAAATACAAAAGATCATGAGAGATTACTATAAGCAACTCTATGCCAATAAAATGGACAACCTGGAAGAAATGGACAAATTCTTAGAAATGCACAACCTGCCAAGACTGAATCAGGAAGAAATAGAAAATATCAACAGACCAATCACAAGCACTGAAATTGAAACTGTGATAAAAAAATCTTCCAACAAACAAAAGCCCAGGACCAGATGGCTTCACAGGCGAATTCTATCAAGCATTTAGAGAAGAGCTAACACCTATGCTTCTCAAACTCTTCCAAAATATAGCAGAGGGAGGAACACTCCCAAACTCATTCTACGAGGCCACCATCACCTTGATACCAAAACCAGACAAGGATGTCACAAAGAAAGAAAACTACAGGCCAATATCACTGATGAACATAGATGCAAAAATCCTCAACAAAATACTAGCAAACAGAATCCAACAGCACATTAAAAGGATCATACACCATGATCAAGTGGGGTTTATTCCAGGAATGCAAGGATTCTTCAATATACGCAAATCAATCAATGTGATGCACCATATTAACAAGTTGAAGGAGAAAAACCATATGATCATCTCAATAGATGCAGAGAAAGCTTTCGACAAAATTCAACACCCATTTATGATAAAAACCCTGCAGAAAGTAGGCATAGAGGGAACTTTCCTCAACATAATAAAGGCCATATATGACAAACCCACAGCCAGCATCGTCCTCAATGGTGAAAAACTGAAACCATTTCCACTAAGATCAGGAAGAAGACAAGGTTGCCCATTCTCACCACTCTTATTCAACATATTTTTGGAAGTTTTAGCCACAGCAATCAGAGAAGAAAAAGAAATAAAAGGAATCCAAATCAGAAAAGAAGAAGTAAAGCTGTCACTGTTTGCAGATGACATGATACTATACATAGAGAATCCTAAAGATGCTACCAGAAAACTACTAGAGCTAATCAATGAATTTGGTAAAGTAGCAGGATACAAAATTAATGCACAGAAATCTCTGGCATTCCTATATACTAATGATGAAAAATCTGAAAGTGAAATCAGGAAACACTCCCATTTACCATTGCAACAAATAAGAATAAAAAGAATAAAATATCTAGGAATAAACCTACCTAAGGAGACAAAAGACCTGTATGCAGAAAATTATAAGACACTGATGAAAGAAATTAAAGATGATACAAATAGATGGAGAGATGGACCATGTTCTTGGATTGGAAGAATCAACATTGTGAAAATGACTCTACTACCCAAAGCAATCTACAGATTCAATGCAATCCCTATCAAACTACCACTGGCATTTTTCACAGAACTAGAACAAAAAAATTCACAATTTGTATGGAAACACAAAAGACCCCGAATAGCCAAAGCAATCTTGAGAACGAAAAATGGAGTTGGAGGAATCAGGCTCCCTGACTTCAGACTATACTACAAAGCTACAGTAATCAAGACAGTATGGTACTGGCACAAAAACAGAAAGATAGATCAATGGAACAGGATAGAAAGCCCAGAGATAAACCCACGCACATATGGTCACCTTATCTTTGATAAAGGAGGCAGGAATGTACAGTGGAGAAAGGACAGTCTCTTCAATAATTGGTGCTGGGAAAACTGGACAGGGACATGTAAAAGTATGAGATTAGATCACTCCCTAACACCATACACAAAAATAAGCTCAAAATGGATTAAAGACCTAAATGTAAGGCCAGACACTATCAAACTCTTAGAGGAAAACATAGGCAGAACACTCTATGACATAAATCACAGCAAGATCCTTTTTGACCCACCTCCTAGAGAAATGGAAATAAAGACAAAAATAAACACATGGGACCTAATGAAACTTAAAAGCTTTTGCACAGCAAAGGAAACCATAAACAAGACCAAAAGACAACCCTCAGAATGGGAGAAAATATTTGCAAATGAAGCAACTGACAAAGGATTAATCTCCAAAATTTATAAGCAGCTCATGCAGCTCAATAACAAAAAAACAAACAACCCAATCCAAAAATGGGCAGAAGACCTAAATAGACATTTCTCCACAGAAGATATACAGACTGCCAACAAACACATGAAAGGATGCTCAACATCTTTACTCATTAGAGAAATGCAAATCAAAACTACAATGAGATATCATCTCACACCAGTCAGAATGGCCATCATCAAGAAATCTAGAAACAATAAATGCTGGAGAGGGTGTGGAGAAAAGGGAACACTCTTGCACTGCTGGTGGGAATGTGAATTGGTACAGCCACTATGGAGAACGGTATGGAGGTTCCTTAAAAAACTAAAAATAGAACTACCATATGACCCAGCAATCCCACTACTAGGCATATACCCTGAGAAAGCCATAATTCAAAAAGAGACATGTACCAAAATGTTCATTGCAGCTCTATTCACAGTAGCCCGGAGCTGGAAACAACCTAAGTGTCCATCATCGGATGAATGGATAAAGAAGATGTGGCACATATATACAATGGAATATTACTCAGCCATAAAAAGAAACGAAACTGAGCTATTTGTAATGAGGTGGATAGACCTAGAGTCTGTCATACAGAGTGAAGTAAGTCAGAAAGAGAAAGACAAATACCGTATGCTAACACAAATATATGGAATTTTTTTTTTAAATGTCATGAAGAACCTAGGGGTAAAACAGGAATAAAGACACAGACCTACTAGAGAATGGACTTGAGGATATGGGGAGGGGGAAGGGTAAGCTGTGACAAAGGGAAAGAGAGGCATGGACATATATACAGTACCAAACGTAAGGTAAATAGATAGTGGGAAGCAGCCGCATAGCACAGGGAGATCAGCTCGGTGCTTTGTGACCGCCTGGAGGGGTGGGATGGGGAGTGTGGGAGGGAGGGAGATGCAGGAGGGAAGGGATGTGGGAACAGATGTATATGTATGACTGATTCACTTTGTTATAAAGCAGAAACTAATAAAAAAAAAAAAAGAAAAGAAATGTACAAACTGCTTTCTAATCACTGTGTAGTAATATCTTGTTTTGATTTAAATTTTCTCTAATGACCAGTGATGTTGAGTATCTTCTCACATGCTTTTCCGTGGGCTTATTTGTCATCTGCATATCTTACTCTGTTCAAATCTTTTTTTCATTCTTTATTGGTTTATTTTCCTACTACTGAGTTTTAAGGGGTCTTTATATATTCTGGATAAAAGTCCCTTTTCAGATATATGCTTTGCAATTATCTTCTCCTCATCCATGGCTTATCATTCTTTTAACATGTACATGAATGTTCACAGCAGCTTGACTTGTACCAGAATAGAAACAGTACAAATGTCCATTAACAGGTGAATGGATAAACAAATTGTGGCATATCCATACAATGGAATACTCAGCAATAAAAAGTAATAAAATATTAATATACACAACATTGATGAATCTCAAAATAATTATGCTGAAAGAAGCCAAATTTTAAAAAAATCCATAGTAAATGATTCTATTTATATAAAACTCTCAAAAATTCGAACTAGTCTACAGTGACAGAAAGCAGATAGTGGTTGCTTGCAGAGGCCAGGGTTGCATAAGGGGCAGGGAGGGACTCTGCCAAGAGGGATTCCAAAGGGGCCTAATGAATGTTTTGGAAGGGATGGGTATGTTGATTAACATAACTATGGAGATGGTTTTACAGGATATTCAGACAGCAAAACTTAGATTGTACAAGTTAAATAGGTACATCCATTGTATCTCAAAACTACAACAAGGCAATGTGGGAAATGTGACAATATAGTAATCACAAGTTGTTAAAGAAGCTCAGAGAAAGGGCACCTACTCTTAACACATGGGTCCGGGGAGGCTTCCGAAAAGAAAGACACCCAAGCTGAGCCCTGCAGAAAGGAGTAGGATAGGAAGATCGTGCGTGCCACCGCTCCACACCCTGAGCTCCAGCAGACCTTATCTTCATTCACAGCATTCTGTCCACTTGAGTCTACATGTCAAATTTCCAAAAAAAGTACTAAGCAGGGAATGCTCACTTAATAGTATTGGGATGAGATGTAAAATGTATTTGTCATCCCTACAGTAGGAATTATTCTGGTAAAGAAGGAATTCCAGGATCTTAAAATACTCTGTTTCAGTTCTGGCTCTAACTTTTCCCATCACAAAACCTAAGCTGGTTGATCACAGGATCACAACTGCTTCTAGGGACTCCACAAACAGCACCTCATCAGGTTGGATTTCCTGGTGGAGCCTAAAGCGGGAATTCTCCCACAAGTCACTGATGGAGGGTGCCCTTAGGAGATGGGGAGCAAGGAAGCAGGGCAGGGAGGGAGAGCAACTGAGCAAAGATGGCCTCAGCAGGAGCCCTGGATTAGCCTCAACCCACAGGAATTCTGGAGCAAACACTGCACAGCGAAGTCCCTCCTACCTTTGTATCCTGGGTTAACCAGTCACTGGCTGAGGGCTGAGGGCTGAGGGGTGTGTGTGTTGGGAGGGGACATGGGTCTGGAAGGGCAGTAACTTTCCCAGCAAGATGGCAGAGGGAGAAGGGGGTCTGTGAGCTGTTAGAAACCACCACTGAGGGCAGCTGGGGGAGGGGAACCAGCCTGAAAAGGGAGATCTGGGCTGGACACCAAGCTTTTCCCATAGAAACTCACTCTTTTTCCCTTTCTTCTCATATTCTCATCACTACACTTTAGAACAGGGATCCTAAATTTAAATGCCTACAGGAAGAGGCATGGAAATGAAGGAGATGGCTGTAGGTACAGAGAAATATTTCTCTACTGTAAGAATTAAAAATACACTAACAGGGGCTTCCCTGGTGGCGCAGTGGTTGAGAGTCCACCTGCCGATGCAGGGGACACGGCTTTGTGGACCAGTCTGGGAGGATCCCACATGCCGCGGAGCGGCTGGGCCCGTGAGCCATGGCCGCTGAGCCTGCGCTCCACAACGGGAGAGGCCACAACAGTGAGAGGCCCGTGTACTGCAAAAAAAAAAAAAAAAAAAAAAAAAGATACACTGCCATCATAAAGAAGACTCAGGGGCTTCCCTGGTGGCGCAGTGGTTGAGAGTCTGCCTGCCGATGCAGGGGACACCGGTTCGTGCCCCGGTCCGGGAAGATCCCACATGCCGTGGAGCGGCTGGGCCCGTGAGCCATGGCCGTTGAGCCTGCGCGTCCGGAGCCTGTGCTCCGCAATGGGAGAGGCCACAACAGTGAGAGGCCCGCGTACCGCAAAAAAAATAAATAAAAATAAATAAATAAATAAATAAGACTCAGATGAACTTGGCATCAGGGAAAGAGCAGGGAGAGGTAGAGACTGGCTAGCTGAAGAGCAAACTCAGCCCTGGCCTGTGTTTTCATGTAGGAATCCAGCATTGGTAGGTCTTCCAAGTGTTTATGAAAAGCCAACAATCTTCATTTTAATGTAAAAGGTCCCCAATTTCTGACTGTTGGCCCCAATTAAGAAAAATTATAATCATCTAAAAAACATTGTTTCCAGGTCAGAGTTGACCCATGGGTAACCAATATGCAACCTCAACTTTAGGAAAATAAGAAAAATATAGGTTACCCTCCACAAACTTTCCCACATTTTTGGAGTCCAAAATTAATAAGCAGGCAGCAACAGACATCCTTATTCTACTGCATTATAGAAAGCTAAAAATCAGATATAATGGAATATAAAATGGAGACAAAATATTAGGAAAAGAAAAGACCCAAAGTACACCAGAAACTATCTGCTCACCCAAGGGAAAGTCACAGAGCCATGCAAGCTAAGTTTATGGTGGGATACGAGACCTCTCTGAGAATCAAATTAAAGCCATAGAACTTCTTTTCAGAAACATATGCATAATATGTGGACATGCACACATACAAATTTGCATGCAATTCCTGAGGGTCTGTGGACGCTTTGAAACCCATGGGTGAACCCCAACTTAAGAGCTCCTGACATTAGGCAGGGAGGAATAAGACAGAAAAGATGGATCAAGATGCATCACAGAAGAAAGGAACGGCAGTTTCTTCTACTTCTCACAAAGAAAGGCATGAACAGCTGGTTTCAAAAAGCTTCCAGGAACGTAAGCCCCCTCTGAAGACACGTCGTCACAAATGGTGAAGATGCTGAAGAATGAGGACAGTGAAGCACCATGGCTGACGCGCTCAGGGGAGGCCAGGGGAGGATGACTCCAAGAGGTCCAGGCTTCCAACCTCACCAGGGAAGGAAGGACATTCCCGGCTGGTATTTAATAGAGTGGGGAGTTCTGCTTCTTTATGAAGTGGCTGATTTGATGCTTACTTTATTTCCAAAAGTTAAATAATTCAACTCAAATAAATTCTTCGTTAAGATATATTGTTAGGAGTGAGCAGAGAGGAGTCTGGGCCAGCCCCAGCCATGTCTGTAATGTGACACCGATGCTACACTCAGAGGTCATCCTGGCCACCCTGCAAGAGTCACTAATCGATACAGAACAAAGGCTGCTACCAAGCCCGATTCCAAAATCTAGAGCCTGTGTGCATCTTCCCTGGAGACAGAGCAGCGAAACACATCTGATGCAAACTCTGCCACTCACTGGCCATTACTCTGGACTTTTCCGTGCCTCAATTTTCTATTCTGTAAAATGTAGCTACAGAGACCATAGAACAACAAGTATTTATTCAGTGCAAGGCACAGAGCCCTGGAGAAAGAAAAAAAGGCTGCCTTCCTTCCATGCCAGGGAAATGCACCAAGGCTTGGTTGAATCTGCTGGGAAAGCGGTGGTGTAACCTGGCTGCTTAGCAAACGGGCCGCTGCCAGTGATGTTGGATGGGGCTTCGCTTGGGTCAGATTATCTCACATCAGTCCCTTCCCTTTAAATGTAGGAAGTAAAGCCCTCCTTCTTTTATTTTTTGAGAAAAAGGGACTCTTCCTCACTATTTGGTGTGTCCTCAGTCAGACCCAAACATATAGATTTCCTCAGGCTCTTTAATTGCAGAAGCAATTTTAAACTCTGTCAACAGTGACCTTATTAACCCAGATGGTGTTCATTTGCACAGTCCCCTACTTAGCTAAAGCGTTTCCTTTGCATTAAACAGTGGCTGATTCCTTATTCCAAGTCTTACCATGGTCTGCTCCGAAGACACACTTTCTTACGAGGGACGACCTGCGTGGTAGGCAGGCGAGCTCGTGAAGATGAACTGAAATGCCTCAGGAGGTGGAATAATGTAGTTTAAAGAAGCCCATATCCCACACATCTGCCTGTATCCAGAGGGCCAGAGCCATTAAGGAACACGCAATTCACACTGTGTTTCAATATTGCTGTGCTTCTAGATTGCTTCCCAGTAAATACAACTGACAGTCACCTGTAATTGATTACCCTGCTGGTCCAGCAGCTCCTATTGTTTTTATAGACAATGAAACTGAGAACTCGATTCTCAGCAACCTCCCAGGTCTCTTAGAGGCTATTTCATAAAATTAAAGTTTTTCTCCTATAAAAAACTTTTCCCCCAAAAGTACAAGGGTCTGAATCAAGCCCAGCTTGGCAACTGACTGGGAGGCATTGGCCTATGTGTGTTCTGACTGCTTAATGAGCGAGTGAAGATAAAGTAACATTTCTTGAGCATTTACTACAGACAAGTCCATGTCCTGGGGGCTTTATAAATATATATATGTATATATATACATATATATACATAGGTGGCCTTGTCCATTTTTATTCTCATATCCAGCCTCAGAGAAAGGTGCTGCCATCAACATCTTGTGGCACAATGAAGCAATTACGTATCACTGAGCTAGTTAGAAAGAGCACAAGTTCAGGGGCATGCTACTTGCCATATGACCTAAGGCTGAGAGTCGGTTTCCTCACACCTAATATGGAAAAATGAAAGATGCACTGTAGTAGGATTAGTTTAGCTCATGAATGCAGAAGCACGTTGTCAGGCACATATAGTTCCTTTCTCAGAGATCTCTCTTTCTAGAACTCATGGGCTGTGTATGGGTGCAGACAGTACATATGAGTCTGAAACCACTGTGCAGAAATTCTCATCCATGACTGCCGAAAACATAAGACCTGGGCAGGTTCTTCTTTGGGTCACTTTTCACTCTCACTCTTCTTCTATATTCTTACCCTACCCTTTTCTCTCTCCCCATCTCTACTCTTCTACTTTTCTCCTTTCCCCACCAAATGCTTCCTCCTTCCAGACAAAGATGCTTTGGGGACAAAGAATCTCCCCCAGTTGGAGACACTCTGTCCCCAAAGTATCTTGGTGACCTCCACAATCCAAAGCCTGAGGGACCTCCTGCCATGATGACACCCACGAGAGGCAGGTGGGCCTTGTGAAAGGCTGGACCGCCGTTACATACATAGACTTACTGTCAAAATGCTTGGCAGCATTTTTGTTTCTCTGGAACCACTTCATAGCATGTGTATAATAGCCCGTTGAAGAATGGACCCTACTGATTTGAGAGGAAGGTGTCATATATACATGATCCCTCCTTGTCCATTCAAAGACCATGAAGACCAGAATAGTCCTGATACCCTGAGGGCAGCCGGTAATCACACATGTGACTTCATCTGGTTCTACTCAATTACTGCCAGCACTTGTTTCTCTGAGTATTGACATGCAATTTTCCATGCCTGTTTTCCTTTCTTGGTCCTTGTCTACTTACTGGCTAGAAAATCGATGTATGCACTCTATTCTTACACCTCATGAATCTGAGAAAATTGAGGGAACTAACACTTCTGTGGCACAATTCCCTTAAAAGCTGAAAGGTCTAGCTGCAATCAAAGCACATCGTTTACCGCGGTCTTGTTTTCATTTCTCTCAAATGTAACAGCAACAGTGGTGGGGCGCATATGTGGAGTGGCTTCTGCATGTCAGGCACTGGGCTAAGTCATTTTCACAACCACCCTCAGAGGCTGATAATATTACCCTTATTCTATAGATGAGGAAACTGAGACTAAGCTGCCTTGTCAAAAACATATATAAATTGAATTGGAATGAAATATCTTCTAAGGAGCAGATACACGAGGTATTACAGTGGAAAGATCATGGGCCTCAGACCAGATAAACCTGAGTTTAAATGCCAAGCACCCACCAACTGAACACTCAAGGGAAGCTGCTTCACCTGAAACTGAAGGCTCAGTTTTCTCATCCTTAAAATGGGAATAATAAATCCTATTATACAGGGATTATTGCAGGAGCCATTGTGGGAATAAGTAAACTAATACATGGAATAGAGTCTGGGCCATAATAAAACCTCTGCAAGTGTGTATTACCTCCCCACTCTCATGACTGCCATGAGCACACACAGAGAATATGAGATGCCATATATATTTATATATATAAATAAAATATATGAGATGTCATATATATATTTTTTTTCCAGACATTTTGGCTGTGTTCTCACATAATCCAGCCAGCTGGCCTTCCAGAGTAATGCTCATGGCCATGTGCTACTCAATTTTTAAAATATGTATTTATTACCCAGACACCCTCTAGGGCCATTACAGTCTCATGGAAATCTATCTCAGTTCACAGACCATTGACCCAAGTAATCATTAAAAGCTAATAAGAATGTGTTTTGTCAATTCTGTTGTCATGCATGAGTACTACATCTTTGCACTAACTCATTACATATTTCTGCAGTGGATTTTTAACTTACTTCTGTGGTGGTTTTTTGTTTAAGAGTGAGAGTGAGTCAATGCCAATAACCCATCTCCCCTGCAGAGATTCTGTTTGTCTGCCTGAGCCGTCCCCAAGCCACATGTGTCCTGCACTGAGGTGTTCCCCAGGCTGAACCTGTAGGTCCCTGGCGCACTCACACCCTTGAAAATAACAGCTTAAAATAGGAATGCTGACACCACCTTAACTCCAACAGCACAAATGCAGGGCTGTAATTTTCTATGCTACTTAATCTCCTGGTACAAAAACCTCTGTGGCTCAAGGGAATTCTTCATCCAGTCCAGAGGTAAAAACAAAAAAGAAAAAAAAAAACAGCCTCTCAAGGATGTAATAAGTTAACCAAGCAGTTAGCATGTATTCGGGTTTTGTGGCTCTTATCAACCACATTAACCCCAGGGCTCTCCAAGGCTAATATCTTTAGTTGTGCTGTTTTCTGCTTGCTGTCTCCAGACCACTAACCTTATTTCTCTGTAGGGGAATGGAAAGCTCTGTTCTTTGCAAATCTCCCTCTGATTTCCATTCTTTTTGGTGGAGCTAACCCTTTGGTATCCAAGGTCAAATGAGCTAAACCCCTTCTAGAGGAGCTTACTTCTGACTGACACGATAAGGGGCTACTCTTTTTAGCAGATGCTTGCATGGGCATCATTAAAACACTACTCCATCACTTGAAATGCAACTTTCTTCTCTAAGCCATTTTGTGGGCCTCAGAAGAGACACATGGAGCAGCAGCGCCACCTGCTGGCCCTCCCTGCATCGTTTTTGCAGCAATGTCTTTGGGCCTCTGCTTTTACTTTAGAGGATGAAGTCTGCTCACTTTGGGATTCTGTCACCTACAAGAGGGTCAAAAGCTGGAATACCTTTAACCTCCTGTTTTTTAGCCCCCTTCCCAATTATATGCTTTATCTTTAGAGACTAAATTTTGAGATGGAGGGGGAAATGGGAAAGCCAAAATTGGAAATATACGAAAAGCTTCTTGTCGATTCCTAATGGCATCTTCTCCAAGCCCCTGTGGGTGTTCCTGTTCAACTTGATGTGTGTCATGTTGGCTGACTGGAGGCCTATGTGCATAGTCGACACTGTAGCATATGGACAGCTTCTGCTTCTGTATCAGAGTGGGAAAACAAAGGTCCAGTAAGTGATTTTTACCTGATGCAGGTAAATATAATGTCATGACAAAATGCCTCCAAACAGGAAATGCATGTGACACAATGGATGGCTTAGTGATCAACTGGACCAGTTGGCTGGTGTTGCCTAGGGGGCCAAGATCACAAATCTAACCCCTAGGGCATGTGTAGAAAAGCTCTGCTTCCTAGAGAAAAAGAACTGACATTTATGGATGCAAGGTGCCTTGGTGTACATATGCTGTCCCATTTAATTCCACCAACTAATCAATGAGGTAGGCATCATTACCTCCATTTACAGATGAGGAAACTGAGATTCCAGAGATTAAGCCCTTATCCAAGGTAGCAAGCCAGCAAGTGCTAATCTTGGAATACAAATCCCCATCTGTCTGGATTCAAACCTTGTGTTCTCAACAGCACAAATATGCCCTTATGCCTGGTTGGCTGTCTTGAAAATGGGTTCCCTAGTCGCAAAAGGAGACACATGAGGAGGGATGAAGCATGTTTCAAAAGCCTTGTCTAATTTTTCAGAAACGACTCCATGGACCCGATCTCAGATGATAAATAGCATCA
The DNA here is from genome assembly GCF_949752795.1 of Hyperoodon ampullatus. Classification (NCBI taxonomy): domain Eukaryota; kingdom Metazoa; phylum Chordata; class Mammalia; order Artiodactyla; family Ziphiidae; genus Hyperoodon; species Hyperoodon ampullatus. The sequence continues at coordinate 50,929,513 of NC_136919.1, forward strand.
CCTTCATTAGTGACAGAAAAACAGAAAAGCATTAAATATCAGCTACAGCAAAGGAAGTTATAATGTGCCTTTCCCAGACGAAAAACTACAGTGAATTCCAAGACCCACAATGAGGCCATTTTGCCCTACCTGCTCTCACTCAGGGGACCACATTATATGATTTTCATGTCAAGAAAAATAAAGAAAAACATGTTCTACTTCTTAAGGTTTTGAAGGGACTTACTGCTCTACAAGACTATAAATCAATTATTTCTTGCAGACTATACATAAACCCACGTGGAAATCAGCATCATCCCCACTACTGTATTCAAACAGCTCTTTCAAAATCACCAAGGACCGCCACCCGACAGATACAATGGTCAGTCTGTTGGCAACAGTTCAGAGAGAAGAAATGACCCCCAAGTCATAATGGGCAAGGCCAGGACTAGGCCTCCCCCCACCCCCGCCTCTTGGGGCAGAGCATTGTCTGTGACAGCAGGCCTGCTTCTGGGTACCTCACTGCACTCTCTCCGTTGCATTTGAGATATATTTTCTAGCTTTTTATATTACAAATACATGTATAAACATTAAAATTGCATGTAGTAAAAGATGGGTACAAACATAAAACCCCCCAAATCCCACCACTCAGAGATGACCATTGTTAACTCCTCGGTGTATTTCCTTTGTGGGGAGGGCTGGGACGAGAAGAGAATTTTTTTTAGTTTTCTATTTGGGATTTTCCTCATACATGTATATGTATTCTGAACATATACATATATACATATTCATATGTCATTATCATACATATCAACACGGAGAAAACGTTTTCATCTTAACAGCTAACATGACAATTCATGTCAAGGAAAGGAGAAACTTGGAAAAAATAAAATCTTGCTAAGTCCTTGGGTGGGAAATAAGCCCTCACCTCCCCCTTTCTAACTAACAACTAAGGGTTAGCTGGCACCAAGGCTTATAGGAGGAAGGAAAATTGTAAAACCGAAGGAAGAACTTGGAGCTTCTGAAGGTAATTCAGGGAGTAGGCAAAGGCAGGAAAAGATGGACAGGGAGAAGACAGGAGACTCACTCAGTGTGAGGACAGAAAGCTATACCATACACCAAGACCAACCAAAACTTTCCCCCTAAGTCTAGTAAACTCATTGTCAATGGCATGAGTTTGGGGATGAAACTGGGTAAGGGGATGACAAGACACACGAGGTGTAGCAGAAATTCAGAGGAGGGCTTAGGACTTCCACAGTCTATGGCATTGGGAGATTCAAGGCAATTTAATTCAGACCACAAAAGTTACAAGAACCCCAGCCAACATCTGAGTTACACAGGGCTGAGCTTATGCAATTGTGTCAGGTTTTATGTGCTCTCCTCCCCCAGTGTGCAGTGGTTGATTGCTGTTTGACTACCTGCCTTCACAAGCCTTCCCAGAGATTCTAAAGACTGCCCCACCTTGCTCTTCTCTCCTGTATGAAGGTCTGATGGCTCTGGTCTAGGACAGGGACCACCATGAGATTGGCAGAGACAATGGGTGGGCTTGCACAAAGCAGCAAAGTGTGCAACAGGGTGAACTGTACGCTAATCTCCTCTGATAGCTAAACTAACTACAGACGAGGTTGCTGCAGCTGAGGGAAAGATTTCCAAAATGTGGAACTACTGACTGTGCTATATATAGTAAATAGGTGAGCCCAATATGTAGAACTGGGAACCCAGAATTTTTTAAATATATCAAAATCTCAGGAGAGACTCTCTTCCCAAGAACTAAATAATATCCAGGTCTCTTCCCATTCATCCTACGTGGGTTTGTGCAGCTGTGTCAGACGAGTCATTAACAAGTAGAAATTGACATTAAGGGTCTAAGGGCCTCTTGCAATATTTCTAATGTGAGATATTAAGAGCTTGAGTTAAGATGTGCAACAGGAAAAAAAAGAGGTGTATATCAAAGAGGTTATGAAGGAAAAAAGAACTTTGTGAGTGACAATCTGTAGAATTATGAAGAATAAGGAATGAAATATGACTTCATATTTCTTACCCTGGGAGCTGAGTATGGATAACAGAAGTAGAGAAGGAAAGGCGACTGGTTTGCACAGAGGAAGATAAAAAGTGTTTTATTATTGTTGAGATTCCCAGCTAAGGCAGGTGGAGCCAGTGGAAACGGCCAGAAGTCAGATGGAAGGGTGGGGTTGAAGCCAGAAGCCAGATGGAAGGGTGGGGTTGAAGTTAAAAGTCGGGGCCAGAGCTATGGGTTTGGGAAACTTCCACGTGGGTCAGCTGAAGCCAATCGGGTGGGTAAGCCCTCCAGGGGAGGGAGGGGAAGGCAATATGCTCTGTAACAGTTTGCTTCCTTGAAAAATTAATTCCTTTTCTCCTTTTCAAAAAGGGTTGTCAGCAAATGTCATGGAGAGGTTAAGGAGATTTTCATTTCACTTCACGTGAAAATAGTTGTGGATTTCTAGAACACTTGTTCAGGGAATGCAGATGATTTGATCAAAACTGCAGGAGGACAAAGGAAGAAATCTTTAAATTTAAAGCCCTGGGCAAGCTTTGGATCTTCCACAAAAAAAAAAAAGTGCCCTTTAGCAGAAGCTAAAAACGTCACTTGGTGCCCTTGTTTCTGCCTTAACCTGAAGAAAATTAAGTATGCTAGAAGGAAGGAAGTTTCTTGTTCTTTAAGCAAATGGACCTTCCCAGAACCCCTGAGTCAGCTCTCTTTGACCTACAAAAAAGGCGGATAAGTGAAAAGCACAGCAGAGGTGGAAATGAAGAAGGTCAAGCATTATTGAAGCAAAGTTTTAGAGCTTATTGAGTGTTAGGAAGGTCTCTGAGAATATAAATTCAGGGTGTCTGCTTTTGGAGTTATGGGAAAAAATACATACGTCTAAAAACAACAGCATGGGCAAGAGTGACTCCACCATTGATTCTCACAACGAACCTAATGCCTATCTTTTTATTTACAAGTACCCTTCCTGAACTTTTCATTTTTTCCTTAAAAAGTGGTTCTGCACCCCTAAATATATGTTCCAGTCATATTTATCTCAATATGGACCCCTTGAATCAGAATCTTCCGATGGATGCTCATTTAAAATATGGATTCTTGTAGTCCAGAGAGATCTACTCATTCTATTTTCTTTTTTTTTGGCTGTGTTGGGTCTTTGTTGCTGCGTGTGGGATTTCTCTAGTTGCGGCGAGTGGGGGCTACTCTTCGGTGTGGTGCGCGGGCTTCTCATTGTGGTGGCTTCTGTTGTGGTGCACGGGCTTCTCATTGCGGTGGCTTCTCTTGTTGTGGAGCACGGGCTCTAGGCATGCGGGGAAGTTGCAGCACATGGGCTCAGTAGTTGTGGCACGCAGGCCCCAGAGTACACAGGCTTCAGTAGTTGCGGTGCGTGAGCTCAGTAGTTAAGGTGCTCGGGCTCTAGGGCACGCGGGCTTCAGTAGTGGTGGCGCACGGGCTCAGTAGTTGTGGCTCGTGGGCTCTAGAGCACAGGCTCAGTAGTGTGGCGCACGGGCTTAGTTGCTCCACGGCATGTGGGATCTTCCTGGGCCACAGATCGAACCTGTGTCCCCTGCATTGGCAGGCGGGTTCTTAACCACTGCACCACCAGGGAAATCCCCACCAGTCTCTCTTAACAATCATTGAAATATAATTGGAATAAGGGACACAGGAAAAAATGGAAAGTGGGTAAACAGTTAAATTAAATATCCATCAGAATTAGATATTTTCAACCCTGTATAGAAAAAAAAAGTGCAACACAGCCCTCTTATCCTGGCCACATACACACACTAAGTAGGTTTGCTGAGGAATATCTCTGTTTATTTCTGAACTTACAAAGCTCAGGGCCCTTTTTTATGTTACTTAAACCAAGACTTGTTTCAAATGAGTTGGCTTTTCACAAAACTATTCCCCCTCCTACAACTATGTTCCCTGTGTCAGCAAGCCATAGAGGCTGCTATTTTCCAGAACTGTCACTGTATTCTGTAACAAAGCACCCTTCCCTTTAGCTGAGCTCAACACTAGAAATGCTGTCAAACTAAAGTCTTCAAAGACTCTAGGCATTTTTTTACCTTTAGCTGTGGGGTCTGACTTGAGCAATTTTCCTTCCTCCTCTTGACTGAAGCTCATTTTAAGCTTAAAGAATAGTAACTGTAATCCCAATTCTCCTTCAAAGATTCAGGAAATGATAAAAACAGCATCATTTGGGGCTTCCCTGGTGGCGCAGTGGTTGAGAGTCCGCCTGCCGATGCAGGGGACACGGGTTCGTGCCCCAGTCCGGGAGGATCCCACATGCTGCGGAGCGGCTGGGCTCGTGAGCCATGGCCGCTGAGCCTGCGCATCCGGAGCCTGTGCTCCGCAACGGGAGAGGCCACAACAGTGAGAGGCCTGCCTACCCCCAAAAAATAAAAAAAAATTAAAAATTAAAAAATTAAAAAAATTAAAAAAACAGCATCACTTGATTCTTGGGGTAATAATCCATACGTCTCAGGACCTCAGTGGATACAGAGGTATCTGGGAGTGAAGAAAACCCAGTGACTGTGCAGCAAATAGTCAACCGGATCAGCAGTAGAAACCTTGGGCTCTTCCACCAAAGCACTGCAGGAAACATTGTATCGAGGTCACTTTATAAAGTGATACTATGGGTAACAGCAAGCAGATCTGAAAATCTGAGTTTCTTAACCCATGAACAATAGTGTGGACCAAATTGCCATAGAGGCTTTATAATCTCTCTCTTGCTTTCTCCTGAACCTGTCCCTGTGCTAGTTCCTAGAACTCAAAATGCTTTCTCAAATCTCTAAGAGTTGCTCACACTGGTCTTTTTGTATGTATATTTAATTCTACAACAGAAACTTAGTGCTTAACCATATACTAGGCACTGTGCTAAGCATGAGGGATTTTTTTAAAAAGAAGCATGAGCAATGTATCCTCAAAAACTTGCAGATTAATGGGAAAACTAGAAATCTCTGTCATTTTCCATTCCTCAGCTCAGGCATCACTCCTCATGAGAAGTCTTCCTTGATCTCCACCCCTGTGGTAGGCAGAATTCTAAGATGGCCTCCAAGATCCCTGCCCCCTGGTGTACACAGCTTGTATAAGCCCTTCTGCTTGAGAGTGGGCAGGACACCCTCATGGATCATGAGTATGATGGCATCTCACTCCTGTGATTAGGTTATATTATCTGGCAAAGGTGAAGGGATATTGCAGATGTAATTAAGTTGAGCATGAATTAATCAAAAGGAAGATTCTCTTGGGTGGGCCTGACTTAATCAGATGTAAGCCCTTAGAAAAGAGGGACTGGGCCCTTTCTGAAGGGAAAGAATCTTCTGGTCTTGAAGAAGTAAGCTACAATGTTGTGAGAGGGTCACATAGCAAGGAACTGTGAGTGGCCTCTGGTTGCAGAAAGCAGCTTCTGGCTGACAACCAGCAAGGAAACAGAACTTAATCCTACAACTGCAAGAAACTAAGGTTTAGACAAGCATGTGAACTTGAAAGAGGACCCTGAGCTCCAGAAAGGAGCATAGCCTATCCTATATCTTGATTACAGCCTTGGGAGAGTCTGAGCAGAGGCTGAGACTGTTTACCCACAAAAAAACATGAGATAACAAATGTGTGTCACTTTAAGCCACTAAGTTTGTGGCAACTTGTTACACAAAAATAAAAATCTAGGGCTTCCCTGGTGGCGCGGTGGTTGGGAGGCCGCCCGCCGATGCAGGGGACACGGGTTCGTGCCCCAGTCCGGGAAGATCCCACATGCCGCAGAGCGGCTGGGCCCGTGAGCCATGGCCGCTGAGCCTGCACGTCCGGAGCCTGTGCTCTGCAACGGGAGAGGCCACAGCAGTGAGAGACCCACGTACCACAGAAAAATAGATAAATAAATAAATAAAAATAAAAATCTAGTACAAAGCTCAATTCCAGTCTAAAAGTGTGTTATGAACAAGAATGAAAATGAAGGAAGATATGGCCATGGTGCAAGAGGAAGACATATGTACGGTGGAGAACATGCTCAACAACTACCAGGAGACCTCAATTCTGGTCCTGGCTCTCCACTAACTCAATGTATGACATCGGACGAATCACTTTACCTCTCTGGGTCCCACCCAGTTAACTCACATATAAAAAGGAGAAGTTGAACTAGATAAACTCTGAGACCTCTCCAGTCTCCAAGATTCTTCAAGCCTGTGCAACTATGTCCCCCACAGCATGGGCTGCTAACCTTCTGTCCACACCACACCAAATGGCAGCTTACCATCGGCTGCCATGAGCCCCCAGGAAACAGGCACTCATAAAGGACAAGCTTTTGGAAGAGTAGAGGGAAAACTGCCGTTCTTCTTCCTCTTCTAAATGTCTTCACAGTGACATGAAGAGCAAAACAGAGATACCTCCAAATCTATATAACCTAGAAAGACTCAGATCATAAAACTACCCTCAGGGCTTCCCTGGTGGCGCAGTGGTTGAGAATCTGCCTACCAATGCAGAGGACACAGGTTCGAGCCCTGGTCTGGGAAGATCCCACACGCCGTGGAGCAACTAGGCCCGTGAGCCACAATTACTGAGCCTGCGCGTCTGGAGCCTGTGCTCCGCAACAAGAGAGGCCGCAACAGTGAGAGGCCTGCGCACTGTGATGAAGAGTGGCCCCCACTTGCCGCAACTAGAGAAAGCTGAAGAGTGGCCCCCACTTGCCGCAACTAGAGAAAGCCCTCACACAGAAACGAAGACCCAACACAGACATAAATAAATAAATAAAATTAAAAAAAAAAAAACTACCCTCAAAGACCTCAAAGAGGTCCCTCATCTCACAGCCCTCTTTAGGTCTCTGTGTATCTCTTTCAGAATGAGGAGCATCTGATCACAATCTTCTTGCAATTATCACTTTTATGTGTCAAATCATACAATAGCTACCATTTATTGAACACCTGATATTAAAGCACTATCTCAGATTTTTATATACACTACCTGACATTGAAGGTCACACAGTTACTAAGTGGGGGTGAGAATTCTAATCCAGGTCTATCTTGGGCTAAAGCTTGTGCTTTTCCCTCTGTATGATACTTGCACTGGTGTTTTGGCACTTACTCATACGTCCTCATCCTCTCAAGAAACATTTTATGACCACTCATTCATATGTCACACCTTGGTTTGCCCAGGACTGAGAGGTTTTCCCAGGATGCCAGACTTTCAAGGCTAAAACTCAGAAAATTCCAGGCAAACTAGGATGAGTTAGTTGCTCTAGCACCTGACTCTAGTACCTAGGACTGGGAATGCAGAACTGCAGCCCAGGGGATATGTGGAGATACCAAGTGAAAAGCTTTCTCTGAGAGTCAAACACTTATTTCACTTCTTGGCCACAATCCCACGGAAGGGACCTAAGTAGAGTTTGTCCATGCAACCTCTTAAAAGAACCATGCACGAGACTCTAAATTACAGACCCATCTGTCTGCTGCAAAGTCTCCCAAAACCTGGGTACTAGGTTTTCTCAGACATCTGCTGGCATGCAGTCATTCAATCTACTACTCTGCCTGAAATACCAGAGGGTATAAAGCTTAATCATTCTCCCTGTAGCCATTGTTGCTCTTTGATCCATCTGGTAACTAAACCCCCTAAGAACAACCTAAGACTTTTCACAGGGTTGTTGTTGCTTTGTTATCAGACTCTAATCCCAAACCCATTAAAGCTCTTATAGACCTAATGGCAATACCTGAACCCAGATACAGGGCTCTTGGGCTTCTGTTGGAACTTCCTAACTCTATACACTGGGGACAAGAAAAATAGGCAGTGAAGGCTATAGATTGGGGATATATTTTCTCTAAAATTTATATCCTTAGTCACGTGAAACCTGATCCTGATCACTCTGCTTCTAACTTGGAACTGACCTTTGGGGTCCAGTGTTGAGATGGGCTGGACTTTGGGGTCTTTGGCCATGGTAAACTATAAGGCCAGCATCTCCCACTGACCTGGGCCAATTTCAGGTTCCAGAAGCAGCTGAACCTCTTGACCAGTTTTTAACAGAAGGAAGAATTAAACATTCACAGTGCTAAAACCAAAATGCTTCTTTTGGCCTGGATATTTAAGCATCCAAACAAATTACACCCAAAAGCTCTGTTGATGACCCAGTCTGGGAGCGGAGGGTCCATGCTGGAGGGTCTCATCCTGAGATTCAGCGTGTCCAAAATGCAGTGAGATCCAGCAGCACAGAGGAGCACGGCCATGCACTATGGGTGACAGATGCCTCCTGCCTCAACTCACCTACACTAAAGCCATTACTGCCTGGTTTTAGGGTCTCTAATAAATAATATCAGACCTTTTCCTCATTTGAGCATTAAATACTTTGAAAAATAAAACAAAGAATGGCAACTGAGACTCAAAATATCATTTTCATTATTGATGCAGGTCAAATTGAAGGATGTAACTTAGTGAGAAAGCCACATAGGTTGGGAAGTGAAACACAGAATTAGGCCAATTTGCACACACTTCCCAGCAGAAGTGGAGAAGACTCTCCTGGAAGAACAGTGGAGAATTAATATTCTCTGCAGTGAAGCTTCCCAAGGGGGAAAGGAAGGATTTGGGGGTAGAGAGAACTAGGCTACTTACACCTGGTTTATTCTTCCCAAACTTACCAACCAGATAAATCACTCCCCTCCCACATCTGTATGAATAAAGGGGCTGAAGGGTGGGTAGGAGTTAGATTAATTGATCTTCCTCACTTTGAAGAAGATGTCGTGTCTGTACTAAGTCCAAAGCTCCAGGTTAGAAGTGCCCTCGCTCCACTGAGACAAGAACACTGATTAGGATGTTCAGAAAGGAAAAAGAAAAAAAAAAAAAAAAGTCAAGCTGCATTGGGTGGTAAAACTGTAAGTGTTCTAGGATGAAAAAGGAGGAAAGGGGAAAGGGATGGCTTCTCAGATGCAGGGAGACCTCAGGTAGAATGAGAGGGATGAGAATAAAGAGCAAAAAGATGAAGAGATGATATTCTTGATAAATATAAAAGCCAACCGGAATGGAGAAGTGCAGTTTGAAGGACAGGGGAGAGTTAGAGGAGTATGGAAACAGAAGGCTTCTGCCAATCTGAGCAGCTAAGGGCTTAACGCTGGACACAACAGGAAGCCTTAGAAGTTCCTTAGCCGGAAGTAACAGGCTTACTCTGGAATGAATGCATTTGGAAACCAAAATTCCAGCCACTTAAAATGTCTGCTTAAATACACAATCATACTTTTTATCATATGTAGAGTTTTCATATCCACACCAATCAAAATTGTGACTCTACTGTGTGTAAAAAGCAAAAATAAAATTGTTAGAATAAAACATTTATTACGAGACATTTCCATTTTCCAAGGAAATTAAAATTTCTGGCAGGGCCAAGCTTTTACACTTGCTTCGGTGAGCAGTACAAGGCCACCGATGGTGCTTGGCAGGTGTTCCTTGAAGGAAGGTCCCTCTGGCAGATGTTCAGAGTGGCTCCGATGAGGAGAAGCAGCAGCAGAGAAAGAGCCGTCTCCAAAGACAGCTGAAGATGCTCTTTGGGTACAGAGCTCTCGAGAATCCCTCAGGAGATACTTGAGGGTTGGCCAAAATCTCCCAGGCACAATTTACAAGGCCAAAATTTCAGAGAAAATCCTGAGGCATGAAGCATTTTATAAATTCTACCTTCTTTAGTCAATCTTAAGGGACCTTTTTCAAGTTGGGAGTACTGCCACCTTCTCCCTCCAGCTGAGGCAAGAAAAATGAGTCCTCAGAAGTCTCAGTTTCTCCTGTCATCCTGCAGCCCAGTGTCTCTCCCATGGCCCCTTTTTTCAGGGTGCAGAATCTTCCACCTTTTCCTCATTTCTCCCCTTCATAACCTACCTCAGCCCCTGGGAGGCTGGGGAGATGAAGGTTTCTGTAAAGAACTTTCCAGAACCCCAGAAATCACCGCAAGGACAATAAGGTCCTGACCCCACCTGTGGCTGCCATCACTTCCTGTCATGCATATGGCTTGGTGTCTGGCTGTCTCACCCAGAGGCTGTGCTTCTCTTCTCTGCCCCAGGGCAGGAACCTGCCTCTGACTGGGAAACTGCATCCCAGCAGAGCTGCAAGACGCACCTGGCCCTTTTGCTTTGAACTTCTCAGGGTCTGCATGAATGCCTGAGGATACCTCTGCCCTGCAGGCCTGTAGGGCTGCGCTGAGCAAGAGAGTCTCAGCTTTGCCTGTTGGAAGCGAGACCACAGACAGTGGGGGGAGGGTGGGGAGAATGTGCTCTACAGGCACACTCCAGGCTACTGCAGAGCACCCCGGGGCCAGCTTCACCCATCCGCTCAAGCAACAAATCTAGCAAAGCACTCAGCTAGATGGGGCGTAAAACAGATCCTCCTTCAACACCTTTGGACACTAGAATTTGAATGTTAGAGGGACCTTGCAGGCTATCTGCCCAGATTCTTAGCTATGACAGAAATCGTCTTCCCAATGTGTCCGATGGGCACTGGAAAAGAGGCAGCCCATCTCCCCCACGGACAACTCCAGCTCTTTGACAGTATGTTCCTACAGTGAAACGAAATCTATACAACAGACCAGAGACAAACCCCTATTCTCCTTGGAAAGTCCTACCAGTATTTGCATGATTCCTTCTTGACAGTTCCCACAGGCAGCATCAACACCGGCTGGTTGATTTACTCACTCCTAACTAAGAACGACTTCTGGGCTTTTCCTCATCACAGTTGCAATGCTGGGGACACGCTCTGGTGTCTCAGGGTCCCCTGAGAAGTGTGGTGACTGCGTCTCTAGTGGGGTACACAGTCATCCCAGTGCACAGAAGGGCTTCTGCTGTCCCTGAATTGCTACTCTACTTCTCTCCTTGTGGCCAAGACAAGCAGGGACATCAATGGCTAAGAGAGCCAGGGTTGTGCACTGGGGCAGGTAACAAGGACTCTGGGGTCAGACTGACCAGGTTCTAATAACCACTTTGTCAGTTATTACCTGTGTGACCTTGAACAACTTATAGACTCTTTCTAGTCCTGATTCATCATGTGTGAAATTGGGATAATAATGCCTTCCTTATCAGGTTATTGTGAAATTATGTGAAGTACTGTACGTAAAGAGCATTGCACAAATTAAGAGAACAATTATTGGGAGCTATTATTATTATTACTTTTTTTTTTTTTTTTTTTTTTTTTGCAGTACACGGGCCTCTCACTGTTGTGGCCTCTCCCATTGCGGAGCACAGGCTCCGGACGCACAGGCTCAGTGGCCATGACTCACGGGCCCAGCCTCTCTGTGGCATGTGGGATCTTCCCGGACTGGGGCACGAACCCGTGTCCCCTGCATCAGCAGGTGGACTCTCAACCACTGCGCCACCAGGGAAGCCCTGGGAGCTATTATTGTTGTTAGTACTATACAAGTGTCCACGGGCCAGATTGGACTGGGGGGAAAAAGGTCTATATTGCTTTTTATGGTTTGCTATTGGCCCCTCTTTCCAGCACAGTCCTAGCCATCTGGATTTAAAGCTGTTCTCCCTGTTCCCCTGCTGGTGAGAAGGGAAAATAAACACAGTTCCCCTGGTGTGTTAGGTTTACATCCTCGGGAGAGCTCAGTTCCTGCCAGGAATGGGTCTCCTTCTCTGCAAGTTGGAGATCTTCTCTGTCTATACCAGGATCCCAGTTGCATTCACAAGGAGGAGTGGGATTCAGACATGACGCAGAGCATAGTGGGACCAACCCTCAATGTTTCACCTTCTGCTGCTCCATATCTGCATGGCCCCCATGTGTCCTATTCATCGATGAGGTCACATCACAGCTTATCCCATTGGTACCTGTGGAATGCCCATTTCTCACCTTTAGCTACTTAGGCCTAGTCCTCTGCTAATTGGTCAGAAGTGATGCTGCAAATTGTTTCCTGAAATTGATGGATGTCACTGAGACACTGGGAAACATCACAGTTAGATGTCTCCCTTGTTCTGAAGTGACCCATTCCCTGAGACTTTGGGCTCCCCTGAATTTGGGGCAAGATGTAAAAGGGCCAAGAAACATAAGAATTCCTGCAAGTCTCTTGTATCTATTCATCAATCACCTATGGATCTACCATCTATCTATCTAGTCACCCCAAGAGAAAATTGCTATTGTGCATTCTGCACATCAGTCACTGGGGAAGAGGGGGTTACTGGAAAGAGGTCATTGGTTGTCTTCAGGAGGACTGGTCTCTTTTTCGCTCTGGGTCTCCTGTCAAATCTGGACATTGTGGAGTTGAGGTGATTGACTCCATGTCCCTGGCAGGCAACCGTATCTTGTAAACTGGACTCTCTGATTACATATCACCATATATTTACTTCCCTTTTGCTTCTCCCTGGCTTCATTAAATCTTCGCTTGGGTCTGGCCTGGTTTGTTAAAGAAAGGCACATTGGTGCCACACCCCTGGCCTGAGAACCTACTGGAGGTGGTCATAATCCCCAGAAGGGTTTTGCCACCGAAGATTCAGGTTTTGTTTAGAAGTGACAGCCCTTCCTCCTGGTTTCTTCCACTTTCTTTCCTCATCTCTTCTCTAACTCATCTAAAACTTCAGTTTGGGGATGAGAGATAACATTTACTCATTCCACACCTTTTGGTTTCTTATGAATAAATTATTTTGGAGGAAATTTTCATCCCCGGGGGGCGGGGAGTGATTGCCAGGTTTCCCTTCCTTCGCCCTGGAACTAGCCCTGAGCCTCTCTCCCCCTCCACGGCCTGCCTCTCTATCCTCTCTCTGACTCAGGTCAGGGCTTTGTATTTCCCACTCGGCTTTCCGCTAAGCCTCCTAACAACATTCAGCTCTAGCTTCCCTCCACCTGTGTCCTAGGCATACCAATCCACTGCCCAACCCGCTCAGGAGGCTGATGCCAGAGGGGTCCATGTCAACATCCAAATAAAGTCCACGTGCCTTCTCAAGACACACGAGGCCCTTTGTGCAAAGCTCCACAAGTGGCTCTCATTTTCTGAAGGCACACTGCTTTCTCTCTCCTGCTATTGAAACTGGCTTTCCAAAGGCTGCCACTCAACTATGCCAACAGCCAACTCAGTCCTGCCCTAACTAAAAAAGCCCAGGGTTTGGGGGCTCTCACCAAGTCTGCAACTCACCTTTCCTTGATGGGATTCAGTGGCCTAACTCAGGATACGGAAACTCAGCCACAAGTGGCCCATGTTTCCTGGTTCCCCATTTCCCCCAAAAGGTCCACTCCCCTCCCCTGCATCTACTCTGGCCTCCTGCCTATGGTTGATCTTGGTCCCATCTGTGATTGTCTCCATCAGAAGAACAAATGGGTGCAAGGCTAAGGATAAAAAAGAGGGAAGAAAAAGAAAGAGAAGAGAAGAAAAGAAAAAAGAAGAAATGTTTTCCTTTAAAAAGACAAAGGAGATCAGATGCTATTTCTGAAGTGCTTCCTACTTTGAAGACCAGTATACATCACCAAGGGTGCCAACAGAACCCCAGGCCCTAGGAGCTCAGATGAAGAGGAGAGTTTTCAGGATTATAAACCAGACAGCCTGGACCACAATCTTTCTGCACCATGAGATAAGGGTGCTTGCTTCTCATGACCATTTGCATTTTCCATAAACCTAAGCAATCAGTATTTCAATGTTTTAGGCTCCGGTGGGTGCTTTGATTCTACGCACCCTCACCTGGACTCACCAAGCTCTCAATTTCTCCCCACCCCATCTCCCCAGATCACTTGGCTGCATCTCATACTTCCACTGTGCTTCATCCTGGGATAATACAGATCTTCACAATCTCATCCAAAACCCTGGTCGAATCGCATCCCAGTACATTAGACCTCTGCCAATCTTCCCTAAGCCATATTTTTAATCAGAAAACACAACTACAGATGCCAACCCCTGCTGGTGGCCGTCAGGCTGGCATCAAAGCCTGGCAGAGGCAAGCAGCCAGTGGGCGAGGATTTGAGGACTGGCTTGCCTGAGACCCAGGACAGGAAGAGGAAGGGCTTTTTTGTTTTCTCTTACTAAACTTCAGTTTCTTTTAAAAAGTGAAGATACTAAACTAAATGATATCTAATTACCCCTCCTCTCTGTTCCCCTAGTGGGCACATACACTGAAGCACATAAAAAGGAAGGAATTCATTTAAATATGGTTCACTTATATATGTGCAGGCTGTGTAGAGGTAAAGACCTCTAATCCGGGGACTCTGCAGGAGCAGATTGCAGACATAAGGCCCTGAGAGCATATTTTGCACCCTCAGGAAATACAATAGCTACAACAGTCCCACCACCATGCCCACCTGCCATGCTTCCCTTCTCCCCACGCTGAGGGGCCCAGGTTCTTATCACAACCCTCTTCCTAAACAGGGGTCAACTCAGTCCACCCCACTCACACCTGTTTGAAGAAGGTGACCAGTGATGACCTCTAGGGCAGCTTCTCTCACCTCCTCTGCTTCCAGTTGCTTCCACTTTCGACAACAGTTCCTGATTGGACTGGGCACCACCCTTTCTTAGGTTTCTTAAGGCCTAGTCTTGCCCTTGAGCTGGTGTATTCTTTTAGCCCAGAGATATATCTGACCATGACCATGGGATAACTAGAATTTGCAAAATCTCTACAAGAATTCCCACTTACATCGAGCCAGGGATAGCCTTCAGTCTCAGTGCATTCTCAAGGATATTCAAAGTCAAACACTCCAACCTCATCCATGATACTGTCCCCAGAGAAAGCTGATATCCAGCAGATGCGATATTTTCATCAGCATCTCCAAGAACAATAACAACTTCTTCTGCTGGAAAATTGCTCCTTGACCCACATTCAGTGTCTTTCTGCTGCAACTACATTTCAACACAAATATTTTCTTGGCTTTTCAAGAGATTTTGCTTTTAACTCACTGGAATTCCCCCAATAACTGACCCCAGCCTCTTGCAAAAGAAAAAAGCAAGGAGTTACTGAACAGAGTAAACAAAATCTCAATTAGGTCACCTTTATCAGGAAGTAAGAATCACTAAAAGCCACTTCCTCCTTAGTATTGTCAAAAAAACATTCTCTAGTTGCACAGACATCGTAGTAAAGAACATTGAAAAGATAAAAAATAAAACCACCTACATTCCCATCACCATCACAAAGTTTTTATTTTCATTTTCTAATCCCTGCCTATACATGAAAATAAATGCTGCCCAGTTGGATGTAGCTTTCATACAATATTTGTAGGTTTTCTTTCATTTTAGGTTATAAACATTTTTTTCCACTATTGTTGCAAAGTCTTCAATTATAACTCCTAATGGTTATAGAACAGTCCATCGATTGGTTGAGCTCATTTCATGCTTTCCTAATATTGGACTTCTAGGCAAATTTCAGATTTTCTCCAAGACAGACAATACTGCAACGAATATCATGGCGCATAAAGCTTTGTCCCTTTATCGGATCATTTCTTTAAGAGCAATTTCCAAGAGAGAAATCCCTGTATCAAAGCATAAACTTTTCATGGCTCTTAAAATATTTTGTTGAATCCCTTTCCAATCAGGAAATATTCTTGTTCCCTGCCATTGCAATTTATAAGCACAGGGTGGGGGAATGTCTGAGTGTGAACTCTTAAAACAGATGAAAAAACTATTTCTCAAAAAAAGTAACCAAAGGTTCATACCTAAACCCCAAACCAAGAAGGCAGTTTCAATCAATTTCCTTCAGTTTCCTTCCTATCCTTACTGAGGCCAGATAATGTATTTCTAACATTATACTTCATGGGTCATTCCTACACTCTCCCTCCAGGATCCAACATCAGGAAAATAACACCCACTTGCTCCTGCCACAGTCTGGACAACTCTGACCAGCACTCTGAGGGCAGTTTTTTCTAAGTCTGGGTCTTTTACATCCTGACTTTTCAGGACTGATTACTTCCTACTACTGATTACTTCCTGCTAGGATTAGTAGATTCCTCTCCTTTCAGTCCAGACCCAGCTTCTCTTTCCAGTTGCCCGGACAACTCCATTACCTCACTGAGCCCTTGATGTCCTAAAATGGAACTGCTCTCTTTCTAGCTTCTCTAGTTTCTTCAAGTCCCAATGTCTCCCCATCACCATTATTTCATAGTTTTATGACTGGGGGGGCGGGGAGGCAGAAATAACCTTTCCCAAAGGAAAGAGAGGAGGAGACTGAAAGTATTATTCAAACTCTCAATAAAAGCATAAAGCAAGAAAGGTCTGAGAGAAACAATAACAAGACGGATACCCTCCCAAAGCCCCAGCCAGGAAAAAGAAATGTTTCCTTCCTTCAACAAAATTATTAAGTTTAAAGATTAGGTTTCTGTTTAATAAATGCAAGTTCACACAGCAGAGGCAACTCCAAGCTAGTGATGTTTGCCAGATGCCAGAAGTCCCAGATACTGGACAGCCCTGGAGAATTAGCTCTAAGCATCAAGGTCACCTGAACTGAGATTCTCCACAAATATTCTACCATCATATCCTAGCTGATGGACACACACAAAATCAAAAGCTTGCTGACATAGGAGAAGAGGTTTGGCATAAGTCAGTGCTTAGGCAGTACTCAGGTTGGGGAAAAGTCAAAGTAGACTTCTAGATGATTCTATATCATTGACAAGACAGTGCCTAAGTTTCAAACCTCTAGACTACATCTATCCAGGCTTGTTTTAAAAAGGAAAAAAAAAACAAAAAACAATGGTTATCTATTTTTTCTTTTCAATTCATCCATGTTAAAAATAATGTCTTCTTTGGTAGGATTTGACTAGAATGTGGATAAAACACACAGAAATTCATGTTCTAGCACTTGAGAGCAAGAGTAAGAAGATGCAGATGCAGATTTACAAAACAAGGCAATTCCCAGTTAAGCATTTACTACTCTCCTCTAGCACTCAGCTCAGAAGCACAACTCAATGGACAAAGACACGTGATCAAGGTCAAATCTCTGCCCTCTCTGAGCATGAAGTTCAGTTTCCCTGATGTTATAGATAAACACTGATCTCTTTAATTGAAGACTATGGAATTTCTACTTAAAGTCTAGAAACCTGCAGCTCTATTTGAGGAATTTCAGAAATACGGAAGTCAGTTTAATAGAGAAAAGTGAGGAAGTAAAGAAAAAGGAATGGGGGTGGGGAGAGGCAATATTATTCCCTACCATGGGTCAAGCATTTCACCTTTATTATTTCACTACTAGGAAGCTGTTATTTTTGCCATCAGAAAATAAGGAAAGCAAAACAGAAAGGATAAGTGAGTTGTTAAAACCATGCAAAAATAAGTGGCAGAGCCACGTTTGAACCTGGACCCAGTGTTTCTCCCCACCCCACGCAGCTGGATTCACATACCAGAAGTCCACTGAAGTCAACACTTGAGGTAACTGCAGAAATTCTAGAACATAAGCTCCACAGAAGAATATAAGCATCAGAAGATGCTTATATAAATGTTAGCTATCCATTATTAGCCCAATATGCTCATTTAGTAAATAAATAAATTTGGATTCCCAATTAGTTTCACTCCATTGTAATAATAGCTACTATTTATTTTGTGTTTACTCTGTGTCAGGCACCACGGTTAAGTGCTTGAAATGATTTATTTCATTTAATTTCCACAACATTTCTCTGAAGTAAAATTTATTATCCACATTTTACAAATGAGGAAACGGAGACTCAGAAAGAGGAAAAACTTGACTAAGGTTAGAAAATCACCATGTGACAGAATTAGGTTTCAAACACAGACCTCGACCCCCATGGTCTGGGCTCGTAATCATTTCATTGTCCTGCCCTTCACCTCCCCACCCCCAGTCGCCAATGAAACTCAGTTGATTTATAATCCATAAATCAGAACAGGTGATGTAGATAAAGAGAAGGGGGGATGGGGTGAACTTCTTCATATAAAGTGGATCTCACCATGCGGTTGCTCGGTGCAAGGTCTTAGAGATGCAAAGGGAACGGAGATAGACTTTCAAGGCAGGCAGACCACCTAGCACAGCCTGGGGTTCAGGTATGTCATTACTGTCTACAGTGCAAACCCTGGTGCACTGGCATCAGGCATCCTCTGGTGCACTTCCAAGGCAATGTAAGCTCAGAAAGTTTGCAGCCCATGTAGTCGGACATGAACAGGAATTTGCCAAATCGGAAGGCAGAAAGCAGGATGATTTCAAAAGCATGATGCTCTCACAGGAGTTTTCAGATCCAGGTAGAAGGTGAACCCTTAGTCTCAAAGAAATGAAGTCCAAGTCCTGATGACAAATTGAAATTATAACGGAGTAACCACAGTTCAGGTATACACAAATGGAATCAAGCAGCCATTGAGGACCTGGTCCCAGACATATTCCTGTACTACTGAAAACTTGAAATTTCTTTGAGCTGTACCAGACCCAAGGACACCATTGGCAGTGCTCAGAACAACATCCGCCAGCAGCAACCTTATGGTCTCAAGGACTCCCCTTGTTCAGACCCCCACCAATCCTTACTTAATAAGCACCCTTACTTCTTGCCAGCTCCAATTATAATTCTTGATTAAAAAAATTCATGCAACTAACTGTAACCTTGCAGTTTTTTGCCTTTGTAAGCCTCTCCCATTTTGTAGTGCAGTGGAACACAAGTCAAGTGCTCTTGAATCTGTGTCTCCCGGGTTGCAGTCCTAACAAACCACAAATAACCCCCTTTTAAAATTTCAATCAGTTGTCCATTTCTGAAATGTTGGTTAACAATCCCATTGGCCAGACAGTTTCAGAACAGATGCCCTTAAAGGCATAAGAATACCAAGCTCCCAGAAAAGCGGGCTTCCATTCAGGGCAGAAGGCAGGAGGGAAGGACTGGAGGAGAGGCGTTCTGCCTTCTCAGTGAGAGAGGGACCATCTATACCTGTGCCATTGTCTGCATGTCAAATACAAACACCTGTCTCCCCAGCCAACACGTGAGCTAGGAGAACAGAAAGATTTCAAAAGTGACAAGGTGTAGAGTAAATATGCCGTGCTACAGGGCAACACTAAAGGGTTTGCTGGAATCACTGCAAGCAGAGCACACAGCCAGCCTAGCCAGGGCAGGGAAACTGCGTTGAGGGATGGATGTGATGGCAGTGTCGCGATCATCGGGCAAGTGAGGGACTGGAAAAGCCTATTAGAGAAAGGACAGAGCGATGTCACAGAAGTGCCTCTGACAGGTGGAGTCCTTGAGGAAGAGGGACAAGCCAAAGTACAAAGGAGAAAATGTTATGGCTTCTTGCCACTCTCCCTCCTACCCCCAAATCACATCATCACACCGAAGAATGATATAAATGCATGAAGTTCGGTACAGTTGTTTAAAAGCAAGCTGAGGCAGTTGACTGAGATATATAGAGATATATGCTAAAAAATGTAGCATGCCATGACATTTAAATTTATTAGCTGACAAACATTGTGTTGTGCCATCTGCTGTTCTGTGCTAAACTTCCTGTAACTAAAGATGCACAAACCCTAGAGAATAAGCATTAGGTAAAATAGATTCATTTTATATAATTGAACATAATTGTGCATGTAATGTTTTAACGTAATATTACTGAACAGCTGTGCAAATAATAGAAGGGTTATTCCCCATAGACCATATGCTGGCAATGAGATATGAAGGCAGCACTCTAACCAACCAGTGAACCCACAACCTCACTGGGATGACACGATGGCATGCTTTAGGAAAAAAAAAAAAATAGTGCAGGTTAAAAGCAGAAACAGAAGCAGAGCACCAGAGAACTCAGAAGCAAAGGGGAAACGTTATCCCCCGATTCCCAGTGCAGAGAAAGGGCAGTGCCCTTGCATTTTGCCATCCTTAGCTTCTGTCACCCTCTGTTCTTCCCAAGGTTAACTTTGTCTGCATGGCCTCTCTTCCTTCTCCATAATTTTTATGATGTTTTCAATATTCTCCTTTTACAACCACATGCTGACTAATCACAAGGAGACACATCTCCTATGGCTCTACATTCTGTTTTAAAATAATATGGCAAGTGAGCTCTTGTTTGCCTTCTCAATAAACTTTTTCAGGGATCTTCATGTAAATCATAATTTTTCTCCATTATATGGGTCGAATTTATTATTCCCACTTTAAAGATGAGAAAACTAAGGTTTGGTGTTTTAGTCAATCAACAAGTGTTTACTTAGTACCTAGTATGGGCCAAGTTTGTATAAGTCATTTGCCTACAGTGGGACAAGTACGTAATGGCAAAGCTAAGGATTAAGATGTAATGCTTTGTTCTTTACGTTAGTTCCTTTAGTGGTTCACTGCTAAATGACTTTGGACAAGCTGCTTAGTATGTCTACGACTCAAGTTCAACATTTATGAAAGAGGAAGAAAAAAAATCACCTAATTGAAATGTATCCACATGTACCGATTTGATCAGATATAAAAATTTTTAACATCTGACCAAAATAAGTCCATAAACATCAAGTCAATGTAGTCCACCTCAGCCCTTGATTATTCTATCCATTCTATTCCACCCTTTCCTATAAAGCTTGTTACCATTTCTTTTCAAACCTGCTTCGCTATAGTGACCATTTCGAGTCTGTGAAATAAGACAAGATATATATTTTTTTCTGATGTATTATGCTAAGAAGTGTCTTACCTGCAGGTTAACTATTGTAAATTGTCTCAGTATTCACTGTATTACACATTTCACATTGTTCTGCCTATAATATTAAAGATTGGTCTCTTGGAAAATATTATAAAGGCATTTAACTATACATAAATATTAATAGATGCAATAAAATAAGAACAGCATAAAAGTATTTCAGTACTGAAAGTTAAATGTGTTGGAGCCTAAGGAGAGTCTTTTACTCTTTTTCCTTTTGTAAATGACTTTAAACTCACTTAAGATGATGAAATTATTTTAAAAAATGAAAGTAACAAAATACAAAAATATATTTATTACAATATATTAAGGAGAGGAGTTAGTGGCTTAGAAATCCCCAAAATGACAAAAGTATAATACTCTAGAATTGAAACAAGTCATCACAGTTACTCAAATACCGTTCTCCACAACAGTGTAATGATTTTTTTACTAACACTCCAACAAATATAATAATCTCAAAGTATTTAAAGGTTGAGTGAAGGTTATGAGGAAAGAGTTACTGAAGCCAATAAATATCAAACTTGGAGCTGACATTTGGTCTCAAATCCCCAGTGTTTGCAAGAATTTCAGCACAGGTGGTAAGTACAATCACCGTATGTTCATGTTCAAACTAGAGACATCTGAAGAATCAGAACCAAGAAATTGTCAACTTAAATGCATGTTCTTTTTGGGAGAGAGAGTAGTTATTTAAAAGTACAGTGAGGGGCTTCCATGGTGGTGCAGTGGTTGAGAATCTGCCTGCCAATGCAGGGGACACGGGTTCGAGCCCTGGTCTGGGAAGATCCCACATGCCGCGGAGCAACTGGGCCCGTGAGCCACAATTACTGAGCCTGCACGTCTGAAGCCTGTGCTCCGCAACAAGAGAGGCCGCGGTAGTGAGAGGCCCGCGCACCGCGATGAAGAGTGGCCCCCGCTCGCCACAAGTAGAGAAAGCCCTCACACAGAAGTGAAGACCCAACACAGCAAAAATTAATTAATTAATTAATAAACTCCTACCCCCAACATAGTCAAAAAAAAAAAAAAAAGTACAGTGAGAATAATTCAGCTTAATCCCAATTCGCTTGCAAAGCTAAAAACCCAATCTGTCAAGTGGAGTTCTGATCAATGAGTCTCTTTTCTAAACACATTCCAAAAGGATCTATGCAATTTGGATGAGGGATTATGGTTAAAAATATAATTAAATGTAAAAGATTTTGTAATCTCAGTATCTCTGATCTCTTTTCACGAATTTAGGAAGTGGAAGTTGGGTTGTATCTCTATAGAAATTCTACAATTATCTGAAAACCATGAAAATCCAGAGAGAATGTAACCCTTCCAAGGTAGTTTTCATTTTCACATCCACTTGGAAATAAATACATTGGCTTAAAAAGTAAAAGTTCAACCCCCTTGTCTGATCATTTTCAGGAGACTCAGCCTCAGAAACAAGTAGCAAAGCCTGTGAACTTTCAGAAATGTCCAAAATCTGACTACCTCTCTCCACCTCCAACACTACTGCACTGGCACAAATCACAGAAATGAGTGGATGCAAGCGTGTCCTCCCCATTTCCATTACCACTTCCTGCAATTCACTATTTACATAGGGCCAGAACCATCCCAGTTATAACATACTTTTGGAGGAGGCTGCCCACCCATGACCCTCCTTGTCTTCATTCTACTCCTCCCTAGTCACAGTTGATTGGACCCTTGATCCAAGCGGGGTCACTGAGATTCTGTATCCTGGACTCTGTATTAGGATTCATAGCATCGAGTCATTCTCTGTTGATCACTTGATGTAAGATCTATACATTTGATAGCTATAGAAGAGTCTGCCTTCTACCATATGCACAAAAGAGAAAAACAAAAGTCGACCTTGGGAAAGAGAAGATGCAGCAAATGCTCAGAAGGAAATGGAGACAAAAGTCTTTGCCTAGAGAGTGAAGGAGACAGACAGACAGAGAACGAACCAGCACCTCGATTCACGATGCCTTGCCAGTTGCTGATGGTAGGCACTTATTGGGGCCCATAGTTCCATAAAATACCTCTATGCCCTTATAACAAATTCTCAGGACTTATCAACAGTGACTTCAAACCTACCACTAGAGATGCAGGGCCAATGGCTTCCTTAGACTTCACCAGCTCCCATAATTCAGAACGATCTGATCTCTATAATAAATTTTACTTACAGCTACTCTGCTTCCCTGATAAAACACTAACTGATACACAAAGAGCCTGCAATTAGACCACCTGTTTTCCTGCACTGACTAGCTGAGTGAAGTCAAGGAAGTCACTTCTCTAAGCTTCAGTGGTGTCATCTGTAAAATGGGGGTAATAATTCCCTCCTTATAGGCCTCTTTAGAGTATTGAAGGAGGAGTTATATGTTAAATGCTTATTTTATAACCTTGTAAGTAACTTCATCCTCCTCCTCATTATTATTATTAAAACAAGCCTATATTATAAATCTACTATGTGTTACAAGCTGAAGTTACTAATGAGAAGTTTTAACTGCTGGTATGTTCTTCCAGAGGACATATTAGAAAACAGAATTTTAAGAGCTATTGTTTTTGCTTTATCCTAATTCAGAGTTAGCTCTGTGCTCACAGGAGGTGATACAACCTTCTAACACAGAACCTATTTTTAACCTAATGGTAATTATGCTATACATAATTATCTCCAGCCTGTTCATTTATTTTTGCTTATTTTTCTCTTATCAGGATAGTACTGTGGCATCTGAACCAAAGGAGGCCAATACAATAACAACAAAAAGTGCTGATAGGACACTCGAGTCTAAAGCAAGGGTTCAGCCAAAGGGCAATGTTCAGCCCAGGAAATGTGCTAATGGGTGGGCAAAACTCCCGTGTCAGTGCCAGATGGACCAGTGGTCTTAGACATCACCTCTAAGGGAGTCAATAACACGTCCTGTGTTGCTCCAGCCAGCTAGGCAGTGTTGGTGCATTCCCTTTTTGAACAAAGTGTAACTCTGGCATAGCTGCAACTCCGCTGAGGATGTCCTCTGTTTTTAAACTCTTGAATTTCACTTTCCTAACCTGACAAAACGTTCTGTGTTAGATGACACATGGATGCAGGACAATTCCACAGGAACCTTCAGAGAGAAAAGACTGTCTGCTCTTATTAGATCTGATGGCTAGGCAATACATATGCTGCTGATCTATAAAAGCTGTGAGGACAAGAAAGCTTTAAATTGGGTTAAGGTGACTTAAGGCAGAATTTGAGATGCCAGTTGCTTCAGAAATGAAACTGGGCTGACATTTCCTCCAAAGTCCCCTCCAGGGAAAGAAGGGGGGCAGGTACTCGAACCACAGAGACACACAAGAGCATCATAGCTGAAGACCATGCAGCGAACAGAATCCAATGTAAAGAGAAGGGGCAGGAATGCAGTGAGAAGGGTAAGGAAAAAGTGAAGGCTGGCTCCCCTAAGAGAAAGGGAGCCTAAAGGGGCATGACAGTCACCCCTGCCATGGTCAAGCCACCAAGACACTTCAGACACAACCGCAATGGAGGAGCGTTAACACGTGGCTGCTATGGAGACAGGAAGAAAGAAATCAGCCTTTATTTATTTCATTTAACAAACAGGTACTGAAGTCCTAGTACAAGTCAGCCTTGCTGGGACCAACAAGCTTAAGACTCCCATATATAAGTGTGTCTCAGAGGGATCAAAAATAAAGATCGAAGTTCTGCTCAAAGAGGGCATTCTGAACCTGTTCTGGCAAGAAATCAGTTGAGATTCTAGAGTTTTGTGCCATGTAACATAAAAGGGCTAATTTAGATCTGAAAGCATAAAGGGAACGTTTTATAAATAGACCATTTCTCTAAGAACGTAGTCTGGCCATCATCATCATTATTATTACTATACAAATAACCTATATTATAAATCTACTATGTGTTATCAGTTGGACTTATTAGTGAGAAGTTTTAACTGCTGGTATGCTCTTCTGGAAGATATATTAGAAAAAAAGAATTTAGGTGGTATTGTGTTTGTTTTATCCTAATGCAGAGTCAGCCATATCCTGGAAAGAGGTGATACAATATCCCAACACAGCATCTTCTTAATACTTGGAAGGTATTACTGACTGACTTTAGGCAGACGTGTATCCCTGAGGATTTCTAATGCTAGTGGATACTTTGGTTGGAGAAGTTTATTCCTAGCTACCTTCTCTGCAATTCACATCAGCCAGTCATAGTGCTGACTCAGCTCTCTCTGTGTCAATAATGGGATGTCTCCGTGAGCAGTCAGCTCTGTGTGCTCTTCTTAACCTGCCTCCAATGAGCCATGGATCCCAGGCTGAACTGTGAGACCTCGAACCCGCTAAGACTAGAACGTTTCAGAACACTCTCAGAAAACACTTTGGTATTATAAGCACCCATGAAATGGAAACAACAGTGCAACATGATTAGGAGCTAAAGTATTTCTCCATCATCTATGACAAAATGCCTAAAGCTAAGTAAACAGATCTTCTCCCACCTCCTTGGCGCCATCCTGAAGGGGGTCCATTTCCCTGCAAGGCAGTCTCTCCTAAATGTCAACTCTATCTTTAAAAAATAAAGTTTATGTTTTTATAGTTAAAATATGATTGTTGAAAATTTTTTTAAAATCGTTTCTCCACCCTAAAGCAATTGTTATTAATGAATTTATTTCTGTGTAGTATGTTACCACATACTCTGTTGTATGTGTTTACCATGGTTGTTACGGTTTTTCATAAATATTTTCAGAATCTGGCTTTATTTCACTTAACATTTGATCAGAAGTAATTGACCTTGATTTCGCATAACCTTCATCTGTATCATTTTTTCAAGTTCTGTATAATGTTCTATCACTGCTGTCCATTTAGAGCAGGGCTCCCCAACCCCCAGGCCGCGGACTGCTACGGGTCCGCAGCCTGTTAGGAACCGGGCCGCACAGCCGGAGGTGAGTGGTGGGCGAGTGAGCGAAGCTTCTTCATCTGCCGCTCCCCATCGCTCGCATTACCGCCTGAACCATCTCCCCTTCCCCCCCAACCCCGTCCGCGGAAAAACTGTCTTCCAAGAAACCGGTCCCTGGTGCCAAAAAGGTTGGGGACCACTGGTTTAGAGAACTCCTGAAGTCACAACAAAGCGGGTTTTCTCTCCCTTTCCCTCACTTTCCTCTTTTTTTTTTTTAACAACTCACATTATTCTGTGGAGAAAACAACCACTGTTGTGAGCATCTGGGACAGATCTGTTGAAGCTCAGACTCAAGACTAAAGAGCTCTGTGATTAAAAACATCAAAGCTTTTCAAACTTTCATGATGTTGAGGAAATAAACATGGATAGCTCCAATATTAAATGTTTCCTTTAGCCTAGGTGTCACAGTGAGGTGACAGATGTCATTTACACTTGAAACTTGGCAACATACTTTGTAGGGGCACAGAGATAATTCTCGTATGAAGTTTATCATTATTACTTTAAGACAGAAGTAGGGCTTCCCTGGTGGCACAGTGGTTAAGAGTCCGCCTGCCAATGCAGGGGACACGGGTTCGTGCCCCGGTCTGGGAAGATCCCACATGCCGCGCGGAGCGGCTGGGCCCGTGAGCCATGGCCACTGAGCCTGCGCGTCCGGAGCCTGTGCTCCGCAACAAGAGAGGCCACAACGGTGGGAGGCCTGTGTACTGCAAAAAAAAAAAAAAAAAAAAGATAGAAGTAATCTTTCCCTTCTGAATATTTTAACTAGACTTTGGTTTTAGCCATCAAACATTCATCTTACTCCACTTAGTTCTACCATTACTTGTATAGATGTTTCTTCCATGGATAATAATGACCTTGAATAGACCTATGGACTTCATCTATAGAAGTATGGGGCACTGACTATACTGACTTTATGTGTAAGACGTGGTGCCTGGTCAAAGTAAGCAACCAATACATTTTTAAATAAATTGTCATTAAACAAATGTTCATTGGGTGTTCATTGGGTGTCTACTATATACCAGGTACTAGGTTAGGTACTGGAATTAAATCACATTTTATTCTTTCTCAAGGAAAATATAGACTTGGTTCTTGCCAAATGCAAGGTAACAGATATGAGCTTAAAAATCCAGCGGATCTTCTTAGTGCGATTAAAAAAACAAAAGACAAAAAAACACCTACTTCAAAGCTTTCTCTAACTTGGTATCCGTGTCTAATAGAGCCAATAAATTAAGCCCTGTTGGTAAGGTAAAATATCTTGAGCAAGATTCAGACTGGGGAGGTACTATTAAACAGCAAGCCATAAAATAACTGTAAACCTGTTTATGAACTACCTTGAAAGTAATTTCAGGATAGGAGAGAAACAACTGATTACCAGGAACAATAGCTGCCGGGATCTTTTACATCAGTCCCTTATAAATGGGAGTCACCTTAGCAATTTTCAGCAGCCTCCCACTAGGAAGAAAAGTAACTTATATTTAAAGTTTCATAATATGTACTCAAAGGTGACCTGATACAGAATTTGCTGGGGTTTTTTAACATCCAACTTCTCTACTGGTACACAGAGAATTCTACCAGCTATTCTTAAATTGCCTTACAGACTGTACCAATAAATGGTCTTTCAGTTCTCAAGACCAGTTCTAGTCAAAATCCCATTGCCCCCTGCCCTTGACTATTAAGAAGGTTTAGAGAGTATCTAAGACACACCCCAAGCCCTAAGGATTTAGTTAACCATTTCGGAGTTAAGATGAAGGTGTCTCAGTTGCACATAAACCAATTCAGTGGGTCCGATGGCTAATAAATTGTTGTACGTTCCTCACAATGGCAGTAGGATGGCGCTCTACTATGGAGGAGACTTCTCCATAGGGGTAAGCTTCTGGCCAAGGTGAGTATCAGCGGCCCCTTCTCAATCTCTCTCACTATAGAAAGGGAGGAGGACAAAGTCCTCTGGTGTCACCCATAGCTACCCTTTCCAAGACCTCTCCAGGTGGAAAAATATTCTCCAATATTCAGAGGGTTTACAGCCAACAGTCCTTTACAGCTAATTATTCTGTTTCCTCCAGGTTCAACAAGATATACTATTCAATTAGATGCCTTATTGACTGGGTTTTCTTTTTGTTTATAATCATGGAAGAAAAACTGAAAATACCTGTATGGGAAATTATCTAAGATAAATACACTATGATCATGCCATGATACACAGCAAAACATTGGGACTCCTTTACCTAGTCAAACTTCTGTGTTAAAGCAGACAAAGGACAGTTTTCTGAGGAAGATTCTAGTCCTGATCGCAGGTGCTCTGAGGCTGGTTTCTAAACCTATGGGATGTGAGCACCCATTCAACTGCATATCTTAGATTCCTGTTTTGGGGGGAGTTGTTTTGTTTTTTTTTTCTTTCTGTAGGACCTTGATTCTGTCTGCTACACCACTGATTGTCCAAACACAGGGATCTGCCCTCCACAGTAGTTACCATAACCCAGGTGCTTGGTAGCAATGATGACTTTGAACTACCCTCTTCTATTCTTCCCAAAATCTCAGCTGCCCAAATTCATGTTTGTGAAAGATGCTAAAATACATTCATGTATCCATTCTGCAAATATTCTAAAATTTGTCCTAAAGCCACTAGTTCTCTCTCTCATTAAAATGCATTTCAGAGTTGTTTCCTAAATAAAT
Source organism: Hyperoodon ampullatus (assembly GCF_949752795.1). Lineage (NCBI taxonomy): Eukaryota > Metazoa > Chordata > Mammalia > Artiodactyla > Ziphiidae > Hyperoodon > Hyperoodon ampullatus. The sequence goes on from NC_136919.1 coordinate 50,957,581, forward strand.
AAAAGATGGGAAATGAAGACTGAATGGAGCCTGTGACTACTAATTATGGACATCTGGTGACTTTAACATCCAAGGATCACTCCAGGCTACTCTGGCATTACACAAACCCCAGTTAACAGGAATAGCCCTAGTGGGTAAGCAGTAAAAACAAAAACCCACACCACGATTAGATTTTATGGTAGCATAATTTGGTATGTTTATGTGACTTCTCTGAGTCTCACATTCTCCATCTGCAAAATGGATATAATAAAACCTTCCTCACTGGTTTCTGATGAGAATTAGAATATTGAGCAACAATTACAGTACTTCTCACACTTCATACTATGTCTAAGCCTGCCCTAATCACTAATCTTAGGCTAGATTATCTATAATCAAAACACATGATTTTTCTTATCAAAATTTTCAATTATACATTAATTTGTTTGTATATTTGTTTATTACCTACTGTCAATTAGATTTTAAGCTCTGGGAGGGCATGCACCATGTCCATTTCATTAACCACTATAGACCTAGCAGCTATAATGTCCTCAATGATACTTAAATGATTGACTGAATAACCGAATAAAAGAATAAATGAATAAGTGAATGAGTTAGGGTATTAACATTTAAGAGAAACATTAAATAATGATAACTGCTTTTGCTTTAATTATTTTAGCATTACAAAATTATGACCATTTCGCATATTGTCTTGTGAAAATTCTAGTGCTTTTGTTACTTGCTAAAATATTAGGCAGATCATTTGGAACATGATGATCAAATTCACCCATGTAATAACTATGCATTTCAGAATTCTTCAGACTATCTTAGACTACTGTAGTCTTTTGCATTAATAACACTTATATATAAAAAATAACATGTTTACAAGACCAAGTTAAGTGATAAAATCAGGCTAAAAATATATATATAAAATAGCTCACTGGTTTTATATATATATTTACACTGTACAGATAGTCTAGTTATTTAAAACATCACATGTCTACAACAAAATATTTCCACTGCTTATCTCCATCTCATCTTTGTGGGGTTTTTTCCTATTTTATTTATCTTCACTACCTTTTCTCCTATAACTATCAAGGATTATTTATATATTTAAATTTCAAAAATCCTAAGTAAAAGGCATATATTAATTTAATTTTAAAATTGTTCAAATGAACACATTTTAGCATGCATTTAAAATTAATCAAATATGGGATTTCCTGGTGGTCCAGTGGTTAAGAATCCACCTTCCAGTGCAGGGAACGCAGGTTCAATCCCTGCTCGGGGAACTAAGATCCCACATGTGAGGGGCAACTAAGCCCATGTGCCACAACTACTGAGCCTGCACACTCTAGAGCCCATGCACCACAACTAGAGAGCCTGTGTGCTACAACTACTGAGCCCGTGTGCTCTGGAGCCCACACACCACAAGAAGCCCACGTGCCACAACTAGAGAGCCCGCATGCCACAACTACTGAGCCTGCACTTTCTGAAGCCTGCATGCTCTAGAACCTGAGCACCACAACTAGAGAGAAGCCCATGTGCCGCAACAAAGAGCCCACGCCACACCAAAAGATCCCACATGCTGCAACAAAGATCCCGCGTGCCGCAACTAAGACCTGACACAGCCAGATAAATAAATAAATATTTTTTAAAATTAATAAAATATGCCTTTGTCGGTGCATCTGTCTTTCTGTTAATTTGTTTGGAAAATAAGGTTAACACAACCAGAGAGCTTCGTTTACTCTATTTCCTCTAACCTGTCCTCCGTATACCTCTTAAAAGGCAAAAGCCAGTTGAAAACATTTCATTTTGATGAAGATGCTGAATACATGTGAAAAGAGTCTATTCACTTGGATCTCAGGAGCATAAGACATTCTGCGCGACTTTGTTTTTTTTTTTTTTTTTTTTTGCGGTATGCGGGCCTCTCACTGTTGTGGCCTCTCCCATTGCGGAGCACAGGCTCCAGACGTGCAGGCCCAGAGGCCATGGCTCACGGGCCCAGCCGCTCCTCAGCAATGTGGGATCCTCCCGGACCGGGGCACGAACCCACGTCCCCTGCATCGGCAGGCAGGCTCTCAACCACTGCGCCACCAGGGAAGCCCTGCGTGACTCTGCAACACCTCAAGTCAGTGGTAGTCAACTGGTCTGGGGAAGACCAGAGGCATTTTATCTAAATCACCTGGGGCAAACTTCACACCACACTTGTGTCTGAAGTCCCGCTCCCACCATACTATTCTTCTCAAATATACTGGTATTCGAATAAAAAGTGCTTCCTAGAAACATGCTCAGCACACTGACTAGAGATAACCATTTAGTAGTAGGAGTAGTACTGGCAGATAACCTTTTATTGAGTACTTACCATGTGCCAAAGAAAATGGACTAGCTCATTTAATCCTCAAAAAAATCCCTATTTGGTAGATACAATTGTTATCTCCATTTACAGATGAGGAAAACTGAGGGGCCCAGGAGACATGACCTCCCCAAGGTTACACAATTAGTAAGTGGTGAAGTCAGGATTAGAATGCAGGGGGTTGAGTCCATAACACGCACCCTTCTCTGCTACTCTCTGCTGCTGCCCAACTTTACTGAAGCCAACTTCACTGAAAATGCAAATTACCTATGAAAGATTTCCAAAGTTTCTGTATACCACTAAAGATTTCTCTTTTGCTTGGAAATGTGTACATTATATATGCTCAATGTAGTTATTTCAGCTGGGTAATATCATGAAATCTTAACATGTGACTGTTTCCCCCTGGATTTTTCCCTTTCTCTTTCAAACTGGTAACAGTTCTACTTCCTCAATTCAGGAAGATAAAGGGTGTGAGTTTTTCAAAGATTAAGCCCTTGGAACAGCTGCAGATAAAACAACAGATACCCTGTTCTATTTGAATTTCAGATAAATGACAAATCATTTTTACTATAAGCGTATCCCATGCAAAATCTGGAACATATTTATATTTAATAATTATTCGTTGTTTATCTGAAATTCAAATTTAACTGGGTATCCTTTATTTTTAATTGCTAAACCTGGCAACCCTATCCTTGGGAAAACTTGGATAGTTTACGGAGGAAGTAAAAGGTAGGGAAATTCACACAAAAGGCAGAGCATCCTAGAAAAAGCAGGAGGGAGAGTGTCTAGGCAGATGAAACCATAAGCAGCCTGGCAAAAGACCCCAGGGTCCAAGGTAGCAAGGAAAGAGCAGAGGGCTGCCAGCTCTGAGGCCAGTGAGGACAGATGACCCTTGACCAGCTGCTCCCTACTCTCCCGTTGATGTTGAAGCTATGTTACAACTCCAATTTATGAAACTAAGATACAACCTAAAAGCCCGATTCAAAAGGCTGGGCCAAAATGAAGGCATTGTGGATAAAGAGGAAAGCAATTAAGTTGAAAAATATGGATACCCACTGGTTTTAACTGAAGAAAATTAATACTAATCTTCAACTTACAAGGACTAAGATAGCTTAAAATACTCTTCAGGCTTGACTATCCCAGAAGCTGAAGCAGAATTACAACTGCAGGTAAAGGCTTTTATCAGACCAAATTCTGAGCAATAAATCTGAAATGCTGAGTGCCATGTGCCTTGCTGTACTACAAACGAGAGATATTGAGATGAGAAACACAAAACGCCTGCTTTTTAGGCAATAACCATCTGGTGGGCGAAAGCAACAGGTAAAGAAGCAATTTCACCACTAGAGTCTTCCATACACAATGAAAATCATCAGAACAGGGTAAGATTGACTCTCTAGAAAGTGATAGGGAACACTTGACAGAGGAAATTACTCCAGAGAGAGATCTTTACAGAACAGTTGGTATTTGCCAAGAGGACAGTGTTGAGAAGGTCCCTGTGAGGTATGTTTGATATTTCTGCAAAACACAGCGGTCAGAAGAAGAAAGAAAGAAAAGTAGGCTGAAGCCAGGTCGTAAGAACCCTATGACACACAAGTGCTTCCCAAACTTTATTATATGCACCAATAATCTAGGGATCTTGTTAAAATGCAGGTTCTGTTTGAGGCAGTATGAAATAGAGCCTCGGAGATTCTGCATTTCTAACTAGCTGCCAGATGAGGCAAATGCAGCTAGTCTGAAAATCGTCTTGGAATAATAAGGCTGTGTGCCATGCTTTAGGTCTTAAACCTTTTCCTGTAGACAATGGGGAGCCACCTTGCGGTTTCTCTAGCCTGAGAGTGACTAGAATTCAAAAAAGCTAGCAGCCGGCACAAGACTCTTCTCATGGTCCAAGTAAGAAATGCCGAAACTAAAGACACTGAAGTTAAAGCGAAGATGAATTGAGTCATATTGCAAAGTAAATAACCAATATTTTATACTTTAAATTGAGTATAAGCTATAAAAATATCAAATCACTATATTGTACACCTGAAACTAATATAACATTTAACTCAACTATACTTCAAAAATTTTTTTAAAAGGTAAAATTGACGAGTTGGTATTCATTGGAAGCACAGATAAGGGGAACAGGTGATGATAGATAATGTTTTTCACAATATGATATTATTTGTGGTATGTAACACTCATTTAGCATTTAGGATGTCCTACAATGATTAGCTGTAACATTGTTTAACCACAAGATATGACTTTAAATGAGGAGTTAGGTTTTAAATGTATTTGGAGGATTCCATCCCATTATTTCAGGGTCACTCCTGATACATATCCTGTCTTTCCAGATAGACTGTAAATTCTCTCAGGCAGGGATGGGCTTCAGTGTGTCCCCAGCCCCACGCACGTGCCTGGTACAGGAGGCTTCCTCTCTGATTGCAGTTCTATTAATATGCAGACATGCCATTCCTGATCAGACACTGCTTCACAAATATGAAAGCACAGGAAAATTCCAAAGCATCAGTCCCCACAGAGTTTCCTCATTTATTTTCCCTCTTCTCATTTTTAAAATCTGAACTAGTAAGAGATTTCAATGCCAATACTGAAACTGAGAGCTCATTCATTTCTCACATTCCAGAATAACATCTTGAGGTACAGATCCCATCGGCCCTTCTTAATGACTGATTAGAGTTCTTTTCTTTACCTCCTATGGAAGATTACTTGTTTTGATATCACAGATCGCTTAGTGGGTTGACTTAGCACCTGTTCTAATTGCTTTATCCTGTTAGAATCTGATTTTCAATGCGTCGAAATGTTAACTTAAGCCAGTGGTTCTCAGGCCTGGCTACACATGAGAATCACCTAGGATCCTCTTTAAATGTGCAGGCTCCATTCCCTAGGGATTGTAATTTAACTGGACTGAAGTGGGTCCCAGGCATCAGTAGGGCTTAAAAGAAACCTTCCCAGGTGAATCTAACACACAGCCAAGACTGAGAAACACTGAGCAAACACTTAAGCAAACTCATATGGGAATTTTGTTTCCCTTATTTAGCATCCGAAGTTGCCTCTCCACACCACAGTCCCTCCAAGAAAAAGTAAATGAATACTTTGATAATATTCGTCCAAGTCTATCTAAAGCAATCTCACCTATCAGGAGCACCGATAGGATGCTCCAAACCATTAAACGAGATGGTACGAAATCTATACAGAAAGGCACTAAATTAGAAGGAGCTGAGATCCGATGGTTAAACACAAAACAAAAACCAGCTCTATTACTTTACTGGTTACATAATCCTCAACAAGCTATTCTCTGCATCTCAGTTTTCTCATCTAACCACATAAATCATTCTCATAAAGTCATTAAGTAGATTTAATAAAATAATATGGTTACAAAACAGTTTGCTCTCATGTTTCAACTTCTTCTGAGATTTTTTACATCACTCCAGGCATGCTATTTTTCTTTTTTGCCACATTCTTGGCATTTGAAAGATTATTTTAACCAGTTAATCTAAGAGCATTTGCAACTTAATTTTATGTTTCTGGGTATTTATCAAATGTGTAGCATGATATGAATGATGGCATTGTTCTGTAACTTTGTATCTTAATCTCACACGTAAATTTTTTTTTTTTTTTTTTTTTTTTTTTTTGCGGTAAGCGGGCCGCTCACTGTTGTGGCCTCTCCCGTTGCGGAGCGCAGGCTCAGCGGCCATGGCTCATGGGCCCAGCTGCTCCGCGGCATGTGGGATCTTCCCGGACCGGGGCACGAACCCGCGTCCCCTGCATCAGCTGATGGACTCTCAACCACTGCACCACCAGGGAAGCCCCACACATGTAGATTTAAATTTTTTTGCAAGGTCTATACATCAACAAGGAAGTGTTAACCAACAAAAGAACCTGACACATCCAACATTAGTGCCCAATGTTATGGGCCACTGAACACCAAGGGGCAGTGGGCAGGCCGATCATTTGGCAAAGTGGCCTGATCCCATGGTTTTATCCCTAAGGAAGCCAGCACCTGGCGAGAGGCCCACCCACCACAGGAAGCCAGGGGCTAAATGCCTGAGCCGCAGAGGTTGACCACATAGGGGCAGCTGGGTAGGTACAGCCCAATATCTGATGGCCCAGGTTCTCAAGAGGCCAAGCAGGGTTCTAATTGGGTGAGGGCACACACTAATTCCTCACCAACCACCACAGCCAAGTTGTAAAATAGCATGGCTTTGTGTTTTTCTATAAAATCCTTAAATCCCATTCTTTGAAACTTTTGTTTAGTTCAGTCCTCTTACAGAAATATGAGGTGTGCCTGATTTTCATAGCCACAAGCTCAACTCTGCAAGTATTAGAGCTTTTTCTTTATAATTGAAATAATTTCAATCACAAGCCCTGGGTGTTTCCTGATAGAAAACTGAATCAGGTCACTTCTAAGTAAACTCAACCACTTCAGTAATTTCTTAGTTATATCTGTATTATACTCAAATTATGGTGTTTCTCCTTTCTCTCTGGGTTTGATTGTAACTCAACTGTTTACACAGTAATGTAATATCTATGAGAGAGTGTCTCTGTAGTTATGCAGAGTTGACATCCATTCAGACACATTTTTTATATATATATATATATATATATATATATGAAATCATATCTGGTTCTTCATGTTGCCGCCCTCCAACAGGCTTCCACACAGCTGGTCTCAGACTGCACGGCCCATGCCACCACTTCTAGTTGCATCCCCTGTCTTGACCTTGAGACCTCTTTGAATACCTGGATTTCTCTCTCCACTAAAATATACATCCTTATTCCAGACCTGAGGAAGGTTCAGTTGTTACCCCACATCTCCCCAGGGCAATGGGACAATTAGGACCTGTCTTCAAGCCCTCTCTACCTCTGACACCCCATGCTGAATGGCATGAGAATCTTTGTGATTTCTCTTCCAGCCATCCAGATGGGAAACAGAACTACTACTCAGGATAGGGTAGGTTATGCTGTAGTAAAAAAGCCCAAAAGATCAAAATTTCAGTCCTCACTCAAAAGAATCCTCTCCCTGACAGCTGTCTTCCACATGTTGGCTCAGCCTTCTAGATTAGGAAGAGAGAAGCAGACTGGAAAATCTAGCACCAGCAATTAGATGTTTCAACACAAAAGTGACCAGTGGGGCTTCCCCGGTGGCACAGTGGTTGAGAGTCCGCCTGCCAATGCAGGGGACACAGGTTCGTGCCCCAGTCCAGGAAGATCCCACATGCCGCAGAGCGGCTGGGCCCGTGAGCCATGGCCGCTGAGCCTGCGCGTCCAGAGCCTGTGCTCCGCAACGGGAGAGGCCACAGCGGTGAGAGGCCCGCGTACCGCAGAAAAAAAAAAAAAAATAGTGACCAATGTCACTTCCAGTAACAATGTATTGTCCAAAGCAAGTCACAGGGTCATGCCTAGCTCCAAGAGAGAGGGGAAGTACGATGCCCATATGCCTAGAGTAAGAGTGGGCCCAAATCTTAGTGCACTGTAGCAATGTCTTCTGCAGCTCTGGTTCCCTCTGCCCTTACACTTACTGGGGGTCTTACAGTCTCTTTGCCCACTACGTGGCTCATTAAGTGGGACTTGGCTCAAAATGGAGATTCAGCCCTAAACTCAGTGTCTATCTCTCTTTATTAGTTTCCAACCTTCTTCCCCCTCTTCCGTTGGGAGCATCTTTATCTAGTGAGGGAGGGGGGAAAGAAAGGAAAGATCAAGGAAAAATACGGAAAGATGATTTGAGACTCGTAATTTTAAAACTCAGAAATTTGACATCTATTTCTCTGTTCTCTTGACAACCCCCCTCAAACACGCCATCCTGTGTACTCCCTGACTGCCCGCTCTGTGTGGAATGTCAGCCTCCCATGCTTTCTCACATAATGAAATGGGGCAGGGTCACAGGATTAAAAGTAGGTAGAAGTAGGTGATATTCCATATTGTCTTTCCACCCAATGACCATGTACTGCTCTCCCCTTTTGTAGACCACAGTGAGTGGGTCTACAGAGGCTGAACAGAGAAATCAAATATGTTAACTTATCAATACATAGATCAGAGAACAAGTCTGGGGAAAAAAAAGCTTTCCATTTCTTAGTCTCTCTCACTGAGAACTCAGGACCTGGTCCCTACTTTAAATTCCATTTGGCATTTTGCTAGTGCCCAGGTCCATCAGTGCTTCAGCCCTGCCCAGGCATTCTCCATAGACAGAGTCTTAGGTGTGGTAAATAGCAGGACTTGACTTGGATTCTTCATGTCTCCTTACATCCATTCTTTGTCCTGACTCCAGGTTTAGTATTGTGACTTGCTTTGGCCCATGGGATATTAGAAGATGTGATGGAAGCATAGCCCCAAAAACTATTCTGTGATTGGGCTGTTAATGCTGTGTGAACATGCCCAGGTTGGACTGCAGGTCCCAGGAGGAGGAAGAGTGACATGTGGGCTAGAGTGGAATGTTACAGTCACCCCAGTTGAGGTCAACCTTTATCAGCCAACTACCAGCTGACCTCAGATATGTAAACTTCCCTGCCAAGATCAGTATAGCAAATGCCACCGAGATGCCATTCTCTGGCCACCGAGAATGTGAACACAAACATTTATTGTTGTACGCCCCTGAAGTTTTGTGGTTGTTGTACATTTTAATTGTAGCCATAGAAAATGGATACAGTAGATGTCATAACCACCTGACTTTAAACCCTGTCTTTAAGAACACTAGTTTCAGAGTTTATAATCCTGAAAAGCACCATGATAGGCAAAACTGAAGTTTCATAAATAATAGAGGTCTAGGGAAGAAATGACTAAAATGTTATTAAATATGTATATTTTTTCTTCTATAATAAAACCTTTTTTTGAAATAACTTTAAACTTACAGAAAAGTTGCAAATATATAGTATGGAGAGTTCACACATACCCTTCACTACGATTCCTGTAATGTTTATAATTTTCAAAACCACAGGACAATGATCAAACCAGGAAATTAATATTAGTATGCTCCTATCAGCTGAACTAAAGACTTCTTCAAATTTCAGTTTCCCCCTTATATCCCTTTGCAGTTCCACAATCCAGTTAGGATCCCACATTACATATAGCTGCTGTGTCCTTCGTCTTCTCCAAGCTGTGACAGTTCCTGAGTCTTTCCATATCTTTTGCTACTTGATAATTTTCATACTCGTGGTCTTAAATGTATTTTTAAATGCACAGATTTTTTTAGCATGAAGAGCCTTCTCTGGTGGGTAACCCATCTCTTGAATCACCTTCAGTCATTAAGGAGAAGTGACTGTGGCATTGTGATTTGCTGAAGCAGAGCCTCATACAAGTGTTAGACTATTCAGAATGCATCACTTTTAAAAGTTTTGTATGGAACTCCTTAGTCTGAAATTGAATGTATTTTTACTTCTATTTTCCCTCTTTTCCTTTTCATCAAGTGCCACCAAAATGCTTGTATAACTATTGGCTTCTTCACAAATTATTGTGAAGAAATGGGATACGGCATTGAGACTTATGAGCAGAAACAGGAATCCAGAATCCTATAATCATAGAATTAAAAGACTTATTAGCATAAGTGAGAATGACCAGAGTATATACAGTAATTCCTAGCATTACTTTGCCTGTAAATACAGTACCTTCTATTTTATGGAGAGCTGTGTGATTTACAGTGTTTCACGCTGTTCATCTCAATCGGTCCTATCAATAGTCCCTATGCAGTGCAAGGTGGGCATTGCTACCCCATTTTAAATGTGGGGACACTGAGACTGCAGAAGTAAAGTGAGGTGCCCAATGGAAGAAAACTAGTAAGTGCTCCAGCTGAAGTCTAGTTCTTTTTTCCAGTATATAATGAAAACTTTGAAAAGCAAGCCTTGAAACAGTAATATTTAAAACATCTTCCCCATAATACTCTAGCATAAAGGCTGAAGAGCCAAGTGTCATCCAACTTAGAAAAGGATAAGCAAATTGGTGATTGCTGTGAAGGCACTTGCACACTTCCTTGCTTGTGAAGTTGGGGGTGATGCTGAAAGCTATTAAAAGTTAAAGGTAATCATGAGCCAACACTTAACATATTTTCTAAGTAGTAACAAAAACATAACATGATTCACATCAAATTGGGGAAAAAAATGGTTCAAAATGCTATTAGAAAAGGTAGGGGGAGAGGAAGTTCAATGGGAGAATCAGACTCAATCAGCCTTTGATCGGAAAAGGTCACTTTGAAAAATGGGGCAAAATAAAACATAAAAATCATGAATATAACACTTGTTAATAAGGAGGAAAATCAGAGATGACAAATGTCGGTAGGAGACCTACAAGATTAAAAATAGTACAAAGATGTAGTTTATTACCAATCACACAAAAAAAATTCAGTTTAACACCTGCAGAAAAATCTAAAGCCACTGATCATTTTTCTTCCAGAATTGAAAATATGTATACTTGAAGGGATTTTCTGCTATCTCTAGATGCAGCCAATATTGCAAATTTGTTGGAAAATAAGCAGGAAGACTTGAATCTGTCCCACACTTAATAACAGAGTTCTGTTTTTCTTTAAAATGACCTGAAAATTTGGCGGAAAAAATTGGGGCTGATAGTACACAGGAGCTTGGTTTCTAAGAAATGACTGGGAGATTAGTGGGGAGATGGGATATACTTCAAAAGAGTTACAAGAAGAAAACAACTCCTGGTTAATCAGAAGGCCTTTGATAGAAGGGCCTGTGGAACGCTCATAGTCTAAAGAATGCTAGAGTAACACCCTACTGCGAGACAAAATCTTGTGTACAAAACATGGCGACTGGACTCTCAGAAATATAGAATCAGAGATGTAGCAAGGCTGCCATTGGTTGAGAACAACAGATTATCTAGACATTAATGTTCTTGCTCTCCCGAGGAGCAATCTGAGGAGAAAAATAAATGCAAAGGAGACAAAGGCTGGTAAACCATTTTCATAGCCATTACCCTCCTCTGGGTAAGCCCTCATTTTCAGCAGTCATCTCAATAAAGATCAAGAGATAATGCTCACCAGATTATTTTTAAAATAGCAAATATGTTAACAGAAGTGTGATAATGAAAAGAAATGGCCTTGTGACAGATGGAACTACTGAGAGGAAATTCTGCGGAGATAAGTGTACTATGCTACAGGTAGACCCAGGAAACCGGTTACACAAGTTACGGGAAGATAAGTAAGAGTGGTATATCGTATAGGAAAATGAACTTGGCTACAAGCTCAATGTCAGTCTACGTTTATTTAACACAATGATTCTTAACTTTTTGGGGTCGAGGATTCCTTTGAGAGCATGATAAAAATTAAGTACCTCACCTTAGAAACAAGTACACTTTGCACTTAGTTGGGAAGCTCACAGAGGGCCTGCAGGGCATCAGTGTATAGTTGGTGGTTTAGAACATGGGACTTGCTCTAAATGAATCTCAAGTCAGTCCAGGATCCAATTCTGTCTCCACTACTCACTTTCTTATTATGCCTTTCAAAAAGTAACATTATCACCGCTTGAAAGATGAAAGTTTCCTCATCTTTCAAGCGGTGATAACAACAGCAATACCTACCCCCCTCCAGGGTTACTGTAAGTGATTCACAAGATAAAGCACCAGGAACTTTTTGGTATCTTTGTTATATTTTATTGCATTGAAAATATGGTAATATATTTTGTTACATGTATGTTTTATTATATGTTTTATATTGGCAAAGTCAGTTGCTACCTTATACAACTTTTCAGCAACTTTTAAGTTTAGTATACAAGGCAGAAGAGGGGATTGTTCCCCTGGGATTAGTTGCCACTTGGAATAATTCCTGGAACCTTGCATTCTGATCTGGGCATCTCATGTTACAAGGGACAGCTAGAACACAAGCACGGGAGGCCAGACAGGATGGTGAGGGAATGTGCAATCTAGGCATAGGAAGACACATGCAAGAACTAATCATAGTTAGCTTAGATGGAAGAACTAAGTATATTTAGCCTAAAGAACAGATGATTTAACCAAATTCAAATACTTGGAAAGTTGTGGTGGAAGAAAAGGAATTGTCCTGAATAATTGCAGGAGTCAAAATTTGGGCCAGTAGAGAAAGAACTTTCAGGTGAATATAAAGAAGAATTCTTAGCAACTAAAAGCTGATATTTCTTTATCACTGAAAGGTCAACATATTCATTTATTCAGCAAACATTTATCAAGCCTCTACTCTGCCCCAGAGACTATGCAAGGTACTGGGAATACGAAGATGACTAACACACAGACCTTGTTCCTTTAACAGGCTCCCAGTCTGGAGGGAGAAACTAAGAAAATACGTAACTGCAATATAAACAGAGGCAATTGTATCATCTGGAAAACAAGGCAGGGCACCTCCCTAGCCTGAGGGAAGTGGCCTGATGGAGGTGGCACTAGAGTTGAGACATAATGGATGAAGAGAAACAAGCCAGGTGGTCAGGCAGGCTAGGCAGAGGGCACAAGCACAGAGGTCAGAAACAGCATGCTGTGTCCAAGGAGTGTTGGGCGCGAAGGACAAGGCAAAGAGGAGAGGGAGAAAAGAACTTCGATGTGATCCTTTGGACAAAGCCGTTAAAGGATTTTAAGCAGAGAAGTACCCTGGTCAGATCTGTGCTTTAGATAAAGACGTATCATTACTGAAATGTTTGAGGTGAGAGCTGGTGGCCCATATCCCATACTCATGATAGTTCTGTATCTCCTCCAAGTAAGTAAAGAGCTTCATAATAGTTCAACGTATTTTGCAATGGGTTCGTCATGTGTAATACAAGAATGTCTCAAATAGGATACTTGTTTGGGATGTTGAAGGAAGACTGGAAATCTAAAGGAAAACTAAGAGACTGCGGTAAGAATCCAAGAGATATGAGGGCCTGCATTAGGTATGGGAGATGGAATTGAAGCTCTCAAGGGCCTTTCCAAAGCTCAAACTCTATGCAGTGTGGCCTTGAAACCATCACAGAATTCTATGGTTGTGAAGGACAGGGAGACCGTCTCATCCAGCTTTTCCATTGTAGAAAGTAAACCCCAGGAAAAGACAGTGGCTTTCTGACTTCTTCAAAGAGCTAGTTGATGAAAGAGTTGAGGACAGGACACAAAACCCTGAAAAGCACCATCTATCAAACTTGACCCAGTGAGTGACCTTTTGTTCTACCATACCACTCAAATTTTATTAAATCATTTTTTTCAGCAAACATACTTTCTACCAAAATAGGGTTCCGAGAAGTAAGCTGTTTATCAAAAGGAAATGAGCATAGAATTTAAATGTTGCCATGGATCACAGATATCTTATGAAACAAGAAGGGTCTCTTATTTAAGCCTTCCAAGGTGGCAGGAAGAGCACGGACTGATCCAAAGCTGAGTTCCACACTTGCCAACAGAGTGACATTGAGAAGAGCACTTACCCTCTGAAGTCCGGCTTCCTCATCCGTAAAGTGAAGAAATAATGCTTATCTTAAGGAGTTTTAGGTATATAAAGTGCCTTCATGGTCCTTGGAGTTCAACAAATGCTAGACAGGTTCTATGTCTTTCTGTTCTCTTTCCTGTCCCCTCCCCACCAAGACCTGTAAGGAGAAGTTACCCACCAGCTCCAGCTGACCACAGACAGTAAAGTGGTTAGAATTTGGCCACTGGTATCAGGCCAACTAAGTGATAACCCTTGGCCTTGTGTGAACTTGGACACATTCTTTAATCTCTCTGAGACTATTTATAAATCTATGATAATCTGAAGAAAACTATTCCTACCCTGTAGGGTTGTTGTGAGGATTAAATAAGTGAAATACATGAAAGGTGTTTAGAGCTGAGCCTGACATACAGTAAACATACGAGGATTGCTGTGATTATGCTGATTTTACATGCAGAGAACCAGGTTACATTGACTGCAATTTCCTTTGTCTCCTTAACCTCCTTGTTAATGATCTCCTCATTCATGCACAACTTCATCTTCAAGAAAATAGTTGCATGCATTTCTCTTCAGACATGGAAGAAACTGAAAAGCTTTCTCCTAAAAGTCACGAAGGTAAATGTGATCAGTGGATCCAACTGACCATCAGAAATGGAGTAGTGGAAACGTAATATCATCAATTCAAGGTATTGGATGCCCATCCATTGATTTGTTCCCTGTCTCTGATTACAAGTCAATATCTCCTTGTCCCTCATTCTACAGGCCAGGGGGACTTCGAAGAACTTCCTATGGACTATGTGGTTTGATATGCTCCCATGAAGACAGTCAGGTGAGGGTTAGAATTGGCCTTTGAATCATCCTCAATGCCAAGCACAATATAGGTACTCAAAACATCCACTGACAAACCAATCAGTGTAACTCCCTTCATTAAGTGCCGGGTCCTACAGGATTAACTCTAGGGACCACCTCACATTGCATTTGAGAGCACAGTACTGAAGTGGATGGCAAATGTAGTGAATAAGAGATTGGGCTCCAGAGTAAGAATATTTGAGTCCTGGAGCCATCGTCTTCGTAGCTTTAGGCATGTCACTTAACCTCTCTACATCTCAGTTTCTTCCTCTATAAAATGAGGATCATAACAGATGAACCTAACTAGTAGGGTTTCTCATGAGATAAAGTAAGATAATGCTTGTAAACAATTTAGCACCAAGCAAGCATTCAATAAATGTGGTGATGATGATGATTACTATTTCAATTTAAAATATGACTAAGGGCTTCCCTGGTGGCACAGTGGTTGAGAGTCCGCCTGCCAAAGCAGGGGACATGGGTTCGTGCCCCGGTCCAGGAAGATCCCACATGCCGCGGAGCAGCTGGGCCCGTGAGCCATGGCTGCTGAGCCTGCGTGTCCGGAGCCTGTGCTCCGCAACGGGAGAGGCCACAACAGTGAGAGGCCCGCGTACAGCAAAAAACAAATAAACAAACAAACAAACAAAAAAACCATGGTGTGGGAGGTGAATGTAGACTTTAGTGGCAGACAGACCTAGGTGTGAATCCTCAGACAAATTACCTAATATTTTTAAGCCTCACTAGTCTCATCTCTGGAATGGGAACACTTTCACCTTCCTTGCAGAATTATGAGGAGAATTAAGTGAGTTATGGGAGTTAAAATGGTCATCTCAGCATCTGATTCAGTGTCAGCTACTAGGATTATTTGGTGATATTCTAAGAAAAACAAACACTAAAAGGAGTTATATAAATTTACCTGGACAAACACCTAACTTCAGGTGAATCAGGAAAGGCTTTTGTTTAGTGTCCTAAGTCTCATTACTGATTTCTGTAGGAACTTCAATACCTACAATAAATGCCAGGTATTATCATTATCATGGGTTACATAGAGCTATCATGATCTCATTTAATCCTCACACAACCCTGGAATAGGAGCATTTTATTTGTCCATTTTACAAATTTTCTTTTAAAAAGAGGTTTAGAGGGATTAGTCACTTGTCCAAGCTCACTGACAGTAAGTGATGGAACAGGGATTTGAACCAGGGCAGTCTGGCTCCAAAGGCTGTGCGCTTTGTGTACCTCTACAGAATGCCAGCTGACCTCCCTGAGACCTGAGGACTTGTTCTCCCTGACCCAGACCTGACATGACAGCGTGGGCCTGCCACCTGGATTCAAGAAAGAAAAACAGCCCTGCAGGGAAAAGTGGACATGATTAGGTACCAGGCTGGATAGAGTAGGCTTGTGCAATTTTCATTTCACTCTTTCTCTGTAATTTCTCATTTTAATTCACAGCAAACAAACCCCTTAGACTGAAGTGTGCTGCAGATCTGGCCTCTGCTGTAAGAAGTGCTTGTTGGAGCTATTGTCCTAAACTGGCAGAGACACAGAACGCCTTCAAAAAACAGAATCCTTAAGAGACAGATCTGGTTGTGCCGGGTGACATTAATTGCACAACCCAGACTAGCACTATCAAGGGCAATCTTGTCTGTAAGCAGAAGAGCTTGCCCCCATAGGTACTACTTAGAGACAATTTGCTTCTTCTCTGGGCCAAAATAATTGAAAATCAAATTCTAGAATGTTACAGAAAATCCGAAGAGGATTTGCTAAAGACTGAGAAAAAGATTAAAATATTCAACTATTGGTTCTCAATTTTGTTTTCTTCTCAACTATCTCCACCCATTCTCCCCAGATCTCCTATCATAACCAACCTAACCTTCCTGTTTCTAATTTCTCAAAGGGAGGGCAGGAAGACGGAGGGACTGAGAAAGAGGTAAAAGGAGAAGAGTGGGAGAGCAGGAAGGCACAGAGGAAGAAAGGAAAGAAGAATCAGGGAGGTAGATGTCTACAGATTTGAGGTCTTTGGGAGGTCAAACAAGAGATGTAGCTGGGATAACGAAGGGAGCATGAAATAAAGAAAGTTCTCAGGATTTTAGCAGAGGAATATCCTTGTATATTGATAAGACCCAAGAGAGTGAGTAGGTTTCAAGTGGGTTGAAATATAGTAATCAGAAACAAAGAAGTGAAGAAATGTGGAGATGAAATCACCCACTCTGTTAGTAGCTAAACATTCCCCAAGAAACCTTGTCCAACCTTACCAGGCACACAGGGCATCTTGTGCTCTGGGCTCCCCTGATGTTTGCAATGGTGTCACGCAAGGGGAAGGCAGACCTACATAGTACTGATCACAGTGAAGCAGGTATCTATTTAGATGCTGGACTGAACGTCTTTGGAGCAGAGACTATATTCTATTCATATTGCGTATAGTTGGTGCCTAATAAATGTTTGCTGGAAAGGAGGGAAGAAAACGAGGAGGAAGGGAGGGGAAAGAGAAAAGAATGACAAGCAAGAGACATTCAGGAAGCAATTCCTCATCTCAATCACCTTGAGTCAGATGGTAATTTTGCTCTCAAATCAGCCATTTCATCCTTTCAAATCTTGTATATACTTGCCCTGACAATTAGGAAAGAGAAAAAGAGGCAGAGTGATTCATACTGTACCTTTTTACTAGAATGTTTAAAAATTAGCAGTAGCCAAGACTGTGAATAACTGAAACTCAAGGGCAGATATTATGAACTTAATAAACCATTATCTCTAAAATAATTGTTTTTTTAAAATGAGCTTCTAAAAATGGTTTTATGCCTTTTATGTCCCCATCTGTCCCATACTAAAATACCCTCAGCTCTTTTAACATTTTGTCTTTGAAAGCTTAACTAAAATATTCAGATCAATTACTAAAAAAATAGAAAATGCAGTAGTGAAAATACCTTATATTTTCGCCATGTTCTTTCTTTTTTGAACTAGTTATCTTTGGTCTCCTTTGATTCTGAGGTTGGTAGAGCAAGTAGTATCACTCCAGCCCACAGATGTGAAAACTGAGGAAAGTATCAGTACACAGTATGTTCATGTCTGATCAAAACTGAAAACCTAGAATCTTGAGTCTGTACTTAGCTCTCTCCCTGCAGCTACACTGTTCTTTGGGTGTGTCTTTTGAAGCAGAGAAAGGTGTAAAATATTTCTCAATTTTTTACATATCAGACATATTCTTACACACACTAATGTCTTTATAAGGTAGATTTTTACTTTTCTCATGCAGTTGTGGTTTTCAAACTTCTTTTAGAAGCAGAATCTTTTAATCCAAATTTTTGATAAATGCCATGCCAAAGCTCTCTATACAAAACAGATAAAAGCGTGAGAGGGTGTGGAGAAAAGGGAACCCTCCTGCACTGTTGGTGGGAATGTGAATTGGTGCAGCCACTATGGAGAACAATCTGGAGGTTCCTTAAAAAACTAAAAATAGAACTACCATATGACCCAGCAATCCCACTACTGGGCATATACCCTGAGAAAACCATAATTCAAAAAGACACATGCACCCCATGTTTATTGCAGCAATATTTACAATAGCCAGGACATGGAAGCAACCTAAATGTCCATCAACAGTGGGATGGATAAAGAAGATGTGGTACATATATACAATGGAATATTACTCAGCCATAAAAAGGAACAAAATTGGATCATCTGTAGAGATATGGATAGACCTAGAGACTGTTATACAGAATGAAGTAAGTCAGAAAGAGAAAAACAAATATCATATATTAACACATATATGTGGAATCTAGAAAACTGATATAGATGATCTTACTTGCAAAGCAGAAATAGAGACACAAACGTAGAGAACAAACATATGGATACCAAGGGGGAAGGGGAGGTGGGATGAACTGGGAGACTGGGATTGACATATATACACTATTGATACTATATATATAATAGATAACTAATGAGAACCTACTACATAGCACAGGGAACTCTACTCAATGCTCTGGTGACCTAAATGGGGATACGTGCATATGTATACCTGATTCTCTTTGCTGTACAGTAGAAACTAACACAACACTGTAAAGCAACTGTACTCCAATTTTTTAAAAAAACTAAAAATAGAGCTACCATGTGATCCAACAATCCCACTCCTGGGCACATATCTGGACAAAACTCTAATTTAAAAAGATACACATACCCCTATCTTCATACAGCACTATTCACAATAGCAAAGACATGGAAACAACCTAAATGTCCATCAACAGATGAATGGATAAAGAAGACGTAGCATATATATACAGTGGAATATTATTCAGTCATAAAAAAAGAATGAAATAATGCCATTTGCAGCATGGATGGACTTAGAGGTTATTATACTAAGCAAAGTAAGTCAGACAGAGAAAGACAAATATCATGACATCACTTAAATGTGGAATCTAGAAAACGTGATACAAATGAACTTATTTACAAAATAGAAATAGATTCACAGACATAGAAAACAAACTTAAGGTTACCAAAGGGGAAATGTGGGGGGAGGGATAAATTAGGAATTTGGGTTTAACAGATACACACTACTATATATAAAATTAGATAACCAACAAGGACCTACTGTATAGCACAGGGAACTATACTCAGTATCTTGTAGTGATACACACACACACACATATATATATATAACTGAATCACTTTTGCTGTACACCTGAAACAGTGTAAATCAACTACACTTCAATTAAAAAATAATAAAATAAAAAATAGATCCAAGTGCAGCTGCACTTGTTGGAGCAGAGCTGAGAGAGCTGTTAGGTTTGGGGATAGGGACCACTGGCATCAGTCTCAACATCAAACATAAAAGAGTGTCAGGATGCCACTGACTGAAGACCCTGTCACAGAGTATGTCTGACTTTGTGTGGAGTACGAAGGGCAAGGACTTCACAGTCCAACTGATTCCAATTTCGAGTCTACCACTTGCTCACTTCATGCACTGAGGATGTTATCAACCTTTCTGAGCCTCATTTCTTCATCCGTACAAGAGTGATCGTAACACCTGCCAGGTGAGTCAGTTCTGAGGGTCAACTCAGGCACCAGCAGGGAATCATGGGTCACAGAGCTCAGCACCCAGCAGGCACTCAAGCAGTTTCCTTCCTGAAGGCCCTTGCCAAACCTATGTGCTTTTCTGATAAAACAGATGTGTTCTTGTTTTCTCTGAGGGTACAAATTCCATTTGTTTCCTTAAGTCCATCTCATGCATGCCTTTAGCACTTGAGGGCTTGTGTTACTCCCTCAATCACTTAGCATTTTCTATTCAGTTAGCACAGCATCGAGACTTTAAAAGCAGCTTGAAAATAAACTTGATTCCAAATATGATTTATAACGTCCCAAGCAACAGCTCATTTACCCAAGAAAGCTCCATCAATTATTGACAGATGTACCCTCGGAGGAGAAGTAGTCTTAGGACTAGGAGATGGAGTGAAAATCGTGCTTCAACTCCTTAAGCCAATTATCCAAGGTGATTTTGAACGTTAAATCCTTAGATATGCTTAATTTACTGTCCTTGCCCACAAGCACATACAAAAGTGTGAAGAGGGGAAAAAATGCTAAGCAATTTAGGACTGCCATTAAAAACAAAGAGAAAGAATAGCATATATGGGAAAAATACATAGGAGGCAGCATGTGGGCATTGGACGCGTGTGGGCTTATCGACAGAGCATCCCCAGGCCTCACCCACCTTGCCTTCTCGTGGTACAGCCAGCTACTCCCCACCTGTCTTTGTTCAGTACAGAAATAATTGCACTTACCTGCTTCTGACCTAATAATTACAGCAGTGCCTGATTTTATTCTCAGCATGTTAATTGTGGTTGAATTTCTTCGGCTTTCAATGCACAGGCCTTACTAAGGATGCTGGCATTCTTTGCTTCAACAACAAGCTAGTGACAAGGCTATGTAAGGTTCTGTAAAATGCCAAGAGGCCAGTGTGAATCCAGCCCCTGGGGGCTTGTAATCTGCATCTGACAGGCCGATAGTAGAAAACCTTGGCAAGACTACAAGGTTTACAGGCAAGGGAAGAAAGGGAATGCATGAGGTCAGTAAATTTGAGGATGCTAATATATTTCTCCATAGTTTTCTCAAAAGGAGAAAAATAGAAGAGAGAGGGGTTTTTTTTTAATCCAAATTATAAGGCAAAAGGTGACCAATTATGCCTGCTTAGCTTTAGTTTGTATGTACTGAGGAGTGTGTGTGTGTGTGTGTGTGTGTGTGTGCCTGTGTGCATGCGTGTGTGTATGAACATGCACGCACATGTGCGTTGCATGTACACTGTGGATGAGTGTGAGCAGATGGAAGCAGGGAAACTTGGGGGCATGGAGAAGAGGTCTAACCTATATACACATTTTTGCATGATGAATTTAACATTTCTATATGGAGAAAAATAAATCCTGCCATAGGAGACCTGAAAAATTACTACTCTGACTTAATGCAATCTATAGTTTAAAGTACAATTACAGAGTATTCTAAAATTACCTCCTTATACCTAACTTGGCAGAATAATTATAGGCTAGATTCTTTCACCTTTCTACACTCTTTAAATTAAGAATTAAGAGATTCACTGTATTGGGTTATTAAAACCCCGATCTCTTATGGCACATATTTTTATCCCATTATTAAACTGTGTATATAAAATATAGTAAGCTTTGACTTTTATACCTTTTACTTCTAAATTTCAGATTCATAAATCAACATTTGAGGGCCAACTGGGTGTTAGATGCTATGCAAGTGCTTTCAAAGGCACTGCCTCATTTGATCAACACCCGGATTCCTAACCTGGTCTTTTGATTCCAACCTAGTATGCATCCCACCAATCACAACCTTTTGTCATTGCCTTGTCATCAAGTCTCTGAGGGTTAGATGGAAGTACAGGAGCAGTGGCAGCCTCACTGGTATGTAGAATGGCTTGTCACTGGCTTGCTATTAAAGGCGTATGCTTTTATTATTCTGGGAATCCCATTTCTCTAAATGTGAAACAGAGCAAGAATACAGAATCCGTAGTCAACTCACAAAAATGTGGTCAAGGATCTTAAGTACTTTGCACCCTTTTGAGATTTCTTCTACATCCAAGGTGTGACTCAGCAAAACAAACCATCCATGAATGTGTATCCTTGGACAAAGGATGAGCTTTTAATGACTAGATATTTTAACAAAGCTGCAATTGCTTCAAATCTTGTGTTGGAGCTGGGAGAGTCCTCTTTGGAATTACCATCACCCTTGGGGCAAATTCTTAACATCCTCAAGGGTTCATTTTAAAGGAAATCTTTTACCTTTAAAATCATATCTGAAGTAGCCAAAAGTTATTCAGAGCCAAGGATGATAAATAAAATGAGGGATCAAACTGGATAATATCCTTTACTATCAACATATAAGACATGACTATAAAGTAAAGTACCTTAGGGACTTCACTGGTGGTGCAGTAGTTAACAATCCACCTTCCAATGCAGGGGATGCGGGTTCGATCCCTGGTTGGGGAACTAAGATCCTACAGGCCACAGGGTAACTAAGCCCGCACACTGCAAATATTGAGCACATGAGCCACAACTAAGAGAGCCCGCGTGCCACAACTACAAAGCCCAGGCGGTCTGGAGCCCACGCACTACAACTACAGTAGGGCCCACATTCTCTGGAGCCCGCCCGCCGCAACTACGGAGCCCACACGCCACAACTAGAGAGAAGCCTGTGCGCTGCAACGAAGATCCTGGGTGCCGCAACTAGATCCGACGCAGTCAAAAATAAAATAAAGTACATTATTATCTTGAGTAACTTGTAAGCCATTTATGAACACAATGGCAAAAGAGAATTCCAAAATATTTTAGATAACTGTACACACACATTCACAAGGTTCCTTCCTCAAAATGTGTAGATGTTTAAAACACAAAGCAAATTTTAAGAGCACATTTCTTCCATTAAATAGATGAGGAAACTGATTTGCAAAATAAGCCACTGGTCTAGACTACATATGTGCTCACGTGTGTGTATGTGCACACGTGTGTGCCTAGACATATGTACACGTGTGTGGACCCACCCACAAATAGGAACTGCCTTCATTCTGTTAGAGCTGTTACTTACCGAGTCTGCTCATCTGGGCACCTGAATCTTGAGTACGGTTGTCATGCTTCCCTACAGCAAGTTTATAGCTTCACATTCTGGGAAGGATGCTATTATTCCTGATTTAAAAAAAAAATTAACAAAAAAAAACTAAACTAAAGGAATTACGTGACAACTACAACTCGTTAGTTAGAGCTATAAACTTTCTAAAACAGTGAAGTGTGAATATACACAAAAAACTTTTCCAATCTTAACTTTCAAACAAACTTACTAGATACAGAGCATTTTTGAAATTTTTAGGAAATGAAGAAGGTGAAGCACCCTCTAGTTTGTGTGGGAATACTTATTGCAAAGATTTTCCTCCCTTGAAAAAAAAACAGAAGCCAAATATCATAACAATGATTACCATTCAGAGAGTGAGTATAATTTAACACAAAATGTATTATGAATTTTTTTTAAATTATGAACTAATACTGTACTCTAGTCAGTAAATTTGTTTCTCAGAGATATGGGCTATCAATTCTGGAACGACTTTATCTTTTACTAGAGTTGAACAAAATAGGTAAATACATTGTCGATAATAAGGACCAAGTTTCTCATGCTCAGAAAAGAAGCTACAAATAAGAAAAGAAGGAAGAAAAATGATACCCTAGTGGCAATGAGCACACTCATCACCCACATTTTAGTTTCTAAAAGCCATTCTCTAATGAAAGAAACCAGAGGGTTTCTTTGGAGAAGTGGTTAATTCCAAGGATGAGGCAGGGAAAATACCAGATGAGTCTGGAGAATCTTATAATTCTAAAAAGTAAACAAGTGTTCAAAAAAGGATGGCAGGATGTGGAAAGGGCACAAGGAGCCAACCGGAAAGAGCTCACAATGGCCAAACAATGAAACAATTTGAGCAAGAAAATAATGATAACATTGTATTATGACCTACAGAATAAAGTAATTTAATATATATGGGTCTGTACTGATATAAATATATAATTGAATAAATAAGTAAATGGAAGGGAAGAGATAGCTCTTTCTTCAGATGAATTCCAATTCATAAATGTGAAAAAAAATGAAGGAATAGAAAGTCACTCTTAAAACACCACAAATTGTTGTAGGCAATATCCACAGATGAATACTAAAATTAGTAGATGAAAGTATGAGGAATATTTACCCCAACAGGGTAGAAAGGCCAGAGGAGAGAACTTACACAGGTTTGGTGGAGGCATACCCTACAGGAAGAGAGGAGTGAAGACGTTATTAACTACTTGGAAAGAAAGGGTGGAAAAAAGATGATGTGAATTATTGAATACCGCTACCTCAACCAACTTCCTCTGCTTCAAAGAGAACCACGGTAGAAGGAAGTTGAGATTGAATCAAGAATGGAAAGGCTTAGATGTAGCTGTCATTATCGTCTATATCATAGAGATCTCTCTGAGGATATTAACATGGAGAATAGTTATGACACAGAGTCAATTTAGCCATAAACCTTATTCTTGTACCGTTTTTTCTTGCTAGTAATTTTAGGATCACTATGCAGCAGCTTGGGACAGCTACTTTATGCTAGGACAGACTGTGTGACAATATTTTGATAACCTATGATATAAGTTCTAAGATGTCTTTTCTCTTGCATCTCTTTTCTACCTCAGTACAGGTAACTTATAAAGAATATGTATAGTTTGGATTCGAATGACTTGAATATACTTTAGTTCCACTTTTTGATTTGACCAAAAGAAGCACTAATAGGTCTCAAGGACTGCCTGTTTCAGGAGGCTGAAGTTAGGAAGATGAAACCCAATACAAAGAATTTGAAGCAAATTAACTTGTATGGAAGGAATGTAAAGAAAACATTGGGTACTTTGGCCAGAGCATAATTAGAACAGGATGTATTAACTATATTCTCTGGTTTTCAAAAGTTTGAATTGTAATAAAATTTTTGATGTGCTATTTCAATTTTCAGTAGCAAATAAATGTGTGTATAGAGGATCTAATTAAAATTCAAGACATATTTGAGTATCTAAAAAAAAAAAAAAGAAAAAATACTAGTACCCCCTCTTTATCTCCAGTATTCTAGTCATCTTATGGCAGAAAATGTGTTAAGAAAAAAAATACCTGCCCTTGGCCTGGAAGAACCCTCTCCTGCTGGACTAGTCCACACTCGGAAAATGAGTAATTACGGGTTATCAAGCTGTACGTTCATTCCTGGGAGAATGGAGGTTGGCATATGTTTTCCCAGGTTCCTCTATGTCTGTTCCAGTTGTGATAATAACCATGCTTCACATCTGTATAGCACTTTTGGTTTATAAACTTTACTCACATACTGTACCCAATCTTCAAAACCATTCTTGGAGATTAGTTCATATTAATGAACTAATACTTATGAGGAATCAATACTTATGAGGAACTTGCTCTGTGTCAGGCCCTGGGAAAGAAATGGTGAACAAGACGAATGTGATCTTTGCCACCCACCTAAAGTTGACATTACAGTGGGAAATACAACCAAAAAAAATAGTAAACAAATACTTTAAATACAGAGTACCGTATAAAGGGGAAGAAAACAAGAGTACTATAAAGCAAAAAAATAAGCAGACAGACATAGAGAGACCTACTCTAGAGAGGAGATGAGTCAAGGCCCCACCGAGGAGGTGCTGTCTGATGAGAAGCAGGCAGCCCAGCAAAGGCTGGGGTAGCACCTCCCATTCAGAGGAATCAGCAAGTGCAAAGGTGGTGTGTGCAAGGGGACTGTGAGGGGTGGACAAACAGCTTGGCACATTCTGGGAACTCTCAGAAAGTAAATTCCTCTGAAAAAATTGGGAAGGAGGGAGATAAAGGCCTGAAATGAGGTCACAGAGGAAAGGAGAGGGCAGACAGTGTTTAAGCCAGGGACGAACTGGCCATGTATGAAGGGTTTTATTTTAAGTTCAATGAAAGGGTTGAAAATATTACTGTCACTTTACAAGTAAGTAAAATTAAGCTCAGAGAGGTTACATGTCTTCTCAGAATTCTTATACCTGGCAAGCACACAACTTCATCCCAGATCTTTCCATTCCTTCCTCCTTTCCACAAATATGTGTTAAGTGCATGCTAGATGCCAAGCACTTTACTACCTGCTAGATACGATACAGCCTTAATCTCAGTTAGATTAGGTCTGGAACTGGGAAATGGCCATGTGAACAAATGCAAAAAAAATATGGCAGGCACTGTGTCCAGAGGTCTCTACAGAATGTAGGGGAGACTTGAAGTGTGGAGAAGGCAGGTCTATGTGGGCGGGGCAGGGAGAGTCAGAGAGCTAGTATTGAGCTCAGTCTAGAAGATGAAGGTTTATAAGGAAAATCGGGGTATGGGAGGTTAATCAAAACAGATTGAGCAAAGATACAGAGAATTAAACAGCCTGATAGATGCTGGAAATAAAAAGCTGGGGGTGGGGATGGGAGTGGGGGGTTTGAGGGTAGGGTTGAAAAAACAGAAATGGCCAAAGGCCAGACCATGAGCCCTTGACAGAGCAAAGCAAGAAGTTTGGACTTCATTCTCTAAGCAATAGAAACCAGTAAGCTTTCAAGTAGGAGAGCAACCCGATCTGATTCATTTCAGATAGATCACATCAACAGAACTACAGAGGTGAATGGTGGTGATGGCAGGAAGGGGCAGGGGTAACACTGAAAACAGGGAAACCAGTTAGAAGACTTGCAAGGTCTAGGCAGGAGGAAATGGAGGGGGCGTGGGGTTGGAGAGCTGAAAAAAGATTGAATAGGGCTTCCCTGGTGGCGCAGTGGTTAAGAATCTGCCTGCCAATGCAGAGGACACGGGTTCGAGCCCTGGGCCGGGAAGATCCCACATGCCACAGAGCAACCAAGCCCCTGCGCCACAACTACTGAGCCTGCACTCTAGAGTCCTCAAGCCACAACTACTGAGCCCACGTGCCACAACTACTGAAGCCTGCGTGCCTAGAGCCCGTGCTCCGCAAAAAGAGAAGCCACCACAATGAGAAGCCCACGCACTGCAACAAAGAGTAGCCCCCGCTCGCTGCAACTAGGGTAAGCCCGTGCACAGCAACGAAGACCCAACACAGCCAATAAATAAATAAATTTATGAAAAAAAGTAAAAAAAAGAAAAACGATTGAATAGATGGGAAGAAGGAAAAAGGTGTAGAACTTAACGATGCTGAGTGTTTGGGGTAAGCGAGATAGGGGATTTAGGGTGAATTCTGGGTTTTTATGACTTTTGACTGTAGGGTCAGTACTTCTGATATGGAAAGGTTTTCCACCTCATATAAAATAATGTCTTTTATTTATTACAAACAGTTTAACATATCTTCTCTGCCAGCTAAGAAAAACTCACCTGATTCATATTTTAAGTTATTTTTAAAGAGAAAATAATACACTTCTTTTTTCTAGCAAATTATTGTTTAAAAGACTAGGAAGGTTTTCTTGGGGGGGAATTTTTTTGGGTTTTTTTTTTTCTTTTTTACCTAAAATGATCAGCATAATGTCCTCTACTAAGATAAAGAAGAAATTCCCACATGGCCGCTAGCAGGATATCTAAGCAGAGAAAGAAAGTAGGTTTCAACAAACGGAATTTTTTTGCAATTTAAGTTTCTATCAAAGGAAAAATATTAGTACTCTATTTAAGAAGATAGTTCTCTGGGATCCTCAGAAAATGTGAAATAATAATTCCTTTTATGTTCAGACCTGTCTTGACATGCCCTACTACCATCATAAACACAGCACATAGAAGCTCAATTTCTATTCTCAAATGCTCAAGAAATAACTTCAGATTCAAGTCTGACATTTGACTTGAAAGATATGATGTTAACATATCATACATGGTGCCTGAAAAACAAACATTT
This sequence comes from Hyperoodon ampullatus, assembly GCF_949752795.1. Lineage (NCBI taxonomy): Eukaryota > Metazoa > Chordata > Mammalia > Artiodactyla > Ziphiidae > Hyperoodon > Hyperoodon ampullatus. Next base: position 50,985,013 of record NC_136919.1, read on the forward strand.
AAAAAATATATTTAAAGACTTTTCAAAATAATTTGGCTCTAGGGGACAAATATCAGTGATATTTAAACATTAATTGTTCCAAGAGCTTATATAGGATAGTATCCATATACGGCCTGTCCTCATCATGCTCCTTTCCTTCCCTATGTCCCCTCTTTCTTGTCCATTTCATTTTGTCATCCTTATTCTTTTTGAGAGGTATAGAAAAACTTTAACCATGCTTAGGGGGAGAAATGAGCTGAGATTTCCATTTGATTAAAGTTTTACATAGAATGCACTGTGTGTGGAGAACTAGCAAAGAAAAGGCCCTCGAATTGATGGTCATTTGGGAGAACTATACCAAGTACTTTAAAGATTCAAGATATATGTCATTATCTCCATGGCAAAAATGAGAAAACTGAAGATTGAGAAAAATGAGAAAACTGAAGTAACTCACTCAACATCACACAGTCAGCAAGTGATAGAACTGGGGGTTCAAGCCCAGCTCTGTGACTCCAAAGCCAAGGAAATGAGTAGCCATTCCTAATTCCACTGAACTTCCCAACACTCCGCATTTTGTGGGAAATATTACAAATGCCCTCTAGAGCTTTTTTTTTCTGCAAGCGCAAATGTGGAAAAAATTCTTTGATTCATATGCATGTATCCTTAATTAGCTGTCCTGCTTATTTATTTCAGAATGCAAAGGCACATTCATTTATTAAACCTCTGAGTGTTTTCAAAATTTGGCAAAGGAAACAGAAATAATGGCCATAACACACTTCCTGCAATAGCCAGCAATTAAGGGAAAGGGCTCTCACAGCTGTAGTTAACTCAGCTGTAAACTCATATTCTTCCCATCTAACTCCAGAAGCAAATTTCTGAGTAAACAAATGAGTTAATTTGCTCTCTGAGCTAAAGTGGACCAAAGAGAGGCAATTCTCTGTTGAGTAAGTAGTATTGGAGTTTGTTAATGACAACCTTGAAGTAGCCCAACATTATGGTCTCATATGATAAATTTCAGTTTTCTAAATCTAAATTACATACCACTAAAAATCGATTGCTTAGAGGGAAAGAGGCTGTCAGCAGAAAGTATGAAGGTGGGAAAGAGATAGTTAGCATGTTTTAAAAATAGATTTTGATATAATTCAGTCATTTTTCCAGAGATACAGGTTACTTGGATCAGATGAGTGGTTTCCCCAGCCATGCTTCCTATCTTTGTAGACTCATTTTGTGTATGTCATAGAAGTTATAGGCTATTACAGGTGTTATAGGAATCTTGTATGTATCACAGAAGTTACAGGATATTAATGGATGTTATACTGAATTACAGGATTGTTATAGGAAGTTGTAGGATGGAGCAGGAGTTACAAGAATTGAATTTAAATGCTGAGGAATACATCACCAGGGCAGTAGATGAAATCTGACCAGTGGAAATACCAGACCTATATCTGCGGATCTCTCAGGGGTGGACACTGTATTAGTTTCCTATTGATGCTATAACAATCTATCACAAATTTAATGGCTTGAAACTATGCAAATGTATTATCCTACAGTTTCTGAAGGTCAAAAGTCTAGGTAGACTGGGCTGGACGCTCTCCTGAGGGTCTCACACTACCAAAATCAATGTGCTGGTGGGGCTGCATTCCTTCCTCAAGGCGCTGGGGAAGAATCTGTCCCCAAGCCCATTCAGGCTGTTGGCCAGATTCAGTCTCTTTCAGCTGCAGGGCTGAGGTTCCCATTCCTTTGCTGCTGTAACCCTGCGTACATGAGGAAAGGGGATAGCTTTTGCTACTAAATTAAATTTAACAGCTGCCCACATCCTTTCTCATGCTTTCCATGTGGCCTCCTCCAGCAATGGCAGTAGAGTCCCTACGATGCTTTAAATCGGTCCGATTTCTTCTTCTGCCATCTCTCTGACTCCAGCAAGCTCTCCAGAAAGTTTTCCACTTTTCAAGCCTCATGTGATTAGATTGAATCTGCCTGGATCATTGAGACTAACCTTCCTATCTTAAGATCCTAACCTTAACTACATCTGCAGAGTCCCTTTTGCCATTTAACATAACGTCACCACAGCATGCCATCAGAGGGCAGAGTTCATGGGGGGCAAAATTCTGCCTTCCACCGGTATCATTGTTTCCTGGGGGACCTGGGCTCGCAAAAGCTCTATAAAAGAATGTGGCTGCCAAAACCATCAGGCTACCTTCCAAATTTTGAGTATGAAAAGAACCCTACGCAGAAGTGCCTCTTCCTTCAGAAGGTAACAAAATCAACTTGTTTTACACCAAGCTGTTTTGAGCTGTGAAAGAGAGTACTTAATAATGCACAAGTTAACAAAAAACACATCTTATTTTTAAGGCAAAGTCATCAAAAAACATTGATAGTAGGTTTAGTAATAATAATAGCTACTGTTTTGTGCTCAGCAGTAAATAGCCTTTAATATAGGCACTTGTGAGCATCCTCTTTCTCAGTTCTTTGATAGAATGGGATACAATTGTTCCTTCTGGACAATGGAGAAATACATTTCAGTGCTATCAGGACTGTAATGCAACATGCAGTACCAACACATCAATCCCTGCTAATATTTCCTATGTCCATGAAAGCTCTCCACACATGACTACGTAAACTGAACTTACGTATGCAAAATGTGGAATGAGGTTGTGCATGGCATGGTTCATTGCTGCCACAGAATTATAGAGCAGTGCAATCACCAACTGTTGTCACAAATCTTAAGTCTGCTTTGACATCACAGTCTGCAAATTATAGTCCATCAGCGGACACAGCTCACTGGTCTCTGCACATTCATTTTCTATGTGATAAAATCATTTCCCAGCAAGAATAGTTTCATGAGAGTCACTTCACAGTGAGAACCATCCAGCACAATAGTTAAACGCCAGGGGGTTATACAAATACAAATAAAGTCAGAATGTTTAAAATTCTTTGAGTTGATATTTCAAGAACAAGGGTATTTAACATCTCTGGACAATCAAAATACTAACTTGATAAGTACAGAAGTTCTTTAATCCTAAGGGTATTTAATATTGATCTTAATGACAATGATCAGTATTTTAGATCTAGATCAATCCTAATGATAATGATTCAAATCATTAACAAATGTATTTATTCCCCTCTGGAAATAAATTCAAAGCATACTGAATTAAAGCCAGTTGTCAACTAAAAAAACTCAAGTTGTATGGTCTGAGTTCTATTTTGAAGTTACTACTTAATTTTAGTATAGACACCACCCCTGACATAATAGTCCACCTTCCATTTAACTAAATTATTAGAGAGTAGAAAATAGTATCCATTCTGTACTTCCCATGCTTTCTATTCTGTTCCTTGTGATTGACAATTGCTTTGGAGACTAATACTCACTGAACTTTAGAATGAGTTTTGAATGCCTGTAACTTTTATTAACATCCTTCAGAACATTTCTCTGTGCTACACTGTTCCTTAAAAAAGAAATAATTGATTAGAAGATTTAGGAGATCAAATACTAATGCAGCTTTCACATTGATTAAAATTAGAAAAAAATAGGGTTTTCATGATTTTCAGCATGCCACACTACAGATATAAATATAAGACAAGTTTATTGACTAACAAACTTAGATTTAAATAGTAGACAAAGCATGCCACTTTCATATCAACAAAACAAAAAAAGAGTTTTAATCAATTTGAATTTGTCACTTTACTCTGAGTAAAAACATGAATTCAGTAAAAATACAATCAAATTTTATATAAAAATCTGCCAAATTGGGCTTCCCTGCTGGCGCAGTGGTTGAGAGTCCGCCTACTGATGCAGAGGACACGGGTTCGTGCCCCGGTCTGGGAGGATCCCACATGCCGCAGAGCGACTGGGCCCATGAGCCATGGCCGCTGAGCCTGCACGTCCGGAGCCTGTGCTCCGCAGCGGGAGAGGCCACAGCAGTGAAAGGCCCGCGTACCACCAAAAAAAAAAAAAGAAGAAAAAAAAAAATCTGCCAAATGGAAGCTCTTTACTGTGTGACCTTTAGCACAGTTTAACAACCTACAATAAAATCTTACTTTCATTTTCTGTTCTATACATTACTTCATGCATTATCAACCCCAGAAAATTTTCAGTGACAATAATTTCATTGAAAGGGTCTTAATATAACCTCTATTCAAATTCACTGAATGTCATGTATCATTTGTACAGCCTCTTTCTTGACATTATTTTCAAAATATTGCTTGCATCCAATTCTTCTTTTCTGCACATACTCACATTCATACTATGGTTGTTATAGAAATAGCTAATTTACATATAGATTAAAAATTACCTTAAAGCCCGTTTACACCCTGATGAGTTAAAGACAAAGTAACTCAAAGCTGATAGCTGGCTTCCATTAAATCCAAGTATTATGACACATTATACTAGTCAAAATACAGGCTTCAGGTTCATGGCTTGGACCCTAAACTGTTAGATGGGATGATGGTAGTTCAGCAAATATAACAAAATTCAGATATTTTTTTCAATGCTATTGCAGATTCTGAGACACTATCCCACAAAGCACCTCTTTGCTTATTCTTCACGTTTTATCCAATATGCACTAACGGTAGTCGTTTTAAGTCAAATCTGTTAGCAGGCCACTGGCAATCTAGCCAATTTTAATTAGACTTGAGGAAAGAATGTTCTTTCAAAATGACTAAGAAGTTTAAAGTATGACTGTCTAGTTTGATAGTGCTGCCTGCTTATCCATTTACTGGACTTTAGAGAAGCATTAGGTGATTGCTGCCTAATAGGACAATTCTTCTACCACTTCCAGTAAGAATTTAAACTCTTAAACACATAGATTATTGTCAGGAAAAGCTGAAAGGCCATGTAGAGTTGAGATCAGAATTGGTATCAAGGAAAGCCACCTTAATAAGGCTATGTATCAGCAGATTAAACCATCCAGTAGAGGAGAGAATGGAGGAGACTTGCAGCAAATGGCAGAGTTGAAAGAACACACTGTGCAGTAGAGACAGGGCAAGGGAGAAATAAAGACAGAGTGAGATTCAGAGAATGGCAGAGTCCGAGACAGAACTCCTGAGTTCCCACTGGCTTTCCATCTCCTGGACCAGTGCCCATGAAAGTTGGCCATATTTCCTACCCTGAATTTAGTGATATAACCTTACATTTTTTCCATGTACTTCTTTTATACTTGAACTGATATGAGTGTGCCTTTTAAGAAAACAAGTGCTGATTACAACACCATGTTAAAAGATGCTTTCAAGATACAGCAATAAATCAACTAGCTTATATCTGGAATTAATATAAGGAAAGAAAAAAATGTGTTTTGTAGAAAAAAGAACAATTTCTGAGCATCCTGATATGGAAGAATTCTCTAACACCCAACATAATCGGCTATTAAAAAACAAACACTAGAGAGTGGTTGAATAAGTTGTGACATGTCCCTATTTCTGGAATATTATGTAACTATTCAAAAGGAGGAGTTTGATTTACATGTATTGACCTGTGGGAAAAGCCACAAGAAAGCAAGTTGAGAAATGTGTGTGGCATGACCCATTTTTGTAAAATCAGAGAAAAGCCTTTTATTGGTGTGAAGATTTTCATTTGGGTGCATTGCTATGAACATAGAGAAGAATGGGGACATTAAGCTGTTAACATTTATCCTCTTCAGGGTGAGGTGGTGGTGGGAGTGAGGGTCATAGGGAAGGCAAATATCGTTGGGTTTTCCTTTGATACTTGTAGGATCTGGGGGGACTTGCAATAAAAGGCAATAAAAGTATGTATTGCTTTTTAGTTTGAGAGAAAAATCCAATAAAGTAAATATTAAAGATAACTCAAAAAATAAATAAAAAACAAACACCCTATGTCTGCTTTCTTTTCATGAGAAAGAATTATATACCTAAAAGTTTTCATCTCTGAGAGCTTCTAAAGAACCCAGGGTAAAGTGACATGTTGGTATTTTAAAAGATGGAAAGGTCTTGAAGATGGATGATTGTGAAGTTTGTTCCATGCACAGCATTTATACTTCGGTGTTTATTCAAGAGATTTGTCTCCTTCCTCTGTGCTCATCTTACTCCTTTGGCCCAACCATGTATTTCCACCCAATTCATATGCTGATGATTCTGGCAGTCAACTGTCCCCGTCTCCAGTTCTTGTCTTTCTAAATTTTACCACAGAGAGTATTTTTTTTTCCCCCTTATAAACTAAGACATGTTTTCAGTTTCCAGAAATAAAGGCAACACTACAAAAGAAATTGCAGTGGATCTGGACTACTTCCAGAGCCTAACAAGTTAAACAACTAAGATAAAAAGAAAATTAGACAATGGCTCTTTTCTATCAGAAGAACTTTGATCAAATGGCTGTAATACAAATAAGGAGGTATTTATTAGAGTCTAAAATAGACCAAATCACAAAATATGCCAGCAAAATAAACAAAATACAAAGAAATTTTTAAAAATTACCCAGCAATTCCACTTCCATGTATTTATCCAAAAGAAATAAAAACATATGTCCATACAAAGACTTGTACAAGGATATTCGTGGAAGCTTTATTCATAATAGCCAAAAACTGGAAACAACCCAGAAGTCCATCAGTAACAGAATATAAAAACAAACTGCGGCATATCCACACAATGGATAATACTCAAGCAGTAAAAAGGAATGAAGTTCTGATTTATGCAACAACAAATGAATAATAATATTATGCTGAAAGAAACCAGACACAAAAGAGAATATACTATATGATTCAGCCTATCTAGAGAAAGCAAATTCTAGATAGGCTGAAATTCTAGAAAAAGCAAAACTAATCTATAGTAACAGAAAGCAGACCAGTAGTTGACTGAGGCTAGGGTCAGGGGTAGTGGGGAGAGCTGACCAGAAAGAGGCATGAGGAGGCTTCCCTGGTGGCGCAGTGGTTGAGAGTCTGCCTGCCGATGCAGGGGACATGGGTTCATGACCCAGTCCGGGAAGGTCCCACATGCCGCGGAGCGGCTGGGCCCGTGAGCCATGGCCACTGAGCTTGCGCTCCGCAACGGGAGAGGCCAAAACAGTGAGAGGCCCGCGTACCACAAAAAAAAAAAAAAAAGAAAGAAAAAGAAAGAGGCATGAGGTGGCTTCTTGCGATAAGGCGAAGGTCTTGATTAAGATGGCAATCTCACAGTTATATACATTTGCAAAAGGTCATTGAACTGAACACTTTTAAAACTGGTGCATTTTATTGCATATTAATTATACTATAATAATGTTAATTTTAAAACAATATGTTTATCATAAAGCTGGGCCCCTCCCAATCCTTATCATTATAGAGACATCATTGGCCTTCAGTGAAATCACCATTTACATAAATGTCCAAACTATTTTTTATTTAACATTATATAAGATAGATTCTCCATGCAGCTACCTAAATTAACTTAGTCATCATCTAATGGAATCTAGTAATTTATTATACTCATATGTCATAGGTAGTTGTATTAGGAAAACATTTACTATCTTCCTCTTTATAAAAGACTCATCATTTTTACATAGTTCCCAAGAAAGAAGGATAAAAGTTTGAGAGAACTTGAAGAGAGGAAAAAAAAGGCATAACTTGCTAGTTATTTTTCTTCTCTAATTTAAACTATTAAGCATTTCACAGGTGTACATATACTTTAGATACATTTTATTGTTTATGACTTAGCTTCTCTGGATGCTTAGTTATGTCTACTTGAAAGCCAAAGACTCATTTTAAAAAAAAGTACAAGAATGCCCTTGAGGGCGTATCAGCCCATTCTCTCCACCAGATAGAAATCACTGATGTACATAAGGGTAGAAGCAATCCCATATTCCATCACAGGAATCTCTTCCTGGTCTCCAGGAAACTTCCAAGAAACTATGATGGCTCAATGATTCATCACCTGATGATAACAGGCATCTATGAATGTCCTACCCCACGATCCACACCACCTAATATATTAATGAATCCACCAGGACAAAAATGATCCAAGGTAGCTCTAATGAAAGAAGCTCTTATTTGTGTCAAAAAGCTGCATTCTTCCAAAGTCAAAAGCTTTGGGTCCTTTCTATTCTGATGCAAATTTTCTGTCCTTCTCATGATCTCTCTTACAGCACAAGGATTTTTCTCTATATTTTGTGAGATGTTATTTTTCATCAACCCCAGGCAATTGTCTCAACTGATCTATGATGTTAATAAAATACTTCAGGAACACAGTATGATTACTGAATTTTGGTGGCTGGTATAAAGAACACTGTGGACCACCTGCAGCCAGGACACTGCTGGCTTCAAAATGGCTGAATTCACCTATGGGCCAGGGATTGGCATGTCGGTCATTGACGCACCTCCTCAAGACTCCAAGTATGATAAAGGCTCCTGCAGTGAAATAATACTGCCAATGTTTTGTATGGTACCTGACAGGTTTTAATTGTCCTGAGTGAACATCTAACAACACCCAGTTCAGAGAATGATGCTCCTCCAGTACAGTGACTTCCCCTAAGATAGATTTAAAAGCACACGCCAGTGTTCATAAAATATAAGGCCCAAGTATCTTCTGCCTTAACAGACCTAGCCAGTATAATGTGAAGAACTTAGCCTTCCCTTCAACCTATCCCATTATTATTTCTGACATTCTCCAAAGAAGTCTTTCAAATGTACTCCAAGCTAGGATAGTCCCTACTCAGAGCCCCGACTCTCCTTTTTCTGATCCAGTCCCCATCAACCATATCACGTTCCCAGAGTCAGCTAGAAAAACCTCATTAGCCAACTAATTACCCACATTAGCTATTCTGAGCTGTCCACACAAAGTATGTCTCTGGATACTCCCAGAGTTTCCAGTTAAAGGCACCTAGAATGAGAAAAGGCAGCTTTCTTCCTTGTCTGTGGTACACTTTGTCACAGAGCTCTGTAGGGCTTACTGTGCTCAGAATCTCATGAAGTGAGCTCCTGACATTACCTCATTCTTCCATAGTGTTTGAAAACCAGTTCAAGGATCCTGGTCCTGGAAAGGTACCATCCATTCATAGGACCCTCCTAACCCCTCCACCCACTGCCACCTAGGGTGATGTCTGAATGGTGGTAGGAATGAGGGTTTCTGCACTAGCAACAAGCCCTGTAATACCAACAGGACTGTAAAGAGGTACAGAATCAAGGGAGAGACCCAGACTGTTTCTCTCAGTGTGTGGTCCCCAGAAGACCTACAAAGAAGGCTTAGGTGCTTATTGACAATACACATTCTTCCTCTGGATTTCACTCCTCAAACACTAAATCAATAATCTGAATAGGTGAACAGATTCTTAATTTTTTTTTTTTTTTCTTTTTTTTTGGTGGTACGCAGGCCTCTCACTGTTGTGGTCTCTTCCGTTGCGGAGCACAGGCTCCGGACGCGCAGGCTCAGCATCCATGGCTCACGGGCCCTGCCGCTCCGCGGCATGTGGGATCTTCCCAGACCAGGGCACGAACCCGTGTCCCCTGCATCAGCAGGCGGACTCTCAACCACTGCGCCACCAGGGAAGCCCCAGATTCTTAATTTTTAAACAAGAGCATGAGATGATTTTTACACAGATCTAGGACTAAGAACCATTGCTAGGTAAGCTGAGATAAACACTGGTACAATTTAAACTCCTTGATATGCAAAATGTGGGTATTCTCGTGTATCCTGGAGGTTCTTCCTTAGTAAATAGAATGTGCCAAATCAGCATTATTGACATTTATCTGAAATGGGGGTTGTCAAAGGATGCAGACATTGGAGACCATGAGAAATACCCTCTAGATATCCACAGCCTTCATATAGGTACTTCCCATGAAAGAAGTGAAAGTGCTAGAAATTTTTGAAATGATGATGAGGACAAGGGGTATTTAATTTCTGCTTTTAAGGGAAAAATATAAAAATGGCAGAAAAAAATGAGATATATGCTTAATCCTAATTTTTAAATCACTCTATTGACATAAAGACATGTTGGCTGTTTAGGAAGATAAAGAATATATTTAATTTGCTTTGCTTTTAGAATTATCATATTTGGAATATTAAATTAAAGAGTACAGTTTATGTAAAGAATAATTATTAATTTACTCAGAGAATTTACCTTCAGTTGATTTAGGGATACCAATACCTTATCTCCATCTCTTTTGGTTAATGATAAGAAAAACTACTATTTACTGAGTCATTACTACCCACCAGTTCTATATTCAGCAGTATATAGGCCATGTGTGAGAAAAGAGTGTGAAAAATATTTTTTTAAATACACAAGAAAAAGCTATGTTTTCAAAACTTAGTAGCCTCCATGGTGTTAAGAGCTATAGAAACCATTCATGTTCTGAAAAGCAAATGAGAGGGGGGAAAAAAAGACAATCTATTGAATTCAACATTTGTCAATTGTAGCTTAATCTAACCCAGTGGTTCTCAAACCTGATATGATTTCTGGCCCTCATCCCTGGAGTTCCTGATTCTGGAGATCTGAGGTGAGGCTAGAGCATTTGCATTTCTAAATTCCCAGGTGATACTGACACACAATTTGAGAACTATTGGTCTAATTAGTTTCATTTCTTCAGCTGTGGCTGATCCCGTAACCTTGTCCCAACGTTGCAGGGCGTGTATGATGGGCACAACGCACAACACCAGAGGCATCCTGGAACTAAGCCCAAATGTCTTTCTGTTTCTGTAACTGTTTTTGTCTGTTTGTGACAAGAAAGGGAAAGGATTCTGATTTCAAAAGTATATTTTGTGCATGTTAGAAATATTGGAGAAAAACAAAAAAAAATGATCTTGTAAAAACTGAAAGTACCTTCAATGTGCACCTGGCTCTGTAATCTAATCAAATGCAGAGCTTGCTTTGCTTATATTTCTGCTGTTGAAATTAGCTACAAAAGATTAGCAGAATCATAAAATTGCTGACAATAAAATGTGCCTTGTTTCTTAATTTTTTTGCTTTCCTTTTCACTTTTCAATGAAAGATGTACCTTGAATCTCAAATATACTTTTCCCCCAGGGTATCTGGTAAAAAGTTATCTTATTCAGCTACAGTGTCTCTTGAAGAAATTGGCTTTACAACCACAGGGAGTTCTGTAGGATTCATCACCCTCAAGTATCAGTCCTTACACTTCTGAAGACTTAAAGATTCCCCAATTACTAATTTTCTTAAACAGCTTCACTGTTTTCTAGTAAAAAAGTTTATTACCATTTCACAAACAAAGAATTTCAATCCAAACTTTATGTTGGTCTATTGTTTCTTGCATCCCTTCCTTCTGGAAGGCAGCTGCTACAAGAAAAAGACTCCTTATCTTTTGTAACATTTGTTCTCTTCTCTAGATATTTTCAAGAGGGATTAGCACCATGACATCAAGAAGCAAATGTGAACGTGGAATGCACAACTCATTAGAGTCATGGAATAGTTGTCTATCATGATTTCTCTTGTTGCATTCATTTTATTTACATCATTAATCAACAAACAAATATAGCTGATCCTTAGCAATCAAGGGATGTTATAATAATATTGGTGGCTGTTTCCATAAAGAGAAAAAAATCTGTCACTTTGTGTTAAAGAACTGCAACAATTAATAGGAACAAAAGCTTGATTAAAACAAACACCTGGGGCTTCCCTGGTGACGCAGTGGTTGGGAGTCCGCCTGCCGATGCAGGGGACGCGGGTTCGTGCCCCGGTCCAGGAGGATCCCACATGCCGTGGAGCGGCTGGGCCCGTGAGCCATGGCCACTGAGCCTGCGCGTCCGGAGCCTGTGCTCCGCAACGGGAGAGGCCACAACAGTGAAAGGCCCACGTACCGCAAAAATATACAAAACAAAACAACAACAAAAAAACACCTGATTTTAGGTTTCAGAGCCCAAGCAGAGTGAGGAAGATCAGCACAGTGGTGTGGCTCAGACTGGATTGTTGAAGCATGAGGAAGTTGATGAGGGTGCCCATGGTTTGGGCAGGGGGAGGGATGGTGGGTAACAGCAGCCCAGCTAGGGATGTTAGAGCCTGTGTTGGGTAAGAAGGGTATCTTCATGGGATACTGCAGCAACAATGGGAGACTGGTCAGATACAGGATAACTGATCAGACAATATAGACGGCCAATGGGAGCCAGTTTCTCACTGTTGAAGAAGGGGGTTACAAATATGTAAAGGGAAAAACTAAAGCAAACTTTTGTAGTATTGGATTGAAATTGGAGGTATAGGTGCAAACTCATGATTTTTAATATAGATACGGAAACATAGATGTAAATGTGAAGACAGATAGACAGAAAGACAAATATTCCCTAGCTCTGACCACTTAGAGGGCCTCAGAGCAGCAATCCTCAATACCAAGGAGAACAACTAGTTTCCAGATCTGGGTTTCTATATACCTTTCTCTGTTGGTCCAGGGCTCCTTGGAGTAATGGGTGATTTCTGCATTGGGGCAAGGAAAGTACTTGAGCCAGAGTTACCTGTTCCCAAAAGTAAGGAAGCACTCAAAGAATGACAGAGATATGTCAAAAGAACACAGAAGCCATTTCAAAGGGATTTCCAATGGTTAAATATGGGATAATTTAAGCATCAAAATAAATAAGTATAGTAATGGATTATAATCCATTGAATTTAATCAGAAACCATAAGTCCATACTGAATAAATTTGTTGACTGAAGTGCGATGAGGAATGGGATAGTTTTCAAGTAACTCTCCACAAAACACTTATTAATTTCAAAAAGAGTAACTTTACAGCAGAGAAGCCCTAGCAGATATCTTTTAATTCAAATGATCAAAGTGAACATAAATAATGGGACAAATTGAAATCATGAGCTGCCAGACACAATGCAAAGAGAACAATTCAAAATCATACCTGTAATATCGTGGAAAAATATTCTTAACTTTATTATAATCATGATGAAATATCAAACAAACCCAAATTGAGGAGTATTCTACAAAGTAATCTTCAAAAGCATCAAGGTCCTGGTGGCAGACAGACCCTAAAGTGAACACCAATAATCTCTGTTTCTTGGTGTTCATGCCTTTGTGCAATCCTATCCCTTGCATTTGAGCAAAACCAGTAGGATACAGCAAAGGTGATGGGATGTCCCTCCCATGATTACATTACAGTATGTATAAGACTCCATCATACTAGCAGAGTCTCAGCTTCACTGTCCTTGAAAGAGGAAGCTGCCATGAAGTGGCAAGAAACTGGCACATGGCAAGAAACTGCAGGAGCTAAGAGTGGTCTCCATCAATAACGGAAGTCCTGCAGCAGCAAGGAAATGAATTCTTCCAGCAATGTGAAGGAGCTATGAAGCAGATCTTCCCCCAGTCAAGCCTCTGATGAGACCACAGCACTGGCTGACATGTGAATTGCAGCCTGGTGAGACCCTGAAGCTAAGTCCTTTCTGGACTCCTGACCTCTAGAGACTGAGATAATAAATGTGTGTTGCTTAAAGCTGCTAATTTGTGTTAATATTTTATGCAGCATAGAAAACTAAGACAGTAATTAAAGTCAATAAAAGACCGAGAAACTCTTCCAGACTAAAGGAGACAAAAGAACTATTACAACAAAATGCAATGCATGATTCTGAACTGGATCCTTCTGGGCATTACTGGGACAACTGGGAAAACTTGAACATCGTTTGAGAATTAGATGGTAGAAGTATATCAGTGTTATTTTCCTAATTTTGATGAATGTTTTACCGTTATTTAGGAGACCATCCTTGTTAGTGAAAATACTAATAGTAAACAAACAGGACTTCCCCAGTGGTGCAGTGGTTAAGAATCAGCCTGCCAATGCAGGGGACACAGGTTCAATCCCTGGTCAGGGAAGATCCCACATGCCGCAGAGCAACTCAGCCTATGCACCACAAGTACTGAGCCCTCATGCCACAACTACTGAAGCCCATGTGCCTAGAGCCCATGCTCTGCAACAAGAGAAGCCACCACTATGAGAAGCCCGCCCACCGCAATGAAGAGTAGCCCCTGCTCACCGCAAGTAGAGAAAGCCCGCGCAGCAACGAAGACCCAGCACAGCCAAAAAATAAATTAATAAATTTATTTTTTTAAAAATAGTAAACAAACACTTTGAGTGTTTGCATACATACTTTTTTTTTTTTGCGGTACGCGGGCCTCTCACTGTTGTGGCCTCTCCTGTTGTGGAGCACAGGCTCCGGACGCGCAGGCTCAGTGGCCATGGCTCACGGGCCCAGCCGCTCTGCGGCATGTGGGATCTTCCCAGACCGGGGCACAAACCCGTGTCCCCTGCGTCGGCAGGCAGACTCTCAACCACTGCACCACCAGGGAAGCCCCTGCATACTTTGAATTATTAAATAACTTGAACACTAAAGTATACTAAAGTATTCAAAGATGATGATGCAGCATCAGGTTGGCAACTTACAAATGGTTCAGGGGAAAAAGTTACTTCTATTCACAACCATTTTTTAAATTTAAGATTGTTACAAAAAATATTTCAAAAACAAGCAAAAAAACTGTTCCTACCTAGTCTTCTCCAACCCAACAAATGACATTTCTGTTTTACCAGTTGCTCGGGTCAAGAACCCACATCTTTTGCCTGTTGTTTCAATAGACTCGTAATTGTTCTCCCTGTTCACTCTTGCTCTACAACTCCCCTCCTCCCACCCCATGTCAATTCTCTACACAGCAGCCAGAATGATGTTTCAAAATTTAATTCAGATCCTGTCAAGCCCCTGCTCAAAATCTCCAATGGCTGTCCATGGCACTCCTTTTCACGGACTACACCTCTTCCTGATCTGGCCTCTGCTCACCTCTGACTCACCTCTTACCACTCTCCTTCATCACTCCACTTCCATCCTTAACAGCCTTCTTGTTGCTTCTTGAGCCCAAGTTTCTGCCCTTCCTGTTCTCTCTGTTTTGGTTCCCTCCGGCAGCAACATGGCTTACTCCTTCCCATCAATCTGGTTTTTATCCAATGCCACATCCTCAGAGAACTCTTCTTTGACCATCATATTAAAAATGCACCCTCCTCAGTGGTTAAGAATCCTCCTGCCAATTCAGGGGACACGGGTTTGAGCCTTGGTCCGGGAATATCCCACATGCCACGGAACAACTAAGCCCTTGCGCCACAACTACTGAGCCTGTGTGCCACAACTACTGAAGCCTGCACACTTAGAGCCCATGCTCTGCAACAAGAGAAGCCACTGCAATGAGAAGCCCGTGCACCGCAACAAAGAGTAGTCCCTGCTCAGAGAAAGTCTGCGCAGCAATGAGGACCCAATGCAGCCCAAAATAAATAAATTAAATAACTTAATTAAAAAAAAAATTTTAATGCACTCTATGTCCCATCATAACATACAATTATCCCTCATCCCACTTTAGTTTTCTTTGTGGTACTTATCACTATCTGAGATTAAATTATTTGTTTACTTGTTTATTATGTCTCCTCTGTCAGGGCAAGGTCTCTTAATCTCTGAATCTCCAGGACTAGACTGTTCCCTGATGAATGAATGAACACAGCAATACAGATGCAGAGTTGTCAGCTAGGTTTACTCACTAGTTGCATGCTTTTGCCCACAAGCCTCGCCGCAGTACTTATGGCTCAAGTTCCTGTCTCAGAAAAATAAATTACTTCATGTGCAGAAACTCTAGGATCATCCAAAATAGGCAGAACCATAACCCTTAAATTACAAGAACCCATTCAACTTCACCTTTGTCTATCCTAGAGAAAGCCACCCACGTAACCCTGATGTATTTTGTAGCAGGTCTGTCTCTCCTGTTTTATGTGATAAATCAGAGATTCTAAACCTTGGCATTTTTGACATTTTGGGCCAGATCACTGTTGTAGAGGGCTGTCCTATTCATTATAGAATATTTAGCAGCAGTCCTGGCCTCTATTCACTAGATGCCAATAGCACCCTCCCAGTCGTGACAACCAAAAATGTCTCCAGACATTGTCAAATGTCCCCTGGAAGGCAAAAATCACCCCTAGTTGAAAGCCACTGATCTGGAATAGAAGAGTGGTATTTAACCCTGGTAGAACATTAGAAGAACCTGAGAGTCTTTTAAAACCACTGATTCTCTGGCCCCATCTGCAAAGAGTCTGCTTTAATTGGTCTGGGGTGGAGCTTAGGCACTAGTATTTTGTAAAAGCTTTTTATCTGTTTTTCAGATGCAGCTAGGGCTGAGAACCATTGAGCTAAACTTGGGGAGAAAAAGACAAATACTATCAATTTATTCAAAAGGATCACTCTTACAACCTGGGGCAGGGCTCAGGGTTGAGTTTACAGGAGTGGATCAAATGTCCTCAACTGTTGAAAAGCCTAGGCGACTAGGTTCGGCAGATCACATCCACTCACCCCAGTATAACGTGTTTTAGCTGCATTTTTTTTAAGCAGCCTTAGAATTTTATGCTATGGTTATATTAATAAGGTTGCAAGACAGAAAGAGGAACAGAAAAAAGAACTGAGAAATTGCAGAACTCCTGATTTTTAAAAAATTTTCTTTGTCATTAAAAAAAAGAGGAAGTTTTCATTTGCTGGTTCCTTTTTCATTTTTTAAAAGCCTTCTCTTATGCTTGTCTTTTGAGATGGCCAATTATTGCTTGGGAACATTAGCAGTTCCTCAAATATTTGAAAATAGTATCATGGCTGCCTTTCCTAAATCCTATACAGAGTGGGCAGTAAAGAGTTACAGGTCAGCCTGCTGCCCTGCTCTGGAGTTGCAAGGCAGGCAAGCCTTTGTTTCTGCAAGCTCTTCTGAGAGAGACAACCTAGAGGCAGTCTAAAGAAAGGCTTTTCTTTGCTCACTGAGCCTGATCTTCCTGGAAAAGTTCCACAAGGCATAACACAACCCTCTGACTGTGCAAAGGGAATGTGTGGTCAGAGTATGAAAACTGAGTGCAGAGACAGGTAGTACCAAGAGGGCCTTTAGCATTAGTGATGCTTACTAATGGCTGAGCTGAGGCCACATTGCTATCTGTCCTACAATATTTGAACAATCCTCGTATTTTTTTATAATGTCACTAAGTCCTGTTGAAATAAATGCTAGATAATGAACCATGACTTATAATAATGAGTGATTGCCAATATGCTCACTGGTGTTCAAGGAGCAGTGCTGGTGATTAGCCCTCCTGTATCATTTACACTAAAGCTCTCAGGTGAATGCTTGCACATGGACGATACTTTCCTTTCTTTTCTGCTGTATAAAACCTACAACAACCACCTTCATTCCACCACTGGGAAGAATTCGCAAATGAAAACTTAGATTGCAAGGATCTTCTTTGGGACTCATTCCCTTGTTTCTCAATGCAATAAAAATAAGCCCTGCAGAATAAGGAAGTAAATGCAGTGAGGTATGAGCCAGATGACATGGAGTGAGGGCAGCCTCGGGCACAGGGAGATGTCTTGGGGAAAGCTAGGACTTCAGAGATGCCATAGACCACTGCCAATGCCTGATGTGCAGTCACAGGAGAGATGTGTAGCAGGAGAGAGAAATTAAAGAAAAGAAAGAATGAGTGTATTATGAAAGTCAGGGGACAAATTCAATCATAAGGATTTGGAGCCAACAGGGCAAAGCCCAAGTAATGAAATACTGGACATAATCAGTAAAGTGAGTCATACTCACTAGTATGAGGAAACGGGTTGTCTTAAATGCCTACTCTCATTCTTTCTGGAACCTAGCACCTCTGGTACTAAGATAATTAAATGGGGACCATTTGTAATATAACCCAACCCTGAAGAAAACACTCTTTTAGCACAATGAGCTGGAGATTACTCTTCATGGTCTAGAAGACCTTTTGGTTTGTTAGATATTTCAATACTGCCCTAAAGCCCACAAGAGGTGCCACTCCTCTGTGCCCTGTGCTTTATAGAGCCTGGCATATCACAGACTTAAACAAATACATTTATCAAAGAACACATATGTGCCTCTGTCACTTGGGATCCAATGCTCAGCACTGGCACAGCACAACTGACAACCACAAGATCTGCTTTCATGACTCAACACCATTCAGGCCCCAGAGAGATGCTTCTCCACATATCTTGCCCTATGACTTCAACACCAAAGGCAAATGCACCTGAATTCTGTGAATTGTGCAGGTTGAAATCAGATACAAACATTGATTTAGACGGGGAATGTTTGAATATCAGAAGCGCTTAAGTAAGGGAAAAGACAAATTAACTTGTCAAATCCTTCCTCTCAGATAATGTGAATGCAATAGATTCCTGCATAATGAAATATAGTTTCCTAAGAGTGTCATGCATCTATTTTTTTTTTTTTTTTTTTTTTTTTTTTTTTTTTTTGCTTCTCTTCATGTTCCAATTCATAGTTCTGGAGGTACTTATGAATTAGATCAGTTTTTGAAAATTAAACATGGTTGCTTAAGAACATTTTGCAATATTGAACATTTCATATTAGCCTTAAATTCGTGTATATGTAAGCTTAGATGTAATGGGATTTAAGTATTAGCAATTAGGTGGAAATTGAACATGAGAAGTGCAAAAACTTTTATTATCATGAAAATACTTAAGATTTTATTAAATTTATAAGAATTAAACTAAAAATTCAAAACTAATTATATTTAAAATTTTTACATTATCATTTGTATGTTTTCTTTTAATGTAAAATTTTGATAGGATTATCAAATATTTAATAAATATTACTGGAAAGGTTTTTGAAAATGAAATTTTAGGGCTTCCCTGGTGGCGCAGTGGTTGAGAGTCTGCCTGCCGATGCAGGGGACACGGGTTCGTGCCCCGATCCCGGAGGATCCCACATGCCGCGGAGCGGCTGGGCCCGCGAGCCATGGCCGCGGAGCCTGTGTGTCCGGAGCCTGTGCTCTGCAACGGGAGAGGCCACAGCAGTGAGAGGCCCGCGTACAGCAAAAAAAAAAAAAAAAAAAAAAAAGAAAATGAAATTTTATTTTTAAAATTTTACATTTACTTCAATTTAAATTTTAGATGAAAATGTTTCTAAATTTTTTACAGTTTAAATGTAATTAATTGTGTTTGAGTGTTTGATCCTTTACCATTAGCTTTCTATTGCTACTATAACACATTACCACAGCTTGGGGGCTTAAAACAATACAAATTTATTATCTTACCTTTTTGTAGGCCAGAAATCCAACATGGCTTAATTCAAGGACTGCATTCCTTTCTGGAGGCTCTAGGGCAGAATCCATTCTTGCCTTTTCCTTGGTTCATGGCATCCTTCCCCCCCATGTTCAAAGCCAGCAATAGCAGAGTGATTCCTCACCACATTTTTTTTTCTGACCCTTATTCTGTGTCCTCATTTCTCTCTCTCCCTCTGTCTCTCTCTCTCTCCCTCCTTCCCTCTCTCCCTCTCTCTCTCTCTCCCCCTCCCTCCCTCCTTCCCTCTCTCTCTCCCTTCCTCCCTCCCCTTCTCTCTCCCTCCTCCCTCTCCCCCACCCCCTCTCCTTCTTGCTCCCTCTTGCTCCCTCACTCCCTCTCTCTCTCTGAGAAAGCTGGGAAAGGTTCTCCAATTTTAAGGCTGCCAGTGATTAGATTGCACCCACCTGGATAATACAGGCTAATCTCCCCATCTGAAGACCCTTAACCTTAATCACACATGCAAAGTCCCTTTCACCATAAAAAAGGGTCTGAGGTTTAGACATGGAGATCTTCAGGGGATAATTATTCTACCTACCACAATAACTGAGAATGAGTACAAGATTATAACAGCAATAGAATATACGAACATGAAGCTCAAAAAGAAAAAAGGTGAAGAGAAAACTGAAAATCTTGAAAGAGACAGCTTGCTTAAATTTTTAAAAACTAAGAACAATGGGAGTGAACAGACATCTGTTGAGCATGACACACTTAAAATTTGTGAACAGGGCATTACAAATTTTTTATGTAATGGAGATTTAATTACTGATCAAAACAATAAAAATAAGCAAGCGAATTATTTACACTGAATTCATAACATGAAAAGGTCAAATGAAATTCCAACAACTTCACATTCTTAACTAAATGAGGACTAATTATCAATCCAAACAATGAGACTAAATGGGAGTCTCCATTTGCACTTTTGTTGGGAATCTGGAAATATTAGGGCTAGGTCAGCTTCACCTTGAGACCAGACCCTTTCCCTCCCCTCTCCTCCACCCACAGGTCCTGGGGGTGCTGGGCCTCATCAGAACTGGATTCAAAGGAAGACGAAACCTAGAGGTTCCCTAGAGGAGGGAGCAAATAGTTGAAGAAGGAGCTGGTGGGGAGGGGAAAAGAGAGAGGATGCAAGAGAGAGGGTCTTGAGGATAATTCTGCTCTTACAACCAGAGGGTATGTTGTCCCTGAGAATCAGGAACAAGCTGAAGAGACCAGAGAATCCACGCCCAAATTGATGCTACTCTGTGGATTCTGGGTTGGTTAAGAAATATCACCCACCAAAAGTTCCCCTAGAACATTCTCCCTGATTCCATGTAGGTGACTGACTGATAAATGGTAGTGCCATTTTGTTTTAGACTGTACCACCCCCTGCTCCAAAACAAAGGGAGAAATGATGGGTTTGCATTGTAAATTTCCTACTTTATTAAACATGGAGAAGAAAAAAACTAAGCTGAGAGCTGAGACTAATCAGCTCAGTCCATAGAATGTCTGCTAATTCCTTGTCAAGGGGTGAATGACAAAGCTAGCTCAGACTTTGTATAGGACATCTAGTTAGTTACACTTTAAAACATAGTGCTTATGAATTCTGTTAATTATTTACATGTAGTGAAAAATGAGTCATTCTCAGGCAAATCATTTTTTATTACAAATTCTAGATAAGAATCATAAAAGGACATTGTAGCAAAAATAACTACCTCTGCACTGGAACTCTAATCACCAGCCATTGACTAATCAATGCCCAGAGAAGAACGGTTCATGTTTTATTTCAGTCAACATTTAAAAAAGCAGATGAAGCACCTATTCAAATCTTCAGATCATTTTCTATTCAGTTGTTTTCTTTTTCTGAGTTGTAAAAACTCTTTATATATTCTGAATACAAAGCCTTTATCAGATAAGCATTTTGCAAATATTTTCTCTCAGTCTGTGGCTTATCTTTTCATCTTCTTGATAGTGTCTTTCACAGAGCAGTTTGTAATGCTTATGAAGTCCAGTTTAGCAATGTTTTTCTTTTGGTTTTGTGGGGAGTTTTTGTTCCAAGGAATCTTTGCTGAGCTTTGCTTAGCTCAAGGTTAAGCAAACTAATCAAAAGGATTAGTTCTTCTTATATTTTCTTCTAGCCATTTTATACTTTTAGGTTTTGATTTTAGGTCTCTGATCCATTTCAGATGGCAAATAAGCACATAAAAATATGTTCACCATCATCAGGCATTAGGAAAATGCACATCAAAACCACAAGGAAGTACCACTAAACACTAAAATTAAGAAAAACAAACAAACAAACAAACAAACAAAAACTGTGACCATACCAAGTGCTGGCAAGGATGAAGGGCAACTGAAATTCTCATACAGTGCTGGTGGAAATGCAAATGGCACTGCCACTTTGGAAAACACTTTGGAAGCAGCTGTACTGATACGGAATTTTGAGTTGGAAAAATCTTAGGAAAAAAATGTACTTCACCCCCTCCCTGTCTCTCCACGCTGAGGAACTTCCAGATGAGGAAAATGTGGATCAAGGGGGAATTTGTCTGTATCCTCTTAGAGCTTTCCCACAGCAATTATTATCTTAATGATATCATAACCATGACCCTTATTATCAGCTGTCTAGTGTGGGTATTTTTCTCTCTTTATTGCTTTCCTTATACAATTAGATCTATTTATTATATATATTTTCCCACTGTAAAAATATAAATAATACAAAGACAATTGAATAAATCATGAAAGTCCCCCTTTACCTTAACCCTATCCAACTCCTATCTCCTCATGAGAATAATTCATCATATTAGTTTGATAAATGTTCTTCTAGCTCTTTTTCAATGTTTTTACCTATATGCATGCTTGTATATACAGATAGATAAATAGATAGATAGATAGATAGATAGGCTGGCAGACATGTGTGACTTTTTAACATAAATTGAATTTCACTATAAATATTGTTCTTTGACTTGCTCTTTCAGTCAAGAAAGAGAAAAACATAAACACATAAATATATAAAATGAGGCCTAGGGAAGAACTTGTCTATAACCTCCAGTACACCTTCCTCTCTCTATATATATATATATAATTCATTCTTTATAAAAGTTGTAGAGTAATCCAAAATATGGATGGGCCATAATTTATTTACTAATTCCCCTACTGACAGACATTTAGGTTTATTCTAATTTTTCATAATAAAAACTATACTTCAATGAACATACAGACATCTTTGTACAATATGTATGAGAATTTTTTAGTATGGGTTCCAAGAAGTGCAATTGCAAAGAGGTCAAAGGGTTTTGATATATTTATTTTGATAAGTACAGTTATAATTTAATAACCTACCAAAAGCCTGTAACAGTTTACATTCACATCAACAGTGTAAGAGTCTGTTTGACCACTTCCTAATTTCACTGGTTATAATCAATAAATCTTTATTGAAGTATAGATGATTTATAATATTATATTAGTTTCAGGTGTACAGCACAGTGATTCAGTATTTTTCTAGATTATACTACATTTAAACTTATTATAAAATATTGGCTATATTCCCTGTGATGTACAATATATCCTTGTAACTTATTTATTTTACACATAATAGTTTGTACCTCTTAATTCCTTATCCATTTCTTGTCCCTCCCTCCCTTCCCTCTCCCAACTGGTAACCACTAGTTTGTTCTCTATGTCTATGAGTCTGTTTCTCTTTTGTTATATTCATTCATGTGTTGTATTTTTTAGATTTCACATATAAGTGATAACACACATTATTTGTCCTTCTCTGACTCATTTCACTAAGCATAATATCCTCCCAGTCCATCCATGTTGTTGCAATTGGCAAAATTTCATTCTTTTTAATGGCTGAGTAGTATTCCGTTGTATTGAATATATATATATATATATATATATATATCATTCTTTCTTTAACCATTTATCTGTTGCTGGACACTTAAGTTGCTTCCATATCTTGGCTATGGAGAATAATGCTTCTAGAAACATTGGAGGGCATGTATCTTTTCGAATTAGTGGGGTTTTTTTCTTCAGATATATACCCAGGAGTGGAATTGCTGAATCATATGTAATTCTATTTTTACTTTTTTGAGGAAACTCCATACTGTTTTCCACAGTGGCTGTGGTATTTTACCTGGTAAATTATTTTTCCACAGTGGCTGCTACCAACAGTGTACGAGGATGCCCTTTTCTCATCCTTACCAACATTGGTTATTTGTAGTCTTTTCGATGATAACCATTCTGACAAGTGTGAGGTGATAATTCATTGTTTTGATTTGCATTTATCTGATGATTCGCAATGTTGAGATTCTTTTCATGTGCCTGATGGTCATCTGTATGTCTTCTTTGTTTCAGATCTTCAGCCCATTTTTTGATTGGGTTTATTTTTGTCTTTTTTGTTGTTGTCATTATACTGAGTTACATGAGCTGTTTATATATTTTGGATATTAACCCCTACAGGTCATATCATTTGAAAATATTTCCTCCCATTCAATAGGTTGTCTTTTCATTTTTTCGATGATTTCCTTTGCTGTGCAAAAGCTTTTAAGTTTAATTAGGTTTAATTTTGATTGTTTTTGCTTTTCTTTCTTTTGCCTTAGGAGATAAATCCAAAAAGTGTTGCTGTAATTTATGTCCAAGAGTGTTCTACCAATGTTCTCTTCTAGGAGTCTTTTATTACAAATTCATGATTGGTCTGTTCAGATTGTTTCTTTCTAGAAATTTGTCCATTTCTTCTAGGTTGTTCAATCTGTTGGCATATAACTGTTCATAGCATTGTCTTATTTTTTTGTATCTCTGTGGTATCAGTTCTTATTTCTCCTCTTTCATCTCTTATTTTGTTTGAGTCCTCTATCTTTTCTTGGTGAGTCTGGAAAAAGGTTTACCAATTTTATTTAACTTTTCAAAAAAAACCAGCTCTTGGTTTCATTGATCTTTTCTAATTTTTTATCTCCATTTTATTTATTTCCTCTCTGATCTTTATTATTTCCTTCCTTCTGCTGATTTTGGGCTTTATTTGTTCTTCTTTTTCTAATTCCTTTAGGTGGCAGATTAGGTTGTTTATTTAAGATTTTTCTAGTTTCTTGAGGAAGGCCTGTATTGTTATAAACTTCCCTCTTAGACGGCTTTTGCTGAATCCCACAGATTTTGGAGTGTTCTGTTTCCATTTTCATTTATCTTAAGATATTTTCTGATTTCCTCTTTGATTTCTTCATTGACCCATCAGTTTCTTAGTAGCACGTTGTTTATTCTCCACATATTTGTTCTTTTCCCATTTTTCTTTTTGTAGTTGATTTCTAGTTTCACACCACTGTGGTCAGAAAAAATGTTTGATATAATATCTATTCTCTTAAATTTGTTGAGACTTGTTTTGTGGCCCAGCATATGATCTATCCCAGAGAACATTCCATTGCAGTTGAAAAGAATGTATATTCTGCTGTTTTTTGGATGGAATGTCCTGTAGACAGCTATTAAGTCCAACTGATCTATTGTCTCTCTTTTTTTTTAAGTTTCGTGTTTTTGTTTGTTTTTTTAATTTTTATTTTATTTTTGGCTGTGTTGGGTCTTTGTTGCTGTGCGCAGGCTTTCTCCAGTTGCAGCTAGTGGGGGCTACTCTTCATTGCAGTGCACAGGATTCCCATTTTGGTGGCTTCTCTTGTTGCAGAACATGGGCTCTAGGCATGCGGCTTCAGTAGTTGCAACACATGGGCTCAGTAGTTGTGGCTCACAGGCTCTAGAGTGCAGGCTCAGTAGTTGTGGCACACGGACTTAGTTGCTCCACGGCATGTGGGATCTTCCCAGACCAGGGATCGATCCAGTGTCTCCTGCACTGGCAGGTGGATTCCCAACCACTGCACCACCAGGGAAGTCCCTATTGTGTCTTTTTTTTCTTTTTTTTTTTGTGGTACGCAGGCCTCTCACTGTTGTGGCCTCTCCCGTTGCGGAGCACAGGCTCTGGACGCGCAGGCTCAGCGGCCATGGCTCATGGGCCCAGCCGCTCCGTGGCATGTGGGATCTTCCCAGACCAAGGCCATGAACCCGTGTCCCCTGCATCAGCAGGCAGACTCTCAACCACTGTGCCACTAGGGAAGCCCCCTATTGTGTCTTTTAAGACCACTGTTGCCTTATTGATTTTCTGTCTAGATGATCTATTCATTGATGTAAGTGGGGTGTTAAAGTCCCCTACTATTATTGTATTATTGTCAATTTCTCCTTTTATGTCTATTAGCATTTGCTTTATATATTTAGGTGCTCCTATATTGGGTGCATATATGTTAACAAGTGTAATGTCCTCTCCTTGCACTGATCCCTTTATCATTATATAATGTCTTTCTTTGTCTTTTGTTATAGTCTTTGTTTTAAAATCTATTTTGTCTGATATGAGTACTGCTATCCCCACTTTCTTGTTGTTTCTGTTTGTATGAAATATCTTTTTCCATACCCTCACTATTTAGCTCTGAAGTGAGTCTCTTGTAGGTAGCATATAGAAGGGTCTTGTTTTTTATTTTTTTTATTTATTTATTTTTGGCTGTGTTGGGTCTTCATTGCTGTGCATGGACTTTCTTTAGTTGCAGTGAGCGGGGGCTACTCTTCATTGCAGTGCATGGGTTTCTTATTGCAATGGCTTCTCTTGTTGTGGGGCATGGGCTCTAGGCGCATGGGCTTCAGTAGTTGCAGCATGCAGTCTCAGTAGTTCTGGCTTGCAGGTTCTAGAGTGCAGGCTCAGTAGTTGTGGCACACAGGCTTAGTTGCTCTGTAGCATGTGGGATCTTCCCAGACCAGGGCTCGAACCCTTGTCCCCTGAATTGGCAGGTGGATTCTTAACCACTGTGCCACCAGGGAAGTCCTGAATTCTTCATTTCTGATTGGGTCTTTTTTATATTTTCTAGTTTCATGTTAAAATTCTCACTGTATTCATCTATCCTTCTCCCTAGTTCAGTTAGCATTCTTATTACTAATGGCTTTGAACTCTTTATCTGGTAAATTATTTTTCTCTGTTTCATTAGTTATTTTTTCGGGGTTTTTTTTTTTTCTTGTTCTTTGATTTGAAACAAATGCCTCTGTCTTCTCATTTTACTTAACTTTCTCTGTCTCTGTAATATTAGGTGAAACAGTTACCTATTGTGGTCTTGAAGGGGTGTCCCTTTGTGGGAGTATCCCTATACTGTCTGCACATCCCATTGGCTTTGGTGGGAGACCTGGATCTGATGTGAGCATAAATTCTATCTTCCTTCAGGCTGTGCTGGTAGCTATCTCCTTGGTGGGAGGTGGGGCTCATGGTGGAGGGACTAAAGCCAGAGTCAGGTGTGAGTGCAGGCTTCTCCTCTGCTCAGTGGCCGACACCACCCTATCAGGGGCAGGGGCATGTCCCAAGGTGCTGAAGCAGAAGCCCTAAGGGTTGGTCCAAGCTGGTTCCATTCCCTCTAAGCATGTGCTCTCTCCCCTTCCAGCAACACACCTTTGTTCCAGAGGGGAGCAATGCTGGAGTCAAGAGAGGTCAGAGTGGGCACTTGGCATGGGTTGGGGCATGTGCTGAGATGGTCCCAGCACACCAGTTAGAGCTCCAGACCACTCCCAATCTGTCATCTCCATGAGTGTCAGTAATGGCTGCCCTCACCCCATTTAGATGCTGTGCCAGGTCTGAGCTGGCTTTGTTCCCTACAAATATGCACTCTCCTTGGCAATGGCCACCTTTGCCCTACTGCGGAGTTGCTCCTCGAAGCAAAAGTAGCTGGAGCACATGTTGGGATGGTTGCAGGAAACTGGTTGGAGTCCCAGGCAGTTTGTTTCAATCTGCTTCCTTCAACTTGTTTCGGGAGTAAGCAAGCACTTGCATACTCTTCACAAGTGGAATCTAGGTTTCTTACAGCCCTCCTGTTAGTCCTGCTGGTTTTCAAACCAGCTAAGAGGACTAATCTTCCTGGTGTTGGACCCCAGGGCTAGGGTGCCCAATACATGGTTCAAACTGCTCACACCCCAGGGAGGATCCCTGAGCCCATGTAAGCCCTGTCCTTTTCTGTGTCCCTTCCTAGGGGTGCAGGTCCCAACCTGATTGCTTGCCTTTCCCTCCTACCTGACTCTGTGTGGATCCTTCTTTACAGGCTTGGTTATATATGAGTCTTTCTTCCAGTCTCCAGGTTGTTTTCAGTGAGAACTGCTCCACATGTAGATGTATTTTCGATGTGTTCATTGCGGGAGGTAAACTCAGCATCCTCCTACTCTGCCATTTTGATCTCTTCCCTCTACAATCAGTACTTTTAATTAATGCCAATCTGAGGGATAAAAACATCACATTGTTTTAATTTGCATTTTCCCAATTACTAATGAAGTTAAACATTTGTTCTTTTGTTTTATGGGTCATTGGCTTTTCTTCTTCTGTGATTTGCCTATTCATCTCTGGTTTTCTGCTCTTGGGCTGTTATCATTTTCTTTTTTATTTATATGAGCTCTTTATTTATTCAGGGTATTAATAATTTGTCTTTTATATATGTGGCAAATATTTTCTCCCAGACTAATGCTTGTCTCTTTATCTCTGTTTTTGTTATCTTTCATCCTATGGATATTTTAATTTTTATCTTTATGTTGCTTTACTCTTTAATTATTTACATCTTATACCTAAGTTACTTTAATATCCTTAAAGCCAAGTTCTACATACACATATATTTCATTTGCATTCTGAATAGCCCCCTGAGAAACACATTTTTTAAAAATTATGAAACCTTATTTAGTCCTTTTTATGTGATAATCACTGCAGAATTTCAGAAAATCATTTTAAAGGAATTTTTCAGGTTAATAACTGGCTTAAAGACGTTTCTTAGGTAAGAGTATGAGTTGGTTAACATACTCAGGAACAGTGGACTGGGTAGGCAGGCACTGGGTGGATGTAGAGCTCCAGGTACTGGAAGAGATTCCAGTTGGATATATAAATAGTTCCTGAAAGTCATCAATGCAGACACCTGAAGGCAAACCAGGGGAAACACTATCTGAGGCAAGATGGCAAATTACTGAAAGAGCTGAGCCCAATACATCCTCATGGCCAATCTGGGAGTAGGCAGTCCTACTGAAAAGAACAGAGAAGCAGGTGGACTGGCAGCCACCGTCAGGGAGGTATGTATCCCAGGGAATGGTTTAAGGCTAGAGGTAGCCACTAGGATGGAAAAAGAAGGAAATGCACTCTATACCAGTGCTTCTCAAACATTAATGTATATAGGAGTCACCTGGAAATCTCGTCAAGATGCAGATTTTGATTCAGTGGGTCTGCAGTGGGGCTTAAAGATTCTACATTTCCCAAAAAGACCGCAGCTGATGCTGACACTACTGGTCCCTGAACCATACTTTGAGTAGCAGGGTTCTAGAAGGTTTGTGACACTAGGCAAAGAGAAGCTCCACTTTTCAGATCAGTGGCAAAACGGGATAAGAATTTGAAGAGTAATGTAATGCAGATGTCAGAGTATGAGGCAGCCACTTATGTCCCTCCTGGCTATATTCAGTTTGGCTTCCTAAGATGAGGGTAGGGTTGATACTGTGGGGGTCCAGGAAGCTTAGGCTATGCAAAGGGTAGGACTACAGAGGCTGGGAGATAGGCAGGAACTGGACCGTGACATCCTGCTGATTTTGAATTTGCACAACACAAAGAGCAATAAACTGCTACACAATATCTGCGTCCTCTGCATCTAAAAGCTCTTTCACGTATCACTACTTCCATTAATAGGGCCCTTTGCTGCTATTTCTACTTTTCCCTCCAGCTATCCACATTTTGGCTTTTCACACCTCCATCAGAAGGTGGCCAGAGGAAAAAAAATGTACTGGAATGAAAACATGCTCATTTGTCTACTTGTTGCCAAGAGTGGACAGTGAAGAAATTGAATGTATTTTTATGGGAAAGATTTTCAAACATTTTTTCCTTGTGGCTAAAAGACCTGAGATCCATCTACAATTTGGGCTTCCACTTCTGAATAGAGAAAGAACTCCGTTATTTTTCTTCAATAACTTAATTTAATTTAAAAAGAAAAAAAGGCAAAAATAATGGAGAGGGTACACATTACCAAATTTTTGTATCTTATAATAACACAGGGATAGATCACAATTAAGTAGCTTTTAGTGACATACAGGGAAGATTAAAATCTACAGAAATGTGCTTTATGTTCTTATGAAAATGATCACTTCACAGCCCATCAGGAGGAAGACTAAAGACCACTGGGACCCATGGGTCACATGCTTTGAGGATTCCTGGCCGGTGGTAGAGGCTTCAGAACTTTGAGAAGCCTTGAGGCTCCTTGGAGGTCCCTTGCAGCCTAGAGAAGTAGGAGTTTCCAGCTTCCACCCTCGTTTTAATCAAAGTAGTTCCCCTTTCATCAGGCTAATGCACAGCATCGGGCATGAAAACAGTTCCCAGGACTGATGAAGAGTTTGAGAATCAATGATTCAGGGTTACATTTGTGTCATTATCTCTGAGTTTGACTTATTCACGCTATCCTATCACCATGAATATAGATAATCCAGAGTTAACTATTTAAGTTTACATTGGGGATCGTCTCAAATCCCTCTATGAGATAAGTTTGTGCGGCAAATTACTTGGATCAAAAACTAATACATGATCGCTGCGAGCAGTGTAATTGGGAATAATAAATATACACTAATGAAGCATCTTGAAAGGGAAGAGGCTCAGGTATTCTGAGAGGTGAGGCATTGAAGTGTAACGCTCCTGGCTTTGATCATTATTTTTAAATACAATTCCATTGCAGTGCATCCACTATAAATCAGCATCCAGGAGTATGAAGTGGTGCTATAGTAAGAAGGAGATGCTACAGATAATGGGACTAAATGGGACACTATAGATAATGACATAGACTTTCACATATTATCGTTCATGGAAGAGGCCAATAATGTATGGTATAATATACTAGAGCAATGAGAATTATTGAAAGTTTTCCAGACTTACTTATATAATCAGCCACAATGTCAAAAAGAGGACAGGTTCTTTCTAATGGTAAAGCGATCGAAGTACAGCAATAACAAAGGTGAATCTTGAAGGGCTTTTTCTCCCCTTTTCTCTGCAGTAGAACAGCCTAAATAGTAACTTTTGGCAGAAAGCTAATGCTTATGAGGCTGCCTTAAAGTATCATTTTCCAATTAAAATTTGTTGCACAAAAGACTTCCATCCTTGCCAGGCTTCAGGGAGAACAGTTGATTCAGTCTCCAATCCACTGGCAACAATAAGTGAGGGTCTCACTCTCAGAAATCAGCTGAGCATTCCTGAGATAAATTTATTTTGGCTTTACTTGGTGATCATTTGTTTCAGGCCTAACTCCTTACCACACTGTAAGTGTGAAGAGAATTGGATCAAATCTTCACCATTATATACTCATTACCAACACAGGGCCTGGCACAAGTCACTGAATAAGTATTTGTTGAGAGAATGAATGTATTATATTTACCAGGAGAACATTTGACCTCTAAGGCCAATCTCAAGGTGCCTAATAGCTTCAGCTGCTTCTCTTTTCCGTCCTCTATTACACATTTCCTTGGTTTGTGTTATTTGTGTCTCCTCCTCAACCTCAAGTTTGTTTGAGGGCAGGGCCCTTTTTTTGGGGAATATAAGCTTCAAAGTACCTAAGATGATACTTTGTACATAAAACAGCCTCAATAGATGTTTATTAAATAAGCAAATGAGTGAGATTACTAGGTTTTCTAAGCTGTTCTGAAGATATTTAACACATTATTTGATGATAAAACTACAGTTAATTATGGAGTCCTGTGTAGAAATGGTTGCCGTTTTGTTATTTTTATTAATACAAATAATAAGCATCCGTGTGTGTTATCAGTATGCACAATTTGTGATATGAGTCTGTTTTGCTTCCCTGCACATAGACCACAGAAATCCTGAAAAACAAACTGCCACCCCAGAGCCAGTGCCTAACAGAGGCATTTTTTAACCCTTGAGCCTTTTTCGGTAGCTAAGCAATGTTTTTTTCAAATGCGGTAACACCGATATGCAGACATATTTATTGTCCATTCACAAAGCCATCCCTCAATATGATTACAATATGCCTCGCTGGGTGTCATTAAAACCAGGGTCTTATTTTTCTGGATGGGTTAGCTGAGGTTCTGCATGAAAGCAGGTAATGGGAAAATATGATTTCTCAAGCCCCCTTTGGACCTTTGATTCTGTGCTACTACCTTGCCCGTCCACTTCCAAAGTCAAGGTATGCTTCTTGTAAAACCACAACATCTTTTGAGTAACTTATTTTGTTCTTAACACATGCTCCCAGGAGCTTAATAAATATTATTTCTGCAACTTGTTTAGTGGCAAAATAATGAGTCCTTGGTGTATGCTTAGCCTCTGCTTTGCTATTAAAGAAGAGAGATTTCAGTTTAACCAAAACTCAGTTCAAGGGCAGAAAGCAGTCCTAAAAACTGTTAAAACTCAAATATTTGGTAACTGTATGTGCAGTATGTGTGTTCTAGAAAAGGCTATCATTTTAAAAGATAAATTGCACCTTGTTGAGGAATTTCAAATATCAACTGAATATATTAATAACTGAAATGCTCCCAAGTTTACAAAGAGCTCTCAATGAAATTGTGACCTTGTATAGACAAGTATCCATGGAGGAACAATTTTAAAACCCTCTCTCTTTATTTCCTCACAGGATCTACAACAATGCTGGTGCATTAAAGCTAATGAATGGATCACGCTGCAACTTTTCCAGCCTCTCTTGCCTTTCATTTGTCCATATTTCAAGCTTCATGGAAATGACAGATTTTATGCCTTACCTCATCGTCCTCTGATTGCTTCCCATGGTTCCTCCCTTTCCTAGTGAATCTTTGTCTTACTAGGTGGGAAAACCCACATCTTTGTATCCTGATATTTTAATTTCACATTATATCACAGACTTTATTTCAAGTTGCTATAAAGTCATCAATTATCATTTTTAACAATTACATTATAATCGATCATTTGAGGGCATCATCAATTATTTAATCATTCATCTCTTATTGGCTATTGGGTCATTTAAAAATTGTTGCCATTTTGAATAATGGTTCAGTGAATAATGCTGTACATGTAACTTTTTTTCTGTTAAGTTATATTTTCCCAGGGATACCTCCCAGGAGTGTAATTACTTTAAAAGATAATTACTCAGAAGGGTAATTATTACTCAGCACACAATCTTAATAAGAGAAAACCATTTTAAGTGGCCAATCTTCTTAACCGAATTAAATGTTTACATTTGGATTTAGAGACCGCCTGGTGGTTATAGCTTCACCTAACTTTTTAACTAGCTAAGTGACTGCTTAAGTCACCTAATTTCACTGAGCTTTAAGTTCCTTTATATTGGACAAGACTGGGTTGTGTGTGCCAGGTCTTCAGACTTACATATCAACCACCACATTAGAAAAGTGAATTCACAAAAGGCTTTATTATTATGAGGTCTAAAAGGACAATCTTCCTTCAAGTGTCTTCATGCATGCAGTGACCAGATACCAACTTTGATGAGCTAATGGAAGAAGTACAACACATGTTGGAAGTGCCATTGAAAGACCAGAGTCATCTGGCACTAGATAAGAGGATTAATGGAAAAAAAGTTTACCAAAAGAACATATTAAAACACCCAAATACCTGGTGTCTGCTCAAATAAGGTATCAGTTAGCAGTCAAGATTTGTAAAGGAGATGATGGCCCTGGGAGGGGCTAACATACTAGACTTTTTAATGGCTGGAAGCAAATGGGCTCAAGAAAGAACCCTTCAGTAGGATGCAGCTAGAATCCAGATTTTTGGTCCAAAAGTAAATAACAACTCAGGAATAATTAAGGATAAAAATGAGAAAGTATCAGTGAGAACTGATATTACATAAGTCTGAGGAAAATTAATATTAAAGAAGTCTTACAGAAAACTAATATTTATACCCAACTCAAGGGCTTCAGACTATAAGGCAAGACACTCTGGTCTTGGCCTCTCCCTTCTTCCTATTTTTTGATTCTTAGGTCCATAAGGTTCAATGTTAATCTTAAAATATTGGGCACCTAGGAAATTAGAATAGTTGAAGATATTCAAATCCAAATAAATATATGGGCAGTACTGTTTATTATGGAATATAACATACAAATAAAGATTCCTACCCTCTCCCAGCCAAACTTTCCTGAGGACCTTACTATAGGAGATGGAATGTAATGGTAATGAGAAAGGATAGAACTTTGAGGAGACTAGGGAAGATAATGAGTGAGATCATCTGGAAAGACTTTGCATAAGTCACTTGTGCTCAGAGTTAAGATCTAGCTTGCTCCTGCACTGTCACTAACCATCATAAAATCAATAAAATCTTCCAAGATCCTTCAAGCCTGACAGACCTCTGTTTTCTCTATGCTGTCCTGGGATTGTAAGCTCTTCCAACTTTCATACTAGTGTTTTATTATATACAATACTATACACTTATTATTTCAAGTATGATGACTTATCTCCCAAAGATACTGCAAAATCCATGAGTTCAAGTTTGGGGATTTTATTTTTTACATGACTTAATCAGATTTTACAGAGTTAGACTCCCTGATTTCTCTAACAGTACTGCTTATCCTTTTGTATACTGAGGGATCTTTATCAAAGACAGTACGAGGTAGATCAAAAGACGACTTGACCTCAAAATATCTAGAATGTAGAATGATGGCCACAGCAGCATTTGGAGACCCCAGAGGAGGTGGCCAATACACATGTCTTATTAAAGGTACTGATGATATAATTTACAATACAAAATCAAATGCCCATATTATCATTTACTCTTTGGAATGGCAAATTAAGATCAGGACACGCTTTGTAGATCTCTTCATAGGAACTACTGAAATAAGCTTGTATTTGCTTCAACTATGTCTCTTCAGTGGTCTTATTTCCTACTACCTTGGAAGAAATAAAACTGCTTAAAATATTAACAAAGACTACACTTTACACTTCTGTGGAAGAGACAATACTATGTATTCACCAAAACATTTCCTTTCCTTCCTGGATACTTAGGAAGATTTCTCTGCTCCCCTTCACCTAATTGAGGTGTTATGGCTCCTTCTAGACAGGCAATGTGAGAGGAAAGAATACATGACACTTGCAGGTCTGATCTTAAAAAAAATATCCCTCAGGCATGATCCTCCTCTTTGTTCCCCTTCATGAGCAAGCTAGAGGCCATGTGCTAAGGATGGCTGGGTACCAAGTTTAAAGAGCCTGGATTTCTGATTCACTGTTTTAAGAAGTACTCACCAGGAGAACAGGTGACCAGGAACATCTGCACTGGATGCCATAAGAGCAAAAAATAAAGTTCTATTATATTGAGCCATTGAGATGTGAGTGTTCTGGTTATAGCATCTAGCATTATTATTCTGGCTAGTACAACTTCTTTGTATTCATCACGTGGAGAACAAAGTACTGAATAAATGCTTTGTTACATTCTTCATATTCTAACAGTTGCTGATCTCTCTTTACCTCATTTCAAGGGGTGACTAAGGGCTAAAGTAGTGCTACCCAACTCAAGCCAAGCATCAAAATCACCTTTTGAAGATACAACTTCAGAGATGCCACCCACCGGGATGTTGACTCAGTGGGTTTTCAGGTGGAATCCAGGAACCTATACTTTTTCTTATAAAGCTTCCCATGCGATTCTGATGTACAGCAGACAAGTTTGGTGGAACCGCTGGCCTAGAGCTTTAGCAAGAGGAAAAGGCAGCACCAAGGACAATGACTTGAATATAGAACACATTCCACATTCAATAAAAGCTTGCAGAATGGTAGATTTGCTAATAGATGCAGGGGCTAGCCTCAGGCAAAATAATTTTATTTATTCCCTCCAGGGCTCTGTGTCACCTTTCTCCTGTCCCGTATCAAAATCTACTCTCAGGGCGAAAAAAAAATCTCATGTCACCTCTATACACTAAAGAATAAAATCAGTGTTTCTCAAATTATCTATGACAAAGGGCCCATTGAAGACCAGTACTTTCGTAAAACACAATAAAAACAAATTACTAGAAAATGAAATTTAAAAATCAAAGACATACAAAATACGAGTCCTAATTTTTTATTATTGGCTTTAAGAAACTTAAAATTACATTTCAAGCAGTAAAATCGAAGCAAACATAATGTAGAAAAAGATAATCATCACAGGGCTCAGTCTGCAGACTATGCTTTACCAAACACTGGCATAAATTACTAAGAAGCAAAATCTTTCACCTGTGGGCATTTCCACTGCCATTGACAAAATATGTAAATGAAAGGACAGCTGCCTTTGATTTGGAGTGCCAGGCATCAGCTGGCTAGTATGTATGCGCTGAGACAGGGGTGTTTCCCAGGCCCCTCAGAAGTCAGCATACACACGTCCAGGCCTGTTCTCTGGATTAGAGAGTCGTCCAGGCCATGGGCAGCATGCTCAGTCCTGAGAGAAAAATGTCAGCAACAGAAGCTTGACAGAATTTTCACACTTCAGTCACAGTAAACTCCCAAGCCCCTCATTTGAAGCCATGTGGGTCCTGACTTGTACCTCTGCTTTCATGGAATTAGCTGTGATAGTAAGACCTTATTGTCAAAATTCTACTAACATGTGAAGGTACCAAAGGTACGAAATGTGGAAAATTTTTTTAATGTAAAATTAAGCCCAGCTAAGCAATTCTGTCCAGTAGCAGATACATTTGCTATCATATGCAGAGAAATTCAACAGGGAACTAAGATTGATATTACCAATAAGAAACAGAAACAAGTCTTTAGAATTAAACAACTAGGTCATGTAGGAACCAATTGACAGACTCTTAATAAAGATTGTAAGACGTGTTAACCATTAGACTGCATGGAGGTAACATTTGTAACTTTAATATGACAATTTTATGTGATGAGAAAAATCATGGGCTTTGACTTATTGCTTATTGGCACAGTTCTAGAGTTATAATTCCAGCATTCTATCTTTGAGACCTTTGCCTTGAATTAAACTGATGAGAGGTCTAGAAATAATACACAACAGTACATTGTTTATAAAATTGTGGAATAGGTAAGGTGTGTCATCTCCTGCTGCTGCCCCCCATCTTAGCATCCCTGACAGAGTTTGGAACCGTCCTCATCCTGTCCTCTACTTCAGATCCCCCATCTGTCCCTGGTACTCTCTAGGGTTTCCATCTCTTCCCCACAACCTTCCCTCCCTGCAATTTTACAAGCTATTTCCATCCTGGTGATTTGGTTTCAGCTTGTAAAACTGTGTCTTTGCCATCATGTAACCAAACTGGAGAGCCTCTGCGTCCTGGCTGGGTCCCGTGACCAGGAGGCTCTTGTGAGTCTTCGGCCAGTCTCTGCTAGAAAAGTAAAACAGAACAATGGGGGCAATAATTCTATTGATTTCAGCTATAAATCCTATTTTGCCTGAGTTGTCGGAATGATGAGTATTCTGTGAAAATGCTGCTCTCTACTGCAATAGAACTGCAAAAAATGCATATCTGTTTCTTATAATCCCATCCAACATACCCTCAAAGCTTCAAATCTAACAAAACAGAGGTAATATGATAATGGAATCATACTGTATATATAGGAAAGAGGAAGGAAATTTCAAGCATGAGGACATTGTAGTGGAAGTAAGTTTTACTTAAACAGGGGTCAAAGATAAGAATAATATTACCAATCTATCAATAGGCAATTACTAACAGCTTACAGTCCACTCAGGAATGAAGTATGAAGGCAGAGAAAGTATAAAATGTGGCCTCCAACTCCAAGGAGTTGTTTGCAGTATGGTCCAGGTGAAAAGATATGAAATAAGGAGGTACATGTTTGAGAGCTGGAGAACGTAGTACAGACTCTAAAACCTGCACGGCTCAATACAGTAGTCACTCACCACCCTGAGTACCTGAAACGCGGCTAGTCCAAACTGGGATGTGCTACAAGAATAAAATATAAACCAGATTTCTAAGACTTAGGAGAAAAAGGGAAGATGTCTCATTAATAATCTTAAATGGATTACAGACTGAAATGAAAATATTTTGGAAATATTAAATAAAATGTATTACTAAAATTCATTTAAATTTCCAGAAAGTGTAAAATGACATATAGGGTTTGTGTTTTATTTCTATTAGATAACGTGGCTTTAAAAGCTGTATTTCAAAGGAATGGGAACTTATAGAGGATGGAGTAATCTGGGTCCCCTGGCAGAAATGGACCTTGAATAGGTCTTGCTGAATTTGGAGAGGCAGAGAGAGTAAAAGGCAAGTCAAATCTGGGAAATGGCTTGGTGGAATGAAAGTGGAGAGAGAAGGAAGAAAGGGAACACGAGGAGGAGAAGATGCACTTTGGGGGATATCACAGAGAAAGCCTGATGAGGATGGAGGAGGAGAAAGAGGAGATGCAAGGAGATTGAGTCTTTAAAGCCAGGCAGAGTTCCTCAGAAATAAGGCAACCCCTTGAAAGAGTTTGAGTAAAGAAGATTTTGGATGAAAGCTGAAGTTAAGGAAGAAAATTCCAATAGTGAGTTACTTAAACC
Source organism: Hyperoodon ampullatus (assembly GCF_949752795.1). Taxonomy (NCBI): domain Eukaryota; kingdom Metazoa; phylum Chordata; class Mammalia; order Artiodactyla; family Ziphiidae; genus Hyperoodon; species Hyperoodon ampullatus. Next base: position 51,022,461 of record NC_136919.1, read on the forward strand.
TCTCATCATGTTAGAAGATTCTCACATAATCATTAAATTCAGATTCCCAAATAATACCATAAAACTATACAGCTCAGCCACTCAATTCAATAAAAAAAATAACAGCACATGCTCACACATCCAATTAACCTTGGCCTTTAGTCAAAGTTTTTTTGTCATTTTCAAATGCAATTGCACAGAGGTGCTGTGATTTCTAATAGGGAGGAGAATAAGAAAATGGAAAGTAAAGTAAGTAGGAGGTGTGGAAAAGCTTTTGGATGATGCCATCTGAATTAACAGTCCCCTTTCATTGTCTATAAAAGAAGACGCCTTTTCTTAAAAGCCCTCTGAAATGATGAAGCGCTCATCGATAAACATCAATTCCTTTTAAATTGTAATGTTTGACGGTTTGTCTTCCTCTATCTCACCCTTTGTGTTGGCCCAGAATGTGACTGTCACAAATATCTGGGTGAACAAGATTGTGAAATGTGGTCATAAAACAAGTGATTATTCCTAAATTCATCTTTGTCACACTGTAATGCTCCACAAAACAGCTTTCCCTGGGCTATGACTCATTTTAATTGACCCCATCAGCACCATATCTATATCCTGAGTGACTTCTCAATACCCTCCATTTCAAGAAAAGCCAATCAGGTTATATGAGTTTGTTACTAATTAAAATTACCAAAGAGCAGTTTTTGGACAATAAGAGCAATGCAAATTCTAAAAAGAAGTAATAAGAAAAATAACAAGCATCTTCTCCCTTCTTGGAAGTGAACAACCCAAGCTCCCTGAAGAAACACTTAACCTATCGTATTAAACAGTAATGGACAAATATTAGAAACGTCGATGTCAGCTTTTAGAATCTGTTGGCATCAAAACATCATTTAAAAGTTAAGTTCTGGGCTCCCCAGGTGGCGCAGTGGTTGAGAGTCCGCCTGCCGATGCAGGGGACACGGGTTCGTGCCCCGGTCTGGGAAGATCCCACATGCCACGGAGTGGCTGGGCCTGTGAGCCATGGTCGCTGAGCCTGCGCGTCCTGAGCCTGTGCTCCACAACGGGAGAGGCCACAACAGTGAGAGGCCCGTGTACCGCAAAAAAAAAAAAAAAAGTTAAGTTCTTCTAAGCATTCTTTGTCAAGTTTCTTTCTAGAGTGCTCTTTTCCGACTAGGACAGAGCCTTAAACCCCAGAAGAAGAATTTTGCTCTTGTTTTAATGATTTGTGTACTGGTTCATTTCAGAGTGTGAGCTGGAAAAAAGGGAAGTGTCCTAAGTAGTTCTTTATGTTCCATAATTTTCCACTGTGTCACTCCTGGTAGCACTGCCCAAAACTATTTGCAGAGCCTAGTAAATGAGCATTCGGCAAGCTGCTGCGGAGACCTCAGCACTAACTGGAGCACAGGCTTCCCGTACTTCTCCTTTTCCCCAGCAAGAGGGAATTGCAAGTCCCTGCTAAACCTTTATGATATATCACAGAGCGAGGAAAGTGATAGAACAGCCATAATTACATGGGCGGCTCTTCTCTCTCTCATCAACAAGAATTAGCTGGACTGGAAGGTGAGTTCTTTTGGGAAAGAGGTGATAGAATCAAAAGAACCCGAGAGGACTTTGTTCTAGCAGACTGTTTTAGGGTTGAAAATAGACTTAATGGGCTTCCCTGGTGGCGCAGTGGTTGAGAGTCCACCTGCCGATGCAAGGGACGTGGGTTCGTGCCCCGGTCCGGGAAAATCCCACATGCTGCGGAGAGACTAAGCCTGTGAGCCATGGCCGCTGAGCCTGCGCGTCCGGAGCCTGTGCTCCGCAACAGGAGAGGCCACAGCAGTGAGAGGCCCGCATACCGCAAAAAAAATAAAAAATAAAAAAATAAAATAGACTTAATGAGTATGATTTACTTGAAGTGACTCTGGGGGCTCTTTTGAGAAAGCAGTCCAGGCTGAAATAGAGGTACCTTGCAAGATCTAGATTCTGGCAAGCCATGAGGGCTTGGTGAAAGGAGAAAGGAGCTAAGGGTTGTCAGATATGCAGTACCAGCCTTCTCCCCCCCCACGCTTGGAGCACACAGCCAGCGTTACTCAATCAATCACAGCACCGTTATCACAACCCTTCTCGATAAAGTGATCCAGGCACCACTACACATGAATGGGCATTTGCACTTCAGGTGAACTCCATTTGCTACATACTTGCTTGACTTTAGGCTTAAAAGTAAAAGAAATCACCTGTTTTCCTTTGTAGCTTGATTTAGCCAATGTTGCTTAGAGAAAGAAAGAAGGCAAAGCTGCAGAAGAAAGCAAGGATAAACAACAAGTTCATAGACTAATAATACTAAGGGCATAATTATAAAAACAGTTGTCAACCTCTGAGTCCCTACCCTTAAAATGTGCCAGTTATTATGTGTCGTTTCTAATCCTCATAACTCTTTGCAAAGGGCATTAGTATTGTTTCCCCAATTTTTTTTTTTTTTTTTTTTTGGTTGAGGAGACTGGTACTCAAAGAAGTTAAGTGATTTTCCCTAAACCAAAGAACTTGTAAGTAGCCGAGCTGAGATGAGAAATCTTGTCCTCTGATTCCAAAACCCCAAATTCACTCTTCTAAGCCATTTCCCAAAGTAGGAGATGGTTTAAAGATATGCCTTTATTTAATATGTAACTTTTATTTATGAGAAGTGATAGTGTTTTTCCATTTATAAAAGTGAAATAAAATCTTCCTTGAAAACAAATTACTCCTGAAAAATTAACATTGATTTAAAGAGAAATATTAAGAAAGTAATAGCTTGGATATTTACAAGAATATGGCAAATGGCACTATTAAATACATCCATTTACTGGGAAGTCAAAGTGAAACAGCTTCAAATAAGTTATTTGTACTGATCACTCCTTAAAGCCCATGAAAAAGAGGTAGTACTCAAACTTAGACCTACAACGTAGGGAAATAGCTTTACTTGGCCTGTTGGGCTTCCTCTTCCACACTCTTGGGAAACTCCCTCTATGTTAATGGAGCACTCACAGGCCTTGGAGGGAGTTTTCTATTCTCAGTAAACTAAGACAGCAGTCAGGAAATTAAGAGGTATCTATCCTGCACTTCATTCCCTCAAGGTCAGGATCTGTGCTTTTAATAGTGACAATTAGCAAACACATACAATTAAGTCATGCAAGTGAACTAAGAGAAAGCTAGGGGAGAAACCCGGGAGCCCGGTTCCCTTCCCAGACATCTTATATAAACAGTACTCAAAGACGGACTCAAAAGGTGGATGGTTCTTAAGGTGGCAGGAAAGAAGGGTAGACAGTAAGACAAACATTTGAGGGCAAGTGACATTTCTGTAGAATTCCTGAAATGACACTTTGCACAAATGTCCCCATTACCTCTAAGGGGTATCTCATTCCTACGCTCAGTGGCAGCTGATGGACAGCAATATAAATTTCCAGAGTGACTTCCTGATTTTTTTCCAATTTTTTATTTCTAGAGGAAACTCTACCAACATCAAACCACCTCTGGCCAATATCATCTGCTGATATCATCAGCAAACGGCACTAATATAATTCCTGAATTCCAAGATGTACTCTCTCTGCCAATGCACACACATTTCAACATTTCTGAAACTGGTTGATACCTTCTATCTGACTGGTACATTCCATGTGGTCGCTCTTTTTCCTTCTTCATTGCATCTCACACCTGATTTCCCCTTGGAATTGAGTAAATATAATGCTCACATGGGTTCACAGGAATTAGGGTCAGTCTTCATTTTAGAAGTATGTCACCAAATATAAGCCTCTCTACATATTATTGGCTTTGAAGTCATTTCTTTTTTAAACTGTTAAATATTAAAACATTTTGTTATGGAAAATTCGTTTGAACAAGAGAACAAGTTAGTAGAAAGAAAAAAAATTTATTTTATTTAATTTATTTATTTATGGCTGTGTTGGGTCTTCGTTTCTGTGCGAGGGCTTTTTCTAGTTACGGCAAGCGGGGGCCACTGTTCATCGCGGTGCGCGGGCCTCTCACTATCGCGGCCTCTCTTGTTGCGAAGCACAGGCTCCAGACGCGCAGGCTCAGTAATTGTGGCTCACGGGCCTAATTGCTCTGCAGCATGTGGGATCCTCCCAGACCAGGGCTCGAACCCATGTCCCCTGCATTGGCAGGCAGATTCTCAACCACTGCACCACCAGGGAAGCCCGCCGAAAAAAATTTTTTTAATGATCAAAAGAATGCTACTATGTCCCTAAGGTTAGAGTCACCTTACTATCAAGAGAGAAAGTCTAGAGCAAGGAGAACCAGCTAATTCATAAATTGAAAATTTTGGTGCTCATTTATCTTTGTATTTAATAATTCCATTTGTGTTCATGTATTAGATAACAAGGTCATGATGTTATTCTTCAATGCTGACTTCTCATGTAAATTACAAATGTTTTTATGATAATGATTTATGGGGTTAGCTATTCATCTTCCTGACAGAGCTACCTACAAAGAAACAATTATTCTACCTCTGACATGGGATGGCATGAAAGGAATAGTTTCCAGATGCTTTGATTAAAAAAGGCTTCAAGAATATATGCAACATAAAATTCCAAAGCAGGCAAAACTAACCTGTTAGCAGTCAACACAGTGGCTATTTTCAGTGAGAAGGTGATGGGAGGCGGTTAGTGACAGAGAATGGGCTTGAAGGTCCCTCCTGGGGCGGGGGAGGCCGCTAATATTCTTTTTCTTAACCTGGGTGGTGATTACACAGGTGTGTTTACTTTGCGATAAGTCACTGAGCTGTGCATCTATGAACTGTGCTTACTTCTGAATATGTGTTATATTCTTCCATTTAAAAAGTTTACAAAGTAAGTGAAACAGACATAGGACTTCCTATAATATATTATTTTTGACCAAAAAAAAATGGGGGTGGGAGGATTGATTCTCCCTTCGAGTAAACTGTACTAGTGGATTTAATATTACATTGACTAGGGGGTAAATATTGACCCTAGAAACATTAATCTTGATGTTCTCCCAAGTCATTCTCTGTTCTCCAGCATTATCAAAATGGACCACAGCTCTATATAAATGACAATTTCTGGTCATTCTCAGACAATATCACTAAGCATGATAATCAGAAATATTGATCTTGTGCTGTATAATGATGTTTCTATTGATGTGAAATCGTTTCTATAAAATTGTAGACTTACTGTCCTTACACACATAACTGGTCCTGGCATGGCAGCATTCAGAAGACACCCACAACTGGGAATGACTTTCTTCATTAAGCAGGTTCCAATAAGTTAGTACGAGAGTATGGATGCTGGGTTCCTCTGTCTCAGCTTTCCCTGGTTACTGAGGACCAGGAAAGGCTCAATAAGTATGACACGCTTCCTGCCCCAACACAGAACTGAGAGGATACAGTGAATGGGTAGAGCTTTGGGCAGGGGCGATGAGAAAAGGATGGAGCAGAAGAAGCCTTATGTCCCTGGGAATCAGTCAAAATGGGAGCACTGAAAACATCTGTTTGAAATTCTAGCACCTACCAACATGTGTGGGGACATTAAATTGACTCAGGTGCCAAATTTGCTTGCTCCACCACTGACTTTGGGTGATGTCTGTTAAAGATTTGAACAAAGGCACTCAGGCCCCCATATCTCTTCCCACTTCCAGAGTGAGTATATTTATGTCAGTGGGTAAGGGCTATTATTCCCCCAAAAGCCTCTATACTCCTGTAGAATAATGCCTCCGCCACAAAAGGTACGTCCATGTCAAAATCCCTGGAAGCTAAGAATGTTACTTTATTTGGGAAAAGGTTCTTTGCAGATGTAATTAAGTTAAGGGTCTTGAGATGAGGTCATCCTAGAATACTCAGGCGGTCCTTAAATTCAATGACAAATGACCCTTAAAAATACAGAAGAGGAAAATGTGATGTGGGACTGGAGCAGCAGAGACTGGAGCCATGTGCCCACAAGACAAGGAAGCCAAGAAATGCCAACAGCCATCAGAAGCTGGAAGAAGCTAGAAAGGATTCTCCACTAGAGACTCTCAGAGCAGGGGCGGCCCTGTCCACACCCTGATTTGGAGCTTCTGGCCTGCGGAACTGTGAAAGAATACATTTCTGTTATTTTAAGCCATCCAGTTAGTGGTAACTCGTTACAGCAGCAACAGGTAATACAACTCCTAAACCCTTAGAGACGATGCCCACCAAGAAGCAGCCAATTCCCTCCTGATTGAAAAATACTCATTCTTTGGTAAACTCTAGGCATTTATTTTGTCTCTGAGGGACAAGTGGAAGTGCATCTCTTTGGAGAACACAGAAGACAGAGCGTGTACCAGGGACAAGTCATTGCCCCAGCTACCCCATGCACAGACCCTGTGACAGGGTGTCAGTACACACCTTTTTATCCTCCAAACTATTTCATTAACTTAATCGTCATACAAGTCTGATGGATCCAAGCACCCCAGAGTAGATGATAACTGGTTTCTACTTATGAAAGGAGCCTAATTGTTACTGGCAGTTACCAAGCAACACCCTTGAACTCAATTTCACTGAAAATATAACTAACGACCAGGAATTACAGTGCTTCCCTGGCCTTTCCTGCATCAGCACTATTCTTTCTCACTTATCTCAGGCAATGCCTCCAGTCTCTGCCCCATTTCTTTCCTCACTCAGCTCACTCTGGTCCTCATCACTCATAGAGACCTCTGCATCTGCTGAGTACACAGAAGGGTTCAGCCTTTCTCTCTCCCCTCTCCCTGCCCAACTGGGCCCATGTCTCTTCCACCCCTTCCTCAGCACTGGCTGAGTTCCACTCATCTCCCTCACCCTAGTCCACAGTACAGTCTTTTCAAAAAAGATATATGATCATCAGGGAAATCGAACCAAAACCACAGTGAGATATCACCTCACACCCATCACAATGGCTACTATTCAAAGAAAACAAAATAAAACAGAAAAAAAACAAGTGTTGGCAAACATATGGAGAAATTGAAACCCTTGTGCTCTACCAGTGGGAATGTAAAATAATGCAGCCACCGTGGAAAACAGTATGGCATTTCCTCAAAAAAACGGAAAACAGAATTACCATAGGATCCAGCAATTACACCATTCAGTATTGAAAGCAAGGTCTCAAAGAGATATTTGGTACACCTATTCTCATAGGAGCATTTTCATAATAGCTTTCAAAAGGTGAAAGCAACCCAAGTCTCCATTGATGGATGAATGGATAAACAAAATGTAGTTTATACATACAATGGAATATTACTCAGCCTTAAAAAGAAAGGCATTTCTGACACATGCAACTATTCATACGAGCCTTGTACACATTATGCTAAGTGAAACAAGCCAATTACAAAAAGACAAATGCTGTATGATTCCATTTATATGAGGTATCTAGAGTAATCAAATTAATAGAAACAACCTACACCTATGTAGGTAATTAATCTATGACAAAGCAGGCAAAAATATACAATGAGAAGACAGCCTCTTCAATAAATGATGTTGGGAAAACTGGACAGCTACATGCAAAAGAATCAGTCTGGACAACTCTCTTACACCATGCACAAAAATAAATTCAAAATGAATTAAAGACTTAAATGTAAGACCTGAAACCATAAAACTTCTAGAAGAAAACAGGCAGTACTCTCTTTGACATCAGTCTTAGTAATATTTTTTGGAAATTTCTCCTCAGGCAAGGGAAACAAAAGCAAAAATAAACTAATGGAAACACATCAAACTAAAAAGCTTTTGCACAGCAAAGGAAACTACCAACAAAATGAACAGGCCACTTACTGAATGGGAGAAGATATTTGTAAACAATATATCTGATAAGGGATCAATATCTAAAATACACAAAGAAGTCGTACAATTCAACTTCAAAAAAACAAAGAACCTGATTTAAAAATGGGCAGAGGATCTGAACAGACATTTTTTCCAAAAAAGACATACACATGGCCAACAGGCACATGAAAAGATGCTCAACATTACTAATCATCAGGGAAATGCAAATCAAAACCACAATAAGATATCATCTCACACCTGACAGAATGGCTATCATCAAAAAGACAAAATAACAAGTATTGGCAAGGATGTGGAGAACAGGAAACCCTCCTGCACTCTTGGTGAGAATGTAAATCGGTGCAACCACTATGGAAAACAGTATGGAGGTTCCTTAAATATTAAAAAGAGGGACTTCCCTGGTGGCGCAGTGGTTAAGAATCCACCTGCCAATGTAAGGGACATGGGTTTGAGCCCTGGTATGGGAAGATCCCACATGCCGCAGAGCAACTAAGCCAGTGTACCATAACTACTAAGCCTGCACTCTAGAGCCTGCGAGCCACAACTACTGAAGCCTGCGCACCCAGAGCCCATGCTCCACAACAAGAGAAGCCATGGCAATGAGAAGCCCATGCACCTCAATAAAGAGTAGCCCCCATTCGCCACAACTAGAGAAAGCCTGTGCACAGCAACGAAGAACCCAACACAGCCAAAAATAAATAAATAAATAGATAAATAAATTTATTTTTAAAAAAATTAACAAGAAAACTACCATATATCCAACAATTCCACCCCTGGGTATTTATCTAAAGAAAAGAAAAACACTAATTAGAAAAGATACATGCAGCCCTATGTTCATTGCATCATTATTTGCAATACCCAAGATATGGAAGCAACCTAAGTACCAATAAATAGATGAATGGATAAGGAAGATGTAGTACATATATACAATGGAATACTACTTAGCCATAAAAAAGGAATGAAATCTTGCCATTTGCAACAACATAGATGGACCTAGAGGGTATTACACTAAGTGAAATAAGTCAGAGAAAGACAAATACTGTATGATTTCAATTATATGTGGAATCTAAAAAACAAAACAATTAACAAACATAGTGTTGTAGGTCGAACATACTTCAAAAACAAACAAACGTACAAACAAACTCAAAGAAAAAGAGATCAGATTTGTGGTTACCAGAGGCAGGGGTGTGTGGGGGGGAGGGGGAATTGGATGAAGGTAGTCAAAAGGGACAAACTTCCAGTTATAAGATAAACAAGTACTAGGGATCTAATGTACAACATGATAAATATAATTAACACTGCTATATGTTACATATAAAGGTTGTTAAGTAAATCCTAAGTTTAGTGATAAAAGATTATCACTAAACTTACCGTGATAATCATTTCATGAAGTAGGTAAGTCAAATCATTATGCTGTATACTTTAAGCCTATACTGTGCTGTATGTTAATTATACCTCAATAAAACTGGAAGAAAAAATTTAATAGAAACAAATAGTAGAATGGTGGTTGCCAGGAGCTGGGAGAGGGGTTGGGGAATGGAGAGTTGTGGTTTAATGCAGCGGTCCCCAATTTTTTGGCATCAGGGACCAGTTTCATGGAAGACAATTTTTCCATGGATCGTGGAGGAGGGCACGGTTTCAGGATGATCTGAGTGCATTACATTTATTGTGCACTTTATTTCTATTATTATTACACTGTAATATATAATAAAATAATTATACAACTCACCATGATGCAGAATCAGTGGGAGCCCTGGGCTTGTTTTCACTTGCCACTCACTGATGGGGGTTTGATATGAGTCTGCAAGCAATTGATTTATTATGGTCTCTGTGCAGTCAAACCTCTCTGCTAATGATAATCTGTATTTGAAGCCACTCCCCAGAGCTAGCATCACCTGCTCAGCTCCACCTCAGATCATCATGCATTAGATTCTCATACGGAGCACACAACCTAGATCCCTCTCACGCACAGTTCACGGTAGGGTTTGCGCTCCTGTGAGAATCTAATGCTACAGCTGATCTGACAGGAGGCAGAACTCAGGTGGTAATGCAAGTGATGGGGAGCGGCTGTAAATACAGTTGAAGCTTCGCTCACTCGCCTGCCACTCACCTCCTGCTGTGTAGCCTGGATCCTAACAGGCCCACGGACTGGTACCGGTCCGCGCCCGAGGGTTGGGGACCCCTGGTTTAATGGGTGCAGAGTTTCAGTTTTGCAAGATGAAAAGGTTCTGGAGATTGGGTGCACAACAATGTGAATATACTTAATACTGAACTGTACACTTCATGGTTAAGATGGTAAATTTTATATTATGTGTATTTTACCACAATTAAAAATAAAAATTTAAAAAGATATAAAATATATAGGAGGGGAGCCGGAGGAAGATGGCGGAAGAGTAAGACGCGGAGATCACCTTCCTCCCCACAGATACATCAGAAATTCATCTACACGTGGAACAACTCCAACAGAACACCTACTGAACGCTGACAGAAGACCTCAGACCCCCCAAAAGGCAAGAAACTCCCCACATACCTGGGTAGGTCAAAAGAAAAAAAGAATAAACAGAGACAATAGGATATGGACGGGACCTGCACCAGTGGGAGGGAGCCGTGAAGGAGGGAAGGTTTCTACACACTACAAGCCCCTTCGAGGGCGGAGACTGCAGGTGGCGGAGGGGGAAAGCTTCGGAGTAGCGGAGGAGAGCACAGCAACAGGGGTGTGGAGGGCAAAGCAGAGAGATTTTGGCACAGAGGATCGGTGCCCTCAGGCACACACCAGCCCGAGAGACTTGTCTGCTCGGCCGCCAGGGCGGGCGGGGCTGGGAGCTGAGGCTCGGGTATCGGCTTTCAGTCGGAGCGCAGGGAGAGGACTGGGGCTGGCGGCAGGAAGAGAGCCTGAAGGGGTTAGTGCTAGCCCGGAGGGAGTCCGGGGAAAGGGTCTGGAGCTACCGGAGAGGCAAGAGACTTTTTTCCCTTTTGTTGCCTGGTGCGCGAGGAGAGGGCATTCCCCTCCCTCCCCTCTGCCTGAGTGAGCCAGAGCCCCCGAATCAGCGGCTCCTTTAAACCCGTCCTGTCTGAGCGAAGAACGGACGCCCTCCGGCGACCTACGCGCAGAGGCGGGGCCAGGTCCAAGGCTGAGACCCGGGAGCTGTGAGAGCAGAGACAGGGAAATCTCTCTGTGCAGCCTCCGAGGCAGCGGATTAAAGCTCCACGGTCCATTTGATGTGCCCTGCGTCTGTGGAGTGCATGAATGGACAGCGAATCATCCCAAATTGAGGAAGTGGACCTTGAGGACAAGATTTAAGACTTTCCCCCCTTTTTTTTTCCTCTTTTTACAACGAATTATCTCAAATTAAGGAGGTGGACTTAGCAAGATTTCAGACTTTTCGCCCTTTTCCTCTTTTTACAACGAATTATCCCAAATCGAGGAGGTGGACTTGGAGAGAAAGATTTTTGATTTTTCCCCCTGCTCTCTTTTTGTGAATGTGTATGTGTAATCTTCTGTGTAAGATTCTCTCTGTATAGCTTTGCTTCCACCATATGTCCCAGGGTTCTTTCGGTCCGTGTTTTTTTTCAATAATTACTTTTTAATTTTAATAACGCTACTATATTTCATACTTTATTCTATTTTACTTTACCTGCTCTTTCTTTTTTTCCTCCCTTCCCTTCCTCCCTCCCTCCCTCCGCTCCTCCTTTCCTTCTTTCTTTTTCTCTCCTCCATCCCTCCCTCCCTCCCACCCTTCTTCTTTCCACTTTCTTTTTCTTTCCTTCCTCCCTCCCTCCCTCCCTCCTGTCTTTCTTTCTTTCTTTCCTTCCTCCCTCCCTCCCTCTCTTCTTCCATTCACTCTTCCTTTTGCTTTCATTCCTCCCTCCCTCCCTCCTTTCTTTCCTTTCTTTCCATCCTTCCTCCCTCCCTCCTTTCTTTCTTTCTTCCTTCCTTCCTTCCTTACTTCCCTTCTTCCTTTCTTTCAATCTCTCTTTCTTTCTTCTACTAATTATTTCTTTCTACTTTTTCTCACTGTTATTCTGAGCCGGGTGGATGAAAGGCTCTTGGTGCTGCAGCCAGGAGTTAGTGCTGTGCCTCTGAAGTGGGAGAGCCAACTTCAGGACACGGGTCCACAAGAGACCTCCCAGCTCCACATAATATCAAGCAGCGAAAATCTCCCAGGGATCTCCATCTCAACACCAGCACCCAGCTTCAGTCAACGACCAGCAAGCTACAGTGCTGGTCACCCTATGCCAAGCAACTAGCAAGGCAGGAACACAACCCCACCCATTAGCAGAGAGGCTACCTAAAAACATAATAAGGCCACAGGCACCCCAAAACACACCACCAGACGTGGACCTGTCCACCAGAAAGACAAGATCGAGCTTCAACCACCAGAACACAGGCATTAGTCCCCCCCACCAGGAAGCCTACACAACCTACTGAAACAACCTTAGCCACGGGGGACAGACACCAAAAACAACGGGAACTACGAATCTGCAGCCTGCAAAAAGGAGACCCCAAACACAGTAACATAAGCAAAATGAGAAAGCAGAAAAACACACAGCAGGTGAAGGAGCAAGATAAAAACCTACCAGACCTAACAAATGAAGAGGTAATAGGCAGTCTACCTGAAAAAGAATTCAGAATAATGATAGTAAAGCTGAGCCAAGATTCTATTTCCCAGATCCAAAATCTTGGAAATAGAATAGACAATATGCAAGAAACAGTTAACAAGGACCTAGAAGAACTAAAGATGAATCAAGCATCGATTAAAAACACAATAAATGAAATGAAAAATACTCTAGATGGGATCAATAGCAGAATAACTGAGGCAGAAGAACGGATAAGTGAGGTGGAAGATAAAATAGTGGAAATAACTGATGCAGAGAAAAATAAAGAAAAAAGAATGAAGAGGACAGTCTCAGAGACCTCTGGGACAACATTAAACGCACCAACATTCGAATTATAGGGGTTCCAGAAGAAGAAGAGAAAAAGAAAGGGACTGAGAAAATATTTGAAGAGATTATAGTTGAAAACTTCCCTAATATGGGAAAGGAAATAGTTAATCAAGTCCAGGAGGCACAGAGAGTCCCATACAGAATAAATCCAAGAAGAAATACGCCAAGACACATATTAATCAAACTGTCAAAAATTAAACACAAAGAAATCATATTAAAAGCAGCAAGGGAAAAACAACAAATAACACACAAGGGAATCCCCATCAGGTTAACAGCTGATCTCTCAGCAGAAACTCTACAAGCCAGAAGGGAGTGGCAGGACATAATTAAAGTGATGAAGGAGAGAAACCTGCAACCAAGATTACTCTACCCAGCAAGGATCTCATTCAGATTTGATGGAGAAATTAAAACGTTTACAGACAAGCAAAAGCTGAGAGAGTTCAGCACCACCAAACCAGCTTTACAACAAATGCTAAAGGATCTTCTCTAGGCAAGAAACACAACAGAAGGACTATACCTACAATAACGAACCCAAAGCCATTAAGGAAATGGGAATAGGAACATACATATCAATAATTACCTTAAATGTAAATGGACTAAATGCTCCCACCAAAAGACACAGAGTGGCTGAATGGATACAAAAACAAGACCCATATATATGCTGTCTACAAGAGACCCACTTCAGACCTAGAGACACATACAGATTGAAAGTAAGGGGATGGAAAAAGATATTCCATGCAAATGGAAATCAGAAGAAAGCTGGAGTAGCAATTCTTATATCAGACAAAATAGACTTTAAAATAAAGACTATTAGAAGAGACAAAGAAGGACACTACATAACGATAAAGGGATCGATCCAAGAAGAAGATATAACAATTGTAAATATTTATGCACCCAACATAGGAGCACCTCAATACATAAGGCAAATACTAACAGCCATAAAAGGGGAAATCGACAGTAACACAATCATAGTAGGGGACTTTAACACCCCACTTTCACCAATGGACAGATCATCCAAAATGAAAATAAATAAGGAAACACAAGCTTTAAATGATACATTAAACAAGATGGACTTAATTGATATTTATAGGACATTCCACCCAAAAACAACAGAATACACATTTTTCTCAAGTGCTCATGGAACATTCTCCAGGATAGATCATATCTTGGGTCACAAATCAAGCCTTGGTAAATTTAAGAAAATTGAAATTGTATCAAGTATCTTTTCCGACCACAATGCTATGAGACTAGACATCAATTACAGGAAAAGATCTGTAAAAAATACAAACACATGGAGGCTAAACAATACACTACTCAATAATGAAGTGATCACTGAAGAAATCAAAGAGGAAATTAAGAAATACTTAGAAACAAATGACAATGGAGACACGACGACCCAAAACCTATGGGACGCAGCAAAAGCAGTTCTAAGGGGGAAGTTTATAACAATACAATCCCACCTTAAGAAACAGGAAACATCTCGAGTAAACAACCTGACCCTGCACCTAAAGCAATTAGAGAAAGAAGAACAAAAAACCCCCAAAGTTAGCAGAAGGAAAGAAATCATAAAGATCAGATCAGAAATAAATGAAAAAGAAATGAAGGAAACGATAGCAAGGATCAACCAAACTAAAAGCTGGTTCTTTGAGAAGATAAACAAAATTGACAAACCATTAGCCAGACTCATCAAGAAAAGAAGGGAGAAGACTCAAATCAGTAGAATTAGAAATGAAAAAGGAGAAGTAACAACTGACACTGCAGAAATACAAAAGATCATGAGAGATTACTATAAGCAACTCTATGCCAATAAAATGGACAACCTGGAAGAAATGGACAAATTCTTAGAACTGCACAACCTACCAAGACTGACTCAGGAAGAAATAGAAAATATGAATAGACCAATCACAAGCACTGAAATTGAAACTGTGATTAAAAATCTTCCATCAAACAAAAGCCCAGGACCAGATGGCTTCACAGGCGAATTCTATCAAACATTTAGAGAAGAGCTAACACCCATCCTTCTCAAACTCTTCCAAACAATATCAGAGGAAGGAACACTCCCAAACTCATTCTACGAGGCCACCATCACCTTGATACCAAAACCAGGCAAGGATGTCACAAAGAAAGAAAACTACAGGCCAATATCACTGATGAACATAGATGCAAAAAATCCTCAACAAAATACTAGCAAACAGAATCCAACAGCACATTAAAAGGATCATACACCATGATCAAGTGGGGTTTATTCCAGGAATGCAAGGATTCTTCAATATACGCAAATCAATCAATGTGATACACCATATTAACAAGTTGAAGGAGAAAAACCATATGATCATCTCAATAGATGCAGAGAAAGCTTTCGACAAAATTCAACACCCATTTATGATAAAAACCCTGCAGAAAGTAGGCATAGAGGGAACTTTCCTCAACATAATAAAGGCCATATATGACAAACCCACAGCCAACATTGTCCTCAATGGTGAAAAACTGAAACCATTTCCACTAAGATCAGGAACAAGACAAGGCTGCCCACTCTCACCACTCTTATTCAACATAGTTTTGGAAGTTTTAGCCACAGCAATCAGAGAAGAAAAGGAAATAAAAGGAATCCAAATTGGAAAAGAAGAAGTAAAGCTGTCACTGTTTGCAGATGACATGATACTATACATAGAGAATCCTAAAGATGCTACCGAAAAACTACTAGAGCTAATCAATGAATTTGGTAAAGTAGCAGGATACAAAATTAATGCACAGAAATCTCTGGCATTCCTGTACACTAATGATGAAAAATCTGAAAATGAAATCAAGAAAACACTCCCATTTACCATTGCAACAAAAAGAATAAAATATCTAGGAATAAACCTACCTAAGGAGACAAAAGACCTGTATGCAGAAAATTATAAGACACTGATGAAAGAAATTAAAGATGATATAAATAGATGGAGAGATATACCATGCTCCTGGATTGGAAGAATCAATATTGTGAAAATGACTCTACTACCCAAAGCAATCTACAGATTCAATGCAATCCCTATCAAACTACCACTGGCATTTTTCACAGAAGTAGAACAAAAAATTTCAAAATTTGTTTGGAAAAACAAAAGACCCCGAATAGCCAAAGCAATCTTGAGAACGAAAAATGTAGCTGGAGGAATCAGGCTCCCTGACTTCAGACTATACTACAAAGCTACAGTAATTAAGACAGTGTGGTACTGGCATAAAAACAGAAAGATAGATCAGTGGATCAGGATAGAAAGCCCAGAGATAAACCCACGCACATATGGCCAACTTATCTTTGATAAAGGAGGCAGGAATGTACAGTGGAGAAAGGACAGCCTCTTCAATAAGTGGTGCTGGGAAAACTGGACAGGGACATGTAAAAGTATGAGATTAGATCATTCCCTAACACCATACACAAAAATAAGCTCAAAATGGATTAAAGACCTAAATGTAAGGCCAGAAACTATCAAACTCTTAGAGGAAAACATAGGTAGAACACTCTATGACATAAATCACAGCAAGATCCTTTTGGACCCACCTCCTAGAGAAATGGAACTAAAAACAAAGATAAACAAATGGGACCTAATGAAACTTCAAAGCTTTTGCACAGCAAAGGAAACCATAAACAAGACCAAAAGACAACCCTCAGAATGGGAGAAAATATTTGCAAATGAAGCAACTGACAAAGGATTAATCTCCAAAATTTATAAACAGCTCATGCAGCTCAATAGCAAAAAAACAAACAACCCAATCCAAAAATGGGCAGAAGACTTAAATAGGCATTTCTCCAAAGAAGATATACAGACTGCCAACAAACACATGAAAGAATGCTCAACATCATTAATCATTAGAGAAATGCAAATCAAAACTACAATGAGATATCATCTCACACCAGTCAGAATGGCCATCATCAAGAAATCTAGAAACAATAAATGCTGGAGAGGGTGTGGAGAAAAGGGAACACTCTTGCACTGCTGGTGGGAATGTGAATTGGTACAGCCACTATGGAGAACAGTATGGAGGTTCCTTAAAAAACTAAAAATAGAACTACCATATGACCCAGCAATCCCACTACTAGGCATATACCCTGAGAAAACCATAATTCAAAAAGAGACATGTACCAAAATGTTCATTGCAGCTCTATTCACAATAGCCCGGAGCTGGAAACAACCTAAGTGTCCATCATCGGATGAATGGATAAAGAAGATGTGGCACATATATACAATGGAATATTACTCAGCCATAAAAAGAAACGAAACTGAGCTATTTGTAGTGAGGTGGATAGACCTAGAGTCTGTCATACAGAGTGAAGTAAGTCAGAAAGAGAAAGAAAAATACCGTATGCTAACACATATATATGGAATTTAAAAAAAAAAAAATGTCATGAAGAACCTAGGGGTAAAACGGGAATAAAGACACAGACCTACTTGAGAATGGACTTGAGGATATGGGGAAGGGGAAGGGGAAGCTGTGACAAAGGGAAAGAGAGGCATGGACATATATACACTACCAAACGTAAGGTAGATAGATAGTGGGAAGCAGCCGCATAGCACAGGGAGATCAGCTCGGTGCTTTGTGACCGCCTGGAGGGGTGGGATGGGGAGGGTGGGAGGGAGGGAGATGCATGAGGGAGGGGATGTGGGAACAGATGTATATGTATGACTGATTCACTTTGTTATAAAGCAGAAACTAATAAAAAATAAAAAATAAAAAAATAAAAAAATATATATATATATAGGAAAGTACAGAGACTAAAACAACCAGATTTAAAGCTCCACTCCCACCCTCTGCATTCCTTCCCCTCCATCTCCCAGTGGGTATGCGGCTGGGTCATGCATTATTCTTTTACTTTGTTTCTCTCTACCCCTAAACAATATGTATTATCCTGACATATCTCAAAACCATCTTGAGATGGGAAAAAAGCAAACTGTAAAAGAATGCTATTAATTTAAATTTTAAAGGCATACAATCCCACAGCAGCTTCAAGCAGAAGGGACTGTGTCCACACTTATAGACTAGACTCTTCTAAAGCATGCTGTTCTCAGATTTAACTTGCTAAAACATTGGAAATAACCTGCCGGCTTTTTGGTGAGCAGTGTCTTATACCTCATTCAAAGTCCTATATTTGTTCTCACTGGATGCCCTTCCCATTCAACCTGGCTAAGTCCTCAGTCCCCCTCCTAATTCTGGCGTCTCCTCCTGGCCTGAGCAACACAGTCATAGACACCTTATCACAGATTCACAGATTCAATACGTAGCCCCATGATGCTCCTGCTTGTCCGTTCACAGCCGCATGTGCCCCAATTCCTGACCTACCACAGCCTAACAGGTGTGCCCCAGAGACTTTGGGGATTAACAGATAATTTTGAAAATATGCAGTTTTATTTTAGGTTTATGCTAAAACATAGCTTTTTGCATCATGAAAATACATAAACAATTCAACTATCAAAGAAAGAATCAAAACACTGGAACTGGGACTTCCCTGGTGGCGCAGTGCTTAAGAATCCGCCTGCCAATGCAGGGGACACAGGTTCGGGCCCTAGTCCGAGAAGATCCCACATGCCACAGAGCAACTAAGCCCATGAGCCATAACTACTGAGCCTGCATGCCACAACTACTGAAGCCTGCGCACCTAGAGCCCGTGCTCCGCAACAAGAGAAGCCACCACAATGAGAAGCCTGCGCACCGCAATGAAGAACATCTAGAGAAAGCCCGCACAGCAGCAAAGACCCAACGCAGCCAAAAAAATATATATTTAAAAAATAAAATAAAACATACACAAATGTAGAAGTTAAAAAAAAAGAGATAACTATCAATAGTATAGAATAGAGCTAAATAAATACTGAAGGAAAATTACTTCTAGATCAGAAGAGAAAGAAGTCCCATTGCTGAACTCATCCAGAGAATGAGTAATGTTGTTGTTGTTGTTGTTGTTACTGGGTTCTAAACAAACCTTTGTCACTTTTGCATTTAAAATAATTAATTAGGTAACAATGTTTAGATTAATTTCAAAATAGGACATTACAGCATACTATATTAAATGTACCATTTAATCATCTAGGTGATCAAATTCACTTGAAAAATAACATTTTTCAGTAGCGCATCTTAAACATGTAAAATGATAAGTAGAATGCTAATTGTCTTCTAAGCATGCACTCTGAAGTACCTGAGTAGCTCCCATCATTGTAGGACCCAGGTGCTCAAAGAAACAATATTCAGTAGTGATAATCAGGAGATCAGCCTACTTATCTTCCACCAGAGTTATGGCCACATAGAAATAAGGTGTATGAATGCTTTTCCTGGAGAATAAGAATTATTTTGAATAAAGTGCTGTCACCTAAGTTAGTAATACCCCAATCAAGTTTATGGCTCTGTAAGGAAAGAATTAGCCTATTCATTTGGGAATTTAGTGGTGTTTGGAATGCAGAAAGTGACAATGAGGTTGGAGATGGGTTGGCTTTGGGGCTTTATAAATAATAATGAACCTTTTCCAACATGAAGTAATGAAAAAAAAATCTGTCCCTAGAGTATAAAATTACCTCATAACCCAATTTACATTTCTCCACTCTAAGCACATTTTCTGTGCGTTCCACTTAGAGAGTGAAAGCTGCTGTATGATAATTAATTTAACAAGCACTTGGCAGACTGAGCTGGCCCATATACAAGCTGCCCTAGACCAACTATGAACTGGAACTGCACTTTTTATGGTGTTTTTTTCACAATGACATTATTTAGGCCTTTAAAATCATACGGACTGCAACTTTACTTTTGTTCTTTTTTTTTTATTTGGATTTTTTTTCTTGTAATTCTACTTGAATACACAAGCAGTTTGTAAAAACTATTAAGAAATGTGGGAGATAATTGGATCTTGGTATAGCAAAACCAGAAGGGTATTAGGTATTTGCTATTCATCAAAGGGGTCACTTGTTTTGTGTTTTTGTGTGTGTGTGTGTGGTACGCGGGGCTCTCACTGTTGTGGCCTCTCCCGTTGCGGAGCACAGGCTCCGGACGCGCAGGCTCAGCGGCCATGACTCACAGGCCCGGCCGCTCCGCGGCACGTGGGATCCTCCCAGACCGGGGCATGAACCCGTGTCCCCTGCATCAGCAGGCGGACTCTCAACCACTGCGCCACCAGGGAAGCCCGGGTCACTTGTTTTTATTTTCTTTTTCCCCTGTGTTCAGAAAAGAAATGTGCATATCGCCTGACTTATAATGTACAGTTCATTAGTGGAAAAAGTGCTTTAGAATTAGATCCTTACGCCATTTACCATACAGCATTTTCATTCTTAAAGCACTATGTGTAAAAGCAGGTGATAGTCAAGAGATGCAATGAGCAATGTTTGAGCACTATTTCTCTTTTATACCCCTGCACATGGAATATGGGCAAGCAAATAATGTCACTTTTGAGCAGGAAAATAAATTTGGAGAGAACTAATACTCTGATTTCATAGTAATAACTTACCTCTCATCTATCCATCTAGCTTATTGTTCTATACTAAATGATTTATGCATGTCTGTATGTTTATAATTTATATGAAAATCTGCAAAATCTTAATTATGGTAAAATAAAAGACACTCTGTAATTTCCCAGGCAAGCTACTAAAAAGATGAATATCTCTCTACATATTTTAAGATGAAAAACAATGACATGATAACTCATTCCTTTTTATGTTTTTTGAAAACAGACTTACTGCCTGTGACTCAGTTATTTGCTCTCACAAAGACTCCTAATTACCCTTCATGATAACAACTCATCAAATTCCATTACTTCCGTAAAGGCAATACTTGCTGATCTTTCATAATCAAATTTTAAACTGGTGATTAATGCCATGGGTACAATTACCAGTTAAAAATGATGTGTCTGAATTTCTCATCCTTTTCACTTAGCAGTATATGAAATGTTTATCTAGAAATCTTGATGCAAGTGGCCTGTTTGTGTCACCTAAAAATGCAGTAACATTCAAGTTAAGCTTTTCCTTATTAAGATCACCTGATAATGTGCTATATTTGGAGCTTAGCAAAATTCTTCAAAGTCAAATCTATGCACTGATTAAAGGAATTTTCTTAATTTATTCTTGTTCCTGATGGGAATTTTCTTAGGTTAAGTTGTATTCACCATTTACTGAGAATCTAACATGAGCAAGGCACTGTGCTTGGAGGCAAGGGGCAGACAAAGGTGAACCAGAGAGGCTCCCTGCCCTCAGGAAGCTTAGTCTAGTGAGGAGATAAACTTAGGTTCACCTTATGTTGATCAAGCAGAAAGAGCCCACACCTAGTTGTTAGCACACAAAAGTGTTAGTTACAGATCTGCCCTAAACTAAAGGTATGACCTTGAGAAGGTCTCTTTTTTGCCCTCTCAATATCTTCATCTGTAAACTAGGAATTGGGAATAGATTTATTCAACAAATGCCAATTGAGTATGTACCATATGATCATAGTGGCCAACCTGAATGAGCAATTACCATGTGGCAGGTATCAGGGTAAACATTTTACATAGATCATCTCCTTTAATCCTCAAAGCAATACCATATTCAAGAGGAAAAAACAGACATTCAAAGATGTTAAGTAGTTCTAACAGTTTTTTGATGGAGTCTTTAGGGTTTTCTACATATAATGTATCATCTGCAAATAGTGAGGGTTTTACTTCTTCCTTTCCAATTTGGATGCCTTTTATTTCTTTTTCTGGACTAACTTCTCTGGCTAGGACTTCTGATACTGTGTTGAGTAAAAGTGGTGAGGCATCTTGTCTTGTTCCTGATCTTAGAGGAAATGCTTTCAGCTTTTTACCATTGAATATGATGTTGGCTGTGAGCTTGTCATATATGACCTTTACTATGTTGAGGTATGCTCTCTTTATATCCACTTGGTTGAGAGTTTTTATCATAAATGGATATTGAATTTTGTCAAATGATTTTTCTGCATATATTGAGATTATCATATGATTTTTATCCTTCATTTTACTAATGTGGTGTATCACATTGACTGATTTGAGATGTTGAACCATCCTTGCATCCCTGAAATAAATCCCACTAGATCATGATATATGATCCTTTTAATGTATTGTTGAATTTGGTTTGCTAATATTTTTTTGAGGATTTTTGCATCTATGTTCATCAGTGATATTGGCCTGTAATTTTCTTTTTTTGCAGCAACCCTGTCTAGGTTTGGTATCAGGGCAATGTTGGCCTTATGAAATGAGGTGAAAGAGTTCCCTCCTCTTCCATTTTCTTGGGAAGAGTTTGAGAAGAATTGTTATATTAATTCTTCTTTAAATGTTTGGCAAAATTCACCCGTGAAGCCATCTGGTCCTGCACTTTTGTTTGTTGGGAGGTTTTGTTTTTGTTTTTTTTTTAATTTATTTTTTATTGAAGTATTGTTGAATTACAATGTGTTAATCACTGCTGAGAGCAAAGTGACTCAGTTATACATGTATACATTCTTTTTCATATTCTTTTCTATTATGGTTTATCACAGGATATTGAATATAGTTCCCTGTGCTGTACTGTAGGACCTTGCTGTTTACCCATCCTATATATAACAGTTTGCATCTGCTAATCCAAAACTCCCAGTCCTTCCCTCCCCCACCCCCTCCTCCTTGGCAACCACCAGTCTCTTTTCTTTTTTTTTTTTTTTACAACTTTATTGGAGTATAATTGCTTCACTATGGTATGTTAGTTTCTGCTTTATAACAAAGTGAATCAGTTATACATATACATCTGTTCCCATATCCCTTCCCTCTTGCGTCTCCCTCCCTCCCATCCTCCCTATCCCACCCCTCCAGGCGGTCACAAAGCACCCATCTGATCTCCCTGTGCTATGCGGCTGCTTTGTTGGGAGGTTTTTGATTACTGATTCAATCGCCTTACTAGTAATCGATCTGTTCCAACTTTCTATTTCTTCATGATTCAGTCTTGGTAGGTTATATGTTTCTAGAAATTTATTCATTTCTTCTAGATTGTCCAGTTTGTTGGCATATAATTGTTCATAGCAATGTCTTATGATCTTTGGTATTTCTGTGATATCAGTTGTAACATCTCCTCTTTCATTTCTGATTTTATTTATTTGAGTCCTCTCTCTTTCATTCTTGGTGAGTCTAGCTAAAGCTTTGTCAATTTTGTTTATCTTTTCAAAGAACCAGCTCCTAGTTTCATTAATCTTCTCTAGTGTCTCTTTAGTCTCTATTTCATTTATTTCTGCTCTAATATTTGTTATTTCCTTCCCTGTATTAACTTTGGGTTTCATTTGTTCTTCTTTTTCTAGTTCCTTGAGGTATAAAGTTAGGTTGTTTATTTGAGTCTTTTTAAATTTTATTTATTTATTTTTAATATTTATTTATTTATTTATTTATGGCTGCGTTGGGTCTTCATTGCTGCACATGGGCTTTCTCTAGTTGCAGTGAGTAGGGGCTACTCTTTACTGCAGTGCATGGGCTTCTCACTGTTGTGGCTTCTCTTGTTGTGCAGCACAGGCTCTAGGCACGTGGGTTTCAGTAGTTGTGGCACATGGGTTCAGTAGTTGTGGCTTGCGGGCTCTAGAGTGCAGGCTCAGTAGCTGTGGTACACGGGCTGAGTTGCTCCACGGCATGTGGGATCTTCCTGGACTAGGGTTCGAATCTGTGCCCCCTGCATTTTCAGGCAGATTCTTAACCAGTGCGCCACCAGGTAAGCCCTATTTGAGTCTTTTCTTGTTTCTTGAGGGAGGCATTTATCACTATGAACTTCCCTTTTAGAACTGCTTTTGCTGCATCCCACAAATTTTGATGTATTTCTACCATTGTTTGTTTCAAGGTATTTTTTTACATTTCTCTTTTGATTTCTTCTTTGACCCATTGGTTTTCCAGCAGCATGTTATATAATCTCCACATACTTGTGGATTTTCCAGTTTTCTTTGTATAATTAATTTCTAGTTTTGTACCACTGTGGGCAGAAAAGAATTTTGACATAATTTCAACCCTCTTAAATTTATTAAGCCTTTTTGTGGCCTAACATATGATCTAGCCTGGAAAATGTTCTATGCACACTTGAAAAGAATGTGTATTCTGTTGCTTTTGAATGGAATGTTCTATATAGGTTTGTTCAAACATGTCATTTAAGCCTGATGTTTCCTTATAGATTTTCTGTGTGAATGATCTATCTATTGACATAAATGGGATATTATAATCTCTTGCTATTATTGCATTGCTATCCATTTCTCCCTTTAAGTCTGTTAATATTTGCTTTAAATATTTAGGTGCTCCAATATTAGGTGCATAAAAATTTACAAATATTACATCCTCTTGTGGGATTGACCCCTTTATCATCATGTAATGCCATCTTTGTCTCATTATTATTTATTATAACTAATAAATTCAGTAAAGTTGCGGGATACAAAATCAATACACAAAATCTGCTGCATTTCTATACACCAATTACAAACTATCATAAAGAGAAATAAAGAGGGCTTCCCTGGTGGTGCAGTGGTTAAGAATCTGCCTGCCAATGTAAGGGACATGGGTTCAAGCCCTGGCCAGGGAAGATCCCACATACCGCGGAGCAACTAAGCCCGTGCGCCACAACTACTGAGACTGAGCTCTAAAGCCCGCGAGCCACATGCCACAACTACTGAAGCCTGTGCACCTAGAGCCCATGCTCCACAACAAGAGAAGCCACGACAATGAGAAGCCCACGCATTGCAACGAAGAGTAGCCCCCACTCACCGCAACTAGAGAAAGCCCGCACACAGCAGCAAAGACCCAACACAGCCATAAATAAATAAATAAATAAATAAATATTTTTTAAAAAGGGAAATAAAGAAAACAATCCCATTTATAATTGCATTAAAAAGAATAAAATACCAAGGAATAAATTTAACCAAGGAGGTGAACAACCTGTATACTGAAAATTATAAGACATTAATGAAGGAAATTCAAGAAGACACAAATGGAAAGATAATCTGTGCTCATTAATTAGAAGAATCAATATTGTTGAAATGTCCACACTACCCAAAGCAAGTTACAGATTGAATGCAATCCTTATCAAAACTCTAATGACTTTTTTCAAAGAAACAGAACAAATAATCCTGAAATTTGTATGGAACCACAAAAAACCCTGAATAGCCAAAGCAAATCTGGATAAAGAAGAACAAAGCTGGAGGTATCATGCTCTCTGATTTCAGACTATTACAAAGCTATAGTAATTAAAATGGTATGATATTGACATAAAAACAGATACACAGATCAATGGAACAGAATAGAGAGCCCAAAAATAAACCCACACATATATGGCCATTTAATTTACAGCAAAGGAGCCAGGAATATACAATGGGGAAAGACAGTCTCTCCAATAAATGGTACTGGGAAACCTGGACAGCCACATGAAAAAGAAAGAAACTTGACCACTATCTTATACCATACACAAAAAATTAACTCAAAATGGATTAAAGACTTGATCATAAGACTTGAAACCATAAAACTCCTACAAGGAAACACAAGTGGTAAGCTCCTTGACAAAGGTCTTGGCAATGATTTTTTGAATCGGACAGCAAAAGCAAAAGCAACAAAAGCAAAACTAAGTATGTGAAACTACGTCATACTAACAAGCTTCTGCACAGCAAAGGACATCATAAACAAAATGAAAAGGCAACCTAGTGAACGGAAGAAAATATTTGCAAATCATATATCTTATAAGGGGTTAAGATACATATAAATGTGTATATATTCAAAATCTATAAAGAACTCATACAACTCAATAGCAAAAAAATCAATCTGATTTTTAAAATGGGCAGAAGATCTGAATAGACATTTTTCCAAAGAAGACACACAAATGGTCAACAGGTAGATGAAAAAATGCTCAATGTCATTAATCATCAGGAAATGCATATCAAAACTACAATGAGATATCACCTCACAGCTGTTTAGAATGGCTGTTATCAAAAAGACAAGAAATAAGTGTTGATGAGGATATGGAGAAAAAGGCACCCTCCTGTGCTGTTGGTGGGAAAGTAAATTGATGCAGCCACTGTGGAAAACAGTATGGAGGTTCCTCAAAAAATCAAAAATAGAACTATCACATAATCCAATAATTCCACTTCTGGGTATTCATCCAAAGAAAATGAAAACACTAACTCGAAAGGACATCTGCACCCCCACGTTCATTGCAGTATTATTTACAATAGCCAAGATATGGAAACAACCTAAGTGTCCATCAATGGATGAATGCATAAAGAAACTGTGGATATATACAATGGAATATTATTTAGCCATAAGAAAGAGGAAATCTTGCCATTTGCAACAACATGGATGGACCTTGAGGGCCTTATACTAAATGAAATAAGATAAACAAATACTGTATTATCTCTCATATGTGGAATCTGGGAAAAAACAAACAAACAAGCTCATATAGATGCAAAGAAAAGATTATGTGGGTGCCAGAGGTGGTGAGTGGGGAAGAGTGGGAGAAATGGGCGAAATGGGTCGAAGGTTAAAAAAGGATTAAATAAACACAGTGCATTACTAAGAAACATAAGAAAACAGTGTACTATTGCCTAGTAAATTGTGACCATCACCTATAACAAATAAATAAACAAACATATTTGTGTGTGTTGCTATATAAACTGAGGTCTGTAAAAAGGATAATGTCATTAACCTTGGTGTTCTATCATCAAGAAGTTCTACTTTTACACTTCAAACAATCTACTCTCCTCCATACGCAAAAAAAAGTCACCATCACTTAAAATAGACGTACTTTAACAATGAAAATGTTTGCATCTTTGTCAAACTAAATATTATGTTGAGATATTTCACACATTTCCACAGAGGGGGATTAAAAAGAATGACATTGAATTTACTTCCTTCTTTGTGGTATAGTCAGTGCTTACATTAAGATTGGATGGCATACCATTTCTTTTGGAGATAGACTGAAAAAGAAATGGTAATTTTTTTTTAAAAGATTGTTGGAAAAACTTATACCTGTTGACAAATACATTATTTAGTAATTAATTTAATCAGATCTAGTAAATATAAAGGAAAATTTTCTTAAGTCTTTCTGGATCTCAAGAATTCTAATCATTTCAATGGCTCTTTGCTTTGGTTTGCTGGTATTTACTAACATTCTGATTTATATTTATTTGGAAGCAGTGCCCATTATCTCAAAATAACTCTGTCTCTATCTCCATCTCATTCTCTCTCCCTTTCTCTCTCTCTCTCTCTCTCTCACACACACACACCCCTATACTCAGAAACAGTCTATTTTGCAGGAACATAACTGGATTCCATCTCCCTCATTCTACTTTGAAGGAGTAATGCTGTTATGAGTTGATCAAGATGGGAAGATGGCCTTAATGTTTCCATCAGCTTGACTAAACTTCAAACTGGCTTCTCTCTAACTCTAGGCCCCGATCTCCCTTTTCTTAGAGTCTTTACATTAGAAAACTTGTCAATTCTTTATCTTCCCTTCTGAGATGTAAATTTTTTAAAGCCTCTTGCAAGTTTTACAACACGGAATGTCTTTCTGGGATCATACCTTTGAAATATATTCATCAAGGAAGATAGCAGCCCATCTCCCAGTCTCTGTAGGAGAGTAGGAGCCCACCTTCAGTAGGCAGGCAGCCTTGCTCCAGGTTGTAAAACTACCTCCTGTCATAAAGATAAGGGAATGATTGCTTTTCCTTTTGCCAATTAACAAATATAGGTAACCTAAGACTACCCTTCAGGTCTTAAAGACCTCAGCTCTTAAAAACTTTCCCAACTTTTTTTTTTCTACAAGTACCAAGTCAGTTTGTTTTTTAAAATATTTTATTTACTTATTTATTTACTTATTTATTTGGTTGCCCCAGGTCTTAGTTGTGGCAGGCAGGCTCCTTAGTTACAGCCCGCAGGCTCCTTAGTTGCGGCACATGTGCTCCTTAGTTGTGGCTTGCCGGCTCCTTAGTTCCCGACTTTTGTTTCAATGGAGTTTTCTGTCTCTCTTCCCTATTGCAGTAGCCTGCACAAAGTCCTCCTCACCTGTTTAACTTTGGTCAGTTTGATGTTTGCTGTGACAGAGCCAAATTCATGATGTCAGGAAACAATGCTTTTTTGTGATGTGGGATGGTATTGCAATCTCTTGTTCCAATTCTCAGTCTATAACCTATTTCTGAAACCCTTTTTCAAAAAACAAAAGCCAAAAAAGATGTTACGTAACTCACCCAAAGTTACAAAGTGGTTGGGCCAGGATTCAAGCTTTGGTTGATTCAAGCCTAAAAGCTGATACCTTTAAACCCTACATTGTGTTGCTGTAACCATCTCCAAAAGTTTCTAACTTCAATATTATATGACCATTATTTGCCCTAAAAATGTAAAGTATAAATACAAGGTGTTTCATTTTTATATTAATAGTGGAAGTTAAGGGTGCCCAAGACACATCTTTTCCTTCCTGAAGGAGGCAACATGTGGCTGCAATTAACAAGATTTCCTCACACAGAATTGGAAGGATAAGGGTATTCCAGGCTGAGAGAACTGAGTGGTTACAGAGCAGTGAACAGTCGTGCATCAGAAAGCAATGAGGGGAAAGGGCAGTAAGAATGAAGTCTTGAAAAGTCAGTGGAAGCAGATTGGGGAGAGCCTTGAGAGCCATACTAAGGACCCTGGACACTATAAAAAATATGGGCAGCTACTGAAAGTTAAAGAACATGAAAGCGAAATGATTAGTACCTTTTTGTTTGAGGCTTACTTCTTTGTTTTGTTGTTTTTAATTGTTATTTACAACCAATAAGAACATTTAGCAAGGTTGCCAAAAATAAGACGAACATACAAAGCTAGTGTAAACTGAACACTAGCAACAAATAATTTAAAATGTCATTTTTAGAAGAAACAATTTTCAATAGCAACACAATTAAAACATAACTCGGAAAAGTCTCACAAAAGATGTGAAGTGTCTTTTCCGAGAAAATTATAAAACCTAATTAACGAGTACAAGAGAAGTTGTAAGAAGAGAGATAGACCATGCTCATAAATGGAAAGACAAGAAACTGATCTATAAATTCTATGCAACAACAATAAAAATCTCACAAAGGTTATTTGTGGAAGTTTACAGGCCAGTCGGTCCTCAGGTTCACAGAAGAAAAATGACCAAGTTGGTCAAGATGATTTTGAAGAAGAAAAAGAATAAATGTCAAAACTGCCCCGGTGTTAAAACATTTTAAAACTAAGTGACCTGACAGAGGCAGATATACAGAACAAACTAGTGGTTACCAGTGGGGAGAGGGAAGGGGGGAGGGGCAAGATAGGGGTAGGGGATTATGAGGTACAAACTATTATGTACAAAATAAGCTATAAGGATATACTGTACATGGGGAATACAGCCAATATTTTATAATAACTGTAAACGGAGTATAACCTGTAAAAATTGTGAATCACTATATTGTACACCTGTAACTTATTGAAAAAAACAAAACTTAGTGACCTGTGATTTTGGCTCAGAGACATTAGTTGTGGTTTTATATTTCTTTGTTGGGTTAAAGAAATAGTGTGGAGAAGGGAGATAGGAAAAATGACACATGACAAAAAAGAAATGGTCTCCTGCACAGCTCCTCATCCACTTTAAATCAGAGTGACCCTGATCCTTAAACAGAACGACCCTGACTCTTAAATAAAGACAAAAGCTAGTTTCAAAAAGAAGCACTTATACCACCTGGCCTAAGGATAATAAGAGTTGGAGTGAAGTTTCAATCAGCCACCTGGCATTTGCCCATCATCTGATATGAGCTAAAAACAAAGGAGTCAGAACATGAAACTGTAAGCACACTGCCCTGGGTCTCAAATAGCCTGGGACAAAGCTGAGAGGCAGAAGTCACACAGGAAATAAGGAACCTACTTACAAAGCAACATCCTAGTAAGTACAATAAAGTACAGGTATAAACACAGAAAAATGCTGAGAGTTGCAAGCAGAGGGATAACCACAGGCAGATGTGCTCCGGGGCACATTCTGAGGTGGGTCTGGGAAGCTTATGGCTAGTGAGGGAGTCATTGCTGTTGAGAGCACTTTCGCTTATCTGCTCCTGGTCCACTGCAACTCAGGCCTCCAGTAGGGCAGCACCAACACCACCACTGTGCACTGTTGATTCCACCCAAATTCCATAAACAAATGATAAACTCATCAAGTTAAAGCTTCATAATGTCTTCTATAATAAATTAGCTAATGATCTTGTCTTAAGATTTTCGAAAATGGTCAGCTTGTCTTCCTACTTCTTGTCTTTCTTGTTGTGTGTTACATGGGGCTGCAGTGAACTAGGAATTGCTTCCCCTGGAGACTCTTTATCTGAGGCTTTAGATCACTCACAACTGTTGCTTGCAGATCACCAGAATGGAAGGAACAGAGGTTAACACCTAGCCAAGAATGTGATTCCTCCCACTGAGAGGCTTACTGACTTGTTTATAGAATGGTGAGTCCCAGGAGGACCCGAAAAGAAATACATATTGGATCTTAATGATGTTCTCTTGCAGGGGCACTGCCTACATTGAGCATTATTAGAACTATAGATTGTTAGTTCCAATCATGGACCCACTACAGCTTTCTAAACCATTTATATCACACTAGCTCACTAACTTGATATATCCAGGAACCAAGATTCCAACTGGAAGTACCTCAGTTGGGTGTTGGCTCATTCATATTCCAACCAAAAGATAACATAAATTGCATATTGATAAGTCTGAAATGATTAAGGCAACCACATAAAATCTTATTACTTAAAAGAAATTAAACTCACTGTGGTTTATTCAGCAATATTCCTCCTCCATGTCCAAAGTCAGATTGTTCACGTGCCAGTCACAGTTAAATCTAATTTGCTGTAATCTTGGTAAATAGGAGGTAATCAACAAGTCCTCAGCTCCAGGTCCGAAGCAACACATAACACATTTCTGAAATACATTAATAAAAAGAGGATGGGGAAAAGGCTTTCTGACCATAACTGACATTTGTGATGTAGCAATAAGGTTCTCTGAGTTCTGACATTCTATTTATTGGAATTATAAATACGTACATTGCTTACATGGTTTGTAATTTGTTATTGCTTCTGTTACCCCTGCATAGTTACTAATACTGAGATTAGAGCCCCAATTTCTTGACTGTCTGTTTTAAATTCTTAGTTTGCTTGATCTCAGGTCAGCCTCACAACAACCCTTCGGGAAATTATTCTGCTTGCCACTTTGCAGCTGAGGAAACTGAGGCACAGAGAAGTTAAGTATTGCCCAAAGTCTCATAACTAATCAAAGGCAGAAACAATACTTACAACAACTCTGATGCCAGAGCCCAAGCTCTTAAACATGTGCTCCACAGCTCCCCTAGGGTAAAGCCTTTTTGTATAATTGCTCATTAATTATATGTGGATTGGTGGTTAGCTCAAACATCTCTAAATAGGGTCTTAGGCATATCATCCTGGTTGGAAATGGGGAACTAGGGCTCTTGCTTGAAGACATGTTTCAGTAGCAAAACCGATTTTCACTTAAACAGTATAGTTATTTGGGGTGGCTTATTTGGACTGATTAACAGAATTTGGAGGGGTTAAGGTTTAAAGTCCTCCCAAGCCATCCTTTGGTGCTGCTAGTATGGATCACATTACTACATACTTAACATCATTTTTTTTTTTTTTTTTTGGTTTCCTGAAGAAGCAATGTGTGCTAGGATACCTGTCTTCCTATTTTACACCTTGGAGCATGAAAATACTATGAACCACAGTACTAAGTCACAACTACTTTCTCCCTCCGACTGGATTTTTCCTGCTCTGATCCATTGAAAGACATACAAGCTACTGCTACACAATGCCTAAACAATTGTTCAATTAGACGTGAGGGGGAAAATGCACATTCACTAACTACAAGGC
The DNA here is from genome assembly GCF_949752795.1 of Hyperoodon ampullatus. Classification (NCBI taxonomy): domain Eukaryota; kingdom Metazoa; phylum Chordata; class Mammalia; order Artiodactyla; family Ziphiidae; genus Hyperoodon; species Hyperoodon ampullatus. Next base: position 51,053,971 of record NC_136919.1, read on the forward strand.
ATCATGCATACAGAGCCACTTTCAATATGTATCTTATTCTCATGGTCATGCAGAATTTAGACCTTGGTGTTTGATTCTCTCTTAGGAAGCATAGTTGTTCTAGGGTTGATATTGCACAAAACCAGAATTGGAGACAAGGGAAATTTTGTCCCTAGGCAGAATTTTGAAGTAGGAAAAACTGCTCTTGGCACTGTATTCCTCTCTTAGGCACTTAATCTGAGTCCCAATCTTACTCTGAGCTAGAGGTGTTGGTACTGTCCCCCATAGGTATTCTGAGAAAGGTTGTCATCCACTCAGTACCAGCCTGGTGTCCTCAGGACTCAGTGGGCTCTGGAATTGCACAAAACTGGCCTGAATCAGCTAGCTAAGTGGCTTTGGGTAAATAATCTCTCTGAACCTTGGTCATATCCTCTGTAAAACAGGGATGATAATATCTATATCCTAAATGTGTTAGGAGGATTGAGCGTAATTCTTTTTTTTTTTTTTAATTAATTTATTTTTGGCTGTGTTGGGTCTTCGTTGCTGCGCGCGGGCTTTCTCTACTTGTGGCAAGCGGGGGCTACTCTTCGTTGTGGTGTGCGGGCTTCTCATTGCGGTGGCTTCTCTTGTTGCTGAGCACCGGCTCTAGGCAGGTGGGCTTCAGCAGTTGGGGCTCGTGGGCTCTAGAGTGCAGGCTCACTAGTTGTAGCGCCTGGGCTTAGTTGCTCCGCGGCACGTGGGATCTTCCCGAACCAGGGATCAAACCCATGTCCCCTGCATTGGCAGGCAGATTCTTAACCACTGTGCCACCAGGGAAGCCCCGAGCGTAATTCTTTATGTAGGCTGAGAAGCAGAATACCAAAGACACAGTAGGAACTAGATAAATGGTAGATTTTTTGTTTGATATAAGCATAAAGCATAGGTAAAGGGTCTATTTCTGCAGAGGGTATAGGTTTGAGGGAGTCATTTTGTGTATTTCTTCCTCTGAATGATAAAGATGTCCTACGCGATTTTTAAAGTTGAAAAATGTTAAGTGCCACTCATCTGTAGCGAAAAACCTGAAAATACACACTTGTAGACCAAAAGGCTGATTTAACTGGAGATTAAAACAAAAAAATCTTACAGCACATCACAAAACAATAAAGTACATTTTCAAAGGTGAAAAAAAAAACCACCCAACTCATCCACATTGTGCAACTAGCTTATAGGATGTTTAAAGACATGAAAATCATCCTTGAGAAAATGCTTACATGCAAAGAAGACAAAATTGTTGTGACTATATATTGTGGGAAAGAAAATTACCTAACGAGGCTTGGGGTGAAGTTACAGTGTACTGAATTGTGTCATTAAAAAAATCCAGGGCTTCCCTGGTGGCGCAGTGGTTCAGGGTCCGCCTGCCGATGCAGGGGGCATGGGTTCGTGCCCCGGTCTGGGAGGATCCCACGTGCCACGGAGTGGCTGCGCCCGTGAGCCGTGGCCGCTGGGCCTGCGTGTCCGGAGCCTGTGCTCCGCAACGGGAGAGGCCACAGCAGTGAGGGGCCCGCGTATCGCAAAAAAAAAAAAAAAAAAGATAGAAAAAGAGTTAAAAAAAAAAATCCAAATCCATTCGTTCATCAAACATTTGTTGAGCGCCTGCTACCTTCCAAGCACAAACAAAACCATTCACAACCACCAACTCTTCTTTGCTTTCTTGGGGCCCAGGAGTCTTCCCCGTTAGGAACGGAACTATCTTGGTTATCAGCTTACGCTAAATTTACCGAGCGCGCCATTGAGCAAAGGGACAGAGCAAGTACGCCCCGACCCCCGCCTTGCGCAGACCTCGTGCGTTTACGTATAATCGCATCTCGAAAACACCAAGGCGTAGCTACGGTGTCCCACGAGGAGACGGTAGCGCAGCAACAGCGACTTGTTCCGCCCGTGTGAAAGATGGCGCTTGACGCGTCAGCCATCCCTGCTGCCCGGTTTCTTCCTTAAGGGGGCGGGGCCTAGAGAGCAGGGGGTGTGTTTAGGAGATGTGTGGCTTTGTTTTTCCCGCCCTTTCTCTCCTCCCCGTGCTCTCACAGTATTCGCTAAGGGTGAATGAGGAAAGAACTGATAAAATTTACCAGGAGAAGAGCACAAGGCGGGAAACGACCACGGCGTGAAGCGAGTTCGCGGACGCAACGCGCGCGGGGGCGGGGCCAGGACCGCGGGGGCGGGACTGCGGTTGCGGTCCTATGCCCGCGGCGGCGGCGGCTGCGGAGGCGCAGGCGGTGGCGAGTAGGTGAGTGAGAAGCCGGCGTGTAGGTGGCTGTTTGGGCTCCGGGTGCCTGGACCGCGCGGGGGCGGCGGCGGAGGCTCTCGCCAAGGCTCTGCTCGGCTGGTCCTCTCTTTGCCGCTCTCTTCCCTGATCGAAAGCCGGCATTGGGAATTTCAGCCCGGCGACCAGCGGAGTTGCCTTCATCCGGGCTTTCTGGCAGTGGCGGCGCAGAGGCAGGGGGATAAGGATCGGTCCGTTTTTCCTCCCACAGTCCCCGAGCTGACACTCAGAGGGACCCGTCGGACCCCCTGTGCCGCGGGCTCAAGGGAAAGGAGCCTCGGGCACTGAGAGGCCTGGCCCGGGGAAAACCAGGGGGCGGGCGGCGCGCGGCTGCTCCGTACCAACTCGGGGTCCGAGAGGGGATAAAGCGGCGTGGCGTGGGGTAATATTACTCGTCTACAGAAGTTGAAGTTTCTAAGGATTGCTGATGTCTTGCAAACTTGGGCAGCAATTCTAGACTGTGTTTTGCTCCCGTTCTGTGGTTCATAACCTGCTTACTTCACTTCTCCGAGGATACACAGACTTACTTAAAGGAAGTGACCATTATGACTTGGGCATCACTTGACTGATGGTATCGGTTGCAAAAAGAAGTGCACTGATTACGCGTCTGCTGTGACCACTCAGGGTCTGACTGGCCCCGGTGAACTCCACCAGGCTTCTGTATTCAGGAGACCGGGAGGTCATGCACTTGCCCGAGAGAGATGGCCCTTTCAGAAACAATGAAGATTGTTAGGCTCTCGTTAAAACAGTCTGGTTGTGGCCAGTTGGATAAATTTCAATTCAAACTGTTCTCATCTCTCTTGTGATGCAAAGCAAGGGGACACAATACGTCTGGCACTTTAATTTGTACAAAGAAATTGGAAAATACTGTTAGATACGATCTTAGACTTTGGAAAACTATTAACATAAAGGGAACATCACAGAAGCAAGAATACAATATATGGGAAATTAATAATATGGAGTCAGAATACTTGAAGTATGATGGTGTTGTGTGACACAGACACTGTTGCCAGCACCTTGGCAGTCTAGGAAAGCCCTGAATCAGTTGGAAACTACCTCATGATGCCTGTTCTCTTTACACATATGAAACAAAAACAAGAGAAGTGATAGACCACATTGCAGATTGTGCACTATGCCAGGACTAACCTACTCCAAGGAAACAGTTACATGGGGGCTAAAGTGTTTTTTCCCCACCTTATAAAGTTGATAAAATAGTGTCTTTCTTTGGCCCTGTTAGCAGTTCAGAATTTACTTTCAGAGAGAGAGAAAACCAGAGGAGACTCCTATCTTTCAAGCCTGCCCTTGGGCTCTATTTTAACTAAGTAATTCTAAGGAGTAGTAGGTTAGCCTGCCTATTTGAGAAACTGGAGCTGTGAGAGATGGTCTGATAATGATGTGAATTTAACCTCTGAGTCTTGAAGTGTTGCAAGCTATCTTGTGTTACAAGCAGATCACTGTCAATAGTTGGTCTGGGCAGCTCCTGGTTTGGAAGGTGGGCTGGTTTAGGATCCTGCTTCTCTTCGAGCTGGGAGAAAATAAACAGAAAACATGGTTACAAGAAGTGGGGGCCTTATGATGGTTGAATTCTGATTTGCAACAGCAGTGGACCAACCAACTTTCTAAATATCAATCAGAGAAGAGATGGATGATTTTTAGCAAAGTTTAAGAAAAAGCAAAACTTCAAAACTAGCCCTGCGCTAACAGTTTTAACAGATGATAATTAGTATAATCTTTACATCTACATATGTTGGATGATTTTCAGGAATTATATTGGGTACATCCTCATGAACCCTGTTTTTTGTTTACAGGAATGTGGCAAACCACTGGGTCACCCAATTTGAATCCTGGCTTCCCTCAGAGACTTTTACGGCTTTTGTTTGATAACTCTCTGGTGTAGCCAGCACTGCATGTAAATAAGATATATAGATAAAAGACTCTTGGTTTTGAGCTGATTTTTTTGAGCCATGTCTGTATGTATGGATTTTCTTTACCAAAGATGATGAGTTTAAGTGTTAGTAGACTCATTTTACTACTCTCCTAACTGTACTCCTCTGTGACTTTTGGCAGGATTTAAAGCTAAATAATTCAACGTAGTCTTTGTCCCTTATTCTCTTTCTAATGATACTAGCAATGAGATTGAATGTAATTAGTGGTCTATAATAGTTGAGTTTTCACAACCAGGTAAAAAGTTGTCCCATAATCTAACCATATTTGCTCCAGGGCTCAATTCCATTTAAGGAAGTGTTTTTATTTTCAACATAATAATGAAGTGTTTGAGTTGCAATATTGCCTTTATGATTATTCACCTTTTTTTATCCAAAAAGGAAGAACAAAAGAAGAATATGTTACCATATAATTGTATAGCTCTGTGTTTACTTAATTCGTCTCCTTGGCCTCCAGTTTGCTGTTGTTAATTATCATAGCATCATTACAGTTTCAATTCAGATTATATTCCTATATTCTGTCATTATAAACTCGCTGTTTAAATTGTATCCATAACAGTGGATATTTTAAACAAACTATACAACTAATACCCAGTGTAGTCTCTTAAGTCTATTAAATTGATATAACATTAAAAAAGTGAATATTTCCTAAATGAATTTCTAAAATAAAAAATACACAAGAACTGTTCTTGTGTTAAACCATTTCTGCACATACCTACTGTAAAGCGTTTTGCCAAGCACTGTATAACTATTCTTGACATCATGATAAAAGTGCTCATACAGTACTCTAAAATTAGAGTAGTTTTTTGTTGGTTTTTTTTTTTTTTTTTTTACTTTTCATCAATCTCTGAACTCTCCTGACAAGATGTAGATCAAATTCTTTATTTTAAGTAAAATGGTTTACTTTGACATGAATTTAGTTACAGATAAAATGTTAATTCCCAAAGCAATCATACAGGCAAAGATAGATATATCATAGTTCACCTATTATTAACTACTATCTTTCACCATTATATGACGAATAGATTCCACAATTTTAGACTTGTTTAAATGAAATTGGTATTGAATATGCATAGGTATTCAATTTTAATATTAGGCAGGAATGATTCATTTTACATTAACATCACATTGAATGTACACTGTCAGAGTGATACAATGGGGTGGGTTAAGATATACAAGAAACCTGGATTCCAGCCTGGCTTGGTGACCTTGGGCAGTTCCTCTTCTCTGTTTTCTCAGTAGATTGAAAGGTTGACTGGGCCCATTCAATCATTTAGTTCTCTACATGTTTTAAATAACTAAAGCTTTTTTACCCGTTTAGTATAACTCTCTTTGCAATGATAAAAGGCTACGCTGCTTTCTTGAATAGCGTATTAAATGTATTTATCTGTCATTTTAAACACCAGTATTGGGCTTTAGCACCCTGTTACCCAAAGAGAATCATTGAGTGCATTGAGGACTTTTTGCTTATTTTCTCTTATGGTTCTAGATTGTTGTATTCTTGCAAGCTTTGGCCTTTTTTTTTTTTTTTTTTTTTTTTTTTCTAAGCAGCTTTTAAGGTTTTCTACTGTCAGGTGTGGACTGCTGTAACAAAGTACGACAGACTGGGTGATGTAGAAATGAGAAAAATGTATTCTCTCTCTGTTCTGAAAGCTAGAAGTCTGAAATAAGGTGTTGGCAGGGGCATGCTCCTCTAAAGGCTCCACAGAAGAATCGTTCTTTGCCTCTTCTTAGCTTCTGATAGTTAGTTACCAGCAATCCTTCACACTCCTTGGCTTGTTGCTGCATCACTCCAGTTTCTGCCTTCATCTTCGCATGGCCCTGTTTTCCCTGTCTGTGTGTCTCCAAATCTTTCTCTCCTTGTAAGGACACCAGCCATTGGATTAGGACCCCATCTTGACTTGATTACACCTATTTCCAAATAAGGTCACATTCACAGATACAGGGGGTTAGGACTTGAACATATATTTTTGTGGGGGACATAGTTCAGCCCACAAGAAGTGTCATGGTCTCTACTTGAGCCCTCCCTTTCTCAATTTGTTTCTCTTTAGTTCCTATGGTTTAGGAACCAAATATCCAATCATATTAGAATTGCATATAGGCTGGATATTTGGAAACAGTGAGGATCTATTCTATGAGCTTTAGTATATAATATTTTATATTAAGGTTCAGAGGCTTTTTTTTTAAGGCCATTATTATTTTGGATTTCTAAGTGTATGCCCTGAATATAAGTGGCATGTTACTATGTATGGTAGTACATAATCATCATATTGCAAACACTTAATATGCACCTGCCATGCTAGTTTAATGTCTCTTTCATGTAGGAGACATGCTTCCAGATCGTTTTGACTGAAGAGGAGAAAACCACATATACGTAAATCATTTGAGGGTTTTGGGTTTTTTTGACCTTAAAATGCCCTTTATTTCTTTTTTAAAATTGATTTACAATGTTGTGTTTCTGCTGTACAGCAAAGTGAACCAGTTATACATATACATAGATCCACTCTTTTTTAGATTCTCTTCCCATATAGGTCATTATTGAGTAGAGTTCCCTGTGCTATAGGTTCTTATTAGTTATCTATTTTATATATAGAAGTGTATATTTGTCAGTCCCAAAATTTGCGTTTTTGATGGATGACTTAAAATTGCTGAACCTAATCACTGGTTTTGTATGTCATTGTTTAGATAACCTTGGCGCTTTTGGATAATGTGACAGTTGGGATGCAGTGATGTCGACTCTCTGTCCACCACCTTCTCCAGCTGTTGCCAAGACAGAGATTGCTTTAAGTGGTGAATCCCCTTTATTAGCAGCAACCTTTGCTTACTGGGACAATATTCTTGGTCCTAGAGTAAGGCACATTTGGGCTCCAAAGACAGAACAGTTACTTCTAAGCGATGGAGAAATAACTTTTCTTGCCAACCATACCCTCAATGGAGAAATCCTTCGAAATGCAGAGAGTGGGGCGATAGACGTAAAGTTTTTTGTCTTGTCTGAAAAAGGAGTAATTATTGTGTCATTAATCTTCGATGGAAACTGGAATGGGGATAGGAGCACCTATGGACTATCAATTATACTTCCCCAGACGGAACTGAGTTTCTATCTCCCACTTCACAGAGTGTGTGTGGACAGATTAACACACATTATCCGGAAGGGAAGGATATGGATGCACAAGGTGAGTGCGTTTGGAAGCTTATTAAGCATGCTAACCTAGCCACTGCAAGTTTACCTTCTGATACATTTTAACCTAATTTTTAGAAATTATATGCAATTAACTTCAAACAGGAGCTGTTATTTGCTTCTACCCTATTAGGTACAGATAGATCTAGGCTGATGTCTGTGGTCTTCTAACCCTGGAAAGTAGGAGATGATAGCTTCACATTGTAAATAGAAAACCAAAGCTTAGAGAAATAAGGAAACAAGGATTTGTCTTAGGACAAATAAGGATTTGTCTTGGGAGCCTTTGACTCTAAAAGCTTTTTGTTTCTGCAGTGCATGACCCTGTCTTTCACTTACCACTGTGTGGGTGTAAGCAGTTCAGAACAGTAGTTTCGTAAGCCTTTGCCCAAATAACCTTTGGTCCCTTTAATTTCTTTGCCAAGTTCCCAAATGTGTAAAATGAAGAAGTTGGACCAAATGGTTTTCAGGAGATAGTCCTTTTAATTTTGTAGATTGAGCTAGAGGAAATCATTGTTGTCCCCTAATCTTATAGTTTAATATATAGTGATAATTATATTTCCATATACTGTAATATTGGCAGATGAGAAGAACAAATTTAATTCTCCTTTCTGCTTTGCAGTTTGATACTAACATGGAAGTCCACTAAAGCCTTACTGATTTTATAAGACTTTTACCAAATAGTAAGGAAAAATAGTATCTTTTAAAAGAAGAGGTTTTTTTTACTGTGTTTGCAGGCTTGCCTCCTTATTTCTCACATGCTTATGAAAATCATTTAAAATCTGGAAGCTGTATAGTCACTAGATTCGTCTGGATCTTATCTAATTTGAAAAGTACAAATCATTAGTTTCCTTTGTGAAACTATGCAGATGTTACATTGACTCTTCCTGTCATATTATCTGTTTTTAACTGCAGACAAAATGGGTGTTTTTATTTTATTTCGTATTGTCTATGAGAGCATGGTTTTGTTGGGTTAATCCCCCCCGCTTTTTTTTTTGCCTTAAAGTGGAACGTGTTTTTCCCATGAACTAAATTACCCAAGAAGATGTCTGCCATTTAACTGTATTGTGAAAAATAAACAAGTAACAAAATGTTGTGTTTTTTTAATTTTAATGAATTTTCTCTCCCTCAGGAAAGGCAAGAAAATGTCCAGAAGATCGTCTTAGAAGGCACAGAGAGAATGGAAGATCAGGTAAGGTGCAGATTATATATTACAAGACACTGCCAAACCCACTACATACGTCTGTATAAAGCTAAGGGCTGCTTCTTTTAAGGCCTTGAAGACATACTAGTTTGACAGAGTGAGCCTGAGCACGAACAGAATCTTTATGGAGATAAATGGAATAAACTGGATGAAAACTTCCATATCTTAGACCTGAAGAGTTAAATAAGTAAAGGATAATAATAATTGCATCCACAAATTAATATTTTGCTTCCCTTTTTTTCTGTTTGCATGGGATAAGTTTTGGATAACTTGTTCATAGTAAAAATTTAAAATTCTATATGAGGTTTTTGTTTTTTTTAAGGTATTGCTTCTCAAACATTTCCACAGAAGTAGTTATAACAGGAGACTGAGTGCCCCTAAAGTATCTGGGGGTACAGACACAGCTCTAAGCATAATATTTCTTTGAAGTCTCGTATCTTTAAAACTCATGCAATTTACATTTTATTCCATGATATATCTTTTTGTTTTAATATTACAGTTTGCCAGTGATATTCCTCACCTTCTTACCACTCGGGCTTCCAGTGGTATCAAGTCTCCAGGAAAACATGCTGTGTTTATCCCATGGTTTTGAACATCCTTAGGGAGCAGGCACCAGGGTTTGAGAAGCATGATTGCAAGGGTATCGCTTCCCTTATGGAAATTAATTGCAAAACATTTCAGCCTAGGACAGAGGCGTTCCAAAGGTGAATCCCCGAAGGAGAAAGTGTCCTTTGCTTTTACTCTCAGTGCTTCTGGCCACCCTCCTTGCTCCTCTGTTATAACTCCAGTCTAACTGATTCACTTCGTTATAAAGCAGAAACTAACACACCATTGTAAAGCAATTATACTCCAATAAAGATGTAAAAAAACCCCCCAAAAAAAAAAAAAAACTCCAGTCTAATCAAGCCTTCTCCCTGGTTCTCTTTAGCTTTCCTGAGACAAATGATATTTTAAACAATAACTTTTTCTAAAAGTTTGTCAAAATACAGGAACGTGAACAAGGGAAATACAAAACCCTATAAAATGATCTTCTTTACAAAATTGTTAAGTTTGTGCTTTTGTAAATAACTTTTACAAAAGTCAGAAGGAGGTAATTATGGGGCAAGTTCTAAGACTTACAAGGAAATGTTTCCCTTTACTCAGAGAAGTCCAGCCTTTGCTTGCTGGTCAGTAAGCAGGGTGCCAAGGAATGGGATGACTTTCACCAACTTCTAGATGTACCTGCTAGTTACAGAGTAACTGGTCAGGTTATCTCAAAATAACGAAATTTAAGACCCAGTAAAATTCTACTTTTTCTGGGATTTTTTTTCAAACCAGAAACCTGTACTTATAAAGTTGACCACTATTAACATTTAGGTTTATTTCTCGTTTAAGGGCTTTTCTTGAAAATGTTATCCTATCCCTTCTATGTCAGGAGGAAAGTATACTTGGACAAACTGGAGGTTTTTAAAGGGGAAACGTTAACCTGCTGAAAAGTTCAAGTTAGAGAAGTCCAAGGAGGAAATAACTGGAAGCATTTTCTTTTAGGGCCTCTTCTGTGTTCAGCCGTCTAGGATTTGTCATTGTTGTTAAGCTTCAATGAGCATATCCATTTGCTTATGATGATAAATGTCTGAGATGCTGTGTATGACATACTATATATGCCTACACGTAAGGGAGGGTATTTTCCCATAACTATCCTTTCTGAAAAGGAGGAGTCACCTGATAATCGAGTTCTTGCAAATCTCATATCATGTGCTTGCAGTGACTTTATTTTGAACAATAAATACTGTTTGAGGATGATACTTAGTCTAAAACAACTTTAATCAGTGCTAGTTTTAGATGCTTATAGCTGTCATCTGATAAAATCGTTTTACAAGGAAGCAAATGTAACACAGCTTCAGTTATTAATCTTCTTGAATTGCATGTGTTGATTGTTGTAATTATAAGCAGACATTTAAAAAATTACTTTGAAAAGCAAAAACAATGAGTGGTTTTATGTTTGTAAGTTACTACAGGATGGATTTTTTTTTTTTTTAATAATAAAACCTCCTGTGTGATGCAAGGGGGCCTATTAGGATAAAATTTCCAGAGACAGCATCACATTTAAATTCTGAAGCAACTAATATGATATAAGGGGCTCTGAAAACTAGGTTTGGTCACTCAAAAAAAGGACTGACTGCAAAGATGTCAGAGGTTCTAATTTGAATATGCATGTAAAGAGTTTGAATATAATCATTTCATAAAACGTGAATGAGGGGAAAAGTTTTATTGTTAGATCTTAAATAATAGGTGATTTTAAAACATGTGTAGCTAAAAATTGATAGACATATGACAATTTCATCTGCCTCTAAAAGTTTACATATTCAGGATGGGCAAAACATTTTGGGGGAGTGGTGGTGGCAGTGAATAAATGAGGGAGCACCGTATTTGAGACACTTTATGTGTGTGGTGTTATGTATTGAATTTTCAATTTCATTCTAGAAACTACAGATTTTAAAATTACATCTTTGAGGTGTAATAAGTAGTAGCATTACCTTGAAAGAACACTGAAGGAAATTTGTCTGCTTTATTGATTCTTAAAAATATATGTTATAACTTTGATTTGCATTTGGGTAGATTATACCTTATTATGAATGTAGAGATTGAGGGGGGTTTTTTAGATTTGTTTGTTTGTTTTGATGTGGACCAATTTTAAAATCTTTATTGAATTTGTTACAACACTGCTTCTGTTTTATGTTTTGGTTTTTTGGCCGCGAGGCATGTGGGATCCTAGCTCCATGACCAGGGATCGAACCTGCACCCACTGCATTGGAAGGCGAAGTCCCAACCACTGGACCACCAGGGAAGTCCTGAGTATTGATTCACACTTTACTACTGAGTTATCTGCTGAGGATTTCAAAGCCTTTTTATGCTTGGCTTTCCTCATTTTTAATATAAAATGCATTAGTGACCTTTGATTAACAAAAGTTCTTATATCTCAAGTACAATTTCAAAGGAGAACCTTTCTGAATTTGGTGTGGTGATTTAATTATTTTGTGTAAATGATAAACCAATGGTTCCATTCTGACTAAAGAAATTATTCCTGGGACTTCCCTGGCGATTCAGTGGTTAAGACTCCATGCTCCCACAACATTGTAAAACAACTGTAGCCCCAATAAAAAAAGAAAAACAAAACTGTATACTTTTAATGAGTAACATATTCTAGGCATACTATGGGATATGGGAAACTTTCCCGTAATAAAAATATTTAATTAACAACAACAAAAAAGTCTTCGTGCTCCCAATGCAGGGGGTACGGGTTCGATCCCTGGTTGGGGAACTAAGATCCCACATGTCACATGGTGCAGCCAAAAAAAAGAGAAAAAAAGAAAATTATTCCTGGAAGAATGAAAAGGAGTTTTAAACAGCATGTAAATCCTTTAGAAATAGAAATATTTTGGAGTAGTAGACTTGTTTGGGGCTGTGTTTGAACAAGTTATCAAGTATTTCTATCAAAGGGTGCTATTCTTTGCTTTCAGTTTTTGATTTTTTATTGCCCACTTTATCCTATATTGTGTGATTTTTCTTCACCTCATTTTACTTTTTTATGCAGGGTCAGAGTATTATTCCAATGCTTACTGGAGAAGTAATTCCTGTAATGGAACTGCTTTCATCTATGAAATCCCACAGTGTCCCTGAAGAAATAGATGTAAGTTCTCACTTGTAATGTTAAATAGGATATTACTATGATGTGTATTAGTAATATTCTAATTTTAGTAATATACATTTTTTTGTCATATATACTGTTCATATGAATTATTAGCCACTTTAACAAACACACTTAAAATCCTGAATTTTATGGCCAGAGGCTTTTTGGTCAGTAATGGTAATATGATAAAATTAAGTTTATTAAGTTAATTTCTCCACTTTTGTATTTCCTAAGTGGGAGAATTTCAGACCTTAGAGAATCTATCAGTATTTAATGCAGTACTTTTTGTAACAAAGCAGTGTACAAATCACTGGCAGTTAATGGAAGTTCACTTACCTTCACTAATCTGATTTCCTTAATCATTCATTTGTTGAGGACATTAGGAATTACACACTATGCATGTATAGAGAGATCTTTAGGAAACTATTTTTGTTGCTCCCTGACTTGGTAATTAAGATGTGTCTCCTGATTGTGACGGCTCAGAAGAGGAAATTGTTCTTGTGAACATTGTTGCTTAAGCTGTCTGACCAGCTTTCACATCATTTGTTCTGCAAGTTTATAGTGATGCACACAGATTGTTTTATGGGGATTTGTGATGCTCAGAAATGAGGGCAGTGTGTTATATTGAGCCTAGACTTCAGAAAACTTGTGTATTAAAAGTGTTATTTCAGGGCTTCCCTGGTGGCGCAGTGGTTGAGAGTCCGCCTGCCGACTCAGGGAACACGGGTTTGTGCCCTGGTCTGGGAGGATCCCACATGCCGTGGAGTGGCTGGGCCCGTGAGCCATGGCCGCTGAGCCTGCACGTCCGGAGCCTGTGCTCCGCAGCGGGAGAGGCCACAACAGTGAGAGGGCCGCGTACCACAAAAAAAAAAAAAAGTGTTATTTCAGCGTTTTGTTACAGCCAGAATAAATTTTTTTTTTGGTTCATTTTAGATAGCTGATACAGTTCTCAATGATGATGATATTGGTGACAGTTGTCATGAAGGCTTTCTTCTCAAGTAAGAACTTTGTTTCTTTTTGTAAAAGCTGGGTGAAGCAGATGCAAATCTTATGCTCACCTGTGACAAGATTGGGAAGGAAGAAAATAATAACAGAATGCCTCCCTTCATTATTCTATGGTCAAAAATGCATATTTGAACTATTGCTTACTTTTATGTTACTTCTTTACTTATCACATGCCTATGATATATTTGATGTTACTCTATTTAATATTTAAAGAAGCTGAATTTCCGTAGTACCCAGACAAGAATTCTTGGACCCTTGTTTGGTTCCGGTTTCTTGTTTTTCTTCTCATTAAAGCTGAAACTAAGAAGCCTTTCAAATTAAGTTGCATTGTGGATAGACTTATTTCGGTCTAGAAAAGAAAATTATTCATATTTGTACTGATCCTTTCCATTTTACAATAGATTTTAGTGCTTAAAAGTGTGAGCTCTGAAACCAGACTTCCTGGCTTACTGCTGTGTAACCCTGGGCAAGCCACCTGAACTCTCTGTGCCTCCATTACCTCATTTATAAAATGGGAATATTAGTAGTACCTACTTCATAAGATTGTTTTAAGCCTTGAGTGAAATAAATCATATTAAGCATGTAAAACAGTGCATGGCACATATAAGCACATAATAGTAGCTAATAGCTTACATTTTCTATTTATATTCTAAGAAAATGATAATAACAATAATAATAGCCAGTATTTATTGAGTGCCTATGTGCTAAGTCCCTTAACTGAGTACTACGTCTACATGTATAATCTCATCTCCTACTTGAGTGTTTCTTTACAATTACAGATTATCACAAAATTTTATTTTAAAAAATAAGGAGTGAAAGGATAAAGTATTCGCTTTTATGTCTACAGTCTTCTCCTTTAGGTTCATGATGGAGTCATAGAGGCGTGAGTTTGGCTAATCTCCAGGCCTTACATGGCTTGAATCAGGAGCTCTTTAGTCCTGATTCTGATCAGTGTCAGCCATTCATGTTATTTTTAATCCCATTTGACTTTAACCACTTAACCTCTCTACACCTCAGTTTCTTCCACGATAAAATGGTAATATTTTACTGACTGCATTGTTTTAAGGTTCAAATAGAATCTGTGAGAGGCATGTGGTGGAAAATGCAAAGTACTATAGAAATAAAAGATGACATTATAATCAGAGCTTTGGTGTTCATCATGTAAAGCTATTCAGAGTTATTTGAAGCTCACTTTATTATTATTTTTTTTTAGTTTGTGAAATTGTTTTACAGTCAGTGTTTTTAATCTTTTTTTTTTTTTTTCAATTTATAGTGCCATCAGCTCCCACTTGCAGACGTGTGGCTGTTCTGTTGTAGTAGGTAGCAGTGCGGAGAAAGTAAATAAGGTAATTTATTTTATAATCCAGCAAACGATCTGACTTTTTAAAACTGCTAACATATTACGGATTGTAATTTAAAGGTTAGGTTGTCATCAAGATGATCTAATAGTATAAGGAGGCAATATAATCTGACCAAATTACTGTGACACCATGTGGCAAAAGTAAGTTTAAAGTAAACTATTTGAATAGGAAGCCATTTATCAGTTTCATTGTGATAATTCATAAATACTAGTCTCAGTACTGTATAAATGGTTTTGAGAATATTTTAAAATCAGATGTTTTAAAAAATATTTTTCTTCTATTTCCTAATGTTATCTTTAATAAATGTGAAGATAGCCATGTACTTTTGGTACTTAATAATTACAAAGAAATGGTATCTGATCATTCATCTTGATTTCACTATCTTGCTTTTCCCCCTAAGTCTATTCCTTTTAGGGACCTATTGCTATTAAGTGATCGATGGAGGTTATATCTTATTCAGTGACATTTGTGACCATTTCTTTTAGTGCTATATGAGTTAATAAATAATTAATGACCAGTTACCTTTCCAAGCATCAGGTAATAAACTAAGGAATTTTGTACTTTTCTTCACTGATCATTAATTAGAGAGAGAAAAGTGCACATATCTATCAATTTAAGCAAACCTAATTTTTCTAAGTTTTACACAGGAAATATATTAGGAATGATTATTTGCTTGACAAATATATTCATAATTTTTTTCTGTAATATAATAAGCTACCCTGTATAATTACTTGACCCTTGATTTACCAAAATTATATTTCTGGTACAACCATTTATGACAGGTTAGCTTATCTCTGTTATTATATTGCATCTAGTGACTTATTATTGTTTCTGTTACCCAAGAAAGGTAGCTTTCAATTTGTGTCCTCCAAAGCCTTCAGGTTCCACAGGGCCTTCCCAGTTGCTTCTTGGAGGGAGAAAGCCTCCATGGTTGGGGCTCTGTTTTTCAAACATTTTTCTCATCCCACATCCTCTTCTAGCTTAATAGCTTCTCTTTTATCTTTTCTCTTTTTAATTTAAGAAAAGGTTGCCATCACTAGTTTGAAAACCACTGCTTTAATATAAAAACTCTGAATATAGTCTGAATTCCAAGGTAGTTAGATGGCTTTTTATTTTTCCTAATAGAACTATGATCAAATCCTGTTAGAATGATAGGTTTCTAATCCCCAACCAATGGCTTGCTTATTTTAAATTAAATTTGAAAGAATTAATTCTCATTCTGTTGAAGAAGTTAGACACTTAGATATTCATTGTAATGGGATTTTACATATAGAACTATTAACAGAAGCCATAATTCTGCTTGATTTAACTGCATTTAGTTTTCTCGTCCAAACTGTTTACTTGTTTCAAACACGTTTGTTGCTGGGTGGAGATACAATCAATAATTATATTAGGTCATTATTTCCTAATATAAGATTAGGAATAAGGGTTCCATGGTCAAGTAAGTTTGAGAAAGTCTGCATATTGTTTCAGTCACCTGGAGAGTCACAATATGTATTCAAATGTTAAAGGTTTTGAGATACCATACAGCAAATTTACTAACATTTCCCAAACTTACTTGACCACAGAATACCTATTTTAAGCAACAAGTGTGATATCCCATAGACTATTCCAGGTGACTATGGAATACTTATTTCTCAGAATAGATTTTATTGACAGTAACAATTGAAATTTCTATTCAGATCTCTTTCATAAGCAAACCAGTGACCTTTTTACTTCATATTTTAATGCTAAAATATTTTCACTTACAGATAGTAAGAACATTATGCCTTTTTCTGACTCCAGCAGAGAGAAAATGCTCCAGATTATGTGAAGCAGAATCATCATTTAAATACGAGTCAGGGCTCTTTGTACAAGGCCTACTAAAGGTATAGTTTCCATTTATCACGGTGAACCCAATTTTTTTTTTAATTTATTTATTTTATTTATTTATATTTGGCTGTGTTGGGTCTTCGTTGCTGTGTGCGGGCTTTCTCTAGTTGTGGCTCGCAGGCTCTAGAGCGCAGGCTCAGCAGTTGTGGCACACGGGCTCAGCTGCTCCGCGGTATGTGGGGTCCTCCCGGACCAGGGCTCAAACCCGTGCCCCCTGCATTGGCAGGCGGATTCTTAACCACTGCGCCACGAGGGAAGTCCCAACCCAATTTTTAAAAATCATTTTTGAGAATCTTTATACATATGTTTTGAACATTAGCATTTAATGTGTCTCATGTTTATATGCCAAGGAGCTGACTTCCTTTACACAGGTCTGAACATGGAGTATATGTCGTATGAATTTATAGTTAGTATCTATGAAACATCACAGAATAGCTTTCTTTGTGTTTCTCTCTGGTTTCCTGTAGCTGCCTGTCTGGGCTCAGGATTTTTTTTTTTTTTTAATATGTTCTTAAATCAGGTTCCATAACTAAATGGGAACATTTCTTTTTTTACTGAACGGATTTTAATTTTTGTGTTACCATTTTATGTTTAAAGTACCATATTCATTTATTGAAAAAATGTTAAGCTGCTTCCTATCTTGAAACAGTGTACAGGACTCGAGCAATTCCTGGATGTGTGTATGTGTGTGTGTGTGTGTATACACACACACACATATATACAAAAGAAAAAATTATTTTATATTTTTTCTTTATTTACTTGAGTCTGCTTTTCAAGGAGCAAAACAGATAAATGTAAGTTAGCAATTATTTTCAATAATTATGGGGAATTGTTTTTCACTTTATTGAATCTATTATTGATGTTTCAATTATAGTCAAAGGTGTGAAGAAGTAGATTTCCTAATGGCTATGTGAGTCTCTCAGAGTGAATGCTTTCTTGAGGATATAGGCATAGTAAAATGAAAGAAAAAAATACTAAAAATTGTTGCAAATAAAAATTATTTTCAGCTTTTACATTTTCAATAATGTGCGTGCTCTGAGCTGAGAATAATGATGTTTAAATACAGAAACTAAGGGGAACTCATTTTTTTTTTTTTTTTTTTTTTTTTGTGTTACGCGGGCCTCTTACTGCTGTGGCATCGCCCGTTGCGGAGCACAGGCTCCGGACGCGCAGGCTCAGCGGCCATGGCTCACGGGCCCAGCCGCTCCGCAGCATGTGGGATCTTCCCGGACCGGGGCACGAACCCATGTCCCCTGCATTGGCAGGCGGACTCCCAACCACTGTGCCACCAGGGAAGCCCTCATTTTTGAAATGAATTGTACAAATCTGAAAATTAGAACTTCTCCTATCAAAGGCATAATAAGGTACTTAGTACTTTTATTTCCTCAGCATCATCTCATTTTTTGTATAATTTTATCCCTAAAAGGGACCTATACCAGATGCATAGTGGAAAACTTGAAACTATAATTTAATGAAAAAATATTTGTTAAGAGTTTTCCACGCAAGTTTAAATTGTATAGCTTTCCAGAGAATACTTTGACATTATAACAGTAGGTACTTGTTATATGGTAGCTGGCTACCCAACTGACTATACCTGGAAAGAAGTACATTTTTTACTTACTGTAAAAATACATATTCATTGAGACTTAACAGAATATATGAATAATCAAGAAGAATGTAAAAAGTCACTTGTAATCTCATAATTCAATGAATAACCCCTGTTAATATTTGGCATATATCTTTCTGGTCTTTTTTTCTTCCGTTAGTGTTTTTTTCATATCTTCCCCTCCCACCCCCCAAAATTAGATTATACTCTGCATGTTTTAACTTCCTTTTTCACACTGTATTGTGAACATCTTTCAATATGAGCACATAAACATTGGCAACTTAATTTTTAGCAGCTAAACAATAAACCATTTTTATTTAATCATTTCTCTTTTTGGATACTTAGGTTGTTTCTGGCGTTTTACTGTCTAACCCAGTGCTGTAACACACACATCACTGGAATTTGGCACACAATCATGATTCATTTTCCAGGATAAATTTCTAGAGCTGTATTTGCTAAGTTAAAGCCAGTTTTTTTTTTTTTTTTAAATTAAAAGATAGCTCTTCAGGGCTTCCCTGGTGGTGCAGTGGTTGAGAGTCCGCCTGCCGATGCAGGGGACACAGGTTCGTGCCCCGGTCCGGGAAGATCCCACATGCCGTGGAGCGGCTGGGCCCGTGAGCCATGGCCGCTGAGCCTGCGCATCCGGAGCCTGTGCTCCGCAACAGGAGAGGCCACAACAGTGAGAGGCCCACATACCGCAAAAAAAAAAAAAAAAGATAGTTCTTTATACCTTTTGGCGTAAAAGACAGTAAATTTTCTTTTTCTGGGGTTTTATCTTGTTCCTTCATCTGGTACATAGCCCTCTGCCTTTTCATCTTGTCTGTCTTTCTGTGAATGTGGTTTTTGTTCCACAGGCTGCAGGATTGTAGTTCTTCTTGCTTCTGCTGTCTGCCCTCTGGTGGATGAGGCTGTCTAAGAGGCCTGATGGGAGGGACTGGTGGTGGGTAGAGCTGACTGTTGCTCTGGTGGGCAGAGCTCAGTAAAACTTTAATCCACTTGACTGCTGATGGGTGGGGCTGGGTTTCCTCCCTGTTGGTTGTTTGGCCTGAGGCAACCCAACACTGGAGCCTACCTGGGCTCTTTGCTGGGGCTAATGGCAGACTCTGGGAGGGCTCACACCAAGGAGTACTTCCCAGAACTTCTGCTCCCAGTGTCCTTGTCCCCACGGTGAGCCACAGCCACCCCCCACCTCTGCAGGAGACCCTCCAACACTAGCATGTAGGTCTGGTTCAGTCTCTCCTGGGGTCACTGCTCCTTCCCCTAGGTCCCAATGCGCACACTACCTTGTGTGTGCCCTCCAAGAGTGGAGTCTCTGTTTCCCCCAGTTCTGTCAAAGTCCTGCAATCAAATCCCACTAGCCTTCAAAGTCTGATTCTCTAGGAATTCCTCCTCCCGTTGCCAGACCCCCAGGTTGGGAAGCCTGACGTGGGGCTCAGAACCTTCACTCCAGTGGGTGGACTTCTGTGGTCTAAGTGTTCTCCAGTCTGTGAGTCACCCACCCAGCAGTTACGGGATTTGATTCTACTGTGATTGCGTCCCTCCTACTGTCTCATTGTGGCTTCTCCTTTGTCTTTGGATGTGTGGTATCTTTTTTGGTGAGTTCCAGTGTCTTCCTGTCGATGATTGTTCAGCAGCTAGTTGTGATTCCGGTGTTCTCGCAAGAGGGAGTGAGAGCACGTCCTTCTACTCCGCCATCTTGGTTCCTCTCAGTAAATTTTCTTTTCGTTTATAACAGGATTCAACTGGAAGCTTTGTGCTTCCCTTCCGGCAAGTCATGTATGCGCCCTATCCCACCACACACATAGATGTGGACGTCAACACCGTCAAGCAGATGCCACCCTGTCATGAACATATTTATAATCAGCGTAGATACATGAGATCAGAGCTGGCAGCATTCTGGAGAGCCACTTCAGAAGAAGACATGGCTCAGGATACCATCATCTACACGGACGAAAGCTTCACTCCTGATTTGTATGTCGTGCCCTGCTTTTTGATATTGTCATTAAGCAATATTAGGAAACTGTATCTTTTATGAGTAGAAAGAAAACAAGCCATTTGGTGTTTAAAAGGAAAGAAATATTACTAGGGGAATTATACTGGAAGAAGTATTTGGTTAATCAAGCATTTTTTCTTAAATGTCAGCTTTTCTTAATATAATTGTGTTTCCCATAAGGTAGGTTAGATTAGTCCTTAAAAATAAGTATTTAAGTATTTATTTAACAAATGTATATTGAGCCCCTAGGCGCAGTACTTGGTGCTAAGGTTAATGGTGGCCAGCCAGACAGCCATAGCTCCTTCCATTGCTTATAGACTAGTGTGTAAGAGTCATAAAAGGCTTATTAGCTAAACCTTATTATCTAAAGACGTAATTCTAAGTCTGTTTTTCCTTGATATATAAATATAAAATATGGCAAAACTGTCAAAATATATTAATAGAGCATTTTTTTACTTTGCATTTTATATTGTTATTCATTTCTTACCATAAAGTCTGATCAGTAAATTAACAAGAAAAAAAGTAATGATAATAACATGTTGAATGTGGACTCAACTAGAAAAAAAAAAGATGATAAATCTGAATTATAAAACACTTAAATGATGTTCTGAAATCAGGAAAAGAAATTGTAGTATACCATCATGGTTCTCTTTAATCAGTTTAAAATGCTTGGCACATAGAATGTGCTCAATAAATGTTAACTAGTATAATCCAGGTTCGAGTGTATAAGGCAGCAGTAAAATTGGAGCAAGCAACCCTGTCCTGTGTCTTGAAGAAAAATTTTGAGCTGAGGCAACAGACATATGAAGCACCAATAGTCAGACAGAAGGTGTTGCCCAGAAGCATAGCAAGGAAACACCATGTCCAAGGGATCCCCAGCCTCATGTGTCTCTAGGTGCAGAAAGATGGCTTCATTAGGACCCAGCTTTTCCCAGCTCTCTGGTGTTCTTTTTGGGTCCTTTGAAAGATTTAGGGGAATTGGTTTAGAAAACAAATTGGTCAAGATAAGAATTTCGGGTCCCTAAGTTTTCACATATAGGTAATTTTGGCACACGTGTCAAAATTCTCAAAATTAATCTGATCCTTCAGGCATTTTCTTCTTTCCTAAAGTGTTTGGGTTTTTTTTTCTATTTTTTGGTGGGTTCCTGGAGAGCGCTTTTGGGGGAATTTTTTAACACTTTGCTTCACCTAATTCCCATATGACCAATACAATCAATTTATGAAACAGATATATTCAGAACACTAGACTTAAATAGCTGAATTCTCTCTCCAAAGCCAGAGAAAGGTTGTTGTCAGTGCCCACACTGGCCACCAGTTGGACAGCCAGTAATTGTGAAATGCTGATTTTTGCCCCTTCTGAGTTTCCTTCTTCTGTAGTAGGGAACACCCATCTGCTAAAACTAGGAAATTTTAGGTACTTTCCGATTACCTCTGTGCACACACCTCCTTCCCTGCTACTCCTGTCAGTTATATGATGATCCCTACTATTTTCAGTCTTTCTTTTCAGTTAAAAATTGCTTACGGGCTTCCCTGGTGGTGCAGTGGTTGAGAGTCCGCCTGCCGATGCAGGGGACACGGGTTAGTGCCCCGGTCCGGGAGGATCCCACATGCCGCGGAGCGGCTGGGCCTGTGAGCCATGGCCGCTGAGCCTGCGCGTCCGGAGCCTGTGCTCCGCAACGGGAGAGGCCACAGCAGTGAGAGGCCCGTGTACCACAAAAAAAAATTGCTTACCTTAGTAAATGTTATATTACCCTCTGACTTGAGTATAACCTAGCATCCCAGTAAATTCCTTAGGGAAGTAGAAGGCAAGGAAAGGGAAGGAAGAAGAGAAAAGATCAAAGGGGGTTGGGAAAGGGACAGTCTCTTTTAAGAACCTACTATATCCTAGGTTGTGTGGTAGATAAACATTATCTCAAGTGTGAATTACAACTTAACTTCTTACTCTGCTCATTGCCAATGTAGCTCACATTTTCTTAGGTAGCTGATTCATGTTACTTGCCAGATGATGGGCTTGTGGATACAAACCCAGTGGTCAAGACGTTGCAGATAACCATCTGTGTGTGTTCCTTAATCCCACTTGAATGTTTCCCAGCATTCATCCTCTTACCTTTTTTTCTTCCTAAACTGCTTATTAGAAGTTATTAGTATGTGAAGTTAACCTTTTATTTTGTTTTGGTTTTTGGTGGTAGTGGTATGTGTTTATTTTTGTTGCTGTTCTATATTTTTGAGATGGCGGGAATTGGTAATTATATTTTAATTGCCTAAGGCTCTTGGTATTTTTTTATAAAGTGTATGATAGATACATACATACCCTTCCTGGGACTGCTTATACTATTTAAGATAAAATAATTACTGTGGCCTGACAGACTCCAGTAATAGACAAATGTATCCTTGAGTTAAAATAAGTATGTATTTTATATTTTCAAATATATATATCTAATTCTTATAAATATGTTTATAATTCCACTTCTAAGAATTTAATTTATTGACTGGTGTGAGAGCTTGTGGAAATCATTTCAACATTTGTCCTGTTTTCTTCATAGGAATATTTTTCAAGATGTCTTACACAGAGACACTCTAGTAAAAGCCTTCCTGGATCAGGTAAATGTTAAACCTGAGATTGTCAGAGTGAATGATATGACATATTTTCTTTTTCAGTATATCCCACACTGCCTATACTATATATATACTTTAGAATTAAGTCCTTTTGTAGAGTCTCTGACCTTTCTAAAGTATCAAAGTTATTTTTCTTCTGAATTGTTAGAGGGGAGTAGCCTGTAAATTAACAATTAAAGATGCAGCGTCCCCCAGTTCAAATAATAAATGTTTTAATTCTAAGCACTAACTTATAACCCAAGGATGTTTTCTTTTGGTAAGGGGGATAGTATACAAATGTTTATTTGCCTTAATTGAGCAAAAAATGTCTTTAAAACTTATTTACATGATAGCATCTTTATTGTCTCATTCCTTTGAAAAAAATCTAGATTTTGAAGAAAATTTTAGATTATATGGGTCTTATTTCTTAAGATAACAGAGATTTGTCATAATTATCTTTCTGGGGATCAGGCCAAGAAACAGTGTCAGAGATGTAGCTTTGAAATAACATAATCGTTAGGTTGACTAGGAATTTTGGATCCAGGTCTATGTGGTCTGTGACATATTGCAAAGTTCAAGGATAATTCCAAGTCATGTAATTCCATGCTTCCCAAGCAGAAATAAAATCCTTCTACCACTACACATGTACCCCCACCCCCCCAGAATAGAAAAATATGAATATCTCAAAACCATAGTCTAGGACTTCCCTGGTGGCGCAGTGGTAAAGAATCCACCTGCCAACACAGGGGACACGGGTTTGAGCCCTGGTCTGGGAAGATCCCACATGCCGTGGAGCAACTAAGCTCATGCGGCACAACTACTGAGCCTGCGCTCTAGAGCCCACGAGCCGCAACTACTGAAGCCCGCGCGCCTAGAGCCCGTGCTCCACAACAAAGACAAGCCACCACAATGAGAAGCCCGAGCACCGCAACGAAGAGTAGCCCCCGCTCACCGCAACTACAGAAAGCCCGCGCACAGCAACGAAGACACAACACAGCTGAAAATAAATAAATAAATTTATTTATTTTAAAAAAACCCATAGTCTAAGCATGGCTCACCTCTGGTAGCTCCAATTTTATTTGAAGATGTGGACAGAGAAAAGTTAAATAACACAGCTAGAAGTAACTTATATCATGATTTTTAATAATAAATAAAATGAACACGGATATAGTCTAAGGCAGAAGGAAAAATTTGAGTCAGTTCTTAAAGATAAAACAGAACTGTTAGATCACTCCCAGACCCATACCTCCACCTCCTCCTGTGTGTCAGGGCGCATCTATGGAAGTGGTTAGCTGCTCTAACGTGAGTTATCTGCCAGGCACTGTCAGTGCTGAGACAGAAACATGCTGTGTATAAGTAGAATGGGGCAAATTATTTATAAAAACGCTTCATTATCCTGCAGGTCTTTCATTTGAAACCCGGTCTATCTCTCAGGAGTACTTTCCTTGCACAGTTTCTGCTCGTCCTTCACAGAAAAGCCTTGACACTAATAAAATATATAGAAGATGATACGTAAGTCATACTCCTAAATGGAAGATAAACCTTCATACGTTGCTTTTCTTTTGTTCCCTTTGGACATTTTCTGTATTATAATTTCTTTTTTATTATTATTTGTAGGCAGAAGGGGAAAAAGCCCTTTAAATCGCTTCGGAACCTGAAGATAGACCTTGATTTAACAGCAGAGGGCGATCTTAACATAATAATGGCTCTAGCTGAGAAAATTAAACCAGGCCTCCATTCCTTTATCTTTGGAAGACCTTTCTATACTAGTGTCCAAGAACGAGATGTTTTAATGACTTTTTAAATGTGTAACTTGTTAATATTGCGTCACGATCATAATTGCTGGTAAAGTAGCTCCGTGGTATTGGGAAACATGATTCCCTCGGGTTATGCCCTAGAGTCCTACTCAGCAATGGTAGTTAGTTACACTGCAGTTGTCACAGAAAGCCTGTAAGGGGATGTTAGGTGCAATTACAATAAATGCACCTTTTCCTAGATGTGCTCTCTTGGGAGACAGACGTATGTTTACAGTTATAATAAATATTATTGCTGTCTTTTAAAGATACAGGATATAAACTTGACCACAACTACTGTTTTTTGAAACTTATGATTCATGGTTTACAAGTATCCAAGTGAAATCTGAGTTAGCTTTCACAGATATAATACTAGTTGACTTTCCATCTCTTGGTGTTCCTTGATATGTGGGATTACTGTAATACTTCTACAATCAGCTAAAAATTAGAGCGTTTAAATCGTGTCAGTTCCACAAAAGGAAGTTAGCTTGAACATAGGTTAAGTTTTAGAAAGAAAATATTGATCAAGCAGATATTTTATTGAAATCAATTGTTCGATCCTACTTTGCAGACTTAGTCCTTGGGATTCAGTCTGTGTAGAAACGTCGGGCAGTATGTATAGTCCCGATTATGGTGAACCACAGTCAGGGTGTTTTTCTGTTTGTTTGTTGAGCTCTGTCACAGAAAATGTAGAGAATTGGATTTTATGTTTCAGTAGTTATTGCCAAGTTTTTCAGTTAATTTTCATTATTTTTGAGCCAAATTGAAATGTATACCTCCTGTGCCTTTTTTTTTTTCTTGGAAAATATAATCTCTTGGAAGAAGTTAAGATTTTACTAGTCACTCATTTTTATCTTGTTTTCCTCTTGTATAGTCTTCCTCTGATTTAGCAATCATTATAACTCTGAGATTATTAAATTCAATAGAGAAATACTAACTAGTAAGATTTTTTTCAGGAACAAGAATAGTATCTTCTTCCTTAAATTTCTGCCCATGTTTTTGAATTTGTTGCCACATCTCTTTGCCTGCATCCTAGGAGGACTAGCAGTAGAAATGTTACTGACATGCTATTTTACTAGGTGCTACTTTGGCAGAACTAAGTGGTCAATTTCTTTTGTTTCCTTAATGTGCTTGGACCATTTTGCTAGCTGTAAAATAACCAGTCAACATAATTCTGTGCTAGAACAGTATTGACAAAATAGTATACACAAGCATAAAATATATTTTTATTTAAAACTGTGGAAGTAACATAAAAGGGAAAAAGTATTTATAAGAAAGGGATAAAAGTGATAGACCCCCTCTGCCCTCGCCCACCTAATTTAACCAAAACCAACATAGGTCCTAATAGCCTTTCACATCACTAATAAGAAAGTGTAGACATCTCGATTTTTAGACACATACTCAACTAGATTGACAGATGCTCTGAATCAGTCATGAAAAAATGTACAGATTCCACCTTGTTGAACCCCGTATTCAGTGCTATTTACATGATAGATTATTTAAGTGCGCATTATTTTCTTTTGGTGATTTATTGTACCATTGTATAGGATGCAAGTTGTACAGTGAAATAAGTTATTAAAGCATGTGTGTACATCGTTATATATCTTTTCTCCTAGATGGAGAATTTTGAATAAAATATATTTGAAATTTTGTGTCTTTCAGTTATTTACTTGGAAAAGCAGTGCTATGATATTGAAAGACTGATTGGCTTCCTGCTCTGCTGACAGTCATGTTGTATCTAAACAATTTTTTTTATTGATTTTCTCTTTTGAAAAAAATATATTTAAAGGTTCTGTGTGATGCTGGAATCATATGTGGTTTGATTGTTTTGTTTTTTATTTTTTTGTCTGCTTAACTCCCAGGACTGCATTTTGATTTTTTAATTTCTGTATTAATATATCAGATATAAGATAATGCTTGTGTAAATTCTTTTTTAAAATTATTGTTATAATATTAATACAACCTAAGTTGAAGTTATTCCT
Organism: Hyperoodon ampullatus; assembly: GCF_949752795.1. Lineage (NCBI taxonomy): Eukaryota > Metazoa > Chordata > Mammalia > Artiodactyla > Ziphiidae > Hyperoodon > Hyperoodon ampullatus. The sequence goes on from NC_136919.1 coordinate 51,080,448, forward strand.
TCCAGGCCCCCAGTATAGGTGTCCAGTATGAAAGTGAAAGTGAGGAACCTAAACCCCTTAATCTGAAAAAGAAGATTGACACTTTTACTCCAGGAAAACAAAATTAATTCATAAATGTAATAGTTGAGTTGAAAGGTTTCTCTAGAAGAAGACTGATTCATTGCATTGCTAAGATTCTCAAAGAAGAAACCCAAACTTCATATAATGCTGGAAATTAAAAATGAGACCTCTATGGTCTATTTCTTTAGTGCTGCAGGTCAAACAGGAAGACAGTGAATGTCACTCTTCTCTAATACTATTTTGGTTTTTACATGGAATTGTACCAATTGATATTTCTTGTATGACCTGCAGGGTACAGGTTAAAGTACCAAAAGCAGTTCACCATCCACACGTGACACACACTATCCACTGGACTTTCTGAATCTATCATCGCAACAACACTATGAGGCAGGTATGCTTAATTCCATTTTACAAATGAGGAGACTAGAGCTTAAGGAAGTATAATACACAGCCTGTGGTCACTCAGTTGGTTAAGCTGGATTTCATCCCAAACAGTTATCAGAGTTGTCCTGTGGCACAACTCCTGGGACAGTTCCTCCATGTAGCAGGTACTCAGTGCTGTTGAATTGGAGGGAGGGGAAGGAAGCAAGTATTACATACAGGCTTACTAGCACTCTACAGTGCCCAAGTGTGATTCCCTGCTTTGCTACTTGGATAAGTTATTTAACCTCTCTGAGGCTCATTTGTTAAATATTTGAAATGAGGACATGATGATAACCTTATGATTGTTAAGAGGACCTAAATGAGGGCTTCCGTGGTGGTGCAGTGGTTGGGAATCCACCTGCCAATGCAGGGGACACAGGTTTGAGCCCTAGTCTGGGAGGATCCCACGTGCCGCGGAGCAACTAAGCCCATGTGCCACAACTACCGAGCCTGTGCTTTAGAGCCCATGAGCCACAACTACTGAAGCCCACGTGCCTAGAGCCCGTGCTCCACAACAAGAGAAGCCACCACAATGAGAAGCCTGTGCACTGCAACGAAGAGTAGCCCCCGCTCACTGCAACTTGAGAAAGCCCACGCGCAGCAACAAAGACCCAACACAGCCAAGAATAAATAAAAATAAATAAAAGACTTAGACTCTGTAAGGTACTTAGCTCAGTACCTGATGAGTATTTCATATGCTCTTTTACCTAATCTGACAATCATTACCATTTAATCAGGGTATTTAGAACATTTACATTTAATGTAATTATTGATATGGTTAGATTCAATCTATCATCTTGCTATTTGTTTTCTATTTGTACCATTTGTTCTTTGTTCTTTTTTTCTTCTTTTTCTACTTTCTTTTAGATTGAGTATTTTTTTCATGATTCCCTTTTATCGCTTTTGTTGACTTATTAGTTGTAACGCTTTTATTTCAGTGATTGCTTTAGGGTTATAGTATATACATCTTTAACATACCCGTCTACATTCAAGTGATATACCACATGACGTACAGTTTAAGAACCTTACAATGAAAAACTTCTGTTTCTCTCTTCTTGCCTTTGTGCTGTTGGGGCCTCACATTCTACATCTACATATGCTATAAGCTTCACACTTACTATTTTGCTTAAACAGTCAATTATCTTTTCAAGAGATTTAAAGATAAATATTCTAAATACCCCAATTAAAAGGCAGAACTTGTCAGATTGGATAAAAAAAACAAGTTCCAACTATATGCTACCAACAAAAACCACATGTTGAAAATAAAGGACAGATTAAAAGTAAAAGGGTAGGCTTCCCTGGTGGTGCAGTGGTTGAGAGTCCGCCTGCCAATGCAGGGGACACGGGTTCGTGCCCCGGTGTGGGAAGATCCCACGTGCCGTGGAGCAGCTGGGCCCGTGAGCCATGGCCGCTGAGCCTGCGCGTCCAGAGCCTGTGCTCCACAACGGGAGAGGCCACAACAGTGAGAGGCCCGCATACTGCAAAAAAAATAAAAAGTAAAAGGGTAGAAAAAGATATATTACCACCAATCAGAAGAAAGCAGGAGTGACTATATTAATAGCAGGCAAAATGGTACAGATGAACCGGTTTGCAAGGCAGAAATAGAGACACAGATGTAGAGAGCAAATGTATGGACACCAAGGGGGGAAAGCAGCATGGGGGGGAGATGAATTGGGAGATTGGGATTGACATATATACACTAATATGTATAAAATAGATAACTAATATGAACCTTCTGTATAGCACAGGGAACTCCACTTCGCTGTACGGTAGAAACTAACAACGTTGTAAGACAACTATACCCCAATAAAAAAAAGTTAAGAAAATCAGGCAAAGTAGATTTCAGAGCAATCCCTTTATCAGGGATAAAGATTATTTCATAATGCTAAAGGAGTCTATTCAGCATGAGGACACAAAAATCCTAAATGCTTGTTCACCTAATAACAGCTTCAAAATACTTGAAGTAAAAACTGATAATGAGAAATTGACAAATCTACAATTATAGTTGGAGATTTGAAAACCTCTTTCAATGTTTGATAGAATAAGAAGACAGATTTTAGAGCTAGATTATGCGTAGGCTCAATTTTAATGAAAGACTTAACAGGAAAAAATCTTAGTAAGGATATAGAAGATTTGAACAAGACTGTCAACCAACTTGATGAAAATGACATTTATAGAACATAGCCATACCCAACAACTGTAGATTACACATTCTTTTCAAGAACACATGGAATGTGTACCAAGATAGACCACATTCTGAGCCATGAAACAAGTCTCCATAACATAGAAGGATTCAAGTCATGCAAAGTATGTTCTCTTGACCACAGTGGAAATAAATTAGAAATCAATAACAGATATCTGGGAAAACCTCAAATAGTTGGAAACTAAATAGCACTTTTAAAAGATTAGATAATTTCTAAATCATGTGTCTGGGGGATAAGAGGAAATGGATCGGAGAACAGAAAGGGATGTATCAGAATGTAGTGGAGTGATTTTTATGAAGACTGGAACTCATCCTGCCTTTGATGTCTCCCCTCTGCAACCCATTCTTCATATTGATAACAGCATGATCCTTCTAAAATTAAATCTGATGATCACTTCTGTTTAGTGGCTGTACATCACTCGCAAATTTAAGTCCAAAATCTTTGCAACACAGTTTCTGTTCATCCCTCTAACCTCACTTTTCACTGTCTTACTTCTAACTTCTTAGTACATTCTTTTGTTGCGTCTATTATACCATTTCTTTGCTTCTCTTTCTCCACCACTAGGCTAGACAACAAGATACGTGTCTTCTTCATTTTTGTATCTCAGTGTCTAGCATGGTATTGGGCACAGGGCATGCTTCTAAAAAAGTTACTTCAATGAATATAATGAGTTTATTAAATATTATTTTCTTTGTCCTCTCCAAAAAAATTAGTTCTTGCAAAATAAGGAAATTGCTTTCTTTTTGTAATCAGAAGCTTTTTTTCCCCCAGAGAGTCCATTAAAACTCAGCCTATGCACGACCCAGCTCTAAAATTTCAAAGATCTTAAGGCGGTGATTTTCAATCCCTTCAAAGTAGTAAGACCCTGTCATTTTCTGTTTCTGCATTTGTGTCTCACTATCTCATCTCTTGCTGAAATGTTCTTTTTAATGAATAGTTTGATAAATTGCTAAGCAGTTTTCATCAGACCCATTAGGACAGTGGTAAGTATCCATTTGTGGAACGTGGACATTCAAGAAATCTGATCCAGTATTTAGAAAAATCATTCCTGAGCTCAGAGTTGGCTCAAACTGGCACCTTCTGGCATTTGCTTGTGGGTGGGGAATGTGTAATGCTTTGAAAGCTGAATGGATTTGTCAAGTTTTAAAACTCCCTTGTGGCTAAAGGAAAACAGCATTCATTGTTTAAAAACACCATTGTTTGTTTTTTCTGCTTTTCTGTTCTTTGGAACCTGAATCTGCAAAAACGTTCACACCCAGCATTTTGCTTCATGTACCTCTTCTACTACATTTCTAGAGGACATGAGTGGCATGGAAACCTTTTTTGTGATTACAGTGTTCAGAGCAAATTGAAAAACTCCGTTTTAATGCTCATACTGAATTTTATGGGAAAAGACACTATAGCTGTCATTATAGGCAGAGAGTAGAGCTGATAGGAGCCTGAGTCCTGGAACCAGACCTCAAGGCTCAAATCCCTGTTTTTCCACTTCTTGGCTGTGTGGCCTTGGACAAGGTATTGAACGTCTCTGTGCTACCTCAATGTCCTCCTCTATTCCATAGGAATAAAAGAATCTACATCATAGGATTGTTTGAAAAAATAAGTGGGTTGATAGATGCAGAACGCCTGAAAGGGTAACGGGCACAGAGAAAGTGAACAATAAATTCTAGTTGCAGCTGTTGTCAATGGTATCCGTGTCATTATCAGCAGCATTAAGCAACTGAATATAAAGTTCCCATATCTGATTCTTAAACCACAACAATTCTACAGCTGTGATTCTAGGTGATACCACCTTGGTAGCCAGATTATTATTATTATTTTATTTTATTTTATTTATTTATTTATTTATTTATTTATTTATTTATTTGCAGTATGCGGGCCTCTCACTGTTGTGGCCTCTCCCGTTGCGGAGCACAGGCTCCGGACGCGCAGGCTCAGCAGCCATGGCTCACAGGCCCAGCCGCTCTGCGGCATGTGGGAACCTTCCCGGACTGGGGCATGAACCTGCATCCCCTGCATCGGCAGGCGGACTCTCAACCACTGCGCCACCAGGGAAGCCCCAAATTATTTTATTAGTGTGAACCCATCACTGCCTGATCGCACAGAGCAGAGTGTCGCCCACGGAGAAGGTCATTCTAGGCCGTGAAAGGTACTATCCGGACGCTTCAACCTGTGTTTCAAATCTCTCCGCTCTAGTTCCACTGCCGTTATTTCTCATCCACATTAAACCAACAGCTCCCCACTTCTGATCTTTTCACCCATTAACCGCCCTCCTTTCCATGCCCTTCCCCCACCCATCCGTTTTCTCCACAGAAGGCAGAGTGATCTTTCTAATATCATCTCCTCTTTGACCTCACTCGCTTACTTTAAAAAACCCTCCATGACAAGCTTTGACACAATATAAGGCCTGCCATCCTTGGGTGAAGCACAAGGGCCTTTGGGATCTGACCACAGCAAACCTCTCCACCCTTCTCTCTGTGGTGTGTGTGTGTGTGTGTGTGTATATATATATATATATATATATATATATATATATATACACACACACATATGAATATTACTCAGCCATAAGTAAGAATGAAACTACCATTTGCAGCAACATGGACGGACCTAGAGATTACCATATTAAGTGAAGTAAGTCAGAAAGAGTCAAATACCATATGATATCACTTATATGTGGAATCTAAAATATGACACAAATGAACTGATCTGTGAAAGAGAAACAGACTCACAGATACAGAGAACAGACTTGTGGTTGCCAAGGGGGAGGGTGGATTAGGAGTTTGGGGTTAGCAGATGCAAACTCTTATATACAGGATGGATAAACAACGAGGTCCTACTGTATAGCACGGGGAACTGTATTCAATATCCTGTGATAAACCATAATGGAAAAATATGATAAATCATGTGCGTATTTATATATAACTGAATCGCTTTGCTGTACAGCAGAAACTAACACAACATTGTAAATCAACTATACTTGAATAAATTTTTTTTAAAAAAAGGAAAGAAAGAAAGAAAAAGCATGCACGCACAAAAGATGTTTCCAAGGTAGTCTGATGAATAAGCCCATGTGGCCCGAGGAGGTAGACAGCTTGTGTCTCTACAGCCCCACCGCCTCAAGCAGTCTCCCTGCTGCTGGACGGTGGAGGCTCCACCTGGCTGCAGCAGCTGTTTCTTGCCACGTGGATATCCACCTGAAAGCCCCCTCCCACACACCTGTAGGAACAGTTTGAGACTCATTTGCAGGACCTTCTCGGTTCTGGAAGCATCAAGGATTTCAGCCCCGGGACCAGCACCACTCAGTGTTTCAACTCAGCATTCAGAGAGGAGAGGCTTTTCTGTTCAAAGCTGAGAACCTCCCTTGATCCACTTTGGCTAGACATTTTCTCTGGCTTCCATCAATAGACTCGGAATTTTTTTTCTGACCTAGACCCACACAAAAAAGAGACTAGAGCTTCTCTAATAAGCTAAGGAAAAAGTACATTTTAAAAATAACTTGAGGGCTTCCCTGGTGGCACAGTGGTTGAGAGTCCGCCTGTCAATGCAGGGGACACGGGTTCATGCCCCGGTCCGGGAAGATCCCACATGCCGTGGAGCGGCTGGGCCCGTGAGCCATGGCCGCTGAGCCTGCACGTCCGGAGCCTGTGCTCCGCAATGGGAGAGGCCACAGCAGTGAGAGGCCCGCGTACCGCAAAAAAAAAAAAAAATTAAATAAATAAAAATAAAAATAACTTGAACAAATGAATTCATTCTGGTTAAAGCAACCCAGCTACATAACATAAACTAGGGTTTCGCAACAGCAGGTCCTAAAAACATAAACAACCCCAGAGTCCACGTGAGCCAAGCCATTTGCTGAACAGAAAGAGTCCCTGGCCCAAATTCTTCCAGAATAAAAAATACCTTATAAAAGTAGGAGTCGATGGCCATGATGTGAAAAAAAAAAGGGAGGGGGGAGGTGGGAGTGGTGGGAAAATGAGAAAGTCTCATGACTAGATACTCAAAATGCCGGCTTTCACAACCAAAAGCTAGAATGATGAGGGATTGGGGGGCGGGGGGTGAGTACAGCCTGTGCCTCAGGCCCTTGCTCAGACCCTGCCAGGACCCTGCCTTCCCTAGGGAAAGTCAGAGGCTACTCACTCTCATGAAGTCAGAGGAAGACCCTGCAGGTTTTACCATGTGTTCTGTTGACAAGATAATGGTTCCACTGAAACTGTAATAACATACTGGTCAAAGAAGCCCATACTTTTTTTTTTTTTTTTTTAGCCCATCCTTTTATAGTAACTTCATTCCCAGCCTGAGTTTTTCGAGCATCATAATAATATGTTCTTTCTAACGAGACCCATACTGTTCTAATGAACGTATGCAGAGTTTCATCTCTGTTCTAGAACAATACTTGCTATAAATAATAAATACAGTGATCATCATTTTATATTTGAATAGCTCCCCTTCCAAAAAGAAAAAAAAAGTACTTTCTCTTTTCTTAGTAGTAGTGAGGTCCTTTCTATGCTGGGAGCACTGTGCTAGAATCCACATCTTAGAACAGACAGAACTTGGAGAAATTCAGAGAGAGGGCACAGGAATCATTTTTAAAGACTAGAAAATGCAATTTCTGGAAAAGGGTTAAAGAAGTTGCTATTATTTGCAGTAAAAATACTATACTTAATAATACTTATACTATACTATATTGCAGTAAAACTTAATACTATATTTGCAGTAAAGCTTAATACTGTATTTGCAGTAAAACAATACTATATAATACTTATACTATATACTTAAAACTATATTTCAAAACTTAATACTATATTTTCAGTAAAACTTAGTACTATAAAACTTAACACTATATCTTTAATATATATTAAAGAACTTGCTATTATTTGCAGTAAAACTTAATACTAATACTATAAGTAAAACTTAATACTATATACTATACTTAATACTTAAAACTTAATACTTAATACTATATTAAAACTTAAAACTAAATACTATATTTGCAGTAAAACTTAATACTATATTCAGGTATACAAAGGATCGTGGTCAAATAAGCCACATTTATTGAGTAATGGCTATGTGCCAATTTCTCGTTTAACCCTCACAACGACCTTGGAGATAGAGTATCCCCAAGGTCCACCACAAGGACACTGAAACTTAGATTAAATGATTGTCCAAATGTGATAGACATTTCTCACAACTATTCTGCTTTTTTCTCTCTCTCGCTTTTTTCTACCGAGGAGTTGGATAGTACTTTCCCCTTCCGTGGAACTCAGGCATGACCACCCCAATGGCCAATGAAATTTGAGCCAGAGACATGTGTCGATGATTTCAGATGGAAGGTAAGAAAACTGCTGTGAGCTTTGCCTCCTTTTCACTCTGCCACAGCGACCATTAATGTTCTGGAAAGTGGCCACTCCCCAGCCTTGGTCCTGCAGTGGGAGCCACAGGAGCAGAGTCCCCCACCCACTCCCATCCACCCAACATGAGCATGGTGCATGAGCGAGACATTCACCTTACAGTTTTAAGCCACCGACTTTGGAAGATTGTTTCTGCAGCAAAACCTGTTAGTCACCCAGCTAGCTAGAACTTGACCTGCCTCTATTGCCCACAACTTATTTTAATTAACATGCTGTGCTATCTTCCACGTAGAGAATGATGGTTGTGTCTTCTACCTGGTGTAGGCGAAGGAAAAAACTGTCATTATCTCCAATGACAGGAATTGAGATTCCCCAGGGCACAGTCAAGACTGACAGATAAAGAGAAGTGAGGATAATCAGGGGAACTTCTTTTTTTTTTTTTTACATCTTTATTGGAGTATAATTGCTTTACAATGGTGTGTTAGTTTCTGCTTTATAACAAAGTGAATGTTATACCTATACATATGTTCCCATATCTCTTCCCTCTTGTGTCTCCCTCCCGCCCACTCTCCCTATCCCACCCCTCTAGGCAGTCACAAAGCACCGAGCTGATCTCCCTGTGCGATGTAGCTGCTTCCCACTAGCTATCTAATGGACATATATACACTACCAAACGTAAAATAGGGGAACTTCTATTGACGATTTACTCAGAAGAGAAAAACAGTTACATGTTTTGATGTATTGTCTCCCAGGCATGTTGAATGAACACTTTGCATAGATTTTCACAAAGAAAACTCTACTTAAGGGAAATTTTCATAATAGAATTTCTGGCTTGGATTGCTTACTCTGCTTCACGGTCTCTCTCTGGTTTAGCCTATTTTCTTACAGACCTCACAACGATAACCTTCTCCCTTACTAATCAGCCCACAAGATGGTCTTCACTTCCAGTCCACCAGGAACCCAAGGATCCTGGTTAGATCTCCCCCAAATCAGAGCCTGAGACAAGGACTCGAGGGCAGTCAGTTTATTTGGGAGGTGATTGCAAGCAGGAGTGAGAGAGCAGGCTGACTGAAAGAAGAAAGAGGAAAGGCCAATATAAAGCTGACTCATACCTACCAGCCAAGGTCATGGTGACGATAAGAGGAGCTCATATAATTGAAAATGCCCAGCACAGCTCCTAGCACATAATAGGCACTCAATAAATGTGAATCCCCTGCCCTCCATCTCCTGTGAAAGTTCTGGAGCTGTACTAGACGCTGAGGCAAACAGCTCTAAGTTCCTTCCAACTCTTCACTTGTGCTTTCCTTTGGGTTTCTGGTGAGCACTCTACCCCCAATTTGAGTAGCAGTGAGGAACCACTTCAAGTGAAAACCTGATTTAACATCTGCTGAGATAAACAGAAAAGAACGCAGGAAAGCGAAAAGCCAAGGAAAGGGAATGAAAGTGTAATTCAGTTTTATAAAAAAGGAGATTTGTTCTTCTGGAACGTTGGGTGGAAATCTTGCTGAGTGACCTAGCTGTCATAAATCCTCTCTGGAACAAAGTAACAAAGGAAGGAAGGGAAAGAAAGAAAGGAGGAAGGGAAGAGGGAGGGATAAGGGGGAGGGAAGAAGGAAAGAATAAATAAAAGAAAGAAGGAAGGAAATTATCCAGCAGGGACTCTGCTGAGAATTAGACCATAAGACTCAGGGACAGTTTAAAATGAAACTTTCCTGAAAACCTTTCAGAGAGATGTGTTTCCTCAGAAGAGCATCATCAGGGCTGTTCAATGCCCAGGGCAAGTCTCTTTCATATAATTGGACATGAAACACTATCACATTTGAGGTTGGCTGGAGGCCATTCAGAAATTAAATAATTATTCAACCCAAGGGGCTTTCCAAATGATAATGTAGCTCCTTAGGAGGAAATTAATATTGAACAGTGTATCATATCTAATTGGAATCTTGAGGAAATAGGGTCCTGAGTAGGTAAAACATCTGGGGGCTAATGTAGGGCAGAATGAGTGATGTCCTCAGTTTTGTGTTTTGCCTTAATTGTGATGTAAAAAAGGAAAATCTTGTTTATTTTTTATGCCAGGAGGGCAGGGGTTGGTTGGGAGAGGTTCCTCCATGCACCTTCCGTTTGACAGTAGAAATTTTACTTCTTTCATTTCTTTGCACAGATATGCAAGGAGAGCTGAATAGTCACAAATGGCTTCTTGGTTTGCCATGCAAGGCAGTTGGGAGTTAAGACTGACTTATCAGCCATGGTAGTGGGTAGGCACTGAACACAAAGGTACTGTAGTGATTTCCCCACTTCAAGAGAAGGTCTATTTGAGACTCTTTCTATGTTCCTGTTTGGAAGAGGGAAGGGGGTTGTGATCAAGTTTGAAGCATCCATGACACAGCAGCCTCTTCTCTATCTTCCTATGCCCTTTTGCATGAATTACTGTAAGAGCACAACTTCCCAAATCCACTGAGCACACAACGGTCTGATTTTCCCTCTTGAGAAAGGTCCTCAAATCTTACTCTTAAATTGACTTTGGGGATCCAGACTGTGTACGGTGTCTTCAGATAAGACTACATTAGATGCTGGTGTTCCTGGCAACTCTCCCTCCTTGGATCATATCTAAGCTGACCTGTTTAATGGTGAGACAGTTCCTCTCAATTACCCAAAGTGCTGAGGCCAACCACAAGTGTACCACACCTGGCTTGTGTCAGGCCACAGCAAAAACGTCAAGCTTATCTCCTGAGAAGAAGAGTCCCTCACTCAAGATTCAAATGATTTAAAAAACCCCAAACCCACAGTCTATTAGGAAGATCTGAAAGAGTATTGGGTCACTGTGAAAAGTACAAACAGATCTTAAAAACAGAAAGAAAGATCACAGTCTCCTTTCAATAAAATTGATCTTAAAACGACTTAGGAAAGAATACGCACTCTATTCGTATAGAGTTGCAGGTAATTGTCCATTATGATTCCAAACGGCATCATTGTTTCAGCTGCACTGATATAACTCTGAACAGTATCATAGGTTCTTCCCAGTCCTCAAACTATGACCTTTCTATGCCTCAGTCCCACCCCTATAAAATGAGATAGGTCTAGGGCTTCCCTGGTGGCACAGTGGTTGAGAGTCCGCCTGCCAATGCAGGGGACACCGGTTCGTGCCCTGGTCCGGGAAGATCCCACATGCCGCGGAGCGGCTGGGCCCATGAGCCATGGCCGCTGAGCCTGCGTGTCCAGAGCCTGTGCTCCGCAACGGGAGAAGCCACAACAGTGAGAGGCCCGCGTACCGCACAAAAAAAAAAGAAAAAAAAAAAATGGGATTGGTCTAATGTGGATTTCACAGAAAGTGACTATAGACATCTAGTGTCATTATAAAGATAACATGTGTAACATGGATTCTTGTCATGGTTTGAAATTACTGGAAATATTGGGTTGGCCAAAAATATTCATTTGGGTTTGTCCATAAGATATTACGGAAAAATCCGAATGAACTTTTTTAGCCAACCCAATATATACATTGTTTGAATTACCATTATTTCAGTGCTTAGGAGGAGCCATGCACATTTATTTCCAGGACCCAAAGTTCATTAACATAAATGCTAATATTACAGGTCCCACAAAGTTTTGAGACAATTCCTCCAACCTTGTGACTAGTCAGAATTTTGAAAACAAAATCAAAGTACGTAAGCCGGAAGTGCTCCTTACTTTTGATTTGTAATGTAGACACTTAGATTTGCAAACTGTCATTGCTTGGGATGAAAGGAAAGACTCTGAGAACATCTACTGTTTGTTAGTAAGCTGCCTGTAATAATCGCAGTTAGTGGCACAATGACACTGGGTAATCAGACTCAGCCAAAATGAATAGAATTTTCACAAAATTTTACCTCTCACCAGATCTAACTGGAGTAGTCCTTGAGCTCTGAGTACTGCTCTCCAGAGCAACATGATTATGGGTCTAAGTTCATCAATGACTAGGCAAACATACTTTCTCCATTTTTACTCTATTGCAATCTGACTGTTATGACGTTGCTATGGTGACACCTTACCGATATCCCTTTGCTCTTTTGGTACCCTCTCAGAGGAAGCTGTGACGAAGTGGTTTGGCAACAGAATCTTTCTGGGACTTTTCTCACACGTGATTGAAGACCAGCAGGGCTTTCCTCCTACCAGGAATGTATAAAGTGTGAACTGAAAATGATGAAAAATAAGTTGCACTGACTTGAGGAAGGAATGTGAATGTTATTCACCCTGTATCAACCTAACCAGAAATATTCTCTTTTTGTTCCCAATTCCAGGAGATGTCATCCCAAGGGACAGTGAGTCTTTTGGATTCAGTGTGGAATATAACACATGCTGGGTGCTGGGATCTCTTACCCTCAAGGGGGAGGGGCTACATGAGGGTGGTGTGAGAAGGAGATGCTGGAAAGAAGAGAAGGTAGTGTTTTTGAGCACTTATCTGTCAGCACTTACAGTGACAGGCACTCTGCCAAGCACATTACATGCAACTCTTCACTGAGTCCATACGATTACTTATATTACTTACCCCGTTTTACAAAATGAAGTAGCTGACTGAGAGAGATTAGACACAGCTAATATGGATCTTTCAGACTCTGAAGACTATTCTCTTAATTACCATGCACCTTGTCTCTCTATAATTCAACCTTCAGATGATCCTGGCTTCTCTCTTTTCCCAAGAAAAGCTTGGAAGTGAGATTCATGAGTGGTCCCATCCAAATTCCTCAGTATTGTCCCATAGGAACCTGGAGAGGATTATCTGAAACAGCCGAAAATCTGACAACGTCACCTGGGACAAATGCACCCTTGTGGCCTTTTCCACTTAGGTATCAGGACACACAGAACACTAATGGTCATGAGACACAGAATCAATGTCCCAATTTTACTAGTTGTGTAATCTTGGGTGAGTCACTTAATCCTTCCAGCCTTAGTTACTTTATCTGTGAAATGGAAGTGGTGAAAACCATACTTGTCCAAAGGTCGGGAATGGCCGGTTGTTCTCATTATCCATTTTTGCCCTCTTTTAGAACCTTTTGAGTCTCAGATTTTTTTTTTTTTTGCGGTACACGGGCCTCTCACTGTTGTGGCCTCTCCCGTTGAGGAGCACGGGCTCCGGACGCGCAGGCTCAGCGGCCATGGCTCACGGGCCCAGCCGCTCCGCGGCATGTGGGATCTTCCCGGACCGGGGCACGAACCTGTGTCCCCTGCATCGGCAGGCGGACTCTCAACCACTGTGCCACCAGGGAAGCCCAGAGTCTCAGATATTTGAGGTTGTGCCCTGGACTCAGATTTATAGGTCCATGATTGCCCTTTTATAAGGCAGCAAACAGAGTTAACAGTCTAATGAAAACATTATACTCAACCACAAGTTCATTTTTCTCTTCTACTTGTTGCCTTTTGAGTTACAGCTTCAGACATTACTTTGGAAGCTCCTTGAGGTAATTTTTCTCCATTAAGACCTGTTAACAGAAATCGTTAAATCCCTTTGCTCTCTAGCCTAGCTTTTGGGATCCCAGCCCTTACCCTCTAACTGCATGAAAACTAGATGTATCTTGGTTTCCAGAGCACACCTAGCATTCTCTCCCTTCTTGTGTCCTTACTGCTGTGGCTCCCTCTAGCTGAAACAGCCTTTCCATCTGACTGCAGCAAGGTCCACCGTCTTAAGTGCAGCTCAAATGCCACGTCCTCCCTGAAACTCCCTGCCATCAGCTCCACCCAGAATGAATCTATCCCATCTCTATGCTCCACAAAATCGTGTTGGCCTGTTCTACACTACCCCCCACCCCCATAGTCTTTTTTTTTTTAACATCTTTATTGGAGTATAATCGCTTTACAATGGTGTGTTAGTTTCTGCTGTATAACAAAGTGAATCAGTTATACATATGCATATATCCCCATATCTCCTCCCTCTTGTGTCTCCCTCCCACCCTCCCTATCCCACCCCTCTAGGTGGTCACAAAGCACCAAGCTGATCTCCCTGTGCTATGCGGCTGCTTCCCACTAGCTATCTATTTTACGTTTGGTAGTGTATATATCTCCATGCCACTCTCTCACTTTGTCACAGCTTACCCGTCCCCCTCCCCATGTCCTCAAGTCCATTCTCTAGTAGGTCTGTGTCTTTATTCCCATCTTACCCCTAGGTTCTTCATGACCTTTTTTTTTTTCTTAGATTCCACATATATGTGTCTTTTTTTAGTGCTATTGCTATTTGTGTTTCTCTTGTCACTTTTACTAGATTGTAAGCATCTCGAGGGCAAGAGCCAGGGTTTCCCATTGCCATGTGATAGTAGCAAGAAAGTGTGAGGGTTACGGCCATGGGCTTCAGTCACACTGCCCAGTCTAAAACCTGCCTACATGATGTACTAGCTGCATGACCTTGGGCAAGTTAATTCAGACTTTTCTAGTCTATAGTTTCCTCACTTGTACCTACTACATAGGGACCTTCTGAGTATTAAATGAGATATTCCATGTAAAGTGTTTAGCAAGTACCTGGCATATTGTAGGTGCTTAGTAGATATTAAGTATTTGCAGTGCCTACAGTGAGGTCTTTTCATTAATTATTTCAATACATATTTATTGAGTGCTGTATTAGTCTGTTCAGGCTCTTGCAACAAAATACCATACCACTGAATGACTTAAACAATAGACGTTTACTTCTCACAGTTCCGTAGGCTGAGAAGTCAAAGATTACAATTTGATTCCTGGTGAGGAATCTCTTCTTGTCCTGCAGATGGCCCCTACTCACTGTTGTCCTCACATGGCAGAGAGACAGCAATCTCTGTCTTTTCTTTTTTCTTCATGTAAGCCACTAATCTCACTATGAGCTCTCATCTAACACAAGTTGTCTCCCAAAGACCACATCTTCAAATACTATCACATTGAGGATTAGGCCTTCAACATATGAATTGGGCGGTAGGTGCGGGGGGGGGGAGCGGGAGAAGGGCACAGAGTAGGTGACAACAATTCAGTCCATAGCAAGTATCTATACATTTTCTATACTTTTATTGAGCTGGTCTAGGGATAGAGCAATAAACCAAACAGAATAAAAATCTTTGTCTCATGGAGTTTATATTCTGCTGGAAAGAGTAAGGCAGTGTGTAGAGGGAATAATTGCTGTCATAGATGTTCACATCCTTATCTCCCTAACCTGTGAATACGTGAAGCTACAAAGGGGAATTAGGTTGCAGGTGGAATTAACATTGCTAATCAGCTGACTTTAACAGAAGAAGATAATCCTGGATTATCTGGATGGGTTCAGTGTCATTTCCCCATAAGTAGAAGAAAGGAAGCAGAAAGACAAGAGTGATGCAATGAGAAGGATTTGACCTGCCCGTGCTGGTTTTGAAGAGGGGCTATGAGCCAAGGAATGCGGTTCGCCTCTAGAAGCTAGTAAAAACAAGGAAGCTGATTTTCCCCTATAGATTTAAAAGAGGACTGCAGCCCTGCTGACACCTTGATTTTAGCCCAATGAGACCTAAGTTTGGACTTCTAAGTTCCAGAACTGTAAGATAAATTTGTATTATTTTAAGCCACCAAGTTTGTGGTAATTAGTTACAGCAGCCATAGAAAATGAGAACAGGCAGTGTATATATTGTATGTCACATGGTGATAAATTCTATGGAGAAAATTGGAGCAGGGAATGTGGAGAGGGAGTGTTGAGGGTGGCAGTTGATTGTAATTTTAAATAGAGCAGAAAGGGGGGCCCTCTGGTGACTTCTGACCAAGACCTGAAGGAAGTGAGGTAGTAAGCTGTGGGGTATCTGAGTAAAGAGTGTTCCTGGCAGAAGGCACAGCAAGTATAAAGGTAGGAGCTTATCTGGCATTTGTGGGAATCAAAGAGGGCAGTGTGGATGGAGCAGAATTTGTGATGGGGAGGGAATTGGAGACAAAGTCAGAGATAAAGGAGTGCTTCTTTGTGCTGCTTTTACTCTGAGTAAGAAAGGAATGCCCAGGAGGATTTTGAGTAGCAGAGTGACAAAAGGCAACATACATGTTAAGGGAATTACACTGGCGGCTGTATTGAGAATAAAACAAACGCAGGGCCGGGAGGAAGCACGGGAACCAGATAGGAAGCTATTGCAGTATTCCAGGCTGCAGGTATTTGTGGCTGGACCAGGATGGTAACCGTGGAGGCGGTGGACGGAGGTCTGCTTCTGGATATCTTTTTTTAAAAAAATTATTTATTTATTTTTGGCTGTGCTGGGTCTTAGTTGCTGCACGTGGCGAGCGCAGCAACTAAGAGTAGGGGCTACTCTAGTTGCGGTGAGTAGGGGCTACTCTTCATTGCGGTGTGTGGGCTTCTCACTGCGGTGGCTTCTCTTGTTGCGGAGCACAGGCTCTAGGCACATGGGCTTCAGTAGTTGTGGCTCACGGGCTCTAGAGCGCAGGCTCAGTAGTTGTGGTGCACTGGCTTAGCTGCTCCACGGCATGTGGGATCTTCCCGGACCAGGGCTTGAATACATGCCCCCTGCATTGGCAGGTGGATTCTTAATCACTGCGCCACCAGGGAAGCCCCTGGATATCTTTTGAAGATAAAACCAATGAGTTTTTCTGATAGATTAGAGGTGGAATAGAAAAGGAGAAAAGTCAAAGAAGATTCCACGGGGCCTTAAGCAACTGAAAGGTCGGACTGACCCTTCCCTGAGTTGGGGGAAGACAGCAGTGTGAGCAAGTCTGACAGGGAAGATCCATTCAGTGTGGGTGAACTTTTGATATCTGAATCCTCCCCCTCCCCCATTCTTTTCCTTCAGAGTACTTTTCCAAACAAGCAAAGACACACACACATAAGGAATAATAGCCAGTGGGTAACAATATCTACTTCAAATCATGATGGGGCCAGTTTGCTGTACAATACAGGGCTCTGATAAAAGCCAGATTGGAGAAGAGATGTAGCCCAAGATGCTATAGATTGAATGTTTGTGTCCCCCCAAACACAATTCATATGTTGAATTCTAACCCCCAAGGTGATGGTATTGGGAGGTGGGGCCTTTGGGAGGTGATTAGGTCACAAGGGCAGAGCCCTTATGAATGGGATTAGTGCCCTTATAAAAGAGGCCTGGGAAAGCTTCCTTGTCCCTTTCTGCCATGAGAAGACACAGAGAAAAGATGTCTATGAGGAAACGGCCCATCATCAAACATTGAATCTGCCAGTGCCCTGATCTTGAACTTCCTAGCCTCCAGAACTGTGAGAAGTAATTTCTATTTATAAGCCACCCAGTCTATGGCATTTTGTTTTAGTAGCCTGAATAGACTAAGAAACAGGACCAAAGAAGGCTTGAACTTAAAATGCTGGCCCTTCAGAGCAGATTCTGAAGGTTGAACCATCTTCTTCCAGCCACCAGGTCACAGGCAGGGAAGCTAGATCAAGGGTGGGTGAGAGATAGAATATGATTCATTATATTGACCCCACTCACCGGTGAAAGTTATTGAGGAAATAACGAAGGCTTCCTCCCAACCACCAGGTTCACCATTTCTCCCCCACTGAAGGGGCCACTAAGGGGATGAAGTGGGATGAAAGTTCTCTTTTCCCTACAGGCAAGGCTGAAACCCAAAGAGAGAGGCAGAGACCCTTCCATTAATGCTTATTGATTAGAATCCAATGCCTTCTTTGCCCTGCACATGCCCTGCTCACCTGCGCGCTGGAGCTTGAACCCTATCTTCGAGGGCAGAAGTTGGATCTCAGTGTTCTACTTTAATTTCTGAGACAGGAAGCCTTATTTTTCCTCTCTTCTTGACAGAACAGAAAAGACCACGTAATGAGAATTCTGGGGCAGGCAACAGCCTCTTGCCAATTAGGGACAAGTGAGTAGGAGAGAAGGACTATTAAAGGTAAACTAGAGTGATTAAGAGACACTTCTACCCTGATTGTTAAGGATGATGAAAAGCTGTCTGATTGCCATGGAGCCCAGGAACAAAAGGAACTTGAAAGCAGTGAATGGGGTTTGAGACAATTTGGAAACAAGATTGCATGACTCAACAATGAACAGAAACATTGCTTAGTGGCTGGGTTTTGTATCTGACCATTTTTTCTTCTCTTGTTTGAGTTTTATATTCACAATATTCATTATCTTTGCATTGCCAAATGACACCGAATTAAATCATTTAATCCAGGGTTGATATCATTAGACCATGACTATTTATTAAATATTTCTTATAATATCAGAATTGACTTGATATTGCAAAGGATGAGTGTGATTTTAGAGGGTCTCACTTGGTAGTTGTGGAAACAACTTTTGCGGGAGGGATGTTTTCTCTGTGTATTCTAGTTTCTATTCAATATATTTCCACACTTCTTTAAAGTGTGTAGTAAGAACTGTAAAATGCAATACCTAGTCATTTGGTACTTCTCAATCAATGTGCACTAAGATGCTATCATATGGGGAATTAAAAGATGTGGAAGACTCATTCTTTTCCTCAGGAAGCTTATATTTAATGACTCCTACTATGAACTAGGAATACTTTCTATGTTTACTTTACCCTTTACTACCACCCTGCAAGGTAGATACTACAAGGTCGAGGTCATAGACCAAGATCACACAAATAGAAAGTGGCAGGCTGTGGGTTGGGCTTCAAAGTCCATGCTCTTTCCATTACTCCCAGCTTGCTGTAGCAAATTTGCTAGAATCTCAATTTTCCAATGATTAATGCTCTCCTCAGTCGGGCAGTCCACAGCATGTTTCAAGTTAGAAAATCCTGGAGAAGGTAAGCAATTTCCCCCTCTCTAGGTGCCTTGGATGTGGCCCTGGTGGACCCAGAACGCACCCTTTCTGATCTGATATCCTACTCCCCGCCCTGGCCACAGGGTCAGTGTCTTTTCCGCAAGGCCGGGAGCCCTGCTCAGACTGTCCATTCCCCACCTCTTTCCGGAGAGAAGATGACCCAAAGGCGACCTGACGTCTCTTTCCGACGGAGCTGCCATTCCGCGGGCGGCCGCCAGGGGGTCCCCGCACGCGCCTCCGCATGGTAGCCGCGCGCCGGGCGCCGGTGGGGGCTGCTTTGGAGCGGCGGCGTCTGCAGCTGGAGTCGCGCGCTCGTTGAGGCCGCGCGCTCGTTGAGGCCGCGCGCTCGTTGAGGCCGCGCGCTCGTTGAGGCCGCGCGCTCGTTGAGGCCGCGCGCTCGTTGAGGCCGCGCGCTCGTTGAGACCGCGCGCTCGTTGAGACCGCGCGCTCGTTGAGACCGCGCGCTCGTTGAGACCGCGCGCGCTGGCCCGGGATCTCCTCGCTGGTTACGCGAGCGTCGCCCCTCCTGCCCCGAGCTCATCCTCTTCCTCTCGCGCCGCCTGCAGCTGCCCCGGCGCGGGGAGCCGACAGGGCCCCGGGGCTGAAGGTAAAAACCCCACGGTGAGTGAAAGCTCGCTTCAAGCGAGGGGAGGTGGCGCAGCCCGCGGCCGCTCACGCCGGGTCGCGCTCAGGAGGGTAGAGGTGCAGGGCTCACCTGGGGGCGGGGGCACCAGGAGGGCGGGAGGCGGCGGACCCCGTTTCCCCGCCCGTCCTTCGCTGGCTTCCGGGGCTGGAATCCGCGTCAGACCCCTGCCCGCGTCTTGGCTTCTGGCCGGCTCCTCCCGCGCTCTTCCCGTGTGTGAACGAGAGTCCACCCCGGGCTCCGGGGCCTTGATTTTAAAATATCTGTCAAAAATATCGATCTTCTTCGGGGTACAAGTCTGTCCCCGAATCCATCTCGGGTTGCAGATGACTGCAGGGTGCGTGTGGGGCAGTGGGTGGCGGGAAGACAAACTTTTACAAAAGTGCGCCTGGGCAGGGGGAGCACGTTTAGGGCGTCTTGATATTGAAGGAGGAGGTTCGGCTCGGGGCTGCGAAGGGGAACTCCGCTCCATCGGCGAGGTCGCCCCGGGGACTGTGGATGCTTCTTGGAGGGAGAGGGTGTGAAAAGGACGTACAAATCCTGCCGAACCCCTGGGCCAACAGCTGTCAAATATCTGGAATCCCAGCCCCTCCCTTTCCCTGCACGGAGGAAGGTGGAAACCCTTCAACTTTCCTTTAATTGCCCCTGCCTGCCTTTGGACCTCTCTGGAAGGGTAAAGGGCCGACTCCCGGCGCCTGGCAAGTAAGTACCAGAGACCCCAAACTCCTCAAGATCCCCCTTCACCCACCTTCCTGACCCCTCCCAGACGTCCTCCCCGCAGGGACCACGCGACAGAGCCAATTGAGATCGTGGCGAATAGCCTTTTGTTTCTCCTCGTTTCCCCTATTGTTTGCCTTTCTCACATCTGGCGGGGCTCGGGAGACAAGGAAGCCCCTCGGGTCCTCCTCCCCCCGCCTCCACACCAGCCACCCGGCCAGCTCGCGCCCGGGAGCCCGCCTGGGGAAGGAGAGGAGCCCGACCCCAGCGGGGCCGCCCCACCCGGGCCTTGCGGTTAGAGGGCGGAGGGAAAGTTGTTCCTTCCCCGCCTCCTCGGGTGCCTGTGGCCCCGGGCGCATTTCTCAGGTCTTATCCCCAGCGCGCCGAGGAGCGCAGGTCGAGATGGGTGCCTCTTTCGGCAGAGAGTGGAAGCGAGGTTCCGCCCCAATCTGGGTGTCCTTTGCTGGGTTCCAGTGGATTCCGATCTCCGCCTAAAGGCGTGTGGCCGGCCCGCTGCCAGGCGGCGGGACGGGATCAGGGCACGTCTGGTAGGCAGACAGCTTTAAGGCTCTGAGGTCTGCGAGTTTCCAAGGGTCAAAGGGCAGGCGAGTCGCCTTAAAGAGAATGGAGATATGCAAATAACCTAGGAAGCCTCGAGACTTTGTCTAGAAACTGGAGTGAAGTGGCTCCCTCCAGAATGAACCTGGAGTTCTGTCTTCGCATAGGGCTCCAAGTGTAAAGTCCCGGTCCCCTCTCGGCATTTAGGAGAAGCGCTCCCGGAGGACCCAGCGCAGACGCTGCCAGGGCCGAGTTCACGATACCCAGGCCTTGTGAATCGGTGTCTGGGGACAGAGTTCCTCTGTGAGTGCGCCTGTGAAATTATAGTGGCCCTGTTTCTCTGCCTTTCCTATCAAGTTGTTTGCTTACACATGGTGCTTTTTCTTAATGACTGTGGATTATTGAAGAACTAGGACTTACCACCTGAAACTAATATAATATTGTAAATCAACTCTACCTCGGGGGCGGGGGCGGGGCGGGGGCGGGGGCGGGGCGGGGCGGGGCGGGGGAAGAACTAGGGCCGAAGCACGGTAGCCACTCTGAGAGGGCAGGGCCCCCAGCTGGTGCCCCTAGAGTCGCTTAGGCCGTGATAGGAGACTGTCTGTACACCTGTTGGAATCTATACCTGCACATAGTCTTACATATACTGGTGGTGTCAGCTTTTTCTGTCTGACTGACACCCAATCAGTCCCCTTCCAAGGAGACTCAACTACACCCTTTTTTTATCCTCCACCATTTGATCCCTGCCCCAAGACAGGGGAGGGAGGAAGCTTCCATCTGAACACTCGTGACCGATGTACCCACTCAAGCATTTTTTTTTTTTTTTTTTTTGCGGTACGCGGGCCTCTCGCTATTGTGGCCTCTCCCATTGCGGAGCACAGGCTCCGGACACGCAGGCTCAGCAGCCATGGCTCACGGGCCCAGCCGCTCCGCGGCATGTGGGATCTTCCCAGACCAGGGCACGAACCCGTGTCCCCTGCATCGGCAGGCGGACTCTCAACCACTGCGCCACCAGGGAAGCCCCCACTCAAGCATTTTAAGTAGAAACTGCACACTGGCCTCTGCCCAGTTCCAGAAGTTTTCCCTTTACTGGACTTAGAACTTTTGAGCTTCCATTTAATAAAGAAGAACAAAGGAGACTAAGTCAGGAGAGTGGACACATAGAGCACGTTCTCCAGTGATTTCTGAATATTACCAATGGGACCAACAAAAGAAAGAAAGCAAGATCTTTGAAGCACCAGAAGGCACTTTACAAAGATTTCCTTGTGAAAATGATCCCCAAGGAAGGATTCCTTTGAAATTAGCAACAGCAGCAGCAGGAGAAAAACAAGAAGGACCTGAGTTGCTCAAGAAGTGTCTAAAGGCATCATTAACAAAGTGAAAGGGCAGTGTCTGTCCCAGTCTACTCCAGTAAGGAAAACAGGGTAATTGCAGTGAAAGATAAGCTTGTACAGTTTCTTTAATTTTAGAATTAAAAGAAAACCCTCCCCAGCATTGTAGAAAAAAACCAGAAAATACAGAGAGGTGAAAATTAAAACAGAGGAAGGAGGGATATTCTAAACAAGGCTCCATTAAACAATCTTATCCAGGTATTTCCTTGGAATAAATTTCTGGAGATAGGATAGCCAGGTCTAAGGAGTTAATATACTTTTTAAGGATATTTAAGATGCCATATTGTCCCGTAGGAAACTTTTGCCAGTTTAACCTCTCCCCATCAATACACTGGAGTTTTTTCCCCTATACCCCACTGATAGTCTATATTATCACTCTTCTTTTATCTCTGCCAGACTGGTGGGAGGGGAGTATCTTATTGTCTTCTTTTGAATTTCTTTAATCATAAATGGGATTAAACGTTTTTTCATATTGCCTGTTAGTATTTCTTTGTGATGGTGCCAGATGGTGTCCAGTTTGTACCTATTCTTCAGTGAGAGTGTTCTCCTTTTTCTGACTAGTGGTGCTCTTAATAAAAGCATCCTGTTCTGACTTCTGCCCCTGCCAGTACAATCAGACAATCTTTATTGACTTGAAGTGCCAGTTCTCTTCCTTCTTGCATTGCAAACATTTAGCAAGACTGCAACCATAACTTGCTGAAGTAACTGACACGGTCCCAGTAGAGTTACAAGGGAGACCATCCATGCAAAGGCATTACTAGAGAAATTCATGGAAAATATTAAGTGTATACTTTCTGCTCAGTAGCTTGCATGCCCTAACTCCTTTATAGTTTGTAATGCTTTTTTAAAATTTAGAACTACTACTGATGAGTTTTTTTTCCTAAATGGATTATACTAACTCATTTTATTGTCTGATCCTTCCCCTGATAACCAGTATACCATGATCCACAACTAGTTCTTGTGCCTTTAAACATTTCTTCTAACTTTTGGACTGAATTTGCCTCAATTTTATCATAAGACTTTCTCAGTTTGACTACATTGTTGGAGCCCTGTACTTGGATGAATCTTGAATCTAAACAGTTCAGCAGCGTGCTGTTAAAGTAATAGCAGGAGAAGCCTTCCAAGAGCTGAACTGGGTACATTTCACCCTCTTTGATGCATTTGGGTAGCCACAATCTCTGTTAATTCTTGCTTGAAGGTAGATGGTTCTGAAATGGGGTAGAGGAGAGAGAGTAAGAGAAGATTCATTTCGGCTAGAAGATGAATTAATACAGATGAAAGACCACACAAGAAAATTTAAGTAAATAATCTGGGTAATCTAGGTACAAAATAACTTTCAAAAAGATAAAGTCTGTTAAAGTGTCATGTATTATTAAATTTATTTAACAAATAGAAAGTGGCTTTCTAATTGGGAAAATCCAATCCGAAATTCTTCCATAGTCTGACTGTAGGCATTTCATTTCAGGCACGAAACAAGCAAACAAAAAACAACGAAAGGCAGATATTAAACTTTTCTGCAGCATTTTCCATGCCTTTAGATGTAAAAATCACACAGTATGCATTAGGAATGAACAATGCTCTCTGCATTAAATCATAGGCATCTAATTCAACCATCCAATATCACCATGGATCTTCACTCTCTTAAAATAATAAAATACCAAGCCACAAACTTTATATCATATTAACCAAACCAAGTTGAGAAGCAAATGGGCCAGAAATTTCAAGGTTTGTTTTTTGGGTTTTTTGTTTTTTTTTTACAGTAGGGAGACAGGAAGGGTTTTAACTCTATGGGAGCATGTATAAGCTCTTTTAATGTGCTGAACTTTCCTAGAATAAACAACCTTGGCAGCAAGAGGATTAAGTCATTGAGGTGTTACATTTTGCAATATTCTCTGATCCGTGTCCTCTAGCCATTGTTTTGGTGGAGTTCAAAGGTGAGAGAGAGAGCAAAGCAGGTATGAAAGAGCAAAAGGAAAGAGGAACAGAGAGTAGAAGGTGGAGGGGGAATCCTCCTTTAAAACTGTCTTCAGGACTTCCTAACAAGACTCTTGGTCACTCAGGAGGTGGTTGACATCACTTTCTTTAGAGAGGCGACTGTGGCTGCCAAACTTCAGAAACAGTGAACATTACCTGAACCACCACCCATCCAACAGAGGGGAGCCTTGGCATAGCACAGTAATCCTTAAACAGAAGATGAAGGAGGAAGAGAAGGAAAAGGAGATTTTGGAGAGAAATGGAATTTGAATTCTAAGAATATACCTTATTTCCTCCTGAGTAGTGCTGTGAATTTATGAAAGAAGTAGAGGCATCTTCTGATTTCCACTCGGACGATCTCCCAGGCGCAGTGACTGTATTTCTTATCTTTGAGGAACCTGTCTATCCTGTTGAAATATCTCCTCAGCTCTAGGTTGCTCAACTGGGGGACTGGAACTCCTGACTGTGTCCGCTCTTCCTCTGCCATCTCTCTCATGTCTTTGTTTTCCTCCTCCTCTTCTTCCAAGCATTGTTCCAGGTATTGCAGCTGTTGATCAAGTCCGATTTGGACTTGTCTCAGGTGTTTCTCTTCCCAAGTGGATTTGAAGGTATCTTGAATGAAGATGTGGAAGGCCTGTCTGGACATTTCATAAAAGGCCTCCTTGATGTCCCTCGTCAGAGCCTGGGTGTGTGAGAGGATCTCTTGGGGCAACTCAAAAGCTTTGCTTTCTCTGAGACACTCTATAGGAAATGACTTGCTCATCCTTCTCAGAAGGCTCAGATTTTGCCAGGTGACTCTCCTCAGGTGAACATTCAGCAGGTTACAGTCCAGGGGGAGGATGCCGGTGACGAACAGACCCATGAGGCACACTGACCACATACACTTTCTAATCACATCAGGCTCGGCGCTCATTTTTTTTCCTCGCCCCCTTAGCTGAAAAATCCACAAGACTCAAGGTTGACAGTGAGTGAGGTTTTAGGTCTTAACTATTACTTCGTGTGCCTTTTATACACCTGGGTATCTTCAGTGGGGGAGGAGTTTTCTCATTCGTCATTTTATGGTACTCAGGGTTTCGGCCCCTTTGCCTCTGAGGCTTTTTTTGACTTTGGATGACTACACTGACTTTGGAAATGCAATCTTGTTTTTTTTTTTTTTTTCAGAGAAGTGAGCAAAGCATTACCATTGTGTTATCTTAGGTGCCTGGATGATCCATCCCAGTACTATAGAATCATCAGAACAAGCCTGATGCAGACTGTTTCAGAAAGATCTGAAAACTGGGACTCTATACACTTGCTCACCTAACACTATTACATAAGAGAGAGCAATCCTCCAAGGAAATATTTTTACCTGACCCTGTAGCCGAACATCTTCTCTCATTGAGTTAATCATAGACGTTGACAAAATAACTATGATTATTTGATTGCAAGACCACTAGAACATAACATAGGTTAGGTTGTTTCTAATCTTGATAAATTAAGCTTTTTAAAAAATAATTTTAAAAAAATTAATTAATTATTTTTTATTTTTGGCCGCGTTGCAGTGCCTGGGCTTCTCCTTGCGGTGGCTTCTCTTGTTGCCGAGCATGGGCTCTAGGCATGCAGGCATCAGTAGTTGCGGCACGTGGGCTCAGTAGTTGTGGCTCATGCGCTCCAGAGCGCAGGATCAGTAGTTGTGGCACATGGACTTAGTTGCTCCGTGGCATGTGGGATCTTCCCGGATCAGGGCTCGAACCCCTGTCCCCTGCATTGGCAGGTGGATTCTTATCCCCTGCACTACCAGGGAAGTCCTTAAATTAAGCTTCTATGTTTGGATATTTTCTCTTTTTATTTGATTTTTCTGGGCCTCAAAGAAGATGAAAAACAGAGTGGGTCGTTGAGCATGGCACTTATCACAGAACAGACTAGGCTAGCTTAGTTTTCTGTTGCCATTAGGAAATGTTGAAACTCTCCAACTATCCTTTCCTTTAGTTAAACCTGAACCAGTGCTTACCACCCCCGCATGGCATTTTGTATGATCTGATCTCTTTCTTATAAGTTCTCCAGAGGGTTGTATATCGGGGAATATTTTTCTGCCTCATTAACTTCTCTAGTATCGTGCACTTTTTTTTTTTAACTTTTAAATATATGGTTTAGACAGTATTTTAAAACTTTAACTTAGCTGTCTTTCCTTCTTGTTTAGAGGTTCTGCGTGCTGTAAAGTTTTTTTTGTTAGTTCCTGTTTGTTTTTGAGGAGGTATATGAGTAGGTGATCACCCATTTTAGCCAAACTAATTCTCACCTGGATCAGTATTACTGTGGTAATAATGGCTGTCCACCACTTATGGTTTTCACCCTGTTTGACCAGATAACCTTCTTCTGGTTATGGTCAAAGAAAATTTCTTTCTCCAGGAATGTGAAATGGGATGTCATTAAATAAGGCTAGCTTTAATTACCACCTTAAAAAAAAGAAATGCATTAATTTTCAATAAAATCATTTTAGAATGGTAAGCAACCACCATTCCATAAATATGGCAGACTTGGACTGCAAAATTGCTTAAACTGTTTGTGTCTAAATTAGCTGGCTACACCAAAGGCTAATTGTAGACAAGTGAGACTTCTTAAAATCCTGGCTTTTTGGACTGGTTTACTATGAGAAGAAAACCTACTACATAATGTTACTCTATGTGCTCTCTCTGTATAAATTCTGATTTCACAGAGATATTTTGTGGGATGACTAACTTAGAAAAATAATTAGGAAAATGGGCCCTTTTACACAGGAATATAAATTGACACAAACTTCCTGGAGAGCAAGGTGGTGCTGTGTATCAAAAGCCTTAAAAATGTACATAATCTTTGACTCAGCAATTCTCCCTCTAGGAGTTTATCTCCAAGAAATAATGATGGATGTCTTTTAAGGACTTAGCTGTCAGGAAGTTCATCACAGCAAAAAACTGAAAACAATTTAAATATTCAGCAGTAGGTACTTGGTTAAGTAAACCATCTGTAGAAAACGTCTGTGCAAGCATTCAAAATTACGTTGTGGGAATATATTTGGTTACTTGGATGGATACACTCTGTAGCTTAAAAACAAGCTTACGTGGTAGTATATAGAGTCTGATTTGTTAAATATAAACATATGCATATATGTACAGAAGAAATCTAGAAGTATATATGCTACAAATATTGAGTCATTATCTCTGACTAGAAAAATAATGGGTGATTTTTAGTTTTGTATTTTTATTTACCTAGATTTTTAAAGTTTTCTATAGGCAGCAAGTATTTCTTATTTAATAAGGTAAACTATTTTTCAAACAAAATATATTGAAAAAAAGAGATATTATACATCTGCAGTAGGATCAGTACTACTTTATTTATGTAAACATTTCCGTTCTAGGGTACTTTAAAAAGGAGATGTGAATTTTCTCTGAGATTCAGTTCTAATTCAGTTGATATGAATAATATAGACTATGTGGGAGTTCAGTGTAATATTGTTACAACTTTGCATATAAAAAATATAGGTTTATGTGTATATATATATATAAAATACATATATTTATTATTGCACATATGTACACACACAGAGTTTATAAAATGCAAATCTCTTCTGAGGGCCAGACCTTCTTACATACCTCACTTAACTTCTTATACCTAAAGCTTTTTGAATGGTTGCAGTCAGAACTGCTTGTTCCTCTTTGGGCTTCTACAGTGCTTTGTCCTCCTTAATTCTGGTTTTGTAAAGTAAATAATTGTGTAAGTGTTGATCTCCCAATTTTGTGTGCCCCCCACCTCCACCCACCCAGGGTGCTTAGCATAGTTCGTGCTTGAGACAGTTCAAACGTACTAACCAAGCTAAGAGATTGTTCAGTTGACCTTCTGTGCTAAGAGGTTCTGCCTGTGGGTGATGGAGGTGGCTGGAGATTTGGCCGTTGTCAACCATCTTGAAGGTCCCTGTATTTTCTGCCATGTACAGTTTTGTCATCTTATCCCCCTCACCCCATATTCCCTCCCTCTGTTGTCATTCCATATTGTATCCTCATTTATACAAAACTGTATTTTTAGCATCTACCACATGCCAATCCCTGGGCTAGGTTTTGAAGAAGGAGGGATAAGGTATAGTCCATGATCTCAAGGAGTCCGCGGTTGAAGAAGTAGGTATGTTCTGAGTGTCTTATGCACAGGAGTAATTCATAGGTCCTCCCTATAGCATGTACCTCATTCCTCATGTACAGTATTCGTGACGAAGAAGGAAAGATGATGGACATGCTTGTTGTCCGCTCTTCCACCATTAGAATTGCTTGATTTAGCAAAAAACAATATGGAAGACCCATGCAATATTTGGAATGCACCTATACTAAAAATCATTAATTTTTTAATCTAAAATTCCAATTTAATGGGGCGTCCCATATTTTATTTGGCAACCCTATCCACCATGCCAGCTCCCATTGACCTCTTAGAGCAGAACTCAGACATGAAGGCCTCTGCAGGAAGCTTTTCCTCTGCTAGCTGTCCACCTTATGCAGAGGGGCATTCGATTGTGTTTCTCTGTGCTGGTTTTACTTGTGCCCACATCCCTAACAACTGTGCACAGTCCGAAGAGGGTACCTGCCACACTGAGACAGAATAGCACACACACGTACTCTCTCACATAATTGTTGTGATCAGAAGCATTATTGCATGATCAGTATTGGTCATGCCTCTGTTCTGTAAAAGCCATGCCATCTGACTCTATCTCAAAATATGATTAGAAAGGTGACGGGCTTCCCTGGTGGCGCCAAGTTGAGAGTCCGCCTGCCGATGCAGGGGACGTGGGTTTGTGCCCCGGTCCGGGAGGATCCCACATGCCGCGGAGCGGCTGGGCCCGTGAGCCATGGCCGCTGAGCCTGCGTGTCCGGAGCCTGTGCTCCACAACGGGAGAGGCCACAATAGTGAGAGGCCCGCATACCGCAAAAAAAAAAAAAAAAAAAAAAGAAAGATGAAAAGAATGGCAGTGTAAGGAATCGTTTTTATTCCAGAATTTGTCTGTCACAACTGCCCAGTCTGAAACTGTGGGCTATATTTTCACATGCTAACATTGTTCTATGGTACCTGCTCTCATTTCTCTCGATCATTTCTATGTGGTCAGACTTTCCTCAGGGGGAAAGCTGATTAGCAGAGGCTGCCCTGTTGTCAATGGAACTGTGTGAATTTGACCTGTGGATGACATGGTTAACAGTAATGGGTAAGACACAACTTGTTTGACAAAATGGAGATGAGACATTTCAGTCTAGACAAGATAGCCGTGACTCAGCTCACAGGCATCTGGCATCGTATGGTTAAGATTGATAGGTCTCTGGGAAAAGGCAAGTTTTGAACCAGGGTGAGAGTAACATGTGGATCATCCATGTGACTCAGTGCGTGAAAGTCGGTCATTCTGTTTGTGGGGTCAGAAGATGATTGAGCCCAGTAAGGAGCTCAGAGATGGGAAGCCTTGTGTCCATACCTGTCAGTGCTTTCCATATGACGTGCAGACAGCGGTCACCACAAAGTCACGTGCAGCTCTTTTAGCCCAGACCAACCCTGAAGCTCTAATAACTGGGTGTTTCACTTATTCCCACTGCCTCCCATATTGGGGTCCCCTCTCCCCTGGTCTTCTCGTCCCTTTCTTGGTTGTTCTTCTCTAAATGACGTACCTGATATAGAAATTTATAGTGACTACACAAGTGATACATGGATATGTGTCCATATAGTAAACATTTAAACATTTCAGATAAAGTGAAAGCTTTGCTTGCCAGCTCTGCCTCCCGTCATGCCTCTCTCCTCCCCTGCGGTAACTACAGTTATCAGTTTGGTATGTCCTTACTTGATACCTGTCTCCCCACTAAACACTAAGTTCCGTGAGCACATGTCCAACAACTGGCTTGTTTGCTGCTCGTTCTTGAATGCCCACAGGGCTCACAGAGATGCAGAGACATCTGGACCACTTCCATGGGTGACACGTGGCATGGGAGTAGGGGGACTTGTATGTATTTTTTAATAATTGCTGAAACAGGATTATAAAAATTGTGATATGCTTTGAAGTTCAAGCCTGGAAGTGTATCCCTGTGACTGTATATATGATATCATTTGGATATCATTTTTAAAATCTATGTTATAAACTCTTTGTGAATGTGAAGCCCAATATAAATGGCTCATCAGACCTGGATCAGACAGATCCAGGTGCCTTTCACAGCACCCTGCACATAGTAGGTGCTCAATAGTTATTTGTTAGATGATCAAGGGAAGATAATGAAGCCATGTCTCAGTGACAGGGAAGTTATTTGGTGGTTTAGTTCTTCTGGTGTAGAGATACGGGGAGGACAAATTCAGGTGCTGGGGAGACTTGAGAAGTTCACAGAATGGTAGATGGCAGCTCAAGCATTCGTTCAGTGTCCCCTCCTACTTCCATTGCTTTTGTCTTTGGGATTCCCCAAGGCTGGTTAGGTCATGAGCACCATCGCACCTCTACTCTGGTGGTATCACACAGTTCTAGTTGTTTTTTTAAAAAATATTTATTTATTTATTTATTTTGACTGTGCTGGGTCTTAGTTGCGGCATGTGGGATCTTTGTTGCGGCATGTTTAGTTGCGGCATGTGGACTTCTTGGTTATTGCATGCGTGTGGGATATAGTTTGCCGACCAGGGATCGAACCTGTGCCCCCTGCACTGGGAGCGTGGAGTCTTACCCACTGGACCTCCAGGGAAGCCCCAGTTCTGTGGTGTTTGGTTAACTCATACATCCTCCCCTCCAGACAAGAAGTGTGTCTTACTCAGTTTTGTATGCTTGGCACCTCTTACATAAAGACATCAAATGTTTGTTGAATAAAAGATGACCATGTGATTTTTTTTATGGTTCTCAAGTTTGGGTGTTAACCTGTGCTGAAAAGACTGAGAGCTTCCAAAATCATCCCTTCCCCTTCTCCTCTGAATATTGCCACTTCTCTGTATTAATTGCTCCTGGTAACTGTCATTTTATATCACCCTTTTGAAGGCTCAGTGGACAGACTTACCCCTGGTTCGCTTTTATAGCCCAGCTTCAGATTATGCACATAGTAACTTCCTACACAGGAATAATTTTAGCTTTTAGAAAATGGCCCCAGATAAAAAGAGATTTAACATGGTGGAATAAGTATGTAAGTAAATAAATATGCACCATCAGTAAAACCTACCCTCAGTTTGGTGTTTATCAGAACAGCTTCCATCTGAATCCTGTTCCACTGTTGTTTCTCTTGGTCCGATTGAACCCTAATGGGGCTTTCACTTCTGAGATGGTGGTAAGCATTTCAGATGAGAGAGGTCACCTACCAGAATAACTCTCCCTTTTACCCACTGAGTAGATGTGGATTTCTTCCCAGACCATATCTGAGTGTGCCTGTAGTCTGGAAAAACAACAAGAGTGGAGTGAGTGATGGACAGCGATGTCCTCTTGTCTTGGATAAATATTTTAAAAGGAATTGCCGTGGCAGAGATGAGGACAGTGACTTCTTTTAATAACTATCAGTTTGAATGTGGTCATAAGGTTTCCTGACATTTATGAAGAACAAAGAAAGGTATTATTATGGAAAAATTTAAGTGGGCTTTTCTTTTTCTTTTTTAAATTTTTATTATTTATTTGGTTGCGCTGGGGCTTAGTTACGGCAGGTGGGCTCCCTAGTTGCAGCTCACCAGCTCCTTAGTTGCAGCATGTGGGCTCCTTAGTTGCGGCATGCCTGTGGGATCTAGTTCCCTGAATAGGGATCGAACCCAGGCCCTGCATTGGGAGTGCGAAGTCTTATCCACTGCGCCACCAGGGAAGTCCCGAGTGGGCTTTTCTTTGACTGACAGAAGATTCACATGCCCCAAATTTTAGGGTTTTTTTTTTTGTTTTTTTTTTGGTCTGAGCAATGCCTGGGTTTGAGGATAGTGTCTGGAATAATCTACTAGAGCTCTGGGCAGTGGGGAGGGGCCTCTTTTCTTCCTGACAACACCCTTGCCCCTAGGTAGCCTGTGAAGTGCAGACTCTATATCATAGAATGTAGGGTTGGAAGGACACTGAGAGATAGACTCTTGAGGTCAGAGGGGTAAAGTGACTTGCCCAAGGTCAAAGTGATACTTGGGGGCAAAGTCAGGCTGAGTCCCAGGTCCTCTGGCCTCAAGGCCATCACTGCAAGTCTTTCTTCAGTAAGCAGAGAGCTCCCTTCGCTCTGCTTCCACTGAGAGGAGATGCCCACCGGCAGCCATAAGAAAGGGGATTCTGGAGGCTTTCTCTGCTTTGAAGTCAGACAAGGATGCTATAACTCAGGCTCTTTCTGGTACTTCACAAGGGCTTTTTGGCTCAGTGAGGGAGGCATTAGTTAGCAAAGGAGGAAACCCTGAGTTGTCTGACACCCCTAATATTTCTACAAAATTACTTAGAATTCTACAAATAAAGACAGTTAGGCCTCCCAGATTCCTAGGTCAGTTCGAGACTAAAGTGGTTGCCCTAGAGAAACCTGGAATGGGTTTCCTGAGAGGTTTCCCCCATGTCTGAAATTTATTTCTGGACTCATTTACTTATTTTCTTTGTTTTCCATCATATCTCCAGTGCTTAGCACATAGCATATGCTTAATAAATATTTATTGAACAATTAAGTATGTGTGTCACTATTTTATCTTATGAGTATACTGTATGAGATTGGTTCAATAACTCTACCTCTTGGTAGAACTGTGTAACTTTGAGCAAGTCATTTAAACTTCCTGAACTTCATATGTAAATAGGGATAATAAGGGTACCTACCCCAAAGGGTGGTTGTGGAGATGTAAATTGCTAATAACAGTGCCTGGTACACAGTAAGCGGTCAATAAGATAGCATCGTTATCATCATCATCATCATCATTATCTGTTGCCTAGAGTGTAAAGACAATGCTAAATTCCAGGAGTACAGGAATAGAAAAGACATATATAGTCCTTGTCCTTGCAGAGATTCCTGGAGGCAGTGATATCTGAGCTGAGTCTTTTTTAAAACTTATTTTATTGAACTATAGTTGATTTACAATGTTGTGTTATTTCTACTATACAGCAAAGTGCTTCAATTATACATATATATAGGCATTCTTTTTCATATTCTTTTCCATTATGGTTTATAATAGGATATTGAATATAGTTCCCTGTGCTATACAGTGGGACCTTGTTGTTTTGAGCTGAGTCTCAAAGGGCAGAAGCTGGTGGGAGTTTGAATTAGCATGGTGACAGTTGGTATGGAGAAGAAGAGAATTATCTAGGAGGTAAGATTGGCAGGTCTTGGTGATTGATTTGGAGTGGGAGGGTGAGAAAGAGGAAATAGACCAGGGTGAAGCCCCATTTTTTTAGCTAGGTATACAGTGGTACCACCAACTAAGAGGTAGCATATAGGAGAAAGAGCAGGCTTGGGGGGGAACAACTGGTGGGTTCTGTTATAGATGGGTTACTTTGAGTTGTCTATGGGATAGCCAAGTGGAGATGTCCATTCGGCAGTTGGATATATGGGTCTGGATGAGGGCTGGAGACTGATCCAGGTGGGAGAGAGAGATTTGAAAGTATCACTAGAAGCTGTGGGTGATAATTAAGACCATAAGAATCAATGGGTCTGTCTGTCTAAAGAGGACATGTAGAGTGCAAAAAGAAGTGTGAGCCAATTTCAGAACCCTAAGAATAGCCTGCATTTAAAGAGTGGGTAGGGGAAGGAGAAACTGAAGAGGATGGTCACAGAGGCATGAGGAGAATGAGGATGGAGTATTTTGACTCTTTATCTGCCTCTCTGCCTAGATAATTCCTCATAATGGCTCTCTAAGACAGCCATTCTCAACTCAACTCTATTTGCCATCATTAATCTAGACCTAACCCCGTCTTATAGATGAGATACTTGAAGCTCAGAGAGGGGAATTAATTCATTTAAGCCTAAAATCAAAGCCTCTCCCTCCCCCTTTCCCTCCTTTGTTCTTTTCTAGCACATGCCCCCATGGAACATGCCAGGTGTGTATCTGTAAGTTCTTGGCAGATGTCAACTGGATTGAAAGTTGGCTTGGTTATTTCACTTCTGCCATTTGGGGCTACAGGAGTTGGAGAATGTATTAGTTTCCTAGGACTGCTGTAGTAAATTTCCAGGAACAACGTGGCTGGGATTTCCCTGGCAGTCCACTGGTTAAGACTCCACACTTCCACTGCAAAGGGGCACGGGTTGGATCCTTGGTCAGGGAACTAAGATCCCACGTGCTGCGTGGCATGGCCAAAAAAACCCCAAAACAAACAAACAAAAAAAACAACAACGTGGCTTACAACAACAGAAATTTATTCTCTAATAGTTCTGGAGTCTAGAAGTCCAAGATCAAAGTGTCATCAGGGCCGGGTTCCCTCAAAACATTCTAGGGACAAATCTTTTCCTGCTTCTTCTAGCTTCTGGTTATTGCTGGAAATCCTTGGTGTTCCATGTCTGGGAGAAGCATCACTCCAGTCTCTGCCTCCATAGTCCCATGACATTTGCCATGTTTTTGTCTGTCCCTGTGTCTTCCAGATGTTGCCTTTAGGTATTCTTTGGTAACAGTCTGCATATTATTAATAATAATAAAGGAAACTATTTATGTAGCAGTTACTAAGTACCAACTCTTTATATAAATTATCTTTAATTGTCATAGCCACTACACAATATAGGTGTTATTACCCTTATTTTATTTTATTTTATTATTATTATTCTTTTTGCGGTATGCGGGCCTCTCACTGCCGTGGCCTCTCCCGTTGCGGAGCACAGGCTCCGGACGCACAAGCTCAGCGGCTATGGCTCATGGGCCCAGCCGCTCCGCGGCATGTGGGATCTTCCCGGACCGGGGCACGAACATGCGTCCCCTGCATTGGCAGGCAGACTCTCAACGTCTGTGCCACCAGGGAAGCCCTACCCTTATTTTAAAGAGGAGGAAATGGAAGCTTGGAAGTATTAGATGACTTGCCTGAGATCACATATCTAGAAATCCACAGAATTAGGTTTCAAACCCAGGTCTGTCTGAGGCCACGTTGTATTTTTACAAGGTCTAGGGTTGTAAAAGTTTTGGTGTAAAATCCACTGTCTGTATGTATTTCATTCCCACAAGGATTTGAAGCAGCTTATAAATATATATAATACAAGAGAATAAAACTGGTTAAAGAAATTAGAGTTGAGAGAAAACAAGAGCAAGAAAACAAGATGAAGTCAGGGGTACAGTCTGCACATAAACATGCTTGTCTAGTGTCATTATGGCAGAGAGTTGCAAATCTGTCCCTGGGCTTTCTAGAAGCAAAGGGGAAAGAAGACCTGTTAAAGTAACCACAGTATCCAAAAGATAAAACGAACTAGCAACAAAGCTAAATCCTCAGTAGAAGCAAAGCTTTTCTTGGTACTGAGTCCTGGGGGGAAGTTGTCCTGCAGGCCTTCTGGAAGAGAGTGCTGTGGGACATCCTGGACAAAGACCCCAGCAACTTCCTTACAGGAGTGACCATCACCACCATCACTACCACGTGTATTGCAGGGCTGAGTCTTGTAACCTCCCTCCATGCAGGCAGATGTCACATTGCCAGGGCACAGTTCTTGCGGGCTTTCTGCAGGGGCTTGTTGAGTTTTCTCATGTTGAGCTGCAGAAGGAGTTCATTAGTTCTGGATTTGGACAGTGTTTCTTCATCAGGGCTCAAAGGGCGGAAAAAGGTAGTCACACATGTTGGCATTCTCAGGGCATTCAGTGTGGAGAGACTGCCCTGACATTTCCAGAGTCCCTGCCCAGATCCAATCCTGCATTTCCTATTATATGTACAGAGGAACTTTGGGGAAAACTATTTGCAGGCCTGACTCTCCTCCATTTAGTCAGAACTGGGAAAACAACTATCTTGTCAGATTGACCCAGTGCCATAAAAAAAAAGTGAAGTGTGCACTGGACTTCCACATGGTCGTGGGCTTGATTTGCTATACTCCTCTAAAGGAGGTCGTCCTGAATATGGGAATCCAAGCAAGCAGCCTGTGGTTTTACTCTGCATTGTGGGGACTTTTTTCTCTCCTGAAAGAGCTTCTTCGTAAGTTGGATAGCTTAAAATTCAAAGTGAAGACAGCCTTGTGTCCCCAAATATTATAGATAATTAAATGTTAAGACATCCTCTTGGGACTATTAATTTTGCAAACTCAAGCGTTTTTTATTTAAGAAAAGAACTCACATATGGGTGGCCTCAGAGCTAAAACTTTGTATTTCCAGGAGTGATGCAGTTAAGAGAGCAGAAATTGGCATCACCCTATACCCGTCCCCATTGGGAGAGTGCGGTAACACTCATTGCCAAATGTGATAAAACAGTTTCTCATGAATGGTCCATGGGACAAAGAATGCTGTAATTATCTATTGCCTATAATTTCATCCATCCATCCATTCATCCACCCATCCATCTATTCATCTTTGAGGATATGATGCCTGAAACAAGATAGTAAAAAAGAAAAAGAGGTGAAGCAGTTCATGTCCTCATAGAGTGTCCAGATTTTCAGACAATAAAGAATAAAATTTCAGGGTGTTATAAGTGTTATGAAGGAAATAAACAGGGTAAGAGGGTAATTGGGGAGGTGAGGACTGAATTGAGACTTGAAGGGTGAGGAAAAATCAGCAATGTAAAGAGCTGGAGGGGAGAGCATTTCAGGCCATGAGAACAGGAGGTTCAAAAGCTCTCATGGGAAAGAGCTTGGGATATTCAAGGAACACAAAGGAGACTGGTCGTGTTGGAGTGAAGGGAGTGGGGAGGTTGGTCCTAGGATATGTTGGGGTTGGTAGGACATGGCAGGCCATGATGGAGTTCCAATTTTATTCTAAGACTAGTGAAGACACATGAAAGAATTTTAAGCAAGAGAGTGGTGTCATATGACTTGTGCTTTAAAGAGATCACTTCGGGGCCTCCTTGTTGGGAGCAGTTTGGAGAAGGGGCAAGAATGGAAGCAGGGAACCCAGGTAGAGAGTAGATATTTTAGCAGGCCGGGTGAGAGTTGTGGTGGCCTAATAAAGGTAGAAGCAGTGGAGATGGAGAGAAACAATGATTTGAGAGAAGCTGCTTATGATGTATTTGGGTCCAGGCTAACATCTGTGATCACCAAAGGCCATTTTCCAGAAACGCCATTCAACTTTCCAGAGAATAAGATGATTTGAGAGAAGCTGCTTATGATGTATTTGGGTCCAGGCTAACATCTGTGATCACCAAAGGCCGTTTTCCAGAAACGCCATTATAAGGTCTTTACTGAAATAACACCGGTAGTTTTTTGATAACCAGTAAGTAATCTCATTTGGCATTACATCTTTAACTGGATGGCCTTAAACTAGGGTAAGTCCCTTATACTTCAGACAACAAAATAAATAATTTACTTAATTAGACTTGGGTTGGGATTGAAGCTTGAATTTCACAGGTTTCGCTTGAGGCTTAAGTTTCTGAGTGTCCCTTGATACACAAAACAAATACATATACCTGTACATTTTAACATTTTTAGATAAAATCATGTGTTTCATGATCAATTTAAATCATGGATTACTATCTATAGTCAAATCATAATGGAATATAATCAATATAATCATACAATTCTGAAGTTAAGAAAGAGATTCTAATCTGTTATTTACTAAATATAGATGAAAACCTGTAGCTAACAACTCCAATTCTCTCCAATTTGGTTTTTCTAAAAAGTCTCAGAAATGTCTAATTGTCAGAAATGCCAGTCCATACTAATGCTGTGACACAGACTATACTCCCATGAAACACAGGTGTTTGATAGGCTGGGTCAAGATGTTCTCATCACTAAAGTCAAGCAATGACAGATTTTTCTTGTGTCACAGAAACATTTTTTTTTTTTTTTTTAAGATTTATTATTTATTTATTTTTGGCTGCATTGGGTCTTAGTTGCGGCAGGCAGGGTCTTCATTGCGGCACGCGGGATCTTCGTCGCAGCATTAAGGATCTTTTGTTGCGGTGCTCGAGCTTCCCTCTAGTTGTGGCGTGCGGGTTTTCTCTTCTCTAGTTGAGGCACACAGGCTCCAGGGCACGTGGGCTCTGTAGTTTGCCGCATGTGGGCTCTAGCTGAGGAGTGCGGGCTCAATAGTTGTGGCGTGAGGGCTTAGTTGCCATGTGGTGTGAGGGATCTTAGTTCCCTGACCAGGGATCGAACCTGAGTCCCCTGCATTGTAAGGTGGATTCTTTACCACTGGACCACCAGGGAAGTCCCTTTCAAGGTTTTCAACAACATTTTTCTTAAACTTTCGGCACCTCTGATGGTTAATCTGGAGTAGAAGCTAGGCTACAATGTTATCTTAGTTCTAGATTATTTATTTTATGAGCTAGCGTCTGATTTCACACATAAGGATTAGATTCATTGTTTTACAAATTATTTATCAGTATTTCATAATTTTGCAAAAAAATCCTAGGACTTCCAGATGCTCCAGAGACCAGCTACTGTAATAAACACATCTAAAAACATACAATGGCTCAAACATGGTAGGAGTATTTCTCACTCATGTAAAGTTTGGAACAGAGGTACTTGAGCTGTGGTTGGCTTTTTTCCAAGCAGTGATCAGGCACCAGACACCTTCCATCTTGTGGATCTGCCATCTTCCATGTGGCTTCCAATGTTTCAGAGCTTATCTTCATCAAGCTGGAGTAAAATGTCAAGAGCTGGAGGGATATGCATGGGAGTGTTGTACGGGTTAGGCTTGGAGAGGCATACATCACTTCCAGTCACATCCCATTGGCAGGAACTTAGTCACAGCTAAGTTCAAGGGATACTGGGAAATTCAGTCTAGCCATGTGCCCGGGAAGAAGAGGGACTACTCTGATGAACAGCTAGCCCGTCTCTGCCATGCTCCTGATCCATTTGGAGAAAGTCTAGCAATCAGAATGTGTTGGCACTGGTATGAGTTGGCTTGGGGATTGGGCTGGCATGATGGGACACATTGTAGAGACCCAGTAAAGATTTTTTAAAAATCCATTTGAAGAGAATTGGAGCTGTCAGCCACAGGCAGCTTTCTAGTGAGGCTATTTATTTATTTTCTGAAGAGTAGAAGAAGTACTGTTGAAATAGAAGATTTTCATTTTTTCTCCTAAGGCTTATACAAAGAAGAAGAAAAATGATTAATTTGTGTCTTTAAAAAAAGCATGCTTTCCTTACAAGAAATCTATTTTGGTAGAAAGATACTGTCATTTGCTTTTTTTTTTTTAAAAAAGCAGGGCTTCCCTGGTGGCGCAGTGGTTAAGAATCCGCCTGCCAATGCAGGGGACACGGGTTTGAGCCCTGGTCCAGGAAGATCCCACGTGCCGCGGAGCAACTAAGCCCATGTGCCACAACTACTGAGCCTGCACACCTAGAGCCCGTGCTCTGCAATAAGAGAAGCCACTGCAATGAGAAGCCCATGCACCACAATGAAGAGTAGCCCCCGCTTGCCTCAACTAGAGAAAGCCCGCACGCAGCAACGAAGACCCAATGCAGCCAAAAATAAAACATAAAGTTAAAAAAAAGCAAATGGAGCTTATTTCTCACGGGGGCCAACATGTAGAAGACAATCCTTCAGTACTATCCACAGTGAACACTACACTGGGCATTAACCGTTCATCAAGCATAGTATTACTGAGTTTGCATACATTATTTCGTTTTAACACCAAAAGAATCCAGCAGGATCCCATTTTATAGTTTTGAGGAACCCAGGCTGCAAAAAGTTACATAATTGGCAAGGGCCACACAAAACTAAGGTCTGCCTGATTTTCTGTTAGACTGTATTTAAGTGAAAATAAGTGTCTTGAGTATATCATGTTTTTCTTTCTTTCTTTTTTTAAATAGAGAAGAAAATTTGTCTTAGCCTTAACGTCTTAAAGGCTTCTTTGAGAAAAGATTTTGCAAGGCTCCTGACTTCTGACAAAATAAGTCGAACACACTCGGGTCCCTTTTCCTGCCTGTGGAGGGCAAGACCTTTTCCCTTTCCATGTGGTCAGTTTAGATTCTGGATACTGTTTATGAGTCCCTGCAGCTTGACTGGACGTGGGAGACCAGGCAAATATGATTCTAGGGTGTGGCTGGAATGCACTTCTGGCTTCTGTGGCAGAGGGAGGGAAAAGCGCTGCTGGCCCTGTGAGAAGGGGCGAGAGCTGGGGCCCACCAGGGTCTCCGCAGAGAAGCAGACTATGACGAGCGTCCTGGGGCTGCACCAAGCAAGCTTGGCTCCTAGCTCAAATCAGCTAGAGGGGTCCTGATGCAGAGACAGGCTCTGCGTCGGCCCAGAGCATCCTGCTGTTAGAAGAGGGGCTGGAGCAATTTCAACACAGCATCTTCAGGTGCAGAAAGGACTCAAACCTGTTTTCCCAAAGTTGGTTCCATGAAACACTAATTTTGCAAGAAGTTCTGTGAAAGAAGCTTTTTGTGGTTCAAGAAATTTAGGGAACTTTGTATGTTCAATGTAGACTCACAGTGTACGTTAGCATATTAAAAGTCTCTACAATCTTACAGCAAGACACCTGTTAAGCTTGTTTAACCCATGGTATAACAAACTTATTTGACCACGTACTTAAAAAAAAATCACTCTTATTAATATCCTGAGGAGCCAGTGTTTAGGAGAATGTACTTTGTGATGTAAATTGGGCATAAAAAGAAGGTAATACGGGCTTCCCTGGTGGTGCATTGGTTGAGAGTCCACCTGCTGATGCAGGGGACACAGGTTTGTGCCCCAGTCCAGGAATATACCCCATGCCACGGAGCGGCTGGGCCCGTGAGCCATGGCCGCTGAGCCTGCGTGTCCGGAGCCTGTGCTCCGCAACGGGAGAGGCCACAACAGTGAGAGGCCCGCCTACCGCAAAAAAAAAGATAATACTAGAAAATACGTAAATCTAATGCCCGAATTCCAGTGGAACATCATATCTGTGGAGGATTATAAGATTACTCTTTTATTAGGCAACATAGGCAGTGACAATGATTGCATCGTAACCCCAGTGGTTTCTTTGGTTTTAAACAGGAGTATGAAAAACTCATATTTTTTATATTGTAAAATGCCTTTTGCCCCTCTTTTTTTGTTTTCTTCTCCCTTTTCTTTTTCTATTACTACATATACTTCTTGCTGTCCTCAAGTAAGTCACTTGAAATTGTCATGTTTATTCTTTTCAGAAGATGTGTTAAAATCCCATTGAAGGGAGGATAAAGGTATTAATAAAGTACATATTGTCACTAAAAGATGTTTCATAAATTTATTGGGCTGATAATTTTATTTGATGTTTCTTTAAATTGGGGGAACTGGAAATATATCCCCGCTTCCTTCCTTCCTTCCTGCCTGCCTGTCTGTAGCAAATATATATTGATATTAAGGCTTGGCATTAGAACTACAAAATTCAATATCTCTTAGTGTGCGTGTATATGTATTTTTAATTGGATGAATAAATGTATCTTTTATGTGAATAATGAACATTAAGAAAACTAAAGGGCTTCCCTGGTGGCGCAGTGGTTGGGAATCCACCTGCCAATGCAGGGGACATGGGTTCGAGCCCTGGTCCAGGAAGATCCCACATGTTGCGGAGCAACTAAGCCCATGAGCCACAACTACTGAGCCCACGTGCCACAACTACTGAAGCTTGTGCACCTAGAGCCTGTGCTCCGCAACAAGAGAAGCCACTGCAATGAGAAGCCTGTGCACCACAATGAAGAGTAGCCCCTGCTCACTGCAACCAGAGAAAAGCCCGCGTGCAGCAACGAAGACCCAACACAGCCAAAAATAAAATAAATAAAAATAAAAAAAAACACAAAAAACTAAAGATATTTGTATTAGTCACTCGACAGTTTTGATTGTGTAGACTTAGATTTGTTTTTAATTTTTGAATTTTATTTAATTTTTTTATACAGCAGGTTCTTATTAGTTATCCATTTTATACATATTAGTGTATATATGTCAATCCCAATCTCCCAATTCATCCCACCACCACCACCGCCCCTGCCACTTTCCCCCCCTTGGTGTCCATACGTTTGTTCTGTGTAGATTTAGATTGTGTGACATGGTATACTGGAGAGATGCAGATAAAT
The DNA here is from genome assembly GCF_949752795.1 of Hyperoodon ampullatus. NCBI lineage: Eukaryota > Metazoa > Chordata > Mammalia > Artiodactyla > Ziphiidae > Hyperoodon > Hyperoodon ampullatus. The sequence goes on from NC_136919.1 coordinate 51,122,495, forward strand.
AGCATATGTACCACCACTGTTGTCATGATGCCATGGCAGACATCACTAACAGATCACAGCACTCATTCTTGCTAAGTCCAGACCTGACTTTCTTCATGTAACAGGGAGGCAGGCACTACAGAGCAACTGGGACTGGAGCTGTTTGCTTTCCTTGGAGTGGTGGATGGGTTAGAATTTTAGGAGACCTTGGTTCTGTTCTAATGAGTTGTTTGACCTTGAAAAACAGTCTTGGTGGGCCCCATATTCAATTTCCTCATATATTTAGACCAGGTGGTTTACTATATGGGTTTTTTAAAGTTTTTTTAATATACATATATTTGGGCTTCCCTGGTGGCACAGTGGTTGAGAGTCCGCCTGCCGATGCAGGGGACGTGGGTTCGTGCCCCGGTTCGGGAAGATCCCACATGCCGCAGAGCGGCTGGGCCCGTGAGCCATGGCCGCTGAGCCTGCGTGTCCGGAGCCTGTGCTCTGCAACGGGAGAGGCCACAACAGTGAGAGGCCTGCATATAGCAAAAAAAAAAAAATATATATATATATATATATATATATATACACACACACACGTATATTTTTATTTATTTATTTATTTGTTTGTTTGTTTATTTATTTATTTATTTATTTATGGCTGTGTTGGGTTTTTGTTGCTGTGCATTGGCTTTCTCTAGTTGTGGCGAGCGGGGGCTACTCTTCGTTGCGGTGCGTGGGCTTCTCATTGTGGTGGCTTCTCTTGTTGCGGAGCATGGGCTCTAGGCATGTGAGCTTCAGTAGTTGCAGAACGCTAGCTCAGTAGTTGTGGCTTGCGGACTCTAGTGCACAGTCTCAGTAGTTGTGGCACACGGGCTTAGTTGCTCCGCGGCATGTGGGATCTTCCCAGACCAGGGCTTGAACCTGTGTCCCCTGCATTGGCAGGCGGATTCTTAACCACTGCGCCATACTGTATGGTTTTAAGATTTATATTAGCATTATTCTTCTGCCTACAAAGAGCTATCCTGGTGGCAAATTCAATTTAAACTCAGAACAGTTTTCTGCCTGCTCATCTGAGACTCCATTTGATATCTTCTATGCATGTTAGGAGTATCTAATGCCTTATCTCTCTATTGTTTTCTGTATGTGTCAATAGTTTGATATATCTTTATTATTTATTTATTTTTAGAAAAATGGCCTTCAGGATGAAATAATAAAAGTTTTGATTTCCTGCATGAATTTACTTTTCTAGACATGTCTAGGCCATATTCCCAGGTTTAGTCTCCCCCACAGCCCTGCTAAGGCTTCTTGGTCAATCCCTACACTTGGATTCCTTAGCTTAATAGATGAAAAGGCTCAGTTTCTTTACCTGTAAAAGAGGAACCATAACTTCTACTCCTAGATGCGATAATAAAAATGTAAAGTGCTTGGCATTTCAGTGTCTGAAATACGGAGAACACTCAGTAAATAATATCAGTAAATACAGACACCCAGTAGATAGTTTGGTGTGTTTGATTGTCTACAGAGTAGCAATATTACATCATAGGACGGTGGTCAAGATGCAGTAGGATGACCCGGCACAGTGCGTACCATGCTTTAGGCGTGCAGTAAATGTCTCCTGTTATTATTATGGAAAATGTGATAGATGAGAGAAGGCATCCCAGGCACGTGGAGGAGGCACATAGCCTGGTCTGGGCTTGGCGAGTTACTCAGTTCTCTTGGACAGAAGATTTGTTCAGGTGAGTAATGGTTGAAAGGTAGATGCTGGTTGTAAAATGCGTGACATTTAAAGGAAGAGTCTCTTAATTAGAGCTATTAAAGGAAGATTCCAGGATTCTGGGAGAAAATCAAATGGGTGATGGCCACGTTTCCTTCTGACTCTCCTTCTGTGGTTCCCCCAAAAGTTCCAGTGATTCCTGAGACAGACCGCAGTGACTCAAACAGCCCAGGCAGTAGAGGTCCAGAACTACAGCCTGGAGCACACCAATAACAAGGCAATGACTACCCTTTTGTCTGCTTTGATGATAACAACCCATTTGCCAAAAGGAGAATACGTTGTAGTTTTCATGTGACAATCTGCCCAAGTCTTTGATTTGACAGGTAACAGAGGGAAGCAAAGCTCATGAGTGTATTTGGTGACACGTTATTTCCTGGTCATTTTTTTTTTTTTGCGGTATGCGGGCCTCTCACTGTTGTGGCCTCTCCCATTGCGGAGCACAGGCTCCGGACGCGCAGGCTCAGCGGCCATGGCTCACGGGCCCAGCCGCTCCGCGGCATGTGGGATCTTCCCGGACCGGGGCACGAACCCGCATCCCCTGCATCGGCAGGCGGACTCTCAACCACTGCGCCACCAGGGAAGCCCTCCTGGTCATTTTTCTTCCCTTCACTTTTGAGAGCCAAGTGAAGGAGAGGGAAAAGAGAGGAAGGGGAAAAAAACCCCACAACAACTCAGCTCTCCAGGAAATGAGTCTTCAGGCAGAACTGAGACACCTGAAGAATGTGTCCCTTCACAAACTTTGTACATGTGAGTCAGTAGACAGGTTCTGGGTTTGCCAACAGGCACCTGAGGGCTGGTGCAAGGGAAGAGCCTCTCCCTCGCAGCTGGAGGCCTTCAGCTTTAGGTTCCTAAGAGAAGCTGGGGGGATGTGCAGACTCCCTGCAGAGCTGTTTCCCTGGCATTGACCTGGGCCGGAGGACAATCTAGTGCGTCATTCCAAAAGTGTTTGTGCAATGCTATGTGAAAAACAAATTGATAAAACTCATGGTTAAGCAAGTTAAAATTGTTTTTTTTACTGCCGGACTTCTCAAGACCTTTGATTATGCCAGTGTGAATTGTGAGCATCCAAGGAGGGAGAATGTAAATGCAGTACTTCCCAAACTCCCTGGAAAGTGGTACCTTTTACTGGACTATAGGTATGGACAACGACATGCCTGAGTCTCAGAAACACCGTGCCCAGTCAAAGCAGTGAGACACAAAGAAATACATACTACATGAATCCATTTATATGAAATTCTGGAACAGGCAAAAGCAGTGTGTATTTATAGAAAGCAGATCTCTGGTTGTCTGGGGCTTGGTATATGGGATTAACATAGGAATTTTTTTGGGTGGTGGAAATGTTCTGTATCTTTTTTGTTCTTCTTCTACAACTTGCTTTTTTATTCAACATTGTGCTTTCTAACCCCTTTCCATATTGATAAGAGTGGATCTAGATCTTTATTTTAACTCTGGTTTAGAATTCCATTGTATGAGATATACCATAGTTTATTTATCCATTTCTCTATCCTTGAACATTTTTGTTGTTTCTAATTTTTCTTTAATACCAACAATACTCCAGTATTCATCTATGCACCTAGAAGTAGAATTGCCCATTCATATAATTCACCTTTTTTGTGTTTTTAAAAAATTTTATTTTTTTATACTTATTTGAGGAAGTTATTTAAATTTCTTAAGACAGTCTGTTTTTTTTTTTATTAATTGATATTGGAGTATAGCTGCTTTACAATGTTGTGTTAGTTTCTGCTGTACAGCAAAGTGAATCAGCTATTCATATACATATATCCCCTCTTTTTTAGATTCCCTTCCCATCTATGTCACCACAGAGCACTGAGTAGAGTTCCCCGTGCTATTCAGTAAGTTCTCTATTTTATATGTAGTAATGTATATATGTCAATTCCAATCTCCCAATCCATCCTACCCACCCCCCTTCTCCCCTTGGTAACCATAAGTTTGTTTTCTACATCTGTGACTATTTCTGCTTTGCAAATAAGTTCATCTGTACCATTTTTCTAGATTCCACATATAAGTGATATTATATGATATTTGCCTTTCTCTTTCTGACTTACTTCACTCTGTATGACAGTCTCTAGGTCCATCCATGTTGCTGCAAATGGCATTATTTCATTCCTTTTTACAGCTAAGTAATATTCCACTGTATATATGTACCACATCTTCTTTATCCATTCCTCTGTCAATGGACATTTAGATTGCTTCCATGTCCTGCCTATTGTAAATAGTGCTGCAGTGAACGTCAGGGTGCATGCATCCTTTCGAATTATGTTTTTCTCTGGATATATGCCCAGGAGTGGGATTGCTGGATCATATAGTAGCTCTGTTTTTAGTTTTTTAAGGAACCTCCATACTGTTCTCCATAGTGGCTCCACCAATTTACATTCCCACCAACAGTGTAGGAGGGTTCCCTTTTCTCCACACCTTCTCTAGCATTTATTATTTATAGATTTTTTTGATAATGGCCATTCTGACCAGTGTGAGGTGATACCTCATTGTAGTTTTGATTTGTATTGCTCTAATAATTAGTGATGTTGAGCATCCTTTCATGTAGTTTTTGGCCATCTGTATATCTTCTTTGGAGAAATGTCTATTTAGGTCTTCTGCCCATTTTTTGATTGGGTTGTTTGTTTTTTTGATGTTGAGCTGCATGAGCTCTTTGTATATTTTAGAGATTAGCCCTTGTTGGTTGCTTCTTTTGCAAATATTTTCTCCCATTCTGAGGGTTGTCTTTTTGTTTTTTTTATGGTTTTCTTTGCTGTGCAGAAGTTTATTTAGGTCCCATTTGTTTATTTTTGTTTTTATTTTCATTACTCTAGGTGGTGGCTCAAAAAAGATCTTGCTGCAATATATATCAAAGAGTGTTCTGCCTATGTTTTCCTCAGAGAGTTTTATAGTGTCCAGCTTTACATTTAGGTCTTTAATCCATTTTGAGTTTATTTTTGTGTATGGTGTTAGGGAGTGTTCTAATTTCATTCTTTTACATGAAGCTGTCCAGTTTTACCAACACCACTTATTGAAGAGATTGTCTTTTCTCCATTGTATATTCTTGCCTCCTTTGTCATAGATTAGGTGGCCATAAGTGCGTGGGTTTATCTCTGGGCTTTCTGTCCTGTTCCATTGATCTGTATTTCTGTTTTTGTGCCAGTACCATACTGTTTGGATTACTGTAGCTTTGGTATAGTCTGAAGTCAGGGAGCCCTGATTCCTCCAGCTCTATTCTTCTTTCTCAAGATTGCTTTGGCTATTTGGGGTCTTTTGTGTTTCCATACAAATTATAAAATGAAATATTCTATATCTTGATGTGGAATGACTACATGGTGTATATAATTGTCCAGATATCCTTAACTATGCATTCTGAATGAGTATATTTTAAATAAATTATACCTCAGGAAAAAAAAAGGGGAACCTTTTGATGTAGAAGGTATCTAGGGACTAGTGGCTTGAGCAGGTCTTTGAGCAAAGCTGATTCAGGACCAAAATACCAGGCTAAATCATTTCTTTGTTCTTGCCCTCTCCCAGGGGGTCCAGCTCCAGAAACAGATGTTTGCAGGCAGCTTTGCCTTTCCAGGAGCCAAATGGGGGTCACTGTTCATGAGAGCACCCATCATTTGGAAAAGCCTGATGGGGTGTGGTAGGCCACATAATGGCTCCCTAAGGTGTTTCACATTCTGATCCCTAGAACTGGTGAATATGTTACCTTACATGTCAGAAGGGACTTTACATGTGTGGTTAAATTAAAGGTATTGGGAAAGGCCATTATCCTGGATTTATCAGGATGGGCCCAAGGTAGTTACAGGAGGCTTTATAAGAGGGATGCAGGTGGGTGGGAGTCTAAGGAGATTCAAGGACAGAATCAGAGGTCAGGGTGATGTGGGGCAGTGAGTCAGGGAATGTGGGCAGTCTCTAGAAACTGGAAAAGACAAGGAAATGGATTCTCCCCTGGAGCCTCCGGAAGGAATACAGCCTTGCCACCCATTTTAGATTTCTGACCTCCAAATTATAGTATAATAAATTTGTGTTGTCTTAAGCAACTAGGTTTGTGGAAATTTGTTATAGCAACAATAGGAAACTAATACTTGGGATTTGATATTGGTCCCACTCTTCCTGTGCTTGAAGGTGGATGGATTAACATACTGCATTACCCTTCTCAGACCTTCAGAACACTAACACTCAAGGGAGAGGCCTGTAAGTAGCCACCATCTGGCCAGGGGGCCCTGCTTTCTTGCTGTCCTTCCTCCACCTCCCCAACCCCCTGGGCCCAAACATCACTCCAGCTCTTGCTTGTCCTGCTTAGATGTCCAGTGACCAATCACCAACGAGCTTTGGATGAAGTGATGTGATTGCTCACTGGTCATGATGTGCACCTGTTATTTACATTGTGATTTGTGGATGGAAAAGCAAGCAGCCCTCTCTGTCCTTAATGCAATTACTGCTATAAGATACTGTGGTAACTGAAATCTGAACTGGGTTATTGTGGGACTGGTATTATTTAACCAAACCATAGTCATTGAAATGCATTCATATCAGAGCTGTGCAAAAATGAGGACTGCATTTGTTGCTATCACGGCACAAATCCTGCAGTGTAGTTGTTACAGCTGGACTGGCGGGCAGCCTGGCCGTGCCTTCACTCATCCGCTGAATGTGGCTGATACAGGGTTAGGGCTGTCAGTAAACAATGCATTTAAATTGCAGCAGAGGCTAGTGAGGTACTTTTTGTATCTCATTTCTGATGACCACAGGTCAGTGCTCCAGTAAACAGATTCTGAGACCTGCGATTTGCATGTAGGGGATTTATGGGGAACTGCTTATGACAACAACGCCTGGCAAGAGAAGTGAGAACAGCAGAACTGGGCAGAGGGAGAGGTTGACCGTGATGCACGAGGGCTCTGGAACTGGGCTGCACTAAGGCAGGGGACCAGGCCTTATGTCCCTCCGTCAACTAGGCACTAGATGTGCTCTGCTCAGACCCTAGCCAGCAACTCCTTCCAGCAAGGTGGCTCTAACTACCTGTAACTCCTGAAGAGGCTGAGAGCTGGCAGCCTCCAACACTCCCTGCAACTGTGGGAATAAATGCTCCCGCCCTAAAGGCATCTGGGCAGCACATTATAGGGTCCACTAAATGATTAGCCTACGATTCTGGTGCCACCAGACAGCCAAACTCTAGAGGGGTCTGATCACTATTTTTAGCAATGCTCAAGTCGGAATCTGGGGCAAAGTAATCAGGAAGAAGAGACCGAAGCACGGGAGAGCTCTCAGGCTGCTGAGCCAGGGTCGGGACTGCTGGAGGGAGCAGCAGCCTGCTGGGCCCAGTTTGCCTCCACTTGCATTTTCATTTATGGTAACTTGCCAATTTGAGAGAAGTTGAAGTCTTGTTCTAGGCTTGTTTTGGCCTTTTAGGGCACTTGGACTCTGAATTGGAGCAGACGGAGAAAATGACAAAAACATGAAATAAAAAGTTGCTGGGTCTGACATTTTGTGGTCCGTTTTCCCTCTAGTAAAATGTAGGTACCTTGTAAAGAAAAGTGAAATTTGGTCAACTCCCTGCTCCTCCCCTGCCCTCCTTTTTCCTTTTGATTCTTAGGCCGCACACATACATCGGGTTCTCTCTCCAGTTTAGTCACCCCTAGCTCTTTATTCATAAACCATTAGATGCCTGGAGTCTGGCTCCCACTTCCCTGAATTGGGAAACAATTCATTCTCATTCTCTGAAATAGATTAAAAAAAGGAAAAGGGGCTTCCCTGGTGGTGCAGTGGTTAAGAATCTGCCTGCCAATGCAGGGGACACGGGTTCGATTCCTGGTCCGGGAAGATCCCACGTGCTGCGGAACAGCTAAGTCCATGAGCCACAACTACTGAGCCTTCGCTCTAGAGCCCGCGCGCCTAGAGCCCATGCTCCGCAACAAGAGAAGCCATCACAATGAGAAGCCTGTGCACCGCGGCAAAGAGTAGCCCCCGCTCGCTTCAACTAGAGAAAAGCCCAAATGCAGCAACAAAGACCCAGTGCAGCCAAAAATAAAATAAATTAAAAAACCCCAACACCATTCACTTTTAAAAAAAGAGAGAGAGAGAGAAAAAGAAAAAGATCTGTGCTTACTTCCTTGTGATGTTCTCCTTAAAAGACTGAAGATGTTCCTGGCTGTAATAAGGATTTAGTTTTTGCATCCTGGTGGACTGAAGGTTTGGGGGCCACCTGACAAAGGCTTTTCATCCAGAGAACCAAGTCTGACCCATCAGGAGCAGTGGCCTGGAGATGCTGAGTTAGGGAAGATTCTGAAAGAGCCTCTGTCTGATTGGCTTATGGCTGCCCTGGCTGTGCACCGGGGGAGGTGTGTGTTTGGCCATCTCTGGACTAGAGTTTCCACCAACAGCCCTCATTTGGCTGAAGGGTGGCTTTTGTTTGTTTGTTTGTTTTCTGTCTTTAGAAGATATTCAATAGTTACCTTTAATCCAGTGGGATGTACTGAGTTATTCAGAGGTGAAATGCTGAATGTAGCATGGTAGGTTAAAGAGGTAATTGTCTGTCTAGACCCTATACTTCAGGAAGAAAATGAAGGACAGTTAAATCTCCAAACAAGCATATTCTTGAATGGGTAAGAGATGGTGGAATTAGAATGTGTAAATATTCTTTGGTTTTGATATTGTATAGGAGACACAGACCAGTAACTCCACCAAGGTAGGTCTAGGTCCTATATGGCTAGACCTGCTGATATAAAGGTTGTTTTGGGTTTGAGGTGGAGAATTCTCTCATTACCTCATTTGACCTGATGGCAGGCAGTGAAGTATGAAAGAAGAGCTTACAACAAAATGCTTAGCAAATGATGATTGGAAACCAGAGATCTACCGACTCGGTAGGGGAGGGCTGGTGTGTGTTTGGAAGAAACAAGAGAGCTGAACTGGTGGCAGAAGAGTAGAAGACAAATGGGGTTAGATTCCAATCTTTGTCCTTTTGGTTGAGGGTGTGCATTTCCTGAAAGAGCCTTGGGGGCTAAAGGTAAAACTTGAACTGCAATTTTACAATTTCCTTTTGTCTAGCAGCATCTCTTTTTGTAAAGAAAAAAATGAAAGGCTGTCCTAAAACAATCAATTCTCTGACACTTTCCCTTGCTGGAAGTAGATTACTTTGCTCAATGTGGAGTTCTTATCTCATAAATAGTGCCTTTTAAAAAAAATAATAAATTTATTTATTTATTTATTTTTGGCTGCATTGGGTCTTTGTTGCTACATGCGGGCTTTCTCTAGTTGTGGCGAGTGGGGGCTACTCTTTGTTGCAGTGCACGGGCTTCTCATTGTGATGACTTCTCTTATTGCGGAGCAGGGGCTCTAGGCACGTGGGTTTCAGTAGTTGTGGCATGCGGGCTCAGTAGCTGTGGCTCACGGGCTCTAGAGCGCAGGCTCAGTAGCTGTGGGGCAGGGGCTTAGTTGCTCTGCGGCATGTGGAATCTTCCCGGACCAGGGCTCGAACCTGTGTCCCCTGCACTGGCAGGCGGATTCTTAACCACTGTGCCACCAGGGAAGTCCCAATAGTGCCTTTTTAATGGAAAGGTCCTATTGCTGTAATTGGAGTTTTAAATGAGGACTCTTTCCATGTGTTCAGTAAGACACCTGTTTGTGCTTTCTGTTATTTGGATTGCATAATAAGGCAGCTTTGCAAAGAACTTGGCATTCCTTGCAAGATACCTTATAGGTAAAAAGTCACAGTTTTGTTCCCAGTACAGAGAATTTGAGACACAGAAAGGCAGAAACTAAAGAAGGTCAACCAGACTCAGTTAAAGGGAATTGGCAACTCAGTTCTGGATGTCTGGTTTCTGGTATACTCCCTTTAATGGTGATTTTTCAATCACTGGAAGTTCTCCATAATCCTGAGTTCAGGTCAAGTTATGCCACAGCATTTCAGAACAAGATGAAGTTAAGTTAGGTGTAAATAAACATAAATCTAACATGAGACTGTCTTAAAAGCTTGATTTTCGATGAAAAATTTATCAGCATTCAGTGATAGCTGTATGTTATGAATCACTTCAACATCAAACTTAAGGGCAAAATTATAATTCTGTCCAATATAAGATGGTTCTGAAAGTTGCAAACAATATTTAGAAAAAAATGATGCCCCAGTGTTGAGATCGTTCAGTATTAGAATACACGGTTTTCGTGTACTGACACCAACACACACACAAAAAGCCAATCGTTTCCTGCTTCGACTTGTCCCTCAGAAGGTGGGATAGTGGCCCAGTATGACTCATTTCCCTCACAGACCGGACGTCGCCTTTCTAATGAGAAATGGCATGAGTGGAAAGCAGATTTGTAAATAATAACGTGTCTCTCCTAGGAAACTGAGAATGTTTATTAAATTGGACAGTGTTTGAGTTACTCATCTTAATATCACTTTGGATTAGATGTGATTAATATTCCAGTTATTAAAGACAGATAAAAATGTCTTAACCTGACACATTTCCTTTCCATGTGTTTTAAGTAAGGACCTGAGTTTGTCTTGCCAAGACAATTAGAATACTACTTGGTTGACATGACGACTTGTTTCATGAACCTAGAGGGTTAATAGGCTTGCTTTCTTACTCATCCCTTTAGAGAAGGTTCTTTTTTTTTTTTTAATTTTACTTCTTTTTTTAAAAAAATTTATTTTATTTATTTATTTTTGTCTGCGTTGGGTCTTCTTTGCTGCGCGCGGGCTTTCTCTAGTTGTGGCAAGCGGGGGCTACTCTTGGTTACAGTGCGCAGGCTTCTCATTGCGGTGGCTTCTTTCGTTGCAGAGCACAGACTCTAGGTGCACGGGCTTCAGTAGTTGTGGCATGCGGGCTCAGTAGTTGTGGCTTGCAGGCTCTAGAGCGCAGACTTAGTAGTTGTGGCACACGGGCTTAGTTGCTCCGTGGCATGTGGGATCTTCCTGGACCAGGGCTCGAACCCGTGTCCCCTGCATTGGCAGGCAGATTCTTAACCACTGTGCCATCAGGGAAGCCCTAGAGAAGGCTCTTAATTGTTGAATTGTGAGGAGACAGAACTCCAGTCTCATCCCTTGGCTTCTATGTGATTTTCCTTTTTTCCTCCTTTTTTTTAAATACCCAAAAGAAGTAAGTTATTAGTAGCTCTGAGGTGTAAAAATAAATGCATTTGCTCTTGTAAGTTCTCGGGTAAAATATTTAAATTGTAGAACCTTAGTACGCTACTCCTATTTTTGTGTGTGTGTGTGTGTGGTACCCGGGCCTCTCACTGTTGTGGCCTCTCCCGTTGTGGACCACAGACTCCGGATGCGTAGGCTCAGTGGCCATGTCTCATGGGCCTAGCTGCTCCGCGGCATGTGGGATCTTCCCGGACCGGGGCATGAATCCTTGTCCCCTGCATCGGCAGGCGGACTCTCAACCACTGCGCTACCAGGGAAGCCCCGTTACTCCTATTTTAATAAAAGGAGGAAAACACATACCAGAGGAATTTAGGAACTTGATTAGGGTAAGTTGGTCAGGCAGTTTAGAATTTAAGTTCATGATTTTTTTTTTAAATTTTCTTTTTTTGGCCGCACTGCACAGCATGTGGGATCTTAGTTCCTGACCAGGGATCAAACCTGTGTCCCCTGCATTGGAAGCACAGAGTCTTAACCCCGGACCACCAGGGAAGTTCCCTCGTGATTCTTTTTTTTTTTTTTTTTTTTTTTGCTGTACGCGGGCCTCTCACTGTTGTGGCCTCTCCCATTGTGGAGCACAGGCTCCGGACGCGCAGACTCAGTGGCCATGGCTCATGGGCCCAGCCACTCCGCGGCATGTGGGATCCTCCCGGACTGGGGCACGAACCCGTATCCCCTGCATCGGCAGGCGGACTCTCAACCACTGCGCCACCAGGGAAGCCCCCTCGTGATTCTTTTCTAGTCTGTTCATTGGATGGTCATTTATACATATACAGAGAAATTTAGTATTATGCACTTTAAAAATCCTATGTTAAGATCTTGTTCTTTGGAATCAGAAATTGCAAACTGGCAGTGCACAAGCCTATTTTGGTCCTCAGAGATGTTTTGTCTGTGCTTAGAAAGCATTGATTTTTCTTTTTAGTTGTCAACCTGTAAAAATACACAGATTTTCCATAAACATTTGAATTTCCAGTTATTCTTGGAAAATCAGAAGATCCAGCAATTCTAGGTCTTTATCCCCACATTAGCAACTGCTGCTGGTACTGAGTCCCTGCCCCTTTTAAGTGGCACATGAGCCCTGGCACTGCTTGTCCTTTATCTGCCTGACGGCTAAAAGCATTTGAGTATGAGACCCTGCTCGTACAAATCACAGTTTTCTCTGTTGGCTTAGATGAGAAAATTCTGGCATTAAGAACAAATAATTCAAGCATTATTAAGTGGTATTTGTATTCAAAGAGATTGGGTACCAGAACAAAAACTTAGGGTACTGCTGCCTTCAACAGTTTTTCGTAAGAAGCGAATTCTCCTAACTTCCTACTTTCTCTTAAGTTTGTCCAAAGGTGCGTTTGCAAGTGGTTTCCCAAGACCGAGGCCTAACTGGTCCTCTCCTCCCCAACACAGGCATCACACACTTATTCCTACAACTCCTCTAATTAATGGTCTAGCACAGCTCGTAAGATTCCCGAAGCTAATTAAACAGGGCTCACCCTTGTACTCCTAGTAGGTTGGGGAGTAGCTTGGCAAATGCTGTGATTGATATGAAAAGTAGCAAGGTATTCTTAAGCACTTTTAGCACTGTTGTTACTCTCTGAAGCACAAGCTTTCAACACTGTGGCCTTTTATCCTCTGTGCTTTTGGAGTGGAGAACGCCACAAAGGCTACAAGCACCGCAGCATAGTTATGGGCTGAGAATCAAGGCTGGGAGGAGAGGGTGGGCAGCAGGGGAGTGACAGGCGGGGAGAGGGAGCTGGCAGCTGCCATCTGAATAGCATTTCCCTCCTCCCATTATCTTGTTGTCATGAAAGCTCCTTCCATTCATATTCATGGTTTCCACCCCTCTTCGTTCTGCCAAGGCCAGCTTCCTTTGCACATTTTATTTCCTTGTCTGTCTTGAATTTACGAAGAATCCTTGAACTGCTTCAGAAAAAGGATGAGCTGTTAGAAATTGGAGCTAGTTGGTAGAGAATCTACAGGGAGAAATTTATTTAAATATAAGAAGCAGTACATGTCTCTTTTTGAATTATGGTTTTCTCAGGGTATATGCCCAACAGTGGGATTGCTGGGTCATATGGTAGTTCTATTTTTAGTTTTTTAAGGAACCTCCATGCTGTTCTCCATAGTGGCTGTATCAATTTACATTCCCAGCAACAGTGCAAGAGGCTTCCCTTTTCTCCACATCCTCTCCAGCATTTATTGTTGGTAGATTTTTTGATGATGGCCATTCTGACTGGTGCGAGGTGATACCTCATTGTAGTTTTGATTTGCATTTCTCTAATAATTAGTGATGTTGAGCATCCTTTCATGTGTTTGTTGGCAATGCAGCACTATTTACAATTGCCAGGACATGGAGGCAACCTAAGTGTCCATCAATAGATGAATGGATAAAGAAGATGTGGCACATATATACAATGGAATATTACTCAGCCATAAAAAGAAACGAAATTGAATTATTTGTAGTGAGGTGGATGGACCTAGAGTCTGTCATACAGAGTGAAGTCAGAAACAGAAAAACAAATACCGTATGCTAACACATATATCTGGAATCTAAAAAAAAAAAAAAAAAAAAAGGTTCTGAGGAACCTAGGGGCAGGACAGGAATAAAAACACAGATGTAGAGAATGGACTTGAGGACACGAGGAGGGGGAAGGGTAAGCTGGGATGAAGTGAGAGAGTAATACTGACATACATACACTACCAAATGTAAAATAGGTAGCTAGTGGGAAGCAGCCACATAGCACAGGGAGATCAGCTTGGTGCTTTGTGACCACCTAGAGGGGTGGGATAGGGAGGGGGGGAGGGAGACACAAGAGGGAGGAGATATGGGGATGTATGTATACGTATAGCTGATTCACTTTGTTATAAAGCAGAAACTAACACACCATTGTAAAGCAATTATACTCCAATAAAGATGTTAAAAAATATATATGTAAGAAGCGAATGCCAAATCTATATAGTTCATTAACTTCATTTCACTTTTATTTATTCCCGTTTATTTCCTACTAATGTAGTGATTAATTTATTTCACATGTATGAAGGCTATAGTCATGCTGATAAGACAACAAAATGAGGAAAACATTTTATATTTTAATTAACAAAAGTATTATACAATAATACATATTTAGTGTAAATGTTAAACTACAAAAATTCATGAAAATACAAAGAAATTTAAAATCACCCTACCTTACTGTTTAATTATTGTTAACTTTTGCATTTATTTCTTTTCAGTCATATACATATGTACATTTTTTTAGGAAATTGAGATAATTCTAGATATGCTATTTCATTATCTACTTATTTATGTGTAATATGAAATCATACATATTTTCATATCATATATTACATTAAAGCTTTTTAAAAGTCTTTATAGAATTACACTGTATGGATACCCTATGACTGATCTATTTTTGGAAAGATAGGTTTTTCCAAATTTGAGTGATAAACAGTGTTGTGATACAGACATTCATAATCTTTCACATCCAAGCTCTCTGCACATCTATGATTTTTTCTGTGGAAAAATACCCAAAAGTGACTTGTGAGTCAAAGGGTGTAGCTGGGCTTATGGTGACCTCCAGAAAGGTTGTAGGAATTTAATATCCCAATGGCATTTTATGGGAGCCCTAAATAGGGAGCTTTTCTAAGGATGTCTAATGGGAGGCTGCTCTGAATATTCTTTGACTGCTTTTACCTAGATATTTCTACCCCATGAAGAAGAATAACCACTTAGGTTTCTTGGCTTTCAGGAAAAGGAAAGTGGAATGCTGCCAACTATGAAAATGTTTGGAAAAAGTCTGGGCCCTCTTAACCATCATGCTACTTAGCATTTGTTTTATATTGTGCATGGCAAACCAACTCTTCTGTAAGAAAACATAAATGTCTGCTGGGGAGCATGTATTTGCTTTGAGAACTCTTGGGACCAAGAAAATCAAATGCTTAATAACAACAGCATAATGAGGTCACAGAGGTGCTGAAAGCATTAATTAAAGAATGACTTAAAAGTTCTCCAGTAAGCTTAGGGAGAGTGTGTGCCGTAGGCTCCCCAGGAGAAAGATTCAGTTTAGAATAGGTGGATTCCTGTACTGACAAAAACTAGTACCTTTGACAACCTGGGGTGAGTTGATTACATCAGAGCTAAATTTTAAAGATGCATGTAATTACAGTTTTCCCTATTGTAAATGTAATGTACCATATTTATAGATATCCTATTATTCTATTGAGAAGATGAGTCACAGCTTACCATGCCCAATTTTTTGAACATTTTGGCTGTAGAACTAAAATTTTAAACATATCTGGAGACATTTAGAAGTAGATATTGTACCAACTGTACACACACACACACACACACACACACACAAATGTCTCAATTTGCAACAAAAGAGCCATAAGAAGACAGCCCTGAGCTGACCAATTGAATTAGAACTTGAGGCTCTGATCAAAAAAAACAAAAATCAGTTATATAAATACATCAAATTTGGACAAGTGCTTCCTAGTGTTGTCTAATGAAACTTAAATTTTTAGTGGTCCTTCTGGTTTAATGAGGTTTCTAACTCCTAGCAAGAAAACCAGTTTTTGCTACAGTAGTTTCCTTGGCAAATCTAATCTCCAGTTATCTGTGCAGTAAGATAAACCATGTAAAGACTACATGACTTGATTGTACAAGCTGATACTGATGTGAAGCCCCAGTTGGAAAACTTGTTGTATTTTGTAATAAAAGCAATGCAGGGTTTTTGTTTGTTTTTAGTGATCCTTAATTACTTAGAAAACCTATAACCTAAAGTAGTAGAGGTATAAAGCTATTACATGCCTTAAAAGAGAATGTAGGCTCATTATAATAGAATGTGTTATCAGCATGATGGTTTTGTAAGAGGTGTTGTCCCATTGAGGTGCTCGGAATTGTAGTTACTCTTCCTGGAGGACAGGAGACTTCCCTTGAGAGAGGGGAGTTCTGGATTTTTCTTTTCTATCGTAAAGGGAACTCTTTAAACTTTATATTTCTAGGGTGAATGCACAGGATTAATCTTTCCTGGTGGTTCTTTTGCCTGACTATCAAACTAGATAAAGTACTTAATCCCAACAACATTAATTTTAAGTGAAGTTAGCCCAGCAGTTAAGAAGTATGAAGTTCAGACTCATATAGACTTTTATATATTAACCAACAGCAATTTCCTTGAATTTCATTCATTCACCACATTCATGGATCCATTCACTTATTGATGCATAACTGGATTGAATATCTGAATTGAGTGCAGCCACACTTGAGGCCGTAAGGATGAGTGCTCTCGACCCATAGAGCAGACAGGAGAATCCCAATGGTGTGCTCAGTGCTACAGTGGAAGTGTGCTCAATGTGTACAGGCACACGGATAGAGTAGCTAATACTGCCTCAAAGTCGCTCCCATCTCCCTCAGCTTAATTTATTTTAGTTTAGTTTATAACTGCTTTACCCTAGAGCCTTGCTACTCCAATTGTGGTACCCAGACCAGCAGCATTCACATCACTAGCAGTTTGTTAGAAATGCAGCTTCTGAGACCCCATCCAGACCTATTGAATAGTATTGGGTTGGCCAAAAAGTTCATTTGGGTTTTTCCATAAGATGTTATGGAAACACATAACATCTTATGGAAATGTTCCATAATATCTTATAGAAAAACCCGAATGAACTTTTTGGCCAACCCTTATTTTGCATTTTAACAAGATCTCCAGGATCCAGATTTTGTCACATGATTTAAACTCGTATGTGAATGGGGACGGGGAACCATTACAAATGTGTATTCTTAAAAGTCTGAGCAGAGAGAGCCCACACTAGATCAGTGAGTGATGGAATAATTTAGTAATATAGCTCCCTTTCTTTTGTGTCTATGGCTTGCCAGTGTGACTGTTAAGTGACTTAAGTATACGATCTTACTTCTCTCTACAACCCACGAGAAAGGAAAACTTATCCCTGTTTTGCACATTAGAAACAGAAGCTCATGAGGTCAAGGGATGTGTCCAAGGCCACGCAGCAAGTAGTAACCGAGCGAGAATGCAAACCAAGGACTGCTTGATTCCAAAGGCTTGCTCCTTCCCCGGCAGGACCCACACAGACTCCCCAGTACTGTAGACACACCTCCCTGAAAGCGTGTGTTACACTTAGTTTTTTCAATCTGTCAGTTCAGTTTCATAATAGAAATTTGGTACACTTAACCCGAACAGTCTAAAACTGGAGTTAATACTCTTCCACTCCAAATACAATTAATAAGTACTCTAAACTTGCAGTTCCCAAATGCAGTTTGGGTCAGTGGTTGAACCCCACTGGTCTGCTTACTTACGGGGCTAGATAGTAGATGAACTATTTCTCCAGAAATCTTCTGGTAGGCTCCACCTTGGGGGTCATTTGGGTGGTATTTGGCTGGCAGATTACCTGTCAGATACCTGGGCCTTAAGAGACTATTGGTTTGCTATGGGATACATTTTACTCAGGGAATGCTTATTGAATCAACTTTTTAAAGACTTTTAAAAAAATCCATGGGCTCTATTTTTCTTTCCAGTTTTTTTCTATTCAATTAAAAGAAAAGTATGACATTTTTTGACCATTGTAACAAGTGTGAACATTATGAGGATACAAGAAGAAAAGTTAATAATCTCTCTTCTAATTTTCTTTCCCACTTCCTTCCTCCCATTTCCTCCATGGACTGGCCCGAATTGTTCCACACCTTTCTCCTTCCTCATGCAAACATACAGAAACAGATATGCGCACATGCGGTGTTTTCAGTTTTACAAACAAATACTCTGCAATTTGCCTTTGATAGGTCAAGGGCTTCCCTTCCTCCACTCTCAAATCTCATTTGCAAAGTTCTTTTTTCTTCACTGCAAGGATTCTCAATTGGAGTCGGGGTGGTGAGGGGCAGGGGGGTGAGAAGACAATATTCAGTTTAGGTATCTCAGACTGGAGTTTAAGGAGGTATGCCTATAAAAGTGATGATGTGAAATAAAAGATACTTATAAAATATAAAAATGCTTATATTGATCTTTAAGGAATTACCTTTCTAATCTGGCATATAGAAAAAGAATGGTTGATCCTGATACATGTCTTTTCCCCCACTCTCCAAAAGCAGGTTGATGGACAGTGACTATTTTTAGAAAGAAAACATGCCTTACTCTGGCAAAATTATAGTGGGACCTAAAATGTCCTAAAAAGATGCTGCAGTTATTTTTCTGAGCCTGTTGCTGTGCTCTCTTGCACAACTTCATTTGAGAGAAAAACATTCTCTTCCTTAATAAACAGCATAAATACACTTCTGTTTTCTGTTTTTCTAACCTTCTGGTTTAATTGGAGTTGGTGCCAAATCTCTCAGCATAAAGGCATCCGTTTTATATTTTCACAGCAGTGACAGCCTCAAATGAACAGTTATAAATAATATATCTAATATATCTTCTTTTTGTATGGACCACATATTAATTTTGTTCATACTATATAATGAGCTTATTCTTGTGATGAAATAATATAGGTGAAAGAGGATTTTAAAAGTGTAAAGTACAAGGAATATTTGTTGCAATTATTATCATTATTATTATCATCTTCCTCTGCCCAGGTATTCTTAATTTTCTAAATTAAAAAAAATGGCTATATGATGTGCTATTTGGGGCTTCGATAAGTAATCTTTTTGTTCTGGTTGTTGTCATTGTTGTTATAATCCTCCTCTTATTTCACTTTCTGTGCTTCCATCTGGCCTCCCCTCGAGCTTCCCATTGTGCCCACAGCATCTGATGGTATTTATTAAATATGATCGCAGTTTCAGATGGCTACATTTCATTGGCAGTAAAGGCCTCAAGGTCCAGTGAAAAGACCCCTAGAAGGAGAGTCAAGAAACCAGGTTAGGTGGGCCTTGGAGCTATTCTACTATGAAACCTTAGGGCCATTATGTAATCTCTCTAAACCTCCTCTCCCCACTCCGTACTGCCATCCAGTAAGTCCACTAGCTTCTCCCCCAGCAGATCAAGTGCTTTCACACTGTGTCTTTGTCTATATGCTTTTCCTTCTGCCCTGAATGCCCTTTCTTGTCTCCTACCAAACTCCTACCCATCTTTAAATGACCAAGTTCAAATCTCATCTCCTTTGGGAAGCTTTTCTTGAGTCCTGTTAAATACTCTTAGTTGCTTCTTCCTCTTTGAGCAAACTCATAATTCTGCAAACACACAAGATAATACTTTCAATATGTCATTGTGATTGTGATTGTGCACGTGTGTGTATGTGTTTGTGTTTAAACCACCCTTACTAAACCATGAGCATCTTCAGGGCAGGGATTGTGTGTCTCATTCATACTGTCTCCCCCGGGCCTAGAACGTCTCCTGACACATAGTAGGTCTTCTTTACCTGTTTATTCACTAAGAGATGGGCCTCAGTTTCATCATCTGCAGTAGAGGGATTGGACCAGATGGTGTCAAAGCAATGCCCTGGAATTCTGTGTTGGTCAGAGACCTTAAATAAGAGGACCCAGGTCTGCAGAGGCCCAGCCAGGTGATACTTTTTATGTACAGCACAGAGGGAAAGTGTGTCAGTGGCATAAGTTTGGCTGCATTGCTGTTTCATAATGGTGAGCACAAGAGACACATTCCCTCTTTTGAGCTTTAGCTGTGCTGTTGGTCCTGATGTCTTGTTACATTACCGTAAAGAATTAGTAATCACTGGGAGGTTATTATTATTATAAATTTGTAAAATGTTATCTTATTCTTTGCCCCAATGTCTACCAGTTTTGAATAGACTTTGCTTTGAATAATCCTGTGATACCTTTTAATCTAGCCTGCTAGATTTGATTAACTAAAACTTGATCATTTTAAGAAAACAAAAAATGGTCGAAAGATTTTCACTAAGATTTTTATGTTTGTCAGAAAATGAACCGATTATTGGGCCCTTTGACACTGGGTTGGAAGTGACTAGAAAAGCTAATTAGTCCCATTTCTAGATCCATTCACTCATCCAGTCACTCATGCACTCTCCCACTCACCAACAAGTATTTACGGACAATTCCTGGGTGCCAGGCATTACGCCATGTGCGAGACATACAGAGGACAGCAGAATACAGTCCCTGTTGACGTGGAGCTCTCTCTCTAGTGGGAAAAGAGACCGCCAGGCAGTTGGCTTCCATTGTGATAAGAGTTATGATTTGGGAAGTACAGAATCAAGTTACCTAATTCAGATTTGGAGAGGCAGGGGTAGCTTCCCAGAAGTGGGTCTTATCTCAGAACTGAAGAGTGGGTGGGAGGGAGCCAAGGGCAGGGGTCAGGGAGTGCCAAAGGAGGACAGTGCTCAAGGCAGACAGAGGATGCTGCATGCTCAAATGCCCAGGAATCAGAGAATGGTGCTCTGTGGGCACCTGAGAAGTATATTCTGACTGGGGTATTGAGTTCAAAGGAATGGATATGGTGGCATTGAGTTCAAGGAGGGGTGAGCAGGGTCCAGATCAGAAGAGGTCCTCTAGGCCATGGCGACATGCTTTGGAAGGCAATAGAGAGCCCTTGAGGACACTGAGCATGGAGTCCTGATCAGATTTGGACATGACGAAGAGCACTCTGGGTACTCTGTGTGCAGGATGGCTCAGACCATTCCTAAATAATTTTTTTAAAATAGATCTTTACTGGAGTATAATTGCTTCACAATACTGTGTTATTTCTGTTGTACAACAATGTGAATCAGCCATATGCATACATATGTCCCCATATCCCCTCCCTCTTGAGCTTCCCTCCCATCCTCCCTATCCCACCCATCTAGGTCATTGCAAAGCACCGAGCTGATCTCCCTGTGCTGTGCTGCAGCTTCCCACTAGCTAACTGTCTTACATTCGGTAGTGTATATAGGTGGATGCTACTCGCATTTCGCCCCAGCTTCCCCCTCCCACTCTGTGTCCTCAAGTCCATTCTCTGTCTACATCTTTATTCCTGCCCTGCAACTAGGTTCATCAGTACCATTTTTTTTCTTTTTTTTTTTTAGATTCCATATATATGCGTTAGCATACAGTATTTGTTTTTCTCTTTCTGACTTACTTCACTCTGTATGACAGACTCTAGTTTGTTTGTTTTTATGGCTGAGTAATATTCCATTGTATATATGTGCCACATTTTCTTTATCCATTCATCGGATGATGGACATTTAGGTTGTTTCCATCTCCGGGCTATTGTAAATAGAGCTGCAATGAACATTTTGGTACATGACTCTTTTTGAATTATGGTTTTCTCAGGGTATATGCCCTGTAGTGGGATTGCTGGGTCGTATGGTAGTTCTATTTTTCGTTTTTTAAGGAACCTCCATACTGTTCTCCATAGTGGCTGTACCAATTCACATTCCCACCAGCAGTGCAAGAGTGTTCCCTTTTCTCCACACCCTCTCCAGCATTTATTGTTTCTAGATTTTTTGATGATGGCCATTCTGACCTGTGTGAGGTGATACCTCATTGTAATTTTGATTTGCATTTCTCTAATAATTAGTGATGTTGAGCATCTTTTCATGTGCCTGTTGGCCGTCTGTATGTCTTCCTTGGTGAAATGTCTATTTAGGTCTTCTGCCCATTTTTTAATTGGGTTGTTTGTTTTTTTGATATTGAGCTCCATAAAATAGACTTTAAAATAAAGCCTGTTACAAGAGATAAGGAGGGACACTACATAGTGATCAAAGGATCAATCCAAGAAGAAGATATAACAATTATAAATGTTTATGCACCCAACATAGGAGCACCTCACTACATAAGGCAAATGCTAACAGCCATGAAAGGAGAAACTGACAGTAACACAATAATAGTAGGGGACTTGAACACCCCACTTACACCAATGGACAGATCATCCAAGCAGAAAATAAATAGGTAAATGCAAGCTTTAAATGACCCAATAGACCAATAGATTTAATTGATATTTATAGGACATTCCATCCAAAAACAGCAGATTACACTTTGTTCTCAAGTGCACATGGAACATCTCCAGGATAGAACACATCTTGGGTCACAAATCAAACCTCGGTAAATTTAAGAAAATTGAAATTGTATCAAGCATCTTTTCTGACCACAATGCTACGAGATTGGAAATCAATTACAGGAAAAAACTGTAAAAATCACAAATACATGGAGGCTAAACAGTGCACTACTAAATAACCAAGAGATCACTGAAGAAATCAAAGAAGAAGTAAAAAAGAATACATAGAAACAAATGACAATGAAAACAGGACAACCCAAGACCTATGGGACGCAGCAAAAGCAGTTCTAAGAGGGAAGTTTATAGCAATTCAATCTCACCTCAAGAAACAAAAAAAATCTCAAATAAACAATCTACCCTACACTTAAAACAACTAGAGAAAGAAGAACAAAGAAAACCCTAAGTCAGTAGAAGGAAAGAAATCATAAAAATCAGAGCAGAAATAAATGAAATGGAAATGAAGAAAACAATAGCAAAGATCAATAAAACTAAAAGCTGGTTCTTTGAGAAGATAAACAAAATTGGTAAACACTTAGCCAGACTCATCAAGAAAAGATGGGAGAGGACGCAAATCAATAAAATTAGAAATGAAAAAGGAGAAACCATAACTGACACTGCAGAAACACAAAGGATTATAAGAGACTGCTACAAACAACTATATGCCAATAAAATGGACAACCACAAAGAAATGGACAAATTCTTGGAAAGGTACAATTTTTCAAGACTGAACCAGGAAGAATTATAAAATATAAACAGACCTATCAAAAGTAATGAAATTGAAACCGTAATTAAAAATCTTCCAATAGACAGAAGTCCATGACCAGATGGCTTCACAGGCAAATTCTATCAAACATTTAGAGAAGAGCTAACACCGATCCTTCTCAGACTCTTCCAAAAAATTGCAGAGGGAGAAACACTCCCAATTCATTCTATGAAGCCACCATCACCCTGATACCAAAAACCAAAAAAAGATATCACAAGAAAAGAAAATTATAGACCAATATCACCGATGAACATAGATGCAAAAATCCTGAACAAAATACTAGCAAACAGAATCCAACAGCACATTAAAAGGATCATACACCATGATCAAGTGGGATTTATCCCAAGTATGCAAGGATTCTTCAATATATGCAAATCAATCAATGTGATACACCGCATTAATAAATTAAGGAATAAAAATCGTATGATCATCTCAATAGAGGCAGGAAAAGCTTTTGACAAAATTCAACACCCATTTATGATAAAAAAGCTCCCTTTGTTTATTTTTGTTTTTATTTCCGTTACTCTAGGAGGTAGGTCAAAAAAGATCTTGCTGTGATTTATGTCAAAGAGTGTTTTTCCTATATTTTCCTCTAAGATTTTTATAGTATCTGGTCTTACATTTAAGTCTTTAATCCATTTGGAGTTTATTTTTGTGTATGGTATTAGGTAGTGTTCTAATTTCATTCTTCTACATGTAGGTGTCCAGTTTTCCCAGCACCACTATTGAAGAGGCTGCCTTTTCTCCATTGTATGTTCTTGCCTCCTTTGTCATAAATTAGGTGCCCATATGTGTGTGGGTTTATCTCTGGGCATTCTATCCTGTACCATTGAACTATATTTCTGTTTTTGTTCCAGTACCATACTGTCTTGATTACTGTAGCTTTGTGGTATAGTTTGAAGTGAGGGAGCCTGATTCCTCCAACTTTGTTTTTCTTTCTCAAGATTGCTTTGGCTATTCGGGGTCTTTTGTGTTTCCATGAATTGTAAAAATTTTTGTTCTAATTCTGTGAAGAATGCCATTGGTAGTTTGATAGGGATTGCATTGAATCTGTGGATCCTAAATAATTTTTGAAACAGATGTGTGCCTATTTCTGTCTTTTGTTCTCTATTACATTTCAGTGAATGTGATTTCATAACTTTCTCTATCGATCTCATCTTCCAGGGTTTAACGGGAGGTGTGTAATTTAGGGAATGCCACTGTACAATCCCCGTTTCTCATGTTTTAATTATTTATGTCATGAAGTATTTCAAACAAACAGAAATATACAGAAAATACTATGCTACACACCTAAATGCACACGGCCTACATCTACAGACATAAACAGTTTGCTGCAAAAGCTTAGATCTCTCTTTTTATTAAAGAAATGAACCATTACAGATACATCTAAAGCTGCACCTCCATTCTTTATTACTCCTCTCCAGAGTAGCAACTCTTGCACTTGGTAAGCATCGATCCCCTGCATTTTTTTTTTGTTTTTTACTTTTAGTGTATATATGAATGAGTCCATAAACAACATAAAATCAAGTTTTATATATTTTTTTAAATTTTCATGATTGTTTTGGAGATACATCTGTGTTGATAGTATAGAGAATCTAGTTTGTGTATTCTTTTACAGGTGGACATTACTCTTATGATATTGAGCCTTAATGCCTTCATGGACAAAGAGGAAATAGATTCTCATCTGGTGTGGCATTGTTCCCTCTCCAGGGCCTGTTCCCAGCTAGGGAAATGTGTGCTTTTACCTGCAACTCTGGCACCCTGCAAAGAACCCTCCAACTCCCACCCCACCCACACATGCAGTTTGCATTTATCTGCTGATTAGGGAAATCCATGCCACCTCCAATGTAAGCAGTGTTCTGTACCAGCAGCATAGTCTTTCTCTCCTCCCATGGCGAGAGAAATGAGCTTAGTGTTTTTGGAAAATTTCGAGGCAAGAGTGGCTTGAGTTCAAGATGAGGGAGTTAACCTCCAGCACACTTGGTTTTGACGGAAGTCCATTTTACTGCTTTTTAAAAAGAGTAAGACGAAATTGAGCTATTTGTAATGAGGTGGATAGACCTAGAGTCTGTCATACAGAGTGAAGTAAGTCAGAAAGAGAACGACAAATACCGTATGCTAACACATATATATGGAATTTAAGGAAAAAAAAAGGTCATGAAGAACCTAGGGGTAAGACGGGAATAAAGACACAGACCTACTAAAGAATGGACTTGAGGACATGGGGAGGGGGAAGGGTAAGCTGTGACAAAGCGAGAGAGAGGCATGGACATATATACAGTACCAAACGTAAGGTAGATAGCTAGTGGGAAGCAGCCGCATAGCACAGGGAGATCAGCTTGGTGCTTTGTGACCACCTAGAGGGGTGGCATACGGAGGGTGGGAGGGAGGGAGACGCAAGAGGGAAGAGATATGGGAACATATGTATATGTATAACTGATTCACTTTGTTATAAAGCAGAAACTAACACACCATTGTAAAGCAATTATACTCCAATTAAAAAAAAAGTAGTGAGAGCCCAGGATTAGCAGCTGCTGGGTATAGGTCTAAGGTCCAACCGAAGCCTCTGCAGGGGCACCTGCTGCTTTCAGAACTGCCTGGGAGGGAGGGAATCCCCCCACACAAAAGGCTTCTGTTGGGTTTCTGTGCATAGCTGAGAAAGCTTAAATGACAAGGGAGGAAAATCACAAGTGAAAGAGGAGGACAGACCAGGAGGAGTAAAAGGGAATACTGTTGGCAAGAGGCTGTGCTAGGGCAGAAAGATACCTGTGAGTATGAAACAGCAGAGAAAAACTGAAAAACACACCCAAGATGGCTGGAAAGGAAACCTGGTGGCAGCATCTAAATTTTCCAAAATGAAGATGGGAATCAAAATTATCTAAAATCCCCACCGGACGTTTGAAACATCATGGCTCACCCCGTTAGTCTGTGCAAGTTACCAATCTTTCCAGAATAAGTAGGAATGATTATGAGCCCCTGCCATAGGATGGCTACAACCCTAGGCTAGTCCTCCTCCTAACCCTGGCGCGAGTAAGCGGGCACAGGCAGCCTTGAAACGTACATTCTGTAAGCTGGGCTTCCCCCGGTGTGCCCACCACGATGTCATGCAGTTCTGCTGGGTATGCAAAAGAGCGCCCTGTGGGATTAAGTCAGTGCCACTCAGTGGGTGTATTATGAACTCTCTGTAGATGTGACACCCATCTTGAATCTCTGTGTAAAAAATCATGTTTGCACGGTACCCTGATAACTGCTGGGCTGACTATTGAGCCGAGTTAGGTGGGATGGCTAGAGTTCTGAATCACCCTACTCTTGCTGCTGTTCCAAGAGCTGCCACCCTGTAAGAGCTAAATTCGGGAAGATGTTGTCTTTATTCTACCTGATGCTCTCCCTCCTCTCCTCCCATGTTTACAACATAATAGGAAACCAGTTGGTAAGGGATTTTGGGAAAGTCATTTGCAGACTTCCAGCCCCAGGGGCGATACAGAGCAAAGGAGGGCAGTTGTGAGGCTGAAAGACAACAGATAAATAACCGTCACCTGACTCAAGGGGAGCCAGTTTGCATATTAACAGACCTATGGACTGGCCTGGCTTGAAAATCTCTGTCCCATCAGAGACAGGTTGGTGCAATAGGTTATTTTCCTCAGAAATTTGGTATTGGAAATGAAGATTATCAGACAGCTGTGAAAGCTGAAAGGACGCACCTAAAAGGCCATAAGCAAACCAAATTAGAGAAGACAGAAACCGTGATTTGGCAGAAACCACGTTATAAGGCAGAGAAAAGATACACAGCATCGAGGTGAGAAAGAGGTACATGGAGAACCTGTGGAAATAGTTGAGTCATTAACAGCAAATACAAGAGTGGAGATCTTCAAACTCGTGCTCGTAAGGGTCAAGTGACCAAGCAGTCCCTAAGGAGCAGGCTAGAGAGGGGAGCTACTAGATCACGAGCATCTAGGTAGTTTACGACTCGTGGTCCCTCAGGCGGTGTGAGCTTCCTGTTCACATGAGTTTCCCTTGCCCCTCGAGTCCCATGGGGGTGATGCGGATGTGGGCCCAGGTGGGTGCTGTGCACACAGGGGCCTGTTCCCCAGCTCAGCAGCACTGAACTTAGGAAACCCCCAATTTTATAGGGGGACCCACCCATCCTCCCCTCCAGAGACAGTGCCATTATCTTTATTACCCTGGAGTGTAGACAGATCTTCTCTGGGCTGGGGTTGTTCCCTGTCTTTACTCTGCTGACCAGGAAACAAATGTGCCCTCTGATCTGGAGGGGGACATTTCTCTAGCTTCCTAGGTTGTCTGCTAAGGGGAACATTCCAGAAGAGATAGTCTGGGGATCAGACTTGCAGAAACAACATGGAGAATTGTCTCCCTACACTGAGGACTCTCAAGCTGCCTTGGCTCTCATTCCAATTCAAACAGACCAAGTGCTCCGTTTTCCTTATTGCTGTTATATGCTTAAAAGCACCACTCTCCTCTTCCACTAGCCCGGTTGGCTTTCTGCTCCTTGCCTTTAGAACTGCAGAACTGGCACAAAGCTGGAAAACTAGGTTGTAGTCAGAATGTGGGACCTTGAATGCCAGGTGAAAGGTATAACCAAACATGAAATCCTGATGCTTGGATGCCACGGGACTAGCACCAATTGTGCTTGGTCCAGTTCTGCTTCTGTTCATTTGGGACGTGACTGCCCATGATACAGGAAATTATTTCTCTTCATTGCTTCCAGGATGCTTAGTGGAGCATTGACTTGGAAACCAGAGTTCTGGGCCCAGCATCTAAACTAGCCCTTGCCCCACTGTACTCTCTTTGTAACACTTGCTCTGTCATTCTTGGCACACAGCACAAGTTGTAATTATGTATCGTGTGTGTGTGTGTGTGTGTGTGTGTGTGTGTGTGTGTTTAATGGCTTTTCCCTCACCAGATTATAAGCTCCATTAAGATAAGAATTACGTTTGTTTTGTTCACCCCAGCAAACCCAGCCTGACCTAGCAGGTGCTCAAAAAATACTGATTGGACAGATGAAATGTAGGTTTTGGACCCTTTTATTGTAAAGAGGCTTGAATAACAGCTCAGGGAGTTTGCACTTTTATGGTTAACAATAGTTAATAATATACAGTAAGTGATATATAGGAGTACTGACTATGATTCTTATTGTTATTGACATGTTATCAACATGTGGACTGGATGCCAACGAGACATCCCGCTGAAACTGTCCACCTGGCAATGGAAAATGCCACTCTAGAGCTTGGCTGAGTGGTCTGTTCAAAAACAGCAGCAAGGCTGACTTTCCAGGGTGGTTCATGTGTTGTTAAAGGCTGAGTCAAGTTTTCATGGACTGAGGTGTATGGTCACTGTCACTGTATGTCTCAGAGTCCCAGGCTAGCCCTTCCGAGGTGGGCACCTGGATCTGGCTGTGTGGATGTATTGATAGTTTACTGGCTGGTCCCCTCGTGAGCCCAATACCTGGATATGAGTGCCTGCAGACAAAGCCCCAGGATGCATGGGATCCTGAGTTCTGAGAGGGCAAGAGAAGAAATGTATGGAGGGGGCATAGGGGTTGATTTGTGCAGGCATCGAGCCCACAGGGCAGGTACAGGGCTCAGGAGGTGGGCAGGCCTGAAATGCAGCAGGAACAACCTCTGGACCAAACAAAAGGGAATCCTCCTGGGATTGCTGCAGGGGAGCCTTTAGGGTGGCCCTTTCATGTGGATGGGTTAGAGTGACTTCGAAGTTGGAGGCTAACAGCAAATAGTTTCCCAAATTCTTTCTGTTTTTTATTTAAAGTAAAAATAAGCTCACAATAATGGACTTTGGTCTACTCTGTTTTCTGCTTCCCACCCATCAGCTTTGCACAGGGAGAAACATGCACTTCCTATGGTTTCCTGCCCCACCCAGGTTTTTTGTTCCACTTTGGTTTTAATATCGGTCCCTTCTAACTGGAAACATGAAGGCCGCCTCCTCAGCCCGCACCTGGTAGGCAGCAGGCCTCCGGGGAAGCCCTGGGAGACCTTGTTGGATCAAGGGCTTCTGTGCTGTCTAGCCCCTCCCCCTTCTCTCTTCATTAGCTTGACTCTCTGAAGGTGAGCCCTTATGAAGGACGCCTGATCACTTTTATTTCCAGTCTGTCTTTAGCACCAGACAGTCTTGACTGGTGGCGCTTTTCAGAAGAGCATCCATCATGAAATGCAGGTAACATGTCTCATTGGAGCACTCCTGCCCCTCAAAGGCTTAGGGAGAACTTGGCCTGAACCCCAGTTCCTGGTGCTGTGAGTTCAACATGGCCCTTTACCCCTGCTCTGCCCCCCTTTTCCTTCTCTGCCCCTGCTGCTGAATCATGCAGCCTCCTCACTTTTACTCAGAATCCGACCTGGATTCTGAGCCTTATCCTTGTTCCATTTCTGCAAGAAATCCAATGGAAATCGGCATTTTCCTGGGCCTGTAGTTTTATTAATGATTTCATGAGAGTTGGGGGGCAGAGGAGGGGCCCACCTCAGCCATGACCAGCCCTCTGCCATGCCCCCTGCACTGCTTCACGTCCCATCAGCCCTCCACGTCCCCTCCAGCTGTGCACGGCACCAGGTCTTCATGGCCTTCTTTCTGAGCCCCTGAGTCCTCGTCTGCCCACACACATGCCGAACATTTCAGCTTTTGCCCACAGCCCACGTTAAATGTAGTTTCTGCTGCAAGAAATGAAAAGCGTTCTTATAATTTGGCTTTTGAAACTGACTATAATTAACTCATTCAATTCATGATTGCTCTGATTTCTCAGGAGTTACGCATTCACGTGTTTTTAAAAAGTGAGACAATGTAGTTTACCATATAGAATAAAGTATCTTTGGATATTAGATTTAAAAATTAACAAGTAAGGGCTTCCCTGGTGGCGCAGTGGTTGAGAGTCCGCCTGCCGATGCAGGGGACACAGGTTCGTGCCCTGGTCTGGGAAGATCCCACATGCCGCGGAGTGGCTGGGCCCGTGAGCCATGGCCGCTGAGCCTGCGCGTCCGGAGCCTGTGCTCCGCAACGGGAGAGGCCACAACAGTGAGAAGCCCGCGTACCGCAAAAAAAAAAAAAAAAAAAATTAACAAGTAAGCATCATATATTTATAGACATTTACATAAGCATTTGTTAATTTGTATGCTTTTCTCTTTGTATTCTCTTTTTTTTTTATTTAGGTCTTGCTGAATTTCTATCTATCTATTTATTTATTTATTTTTGGCTGCATTGGGTCTTCATTGCTGTGTGTGGGCTTTCTCTAGTTGCAGCGAGCGGGGGCTACTCTTCGTTGCGGTGCTCGGGCTCGGTAGTTGTGGCGCACGGGCTTAGTTGCTCTGTGGCATGTGGGATCTTCCCGGACCAGGGATTGAACCCGTGTCCCCTGCATTGGCAGGTGGATTCTTAACCACTGCGCCACGAGGGAAGTCCTGTATTCTCTTTTAAGCCTTAGAATATTTAGGTACAGCCCATAGAGATTAGACCATAGGCACTGTAGCTCTGCTTTCCAGTTAGTGAGACAGCTTCAGCAGGAGGCCTGTCCACAGGCAAGAACCTCTAGGAAAGGAGTCCAGTCCCAACCATAGTGGCATCCCTTGCTGGGAGGAGCCCCATCAGGCCAATCCATTTACCCTCAGGCCTTCTGGAATTATGATGAACACAATTGTCTTTGTCTCATTACACATATTTTTGCAGAGCCCGACTAAGTTTAAAAATAGCCATGAGATGTATTCCTCATACAGGGATTTCATCAGGCACCTGAAGCAACCTTTAGAGAATGCTTCACTTGGGAGTGGGTTTGGTCTGAAGTGTGGACGGGGAGACTACAGGAATCCTGGCAGAGGCAGCAGCCTGGGCAAAGGTGTGGAGACAGGGGCTGCAATAAGCCAGGTCTGAAAGGCCTTGGAAGCCACACTGAACATTTGGGACCTTACCTCACAGGCCATGGGGAAGAACTGACATTCCAGGAACTGGCTCAAATAACAGACTCAGAGTCACATAAGGTGAACATCCTTGATTCTTCTTTTCCCTTCTCTGCTTCCTCCTCCATCCTTTCAGGTATCTTGTAACATCACTATTTTTATTACCAGGTAGATGAGCCCAGGTATCCAGTAAGCCCCAGAGGAGACTTGTAAGCAGAACTGATGGAATAAACATCCAGACATTATTTGGAGTTTTCAGTCACCACTGGTGCTCTGTGTACTTTATGTTTGGATTATTCAGTGTTTTCCCCATCCTTTAATGTTAGGTCTCTTCAGCCAAATGATAAGGTTGAACAGGGTGCAAATTACAGGGTGTGGATCACAGTGGGTGTTTAGTAGAAGCCATCACTTCCATTTGTGCTGCAAAGGCTACCAGAGGTGGCTCTGTTTTTCTTTTGTTTTATGTCTTTGTTTCTTTATTTTATTTATTGTGCTTTTTCTTTGCTTGGTTGCTTGTTTCATTTTATTTCCTTTTCTTCCATTCACTGAATGAATAGGATATTCTTTTTTTTTTTTTTTCAAGGATTGCTTTGTTAAAAAAGTAATAGCCTATGTTTAAAAATCAGATTTCCCATAAAACTCAGAATTTCCAGCTTTGTTTGAAAGTTGACATACATAGCACTGGGCTGTATTCCCACATGGCAGCAATCCGTGAGGACAGCCTTCTTCAGACAGATATTCTCTCACCAGTTTACCTCAGGCCCCGCTATACTCTGTTGTCTCCCCTGCCCTGAGGAGGTATCAGTTACCCTTTCATTTGAGCTGTTGCTTTCCTGTACCTGCTGTTTACTCATTTATGTGACTTCGCCTGCCCCAGGAGTTGTTCAAATTTACCATTTTTTTAACTGGAAAATGTAATGGCCTTGCATTTGTCATCGTTACTGATATATTTTAATTCATGTCTGCCAGAGTCTTTTGTGCTTTCTATTTGTCCCCCAAGTTCTATGTTTCTTTTCTCTTTTCTTGTCTTCTTTTGGGTTGACTGAGTTTGTTGTCTCACTCCACTTTTTTTTTTCTGTACCACTCTGAAAATTATACCATCTTTTTTTTTTTTTTTTTTTTGCTGTACGCAGGCCTCTCACTGTTGTGGCCTCTCCCGTTGCGGAGCGTAGGCTCCGGATGCGCAGGCTCAGCGGCCATGGCTCACGGGCCCAGGCGCTCTGTGCCATGTGGGATCTTCCCAGACTGGGGCACGAACCCGTGTCCCCTGCATCGGCAAGCAGATTCTCAACCACTGCGCCACCAGGGAAGCCCTATACCATCTGTTTTTTATCCTTTTAGTGGTTAACCTAGTAATTATAGTTTGTATCTTTTACTTACCAAAATCTGAAGCGATCAATATCTTTACTTTACTCTGAAGGACACCTTTCCCATTTCCGCCCCCTCGTATGCTAGTTGTTTTGTATATTTTAGTCTATATTTCTTTTCTTTTAAAAATCCCACAAGATATTGCTTCTTTTATTCTTCTATAGAGTCAATGTTAGTACCGATTTGCCTATATATTTACCACTTTCTGTCCTCTTAACTTTCTTATAGCTTGGGATCTTTTATCTTGTATTTTCTTGTATCTGCTCAGTTCCTTCTTCTAGCTTCTTTTATATGTCTTTCATCTGTGATCAATTTCCTTGGCTTGAACGACAATCTTTAAATTTCCTTTAATGAGGATCTGCCCGTGGCAAATTCTTTCTGATTTTATTTATCTGTACACATCTCATATGAGTGTTCTTTTTTTTCCTTTTCCTCCCCACTTTTACTTTGGAAGTTATACATTACATTTCTTCTGCCCCATCCCCACTCTCATTTCCCCTAAAATTATAATATGCATGCTTAGCTTTAAAAACTTTCATTCTTCAAAATTGCTATTCTTCTACCAAACAACACAAGGACCTTAAAATACTTTAAGGTAATCATACTTCCATATTATTGCTATCTAATATTTTAGTTCCAAGTTGTTTATAACTTCTCCCCTCCATTAATCTTAAAAAAATTTAAATAGTATGGGTGTTTATAAATTTATTATTATTTTTATGATCTTTGTTCATTGTTTATCTTACTTTGTTCTTAGTTTAATTTACTTTAAATTGAAATGTACTATTATTATTTAATATTTTCTTTCAAGGAGCCTCTGTGACTTGGATATCCTTTTCTTTGTATAGATATGTCTTTATTTCACCCCCATTTTTGAGCAGGAATTTAGTTATAGAACATTAGTTTGGCATTTATTTTCTGTTACCACTTTGAGTGTGTTATTCCAGTATCTTCTTGCTTCTGTGTCATTGATGAAAACTCCTGTGCTAATCTAATTGCCATTATTAGGTTGGTAACCTCTTTTTCTATCTGGTTGCTTTCATGACTTTCTCTTTAGTTCTGAGGTGTGTGTGTGTGTGTATGTGTGTGTGTGTTTCTTTTGAATCCTACCTGGGACTTGTGATGGTTCCAATGAACATCACAGGTATTACTTTAATTCTGTTAAATTCTCAGCCATTATCTTTTTAATATTGCCTATTTTACTTCTTCCTCCTGGAACTCCAATTAAAAGGATATTTTATTTTCTCAAATAAAATACTCTCCATGTCTTATACTCCCCATGTCTTATTACCTCTCTTTCACATTTTTCTATTTCTTTTTTTTTCTCTCTCTACTGCATTATGAGTACTTTCCTCAGACCCATCTTCCATGATACTGGTTCTCTTTTTAGCTGTAACTAATATTCAACCTAGCACTGTATTTTTCATTTAAAAAATTCTATTTAGGGGCTTCCCTGGTGGCACAGTGGTTGAGAGTCCACCTGCCGATGCAGGGGGACACAGGTTCGTGCCCCGGTCCGGGAAGATCCCACATGCCGCAGAGCGGCTGGGCCCGTGAGCCATGGCCACTGAGCCTGCGCGTCCGGAGCCTGTGCTCCGCAACGGGAGAGGCCACAGCAGTGAGAGGCCCGCGTACCACACACACACACAAAAATTCTATTTAGTTCTTTTTTTCCCCCAAAGCTGTCCTTTCTTTTTTCAAAGAGGCTGGTTCTTTCATTATAGTTTTTATTCCTTCTTTTACTTTAAAAATACCTTTAAACCTATTTAGTTTATAGTTCCATCAGATTATTCTATTACCATCAGTTCTTGAGGTGCTAATCATTCTGCTTGTTATGTATGTGGCCTCTCCCTCTGACTGGTTTGTTTCTTTGTCTGGTTTGTTCAGCAGGACTTGTTTATTCTGAAGGAATCTTGAAGGAGTCCTGAGTTATGAAAACATTTCTACAGGGCAATTTGAGTTTTGCTTCTGCAAAGGTTTCTCTGGTCCTGGGAACATTTTTATTGTAATTTATCAGCTCAGGATTCTTGCACAATTTAAACAGTGTATATCTGGGTATCACACTTGTACATGACACATGCTTGATTTTTTTTTTTTTTCCATGAGATGTTTTGTTTTTTTCACCCTGAGACTAGGGCAGAATACACACTTACTGGCCTCTTTCCTGAGTTACTAGGGAGTGGTGGTAGTTTTTCTGGTCCTACTTTCATGTAGAGGCAGGTTTTCAAGAATTCTGACTGTATGCAGTTATGTCCGTTCCAGTCCCCTACCTTGCTTGGGCCCAGGCCACATTACCTGTCCTCACCTGAGCATTAAAATTCCAGCCCCAGGCGGCTATGCAGCTGTATCCAGATTCAACCCCCCTCTGGGTGAGTGCAGCATTTGCTCTCATGCCTCCTGCTTTGGCTTTGGATTCTCTCTTCATTTATGGCCTGCCTGTGTTTTTTTTTGTTTTTTTTTTTTTTTTGCGGTATGCGGGCCTCTCACTGTTGTGACCTCTCCCATTTTGGAGCACAGGCTCCGGATGCGCAGGCTCAACGGCCATGGCTCACGGGCCCAGCCGCTCCACGGCATGTGGGATCCTCCCGGACCGGGGCACGAACCCGTGTCCCCTGCATCGGCAGGCAGACTCTCAACCACTGCGCCACCAGGGAAGCCCCGTGCCTGTGTTTTTAAAAAGTTATATTTTATAGGTCTGTGAAGTACATTCTCAAGATGGTCACACTAGGTTATATTTTATATATGTTTGGAACTGAAAGAAGATCTAGGTGAGTTTTATATGATTTTTAAAATATATTAATTTATCACAAACTATTTTTGGCTACCTATTACAAGCCTGGCTTTGTTATAGGTGTTGGGGTACAACACTAAACAAAACAAGTCTTTGTGTGGTTTACATTCTCAAGGGGAAGACAAAACAAACAATAAATAAAAAGATACAGTAAAATCAGAGGGAGCTATGAAGAAAATAAAAGCAGGATAATGAGAGAGAAAGAGAGACTGGGTTGGGCGGAGTGTGCTATATTTAGGACAGCAAAGGAAGCCTCTCTGAGGAGGTGACATTTGAGCAGAGGCTTACATGAAGTGGTAAAGAGTCATGCTGATATCTGGGGTGTCAGTCTGGGTCCTCCAAGAAGTAGACACTAACGCAGGATTAGCTGTGCAAGAGATTTATTAAAGCAACCCCTGTGAACAAGACCAGTGTCCAGTACAAAGTGCAAATGTGAGTCTCCTTTTTCAAAAACTAACTTATGAAGGATTTCAAGTCAGGTACAGCAAAGCATCCCGTCAAGTTCAGGGCCTTTTTGAGTGCTCTGTTCAGACTAGGAGGGAAAATGGGGAGGGACTTGGTGAGAACCTGGGAGCGCTGTCAGATTATGATGCAAGTCTGAGACCAGGTGAAGAGGAGGGGGGAGGACAGAAGGTTGAGGGGAAGCCTCCTAGAGTTCTGTGCTGTTCTGAGGGAGTTTGGCAAGGCTGGGGGAGAGCCCTTGAGCCAAAGTCCCCTATCAGGTGAATTTTTCATCTCCCAGGAATAGGCTTGCCTTGGCAATCTTGCCCTGCCCAGTCACTGACCAGGAGTAGCTTGTGGACAGTATGACTTTATCACAAATGCAGAGATGGACTTCAGAGCACAGTAGCCATGACTCCTGGTCAGTTATGCTCCTTGTAGGTTGGATGACTGTGAAGCACGTCCTCATGGCAGCCACACTGGGTAAAGAGCTTTCCAGGAAAAGGGAACAGCCATTGCAAAGGCTCTTTGTTATGGGTTGAATTATATGCCCCCAAAACTCATATGTAGAAGTTCTAAGCCCCAGCACCTCAGAATGTGACCTACTTTGGAAATAAAGTCATTGCTGATACAGTTAGTTAAGATGAGGTCATACTGGACTAGGGTGGGCCCCTACTTCATTAAGAATGGTGTTCTCGTAAAAAAGAGGAAATTTGGAGACAGACACGCCCATGACAAGAACACCATGTGAAGGTGAAGGCAGAGATCGGAGTGATGGTGTCTGCAAGCCATGGACCACCAAAGATTGCCAGCAAACCACAGAAGAAAGGAGAGAGGCATAGATGAGACCCTTCCCTAGTGCCTTCAAAAGGAGCATGGCCCTGCCAACGTCTGGATTTCAGACTTCTAGCCTCCAAACCCATGAGACAATACATTTCTCTTATTTAAGCCATCCAGCTTGTGGTACTCTGTTACGGCAGCCCTAGCAAACTAATACAGCCCTGAAATGATAGTGAACTTGGTGTGTTGTAGAAACATCAAGGATGTCAGTGTGGACACAGCAGATAAGTGAGAGGGAGACTTGTAGAGGAAGGAGAAATATCCAGGGCCCAGATCTGTAGATCATGACTTTGTGAACCAACATAACAACTCTGGTTTTTATTTTGACTGTGATAGGGAACTTTACAGGCTTTAGAGAGGGGAGTGGCCTAATGTCATTCATATTTTTTCAGTGTCACTCTGGCTATTGTCTGGAAATAGATTGCAGAAGAGCCAGGGCAACGAGTCAGGTCCATCGCAGCTGCCTGAGAAAGAGAGGATGGTGGCTTGGATGGGAGAAGTCACTGTGGAGGTGCTGAGAAGCGTGGGAGGGGTGGAAATTTGAAGGTAAACTGTGTAATTTACTGATGGATTAGATGAGCAGTTAGAGGGAAAGAGAAGAGTCAAGAATGATCTCTCCTTTTTTGCTTTTGTTTGTGTGCCTATAGCGAGTAGATAACTACAGTTGTTATTTTCTGAGATGGGAACACTGCATGAGGAGCTTGTC
This sequence comes from Hyperoodon ampullatus, assembly GCF_949752795.1. Lineage (NCBI taxonomy): Eukaryota > Metazoa > Chordata > Mammalia > Artiodactyla > Ziphiidae > Hyperoodon > Hyperoodon ampullatus. The sequence goes on from NC_136919.1 coordinate 51,159,131, forward strand.
TGGAGATTACAGGAATCAAAATCTAGATCTCTGCTATGTTTTAGAAGTCCCACGTTGTTTTGCAACTTGCTTTTTCCTTTTCGTGGACTTCTTTCCATTTCAATACAGATATATTGTCTCGTTACATTTTGAGGGCTGCCCAGTATTTCTTGTATGGATGTTTCATTCTTGACTGAACTAGCTCCCTCAGAATGGACTTTTGGGCTGTTTCCCTTTTTTGTGTGTGATTGTAAACGATGATGCTTAAAAGTCATATTATTTATCTCTTGCCGCGTAAAAAGAAACCCCAAAACTTGGTGGCTTAAAAACAACTACGTGTATTATCTCCCAGTATCTCTGGGTCAGGAGTCAGAGCACAGCTTAGCTGAGCTCTCCAGTTCAAGATCTCTCTCAAGGCTGTAAGCAAGGTGTAGGCTGGGGCTAGTCATCTCAAGGATACACTGGGGAACTATCTGCTTCTGCGCTGACTCAGTGGTTGTGGGGAGGATTCAGTTCCTGATGGAATGTTGGCCTGAGGGCCTTCTTTCCTCACTGGCTATTGACTGGAAGCCACCCTCAGTTTCCTTGCCGTGTGGTCCTCTCCAAAGGAGAGCTCACAGCATGGCAGCTGGCTTCGTCAAGGTAAGCAGGCAGAAGGGAGTGGAAGAATTTGCAAGCAAGACGGAAGTCACAATCTTTTATAACCTAATCTCAGCAGCATTCCCCATGCCTTTTGCTGTATTCTATTCACGAGAAGTAAGTCAGTAGGTCCCTCACTCAGGCAAAGAGAATTATTCAAGTGCCATGGATACCAGGAGGCTTACTTAGATCGTTGGGGGCCACCTTAGAAGTCTGCCTACCGCAACAGCCCCCATATTTGTCTTTTGAAAGATTGTTAAAGGTGGGTTTGCTGAATGAAGAAGTATGCATATTTTAAAATTCCAAGCATAGGGAGTACCCTGGTGACCTAGTGGTTAGGATTCCAGGCTTCCACTGCCGTGGCTGGGGTCAATCCCTGGTCGGGTAATGAGATTCCTGCAAGCCACATGGCGTGGCCAAAAATAATAATAAAATAAAATAAAATAAAATAAAATAAAATTCCAAGTATAACACTATAATATTTCTTTTCAAAAGTGTTACTCCAAAGTTCATTTTGATGGGACTATTTGCTATTGCCTGAGAGGGACAGGTTGTAAATCCTCAAAGAGCCTTTGCCAGATTTTGTCAGGAGTCTCTCTTCCCTTCCTGTCTTCCTTTTCTTGCCCCTCCAAAATTCCCCACAACAGGAAATAGCTGTGTGTCTTGTCACATAAATGATAGGAAGGGTCTAACCAGCAGGTACATGCCATTCTCATCATCATGGCAACTAGTCTAGGGTATGATGACCTGGGTATGCTGCCATTGAAAAACGTCATTGCCTTCACTTGTTTGCTGGCTTGAGTGAGGTTTTTTTCAGCCAGCCTTGGTGAGAGAGATGAAAAAGTGATAGACAAGGGGAGGGTAGATGGGGCCAGTGAGGACTACGGAAACTCCACTTGAATCATTTCTTCTAACTCCTCTGTCCTCAGGAGTTTCTGGTAGGCCATGGAATGATGAGGTGTACATTTATTTCTTCATTAGTCCGAAAGCACCTTTACTTAAAAGGACCCTCTTATGTTTACTTGGATAGGTTAGAGGGAAAGTGGATATCAGGAGAATTGCTTTATCTCCTTCCCACACAATTTTAGGTGGCTTTATAAAATTAAGTACATTGTAAACTGAGACTATTATAAAGACCAAACAAAGGTGTTCCAAGTGTGGATGGCTGCCATCAGGGCGGGTGCCCCCGTGGAAAGCTTAGGTTCTCTTGGCAGGTTCCCAAATGCATGCGGAGGTGCCTTCCTCCTGTGAGCAAGGTGGGCTGGGGTGCGGAGCTGGGGGGAGTACCAGACCTCTGATGGTGTTAGGGAACATCTTGATGGGGCCATCATTGACCTTCCCTGTTTGTGGTTAGCCCCTTGGCTGGAGAAGGGACTGGAATTCCCCATGCTCCGGCCTGACTTTCCACTTTCAGGTCCCCACAAGCCACGAGGCCCTCTTTGGATGTAGAACAGTTTAGGGACCTAGCTCTCAGGGCAGCAACTCCATCTCTGCTTGCGCTGCCCGCTTGGAAAGCTTCTCATACTGGACAAATTGAGAGCCAAAGCCCTGCCTCCTTCCTGTCTGGGCCCTCCTGCGAGCCCGGTGCTGCACGAGCAAAGCTTAACAAACTTGGAGCGATTCCTCGTGCTGGGGCAACTGCCCCGCCCCTCTGCCCTGCCCCCAGGCGCCTGCGCAGGATGTGATCACATTTCACAAGATCACTCCGCGAGATGAGAAAAATGTGTGGTCGACTCAGTACAGCGAGCCCGGTCCTGCGGATTGCACTCCCTGCAGAAATGAGAACCCGAGTGGAGCGGCCTTTCAAACTGAAGAAAATCAGGGCTCCTTGGCCATCCTTGCCCTGCTCTGTCAGGTTTTGTCTTTTTCTAGAAACCCCGCTGGGTTCAGGCAAATTAGGGGAGAGGAAATTAGGCCCGGCTCATTGCGTATCACTCTCAGTTTCCAGGGTCTGGGACCAGCCATCTTGTGATTTAAAATATAAATACTTGCCAACGGTTTCTATCTTGATCAGTTATGGAAAAATCTGCGTTTAAGATGTGCTGAAGTGGCTGTCAGATGTGTTTCCTTTTTTAATGTGACAGTCTTCTTTTTGTGGAACTCTGTTTTTCAGTCTTTGACTATATTAAGACTTTTATATATATATATATTTAACATCTTTATTAGAGCATAATTGCTTTACAATGGTGTGTTAGTTTCTGCTTTATAACAAAGTGAATCAGCTATACATATACATATATCCCCGTATCTCTTCCCTCTTGTGTCTCCCTCCCACCCTCCCTATCCCACCCCTCTAGGTGGTCACAAAGCACCGAGCTGATCTCCCTGTGCTACGCAGCTGCTTCCCACTAGCTATCTATTTCACATTTGGTAGTGTATATATGTCAGTGTTACTCTCTCACTTCATCCCATCTTACCCTTCCCCCTCCCCGTGTCCTCAAGTCCATTCTCTACGTCTATGTCTTTATTCCTGTCCTGCCCCTAGGTTCATCAGTACCTTTTTTTTTTTTTTTAGATTCCAGATATATGTGTTAGCATACGGTATTTGTTTTTCTGTTTCTGACTTACTTCACTCTGTATGACAGACTCTAGGTCCATCCACCTCACTACAAATAACTCAATTTCGTTTCTTTTTATGGCCCAGTAATATTCCACTATATATATGTGCTACATCTTCTTTATCCATTCATCTGTCGATGGACACTTAGGTTGCTTCCATGTCCTGGCTATTGTAAATAGAGCTACAATGAACGTTGTGGTACATGACTCTTTTTGAATTATGGTTTTCTCAGGGTATATGCCCAGTAGTGGGGTTGCTGGGTCATATGGTAGTTCTATTTTTAGTTTTTTAAGGAACCTCCATACTGTTCTCCATAGTGGCTGTACCAATTTACATTCCTACCAACAGTGCAAGAGGGTTCCCTTTTCTCCACAGCCTCTCCAGCATTTATTGTTTCTAGATTTTTTGATAATGGCCGTTCTGACTGGTGTGAGATGATATCTCATTGTAGTTTTGGTTTGCATTTCTCTAATGATTAATGATGTTGAGCATTCTTTCATGTGTTTGTTGGCAATCTGTATATCTTCTTTGGAGAAATGTCTATTTAGGTCTTCTGCCCAGTTTTGGATTGGGTTGTTTGTTTTTTTGGTATTGAGCTGCATGAGCTGCTTGTAAATTTTGGAGGTTAATCCTTTGTCAGTTGCTTTATTTGCAAATATTTTCTCCCATTCTGAGGGTTGTCTTTTCGTCTTGTTTTTGGTTTCCTTTGCTGTGCAAAAGTTTCTAAGTTTCATTAGGTCCCATTTGTTTATTTTTCTTTTTATTTCCATTTCTCTAGGAGGTGGGTCAAAAAAGATCTTGCTGTGATTTATGTCATCGGGTGTTCTGCCTATGTTTTCCTCTAAGAGTTTTATAGTGTCTGGCTTTATTTAGGTCTTTAATCCATTTTGAGTTTATTTTTGTGTATGGTGTTAGGGAGTGTTTTAATTTCATTGTTTTACATGTAGCTGTCCAGTTTTCCCAGCACCACTTATTGAAGAGGCTTCAAGACTTACTATATATTTTTTAATTGACTAAAATTAGTGGGAGAAATGTTTGTGGTTATGCTTATCAGGGTTTTTATAGATTGCTACATCACCTTCTTCCAAAAGGAGTTTGAGTCATTTAGCTCTTATGTAAAATCAAAAACTGTTTAAACTCAGCTGCTTTTGGCTTTTTTTTTTTTTTTTTCCTTAAGTATAAAACGCAGTTTAAAGAAAATAAAATGCAGTCTAAGGCAATAGTATCAAACACCTGTTTTGGTCTCTTGCTGGGCGGTAGGCGGGTGCTGTTTTTCTAGGAGTGGTGGCTGTGTTTCTGTTTTTCCTCTTCTTTCTTTGAACAAATAGAGGAAATCTCTAATGGAGGGTTTCTCAACGAGACATACTGGTGAATGTAGAATCTTAAATGAAAAAGGAGTCAGTGGATGTGGCTTCTTGGCCTCTGTGCTTGGACCAGAAATAAAGCAAGTCCTCACCGCAGGCATTTGGCTCAAGGCCTTTGTTTTCCGCAGTTGGCCTGAGCAGCACATGTCTCCGAGCAAAAGTTCCCCACGCCTTTGGAGGTTTTTAAGGGCTTTTTTTTTTTTTTTTTTTAAACCTGCGCTTTCATTGTTTTCAAGAAGAGTGGTGTCACCCTCACTTGTCATTAAAGAATAGTGTGGGAAAAATAAATAAACCTACCCAAAAAATAAAACAGGAAGAACAAAAACCACTCCCCTAAATGAATGAAAAAATTTATACCTGTCACCCTTTTGTGGGGTAACTGTTTCCATGCAAGTTGGTTTAGAAACTTCAAGACGATTTTTTTCTTTTAATTTTTTTTTTGGGTTGTCTTCTATTTTTATATTGTTGGCAAGTCTACACATCATGGTTACATAAGAAAGTCAGAATTAAGATACTTGGTATTGAAACAGCACCCCTGGACTCAGGATGAGTTTTTCTGGTACTGCCCTGAGAGAGTTCGAATTCCTATCATAATAGGCATAAATGTCCAATCAACACAGGCTTTCTGGCCGCTTTCTCCATGTGGTCCCTGGAGAAGCCTCCTGAACAGGGCTCCTGCCCTCCTGAAAGGCTCCTGTGCCTAGTGAGTGGAAGGAGATGTCAGAGCATCAGACCTGAGGAGGAAGTTCCTGCTGTTCCTCGCTTCCAGAACTGGTCAAGGTGGGTCAGCCTTTTCAATAGCCACTGCCATTACTGAGTGCCTACGGTGTGCTAGACCCACTTCAGACATCTTTTCACCTCCTGTCTTATTCCATTACCACCACGATCCTTCGAGGTGTAATCTAGTAAGAGTGTGTTTATAAGAGAAGGAAGGTGGAAAGCCTATGGAGTTTGCTGTCCAGAAGTGGGGACACATGTCTATATGAATAAGGTCAAGAAAGCGTTATGTTAATGATAAGAATTAAAAGCTAGTGCTTATTACAGACTTACCCTGTGCCTGGTGCTGGGTCAAATGCTTTCTTTGGATAATGTCATTTAGCTCTCATAACAACACTAGATAGAAAATAGATAATAGATATAATAGAATATATATATATATAATAAGAAATAGATAATTTTATGAAACTAAAGTTTAGCAATGTTATATAATAAGCTCAAGAGCCCAAAGCTCTGAAAATGATAGCCCTGGGAGTCAAACCCAGCAGTCTGATCTCAGAGTCACTGACTTCACCACCAGTCTGTACCATACGGGGGCCCATAGACACAGAACACAGGAGGTGGTGAATCTGAGCAGGCTCGCCATCAGTGGTATAGCTGGTGGACCAGTCAGGGGGAGAGCCGCGCTCTCCGTGCTCAGTGTGATTTCAGCTAGCCCTCCTTTCCCCTAAGGACGTTTTCTGTCGCTCTTATTGCTGGACCTTCAGTGCTTCAGGTGACCACATTTCTGTCCTACCCATTCTCCTCAATAAATGGCTGTTGACCCATGTGGACTCCATGGTAAGCCAGGCCTAGTGTGTGAAACTCCCCAGCTCAGGGAGTTCTCAAACACTGAAGTGCATCAGTCAGTATATGCAAAGTGAGGGGTGGGACCCGAGGGTCTGCATTTTAAACAAGCGCCCAGGGTTATCTTGGTCTTCCTGTTCATTTCTGAGGGTGCCCAGGAGGCCCAGAGAGAACTGAAGAGTCAGTGGACAGATGGTTCTGGGCAAGTAGGGGTCATATTTTCTTCTTCAGCAGTCACCCACCTCTACCAGAGTCCCCAGGGCTCAAGAGGGGAAAAATGAAAGAGAAAAAGAACAAATGGGAGGCAGTGCAGGGGAACAGTGGAGAACACAGAAAAGCCAGTCAAATCCATAAACGTTGGTTGAGAATCAAGTGTCCAAAATGAGCGCAATAGAGGGGGAGGGGCAATACAGGGGGAGGGGAGTAAGAGGTATAAACTATTAGGTATAAAATAAGCTATAAGGATATATTGTACCACATGGGGAATATAGCCAATATTTTATAATAACTATAAATGGAGTATAACCCTTAAAAATTGTGAATCACTATATTATACATCTGTAACTTATGTAATATTGTACAGCAACTGTACTTCAATAAAAATAAATACATAAACAAAGGGAAAAAAATTCCCACAGCCAAAAAAATAGGATGAGCAGAAACAAAAGTCAGATCTGGGAAGGGTCAGGAGAGGAGGCAAAGGGGTGGGCTGAGCCTTCCGTGGCGTGGCCGCTTGGGTTTGAAACTTGTCTTGATGAACCTGCAGGGGCTGCCAGATGGGTGGGTGGGCCCTCATGGTAGATGGGCGGGGAGGTGGGGGTGAGGTGTGAGAATAACGAATGGTCCAGACTGTTTGGCACAGAGCAACAGTTACACATTCAAAGCTTTGGGAGCAAAGGAGTAACAAGAGTCAGTTCTAACAGCGTAGTCAGGAGAGGCTGCTCGGAGGGGTGACAGATGTCCGGGCCTTGCAGGCTGAAGGCTGACTGCAGGTGGGCAAGCCTAGGAGAGGACTGGGGCAGAAATTTAGTCCCTGACAAGTGCGGTGGGCATTAGGGGTCAGGTGAGTCATCGGATTCATAGAGCCACACCTGAAGGTCCTTCAGGGCTTGTTGAGGGTGGGTAGACTAAGAGTGAGGGTTCTTTTCCCAGCTTCAACTGAAGAAGAGAGAATTTTTCTCTATTTTTATATAATTGTGTCCTGCATAAGACTTCATGTGGGGAAAAAAGTCTTTGTTGCTAAAAAAAAAAAAAAGACTTAATAACTACCAGGGGAGTTAAAAAAACTATATGTATAATATATACATACACATGTATATATTATATATACACACATGTATATATACTATCTATACATAAAAACATATACATGTGTATGGGTATATATGTATATATATATTATGTGTGTGAATATATATATATGTATATATATATATATATATGGTTTGTGTTGTAGTGTTGAAAGAGATAGTTATTGTGAACTTGGGGGCAGTTTGGAAGGGCAGCTAGGTGTCAGGTCTGCATAAACATTTAAGAGATTCCTGCCTTAGTGGAAAGAACACTGGCACCGAAGTTGAGGCTTTGTTTCAGTTCCAGTCTGTCCTAGGTGTGGGCCTCTCCTCACTTTTCTGGGCATTAGGTGTGTTTGTTTCTGTTTTTGTGTTTAATACATTAAGAGGTTGAATTGAATTAAGTGATTTTCGAGACTTCTTCCTGCTGTGAAACCACCCAGCAGTGATCTCGCTCGCAGGCCTCCCCAGCATATGCGTGGGGTGGGTGGCAGGGTCATGGCTTGAGGAGCATGAGTTTAAGGTATTGTGCAGGATGATCTAAGGAGACAGTTGAGGGGCCAGGATGCCTGCTGCCACGTCCCGTTGTGAAGGGCAGCAAAGGGTGGATGCAGCAGAGGCAGAAGCTTGGGGATGGTCACCAAAGTCACAGAAGTAGAGTTGGCACTAAAGGAGGTGGTGCGATACGTTTTCTTCTTATATTTAAAAAAAAAAAAAACTCCGCAAGCTGCTTGCCCTCCTGTCTTCCCCATTATTTTTCCTTTGAGGTATATTTTTTAAACTTTGTTTTTAAACAAAGCACACAGGTAAAGGCCTTTGCAGCACCACGTGAAGATGGTTACAGAGATCGACAACGAGTTTTGAAACATTCTTTTAAGGCTGGGCATCCTTCCAAAGGAGCTGACTTTTCGGTGGCTGCTGGAAAATGAAAACGTGGGCACAGTTTAGATTGGCCTGGGGAACTGCACATCTAGTAGCTGCTATTGATCTTTGAATGAAGTATCTGTTTTCTGAAAAGGTTTCTCTTGTCGATCATCCTCTCATCATGATTCTGGGAGCGTGGCCCTCTCACCTGGAGAAGGAACTGTTGTATCTGTGCACCATTTGATTAGCGATAATTTAGACACACAGTTCAACCACACAACTTACTGAGTTTCTGTTTGTGCCCCGTCCTGCGCTAGGTCCTCGTGCTGTGATGAAGTCTAGGGTGAGATCCTAGCCCTCCCAGACCGATGGAAGGGCCATATGTGTGAGCACAGGGATGCAGTGTAGTGTGAGGTTACCGTGTGAGTGTGAGAGAGAGGTGGGTACAAGATGCAGAAGTCACAGGACAGAGATGGTGAGCCACCCCTTTCTTCCTTCCTCTCTACCTCTTTCCCTTTACTATACCAGAGGTTGAGGCCCTGAGGCTGGGCAAGGGAGAAGCCTTATCTGGGTGGAGATGTTTAGATTCCCCATGGAGAAGGCTGGCCATATACTGTTCCTGGATGGTAGCCACCTTCAACCTGGGGCTGTCACGCCCGGTACTCACTGACTGTTGTGGAAAGTTTAGGAACACCTCACAGATGAGAGGTTCCTCTGTTAGCATTCTCACTGTCCATGGCTGTGGCTGCACAGTATGTGGGAGAGATGATCCCTGTGATGGGTGGTCTCTCTTGTCTGAGTCAACCCTTGAGGAGACTGATGGCTGGTGTGCAGACACAGACCGTCTGCAGATAAATAAGGTATGTCTTAAACAGGGCCGTCCTTGAATTGATGTCGTACTGCAGCTCTACTAAAAAACAGCTACGTTTGCATAGGCAAGCTTGTGGGCACAACATGACATTGGGATCTCCATAAGGGCCCTCGAAACAAATAATACCAGTTTTCTCTAAATGACTTCTGCAGAAATTGATTGAAGCAACAACAGATCGGCCTTACTGCTTATAGGGCGTAGCTGTAGGTCTGTTAGTGAAATGTGTTTGCTTACATCAAAACCCTAGATTTCCCCCCCTTTTCCCATGCAGCACTGGAGACAAGGGGCTTTGGGGAAGCAGCAAATAGCACACTGCCCGAGGGCAGGCATCTCTCAGGAGGGAAGGCTGAGCCAGCTGAGCATGTGGCCAGTTGATTCTTCTCAAATTCACCAGTTACATGAGTTAGTACCTCCACTTCCCCTGGGGTAACGTTGGTACAAGAACAGAGAAAGGCCAGTTGTATGCTTAGGGGAAATTCTTCCTGATAAAAACCAAGAATGGGGAAATGGATCTCTCCTTCAAACTTTCCAAGATTTTATACAGTTTTGAAGGTCATGTCTTATGGAGAAGATGTCAAAGAACAGTCCAGGTTATGCGTGGGACCCCTATTGATCATGAAGCCACTTGAACTCCAATACTATGAGAAATCTGGGTTAATAAATGTAACATTTGAAATTTGTCTATCTTTACTCACACTGTCTCACTTATCCCCCAAACACGCTGTGATATTGCCTTAGTACCCTCATTTAACCAAACAAGAAATTGAAGCACAAAGAGGGAGGGTTTATCCCAGGAGAGTAGCTCGTTAAGGGGCAGAGTCTGGACTCAAGCCCACGTCTTTGTGACTCTAAAGGTAGGGCTCTGTGCAGTCCTCCAGGTGGCCACATCGTTTACAATTACTTGTTTGATTCAGTTTTATTTCAAGCCTCTTTTTTAGTTGTGGATGTGTTCAAGAACTTCGAGAGGATAGCATCATTAATTATTTGTCTCAGTTTTATTGCAGCATTATCCTCCTGTCCATCTGTTTCCCCTCTCGAGTTGAAAAGCTCCCAGGTAGATGTTTGTCTTTTCTCTCTAGAGAGTTTCTGGGGATGCAGCCTAAATCCTCCAGCTGGAACACTGTTTGATAACAGGAGTAAGGTTCTAATCAGTTGAGAAAGTTATTCTGTTACCAACACACAGAGATCATAGCTGGGTTAAAACCAAACGTACTGTATTCAATGTAAAGCATTTAAAAATTTTTAATGAGAAACTTTTATATTCCATTCAAAACAAGTGTTTGAGAGATTAATGGGAGGGTATGCAGCATGTAATTTGCCCTGGTATATCAAAATTCATGAAATAATATTGCACTAGATTTTATTACATGCAGAAATACTAGAACTTCTTCACAATATTAAGCTAAGTGTGTTATAAGTATTAGGGAATCTTTTTTTTAAATGTTTTATTTGTTTTATTTTTGGCTGCGTTGGGTCTTCCTAGCTGTGCGCGGGCTTGCTTCTAGTTGCGGCGAGCGGGGACTGACCTTCGTTGCGGTGCGCAGGCTTCTCATTGCAGTAGCTTTTCTTGTTGCAGAGCACGGTCTCTAGGTGAGTGGGCTTCAGTAGTTGTGGCTCGGGGGCTCTAGAGCGCAGGCTCAGTAGTTGTGGTGCATGGGCTTAGTTGCTCCGTGGCACGCGGGATCTTCCCGGACCAGGGCTCGAACCTGAGACCCCTGCACTGGCGGATTCTTAACCACTGTGCCCTCAGGGAAGTGCAATATTGAGGAATCTTGACTCATTATCAAATCACTTAGATTAATATTATTTCCTTTTTTCCTGAGAATTAGAAGTCCATCCGTATGAAGCAAGAAGGAAGCATTTGATTTCTTTCCTCATATGCAGGGCTCCCATTGCCACCCCTTCCCCTGACTCATAAACACACACTTGCATCGAACTGAATCATTTTCCATTGCTCATATCATTTCCTGTTGTTACGTCAAAAGTCACCATGTCAGTAACGATATAATGGTTTTCTACTAATGAAGTGCTTCCACAGGAGATATCTCTTTTAATTCTCACAGTAACCTTGAGAGGTAAGCACCAGGTGCTTACCTTTATTTTTTTAAATTTATTTTATTTATTTACTTTTGGCTGCGTTGGGTCTTCGTTGCTGTGCGCCGGCTTTCTTTAGTTGCCATGAGCGGGGGCTACTCTTTGTTGCGGTGCGCGGGCTTCTCATTGTGGTGGCTTCTCTTGTTGCGGAGAACGGGCTGTAGGCATGCGGGCTTCAGTAGGTGCGGCGTGTGGGCTCAGTAGTTGTGGTTTGAGGGCTCTAGAGCGCAGGATCAGTAGTTGTGGTGCACGGGCTTAGTTGCTTTGTGGCATGTGGGATGTTCCCAGACCAGGGCTCGAACCCATGTCCGCTGTATTGGCAGGCGGATTCTTAACCACTGCGCCACCAGGGAAGCCCTTACCTTTATTTTTAAAGAAAACAAAACTGAGGCTTATAAAGGGTGTCTTGTCCAAAGATGTAGCCAGTCAGAGTCATTGCCAGGACCTGACTCCAGACCACAAAAGTTCAAGAAATATGTATCATTGGGGGGTGGCACATGACCGTGTACATAGGGCTAGGTCTGTGTTTCTCCCATCCTCTTCCCTAACCCCCTTAGATGTGCCCTAGAAGTTCCTCTGGTCTTTTTTGTGAGCTACCTGTCTAGAGAGGCAGCCTAAATTAGGGTTGAGAGTTTTGGAGTCAGCTTGGCTACTTACTGTTTCTATGACCTGGGACGAGTTTTACTCTCACTGTATCTCAAGTTTCCCTGAGTATAAAATGGGGACAATAATACCTAACTCATAATTTTCTGTTTAAATAAATTGCAAGATAAATAAATGTTAGTTATTGTTACTATTACGTAATTAGGTTGAGTAGACTTTTAACCATTCTAACATTCTAATTGGCTGTTTGCTATCTCAGGAATCTGAGTCTCTGTTAAAACTTGAGTCATAACAGGATTCAAAGGATGATGACGATGATAGCAGCAGCCACGTTACTTAGTGCCTGCTGTGTTCCAAACATTTAACCAATATGCCCTCTGGAATTCCCACAGCAACCCTGCAGATGCTGTGTTCTTAGCTACTGGGCTATATTGCCTCCAGATTTTGCCTGCAGTTGGTGTTAGTTTTACCCATCCCACCAAGCTTAAAATAGTATTCTTTTGAAAATTAGAAATGTATTTTCCAATTTCCAGTCTTCTAGTGCATTTTGTGTTCTCTAACCCCCTTCAAAGATCTCTTGCAGTGGTTCCAGATGTCATACATAAATTTCCATAGTGCCAGGGATAAAAATTTTCCAGACCCTGAGACTCAAATTCACTTAGAGTGTCTAAAAGTAAATAAGTCTGTTGATAGTTACAGGAACCAACTTCCTTGAATTTGAATGTTTTCCCTTTAAAGCAAGACTTTTCCAAGAAAGAATTGGCATATCCTGTCTCAAAGAGAAAGAAGGAAATGGTAATTGACAATGACCTTTATCCCAGTATCCGATGGAGGTTCTGAGTGACATCACACCAGCTGGTATACACCTTTGCTTTAAAAAGTAAAAATACATTTTTTATCTGCCTTAGTTTTTTAATTTCAGCAATTAAATTAGCTCTACCTGTAGTTACCTCCTCATCCTCCATTTCTCTACTGCCACCTGCCTAAGTATTATGGTCTCAAATCATAAGGATTTTTTTCTAACCACAAAAATATTCTCTAGGTAGGCGAAAGATTTGGAAATAATAGAGAGCAAGTGGTTACTAACTTGGAGAAGTTTTTTTCTTTTAAAAATTATTAAAATAATTAGGATGCCTTTCATGAATATTAAATGGGTCAACTGAGCATTTATCTTGCAATAATTTTGCTTTCACTATTTATTTTTAAAACTGTGGTAAGATTGAATCAACCCTATGCAAGGTAGAACCAAAGATTTGCCATCTCCCCCATTACTGGGAATCTAAGCCAGTCTCTACTGGGCTCAGGAAGGACTTTATTTAAGAAACCTTTATTCTCTTTAAGAAAATATATTTTTAAAAGTCTGTCTTTTCTTCAGCACAGTGTGAGTATATGGTAAATTTAACCACACCAAGTAAATCCCACCCTTTTCTTCTCTTCCTTTTTTTTTTCTTTTTTAGAAATTTATGTATTTATTTATTTTTGGCTGTGTTGGGTCTTCATTGCTGTGCACAGCCTTTCTCTAGTTGCAGCGAGTGGAGAATAATCTTTGTTGCAGTGCGCGGGCTTCTTATTGTGGTGGCTTCTCCTGTTGCAGAGCGCGGGCTCTAGGTACGCAAGCTTCAGTAGTTGTGGCGCGCAGGCTCAGTAGTTGTGGCACGCAGGCCCTAGAGAGCAGGCTCAGTAGTTGTGGCCACGGGCTTAGTTGCTCCTCAGCATGTGGGATGTTCCCGGACCAGGGCTCGATCCCATGTTCGCTGCTTTGGCAGGCAAATGCTTAACCACTGCGCCACCGGGGAAGTCCCTAAATCCCACCCTTTTCTATCCTTCCACTCTTTTTACTCTTTCTTACCACCAAGTGTCCTCTTCTGAATGGTGATGTTTCTTTCTTACCACCAAGTGTCCTCTTCTGAATGGTGATGTTTCTGAGTCTGTGAAATGAAGAATCATTGTGGGTCTCTGCTGTAAACACCTGTGCATTGATCAATCACTGCTATTGCTGCCACTGCAGTATACCAGCTTGCATGCAATATTTTCCTCTTTGGAATATTTACTCCTATTTTTAATGCTAGACTGTCCACACTGGTGACTAAAATATACAAATGAAACAATGAAAATGCAACTTGAATGGATATTGAAGAGTTAGAAATTGATGGGGAGTGATGGTTATGCAACAGACTTCTGTAAGGCTGCACCTGTTTGTACTGATTTCATCTGTGTTCAGAAATAACCTGGGCATTTTAAAGCTCTGAAATCATACATGCCTTTGAAGATTAAAATGAGGCAGCACTGTCTCTCCCAACTGGTCTAAAACGCAACGGTACAGCAGCTCAAAGTTGAGGAAGTAGATTAGTTGGGCCAAAAAAAAGAAAAAGGCAAGATGGCTTCTCAGGCAGGAATCTCTCCAATTTTTGGATTGTTTTGTGAGCAAAGACAGTACCTAATGACTAGGCAGGAGTAAAACACTACAGAAAGGTTGATAGAGTCACTTTTTAGGCACAATCCTTTTGTTGGAGCCTGAGAAGGTTAGATGATGTTGAATTTATTCTCACACACACACACACACACACACACACACACACACACACACTCTCCTCTAAAATAAAAACCTAATGTACTTTTATTCAATATTTGGAGTGTGAGAGGAGGGTTCCATGGACTATTCTAGCCATAAAGCGAAAAAAATAGTGGGAAGATAATAAATCAGGTGAGTTATTCTTTAATTCTGAAGAGCTGGAATTTTAGGTAACACATGGGAAAGAACAGCCCATTTGAGAGAGAAGTTGGACAGATGTCTTGACTTTTCAGGACAGCCCAGCAGTTGGAAATATCTGACCTCAGTGCGTAGGCAGTGAACTTAGAGTTTGAGGTGGAGTCCCCAAATAATGAAAGGTAGGAGGTCCAATTTGGTTTCACTTTTGTCGTTCCACTTTGATGCAAAGGGTTCTTCATTCACTGTCATTTATTCATTCATTCAGCCAACATTCAGTGAAGTCGGCTCTGTTCCAGGCACCATCCTAGCTCCTGGGACCCCAGCAATGAAAATGGCATGGACTCCCTCATGTGGGGTCCTTCTGGGGCCCCCATTTTCCTCATGGCCTTCCTGTAGTGGATTGCCCTGCCAGCTGGTCTTGCCAGGAGGAGTGCTTCATCCCACAGAGGAGACATTAAACCTCCTTTCCCCAACTAATATCTCTCTGGTCCCTCTACTTTCTGTCCTGCCTGCCCTTCTGTACCTCCAGCGTCTCTCGAGGTGGTCACAGCTAAAGAGGACGCATCTCAGGAGTGGATGGGAGAGCTGTTTCATTTCTTCCTTATCCTTGGTGAGGAGTCTTTGATTTTTCAACTAATAAGTCAGCAGACATCAGTAGGAAAAGAAAAATAAGAACTTTTCTTGCCAGTGTTGCTTAGTTACCTTGTCAACATTCCCTTGCAGCCCAGCTGAATGCTCTCTGCATATTTTTATGGTGCACATGTTTTATTGCTATAATTGATCTATTTAGCAGAAAATATGGAGAACACATGGAGCGCCTGTCAATTTTATGCTGTTTATTTGAATAAATGTATGCTGTTTACTTGAAATTGAAGAGAATTTTTCTCTTCACTGTCTTTTTCATTCCTAACCTGAGTAATACCGTGAAGGAACCCCATCATGATCCATGTTGGGGCATTTAATTGTGTAGCTAAAAAAGCAAAAGCCAACGAACTGACCTCAGAACTAGACAGCAAGCTGTGGACTTTTCAAAGGCAGGGCCCAAGTTTTAATTAACTTTGTGTCCTTGGTGCCTAGCCCTTTAGTGAAGGTTTATTGGTTGAATGAGCAGTTAGCTTCAAACATTTCTTAAGAACCAGGATTGTAGTGGGTGTTATTCATAACATAGAATTTGCCATAGTTTTTAGCCACAGAGCAAAGCTGGTGACTTGTTCTTTTCTTTCTGGAGACTGGACAAAGACAGAGAATAACGACAGTGTCGTTGCTAGTCCCACATTTTATTTAGTCAAAGCAGCTTTGTGCCTGAGGCTGCCATGGCAGTAGCAGCAGCCATAGTCCATCTGGCATTTATGACAAAGTCTTCGCTGGGAACGTCCTGAGTTCTGGGGCTGTGCTATCCAAATCAATGCAGATCAAGAGACCTGGTCATTGTCACTATCTGTCAAGGCAATTGTATTCAAAACACTGAGTCTCTCATTCTTTTTCTCACATACACACACTCAGCTGATAACTAGGTTTATGAAGCAAACTGTTGACAAAACAACGAAGGGAAGTTTATTTAGTCATCCCCTTTCCCAGCCAGTAGGGCAGCCCACTAACCCAGTACTCCTTAAAACATATACTTCTGAGATTTTGTTGAAATTCAGGCTCAGATTTACTAGGTCTGGGGAGAGGCCTGAGAGTCTGCATTTCTGGCAAGCTCTCTTAGTTAGATCAGGCCTTGATACTTAAAGTGTCATCCGTGGGCCAGTAGATTTGGCATCACTTGGGAACTTGTTAGGCCTGCAGACTCTTAGGCGCCACCCCAGACCTACTGGACCAGAACCTGCATTTTAACAAGATCCCATGTTCACATTTGAGAAGCACTGCTCTAACCATGTAATAAGCCTACAGTGTCAATTATGGGCAAGGGTCCTGCTGGGGCTCTGGGTTGAAAGTAAGGTTAGATGGATTTCTTTTTTTTTTTTTAAACATCTTTATTGGAATATAATTGCTTTACAATGTTGTGTTAGTTTCTGCTGTATGACAAAGTGAATCAGCTATATGTATACATATATCCCCATGTAGATGGATTTCTTGTTGCCTTTTTACTTCAAAACTCTTTTGGGTACCTGCCTCAGTAGAGCATCTGACGCTCAGATAAAGACACGGACAGATGCCTCTTTGTTCAGTCATTCAGTGGTGTGATGAATTTTATCCATCCTGGAGTGCCATTGTCTTTAAACACAGGGGCCCACTGACCAACCTATCCCTTCTCCAGAAAACTTTATTCTAGACAGAAAAGTTTGAACGGGAGAGACATGTCTGAGCATGTTAGAATGACGAACACATTTGCAACAGCATTAGGAGATGGAAGTTTCTGTTTTCTCATCTGTAAAATGCAGATAATAATACCACCTGTTCTAGCTTCCTTTATAGGCTTGTGAGGAGCTTTGACATCTACCTGTGAAGGGGCTTTGAAAACATAAGGATGTTCCTGAGATTTTAAAGCAACTTTAGTGAGAAAAAAATCATATATATTTCAGCACTGGAGAGGTCTGGATTCAAAACTTAGCCTTACCATCTACTAATTTTGTGATTTCTGCAAAATTATTTCATATGATTGAGCCTCAATTTCTTTTTATATAAAATGGTCATAAAATCCTCCATCATGCAAGGTTGTAGTGAGGATTAAAATGTTAATAATAGGGCTTCCCTGGTGGCGCAGTGGTTGAGAGTCCGCCTGCCGATGCAGGGGATACGGGTTTGTGCCCCTGTCTGGGAAGATCCCACATGCCGCGGAGAGGCTGGGCCCGTGAGCCATGGCCGCTGGACCTGTGCGTCCGGAGCCTGTGCTCCGCAATGGAGGAGGCCACAACAGAGAGAGGCCCGCGTACAGCAAAAAAAAAAAAAAAGAAATGTTAATAATATACATAAAAATCTGGTGCATAGTAGAGTTTAATAAATGGTAGCCAAGAGCAGCACATTAAGGGACTTGGTTGAGAAATAATCTTACAAAGATGACTGTTCCCTCACGTAAGCCTGTTACACTGGAGCAAAAAGGAAGAGTGACTTTAAAGCTGGTTAAACGTTGGAATAAACACCCATCCATTTCAAGAGATTGATGTCTTGAAGTTTGTTTTCTAAGTATGTCTGGAAGAAAAGTTCCCAAACCTCAGACAAGGTTTTTTTTTTATTTAAATATTAGTGAGTACCAGCCACTGGCGGGTTTTGTGATTAGGAGGATTTGCAATGATTATCAGTCTCATTCACACACTCTCAACCGAGGTGCCAGAGGGACTTGGTAGTGTCCATGAGAGCCTGGCACTGGTACGGAGGAAGGTTTCCACATTGGTGTCCGTGCACCCAGACATGCCAGGCCCTGGGGAAACAGCAGAATTAATGATAACGAGGGTCATGTAAGGTGATGAGATTGCTCTGAGGACCGTGGGAATTGATTGATGGTACCCTCATTATCAGAATAACAGAACAGCAAGGTACCCTCATTATCAGAATAACAGAACAGCAAGTCTTATTTACTGGAGACATGAGGGGGCAGCTGTTGGGCTATTGCTGCTTTACTGTCAGCAATTAAACATTTGCGATACAGAGGGACTTGTCTCTTTTTAAGAGAAAATAAATGTCCTTGTCCTCCTTTCCCTATCTTCCCAAGCTCTAGCTCATATTTTTATTTTGGAAATGCTCTTTGAAGGCCCTCGGCTTTCTAAAGTCTCTTTTCAGGCAGGCTAAGCCTTTGGGGTGGTATTCTTTTGAAGAAGAGATTGCTACAGTGTGCAGAATTTGTGTGGTGATAACCTTCCTGGTGATATATATATATATAAATATATATATTTTTTTGCGGTATGTGGGCCTCTCACTGTTGTGGCCTCTCCCGTTGCGGAGCACAGGCTCCGGACGCGCAGGCTCAGCGGCCATGGCTCACGTGCCCAGCCGCTCCGTGGCATGTGGGATCTTCCCGGACCGGGGCACGAACCTGTGTCCCCTGCATCGGCAGGCAGACTCTCAACCACTGCGCCACCAGGGAAGCCCCCTGGTGATCTTCTGAAGTACTGTGAATGTGATTTCACAGACAGCCAAAGGCAGGGTGTCACATGATCCGCTTTTCTGCATGGATCTCTTTGAGAGGGTGTGTACACTCGAGGCCAGGTGACGAGGGACAAGAACACCTCACTGACAATATGGCCTTGCAGTGAAAACCTAATAGGAAGAGGGTGGGCTTAAGAGGGAGGGAGTGAGCCGACCAAGGCTGCAGGGAGGCTGCAGGGAGTGGCCAGAAGAGGCATTCAGCTGAATAATCAGCAGTTCTGAGTGAAGCGCAGAGCCTGTGAGAGGCAGTCGGAATGTCTTAGATGGTTTTTGTTTTTGTTTTGTTGGAATACCTTAAGGTTGAATGCATCACTGAACCGTGTTTGAGTGTGGCATAGCAGAGGAGTGGATCAGTGGATCCTGCTTCAAGTCCATTTTAACTGATGCCATGATGGACTCTTCTGACTCTGGCCACAGCTGTTGGCTCATTTTGCTAGGGTTTGACCCATGAATGGATCAGTGATCTCCTCTCTGTTTCCAGGCCACAGGACATCTTCTTCACTTCCAGCCAGTCGATACTTGTGGTCTTTGGGGAATACATGGACGGAAGCTCTAGGTAAAGGGGCTTCATGAACCAGCAGGAAGGACAGGTTGAAGAGCATCACTTTTTAGAATGTAAGGCTACGTGGAAAGAGCATTTGCTAGCAATCAAAAACTGAATTTCGATCCTAGCCATGTCCCTACTCACTATGGGACCTTGTTCAGCAAGTAATTTTTTTTTTTTTTTTTTTTTTTTTTTGTGGTATGCGGGCCTCTCACTGTTGTGGCCTCTCCCGTTGTGGAGCACAACAGGCTCTGCGGCATGTGGGGTCTTCCCGGAACAGGGCACGAACCCGTGTCCCCTGCATCGGCAGGTGGGCTCTCAACCACTGCGCCACCAGGGAAGCCCTCAGCAAGTAATTTTATCTCTTGGAGACCCAGGGATATTGATACCTACTACAAATCTACTGCACCTATTCTAAATCTGCTATAAATCACACCAGAATTTTAAAAGGGTCAAATGAGGTGATGGAGAAGAGAGCACTGAAGACTTCAGAGCTGCCCTGTCCAGTATGGTAGCCACTAGCTGCATGTGGCTTTTTGGATTATTAATTAATTAATTAAGTCAATCAATTATTTAATTAATTAGAATGAAATAAAATGAAAAATTCAGTTTCTCAGTCACACTAGCCACCTTTTAAGTGCTCAGTAGCCACATGTGGCTAGTGGGTACCATTACTGGACAAAAAAGATACAGAACATTTGCGTTATCACAGAAAGTTTTATTAGGTAGTGCTTCAAAGCACTATTTAGGATGTAAAGGATGGCATGTTGTAAGGGTGATAAATTTTGTCCTAGTTAGGGGTTCTTAGAAAGAAACAACCCACTCAAGTTAGCTGGAGTAAAATGAGATATTTGACTAATTCAAGAAAAATGTATGTGTACCAAGGGTTGGAAACACAACTAGGCTTCAAGAGGAAATGGAACCAGTCCCTAGAAGACTATCAAGAACAAAAGAAGCTCCTCTCTCCCCACTGTCTCTCTTTCTCTTGTCTTCCTCTGCCTGTGGTCACTTGTGCCCTTGTCTCTGTTTCTCTGTCTGTGCATATGGCTTCTTTCTTTCTCTCCTCTTCCTCCTTCACTTCTTCCTCCTCTTCTTCTCAACCCCTCCCCCTTTCCTCCCTCCCCTCTCTGCAGACCAGCTTTCTCAACTGTACTACACATGGTCCAAATAGGGCTCAAGCAGACCCAATTTTGTAAAAAAATTGTTTAAGTATCATTGATTTACAATGTTGTATTAGTTTCTGGTGTACAGCAAAGTGATTCAGTTACACATATATAATAGTTTGCATTTGTTAATCCCAAACTCCCAATCCCATCCCTCCTCCCCCTTGGCAACCACAAGTCTGCTGTCTATGTCTGTGAGTCTGTTTCTGTTTTGTAAATAAGTTCATTTGTGTCATATTTTAGATTCCACATATAAGTGTTATCATATGGTATTTGTCTTTCTCTGTCTGACTGACTTCAGTTGGTACAATAAACTCCAGGTCCATCCATGTTGCTGCAAATGGCATTATTTCATTCTTTTTTATGGCTGAGTAGTATTCCATTGTATATATATGTGTGTGTGTGTGTGTGTGTGTGTGTGTGTGTGTGTGTGTGTGTGTGTGTGTGTGTGTGTGTGTGTGTGTGTGTATATATATATATATATATATCACATTTTCTTTATCCATTCATCTGTCGATAGACATTTAGGTTGTTTCCATGTCTCCATGTCTTGGCTATTGCAAATAGCATCAAGCAGACCCAGTTTTCATCACTTCTCAGGGATAATGCCTAACAAAGGCTGGATCCTGATTCCAAATTCCTAGGGAAGCCAGCTGGGTGTGACAGCCACCCTGCTCCAATCAGCTGTATCCAGGTGGATGGGGGTAGTGTCCTTATGCTTACTCAATAGGGGCAAGTTGGGGGGTGGGGCAGATGCTCTAAAAAGGAGCATATGGGGATGTGTCATTGACTAACATGCTCATCCATAACACCTTGGAGCAGTCCATTGAAACTATGATCACACAGGGAAAAGTTCCAGAGATTTGATCAAGGCCATGAAGAAAAAGGGTGTGATACTTTTCCTCCTTTGGCTATTTGGTCATATGATTTGATCACCAATCCAGATTCTCAGGGGTTTGGCTTATCTTCCATGTCCTTATACATGGATGAAAGTGGGCACAGCCAGAAGTGAGATGGAAGTCAGGTCTAAGCCTTTGTCATTTCTTAAATGCAAACAGGACACTAATGAGACCCTTTTCTCTCCTGCCTTTAGGAAGAAACATGAGGTTCCCCTGGAAATCATTCAAGAGGAAGATGGAAGGGGCTGTCTAAAAAGAGATTGAAAGCTGCAGACCGCAAGACTGGGGCCAGAGGGCTGGCAGTGGAAAACCCTGTTGGGTTGTGATCTCTCTTTGAAAAGTCCCAGTTGCCTTTTTGCTTCCTGCAGGAGGAAGCAAGAGAAGGAGAAGACTATGTCCATAGCCTTGAAGCAGGTGTTCAACAAGGACAAGACGTTCCGGCCGAAGAGGAAATTTGAACCTGGCACACAGAGGTTCGAACTCCACAAACGGGCTCAGGCATCCCTCAACTCAGGCGTGGACCTGAGGGCAGCTGTGCAGCTGCCCAGCGGGGAGGACCAGAACGACTGGGTGGCGGTGCACGTGGTGGACTTCTTCAATCGGATCAACCTCATCTACGGTACCATCTGTGAGTTCTGCACTGAGCGGACCTGCCCTGTGATGTCAGGGGGCCCCAAATACGAGTATCGGTGGCAGGATGACCTCAAGTACAAGAAGCCGACTGCACTGCCAGCCCCCCAGTACATGAACCTTCTCATGGATTGGATTGAAGTCCAGATCAACAATGAGGACATATTTCCAACGTGTGTGGGTAAGTCCATGACCAGCTTCCTGGTTATTTTGTCACCTTCCACCCAAGCTTGGAGGGTTTGCAGAGGCTTCTTCTGGGATGGCCTTTGAATGCTGGATAGCACGTATATCAGTGTTTCCCTAAATTCCATCACTCACATATTAGCAATTTCTTTTTCTGGATCTAAGGACCTTATTGAAAAAACAATCATTTGTAGACCACTTAGAATTATTTTGTAGACCTAAATAGTGGGAAACACTGGCTTGATGAAAAGTTGGATTTGATCTTATTGGCTTCCTTAGGATTAGACTCCAAACCCACCCAGAGCTCCTGGTAAAATTTTTAATTTGGAGCTAATTAACTAGTTAGTTACATTAACTCTGGTGCAATTATTGGTACTCGTCTCTCAGGGTAAGAAATCCCAGTGTGAGAATCCGTGGATTTGTTTGGGAATCAAGCAGACAGGCAGTTGGCATTTTGGAGAAATAAGATCCTGGCATTCTCTTCTTCCCTCTCCTGATCATAGGTATTAATTTCAGTCTGTACTATTAACTCTGGACCCTTGTGTAGCTGCTAGACCAACCCGGACACCTGAAATGCAAATGCTTTTGTTTGCTTTGTGCTCTGAGCCATAAAACTCTTCAAGGGGAGAGACCAGACCTTTCCTATCTCTTATATTTCTTTATGCTGCTGATTATTGAATCTGCATGCCTGGCAGGTTGAATTCAGAATTCAGTTTTTAGGGCCTTAGGTTCAGTAAAGATGAGCATTCTCTTCTTTCCACTGTTACACCTGTGATACCTAGCTTGGTGCCCTGGAACCTTTTAGGCACTCGGGAACTATTTGTGGAATGGTTGAAAAAACACTTATGCTGCTGGAAAATATTATTGAAAAGCTCTGAGACAGTTGGAGTATTAAAAAAAAAAAAAGCGTTTGAAACACATTGCTAAAATCACCTTTAGATGATTTAGATGGGGCATGTGTGTCCCCATGTGGCATATGGAAAGTTGAAGTGGGGTGTATGGAAGTAATTATGTTTATACCAGAAAAAAAATGTATATAAATTGATTAGGGCAGTATGTCCATCTTGAAATATTCAGCACACAAACCAATCTGCTCAGAATCCTCGTGTTGCCTTGACTTGTCCAGTTTTCTCACATACTTTCTCTCTGCTGTCCCTTGTTAGGGCAGGAAGTGGGGGGTATGGCAGCACAACCCCCCTTGGTTGGCTCACCAGCATAGGAGGAAGAAGGCAGGTTTCAGAAACTCCCCTGGCTGTATAATTGGCGCCTTGGAGGAGTAGCAGTTTCCTAGGTTCATGTCTTTTTTGCACTTTCATTGACTGTCAAAGGCTTCCTTTTGGAGCTGGGGGGAATTTGTCTTTCCAAAAGCATTACAAGCAACTGCCAATGACTGTGCAGAACATACAACAGCAGTAAAGGTAAATAAATGTGGGCAGGGATCCCTCCTTGCTGCCCTTCCCCTTCTGTTTCTTTGATGCTTTGAACTCTGGGCACTTCTGTTCTCTCTGGCAGTTGTGGTTACCACATAGAGCTGCTGACCAGAAATAACATCACAGAGCCTGGTGTGTTACTTAAGAGGGAGGAAGCTTCTGGCCATCTCCCTGGAAAATAGAACATCATAGGTGATTTTAGACTTTGCTTGGAGGAAATCACTGGATGCCGCCAGATCCCCCAGAGCAAATGACTTTGCTTTCTTTTTCTAGATGGTTTCCTTAGCCATTCAGTGTGCTTGGGGAACACTCACCTGATCAGAATCCTCTATTTCAGCTCTTCCCAATCTGTGCCGCACAGTACAAAAGTGTTTTGGGAGCTCTTAATAGGTGCACTGTGATTTTTTTTTTTTCTCCCATGGAAAAATAAGTTTGGGAAATGTGGAGTGAAATTGATTTCTTTACTGCAGGACTTTAAATATACTAATGTGCATTATACATCTCCAAGAAAAGAATACGTTAGTAAGTAGTGTATCCTAATTTGAACCTGGTACCTTCTTTTGTTTTTTGTTTTTTTTAATGGAACACTATTAGCATCTTTTGGGAAATGTTCATCTATATAGAGTTGTCAAACTTTCCTTTGTATCAGAATTACTTGGACCTTCTTCTCAAAATGCAGATTCCTTGGTCCTCCCCCTCAACAACTAAATCAGAATCTCTTAGGTGAGGCCTAAGAATCTGTACTTTTGGTAAGCTCCTCCCACCCCTCTTGTTCATTGTAACCACCCAGAATGCTTTTTATCCTCCCCAGGAACAGTTTGTTTCTTACCTCTCTGGTTTTAACCATGTCATTCTCTCCTTTGGAATCCCCTTCTAGTGAATTCTTTTGCATCCTTTATACCATCTCAGGCTTCCCTGGTGGTCCAGTGGTTAAGACTCCTCCATGCTTCAATGCAGGAGGCGTGAGTTTGATCCCTGGTTGGGGAACTAAGATCCCACATGCTGTGTGGCGTGACCAAAAATTTTTTTTAAAAAAATGAACTTTAGGGGCTTCCCTGGTGGCGCAGTGGTTGAGAGTCCGCCTGCTGATGCAGGGGACATGGGTTCGTGCCCCGGTCCGGGAGGATCCCACATGCCACGGAGCGGCTGGGCCCGTGAGCCATGGCCGCTGAGCCTGCGCGTCCGGAGCCTGTGCTCCGCAACGGGAGAGGCCACAACAGTGAGAGGCCCGCATACCGCAAAAAAAAAAAAGAAGAACTTTATACCATCTCCTCTGTGAAGACTCTCATCTTTTAGAATATAAGCCCCTTCAAGTTATAGAATATGTCTTATGCATTTGAATATCCCAGCACTAAGTCCAGTCCTGGTGCCTTATAAGTTGTTGGATGGATGGATGGATGGATGGATGGATGGATGGATGGAAAGATAATCTTTATAAAGTTCCAGCATGTGTATGGTGCTGGTGATCAAAGTGAAGTTAAACAAATGTCTCTGAATCTCTTTATCACCATTGCTGGGTATTTCCCGTACCTTGCCTTCCACAGGGTTTAATTATGTCTGTTTAACTTTTCCAAGGTTAAAATGTTAGGGGTCAGTAAAAACCACCACCATCCACCATCACCCTGAGGGTCTTCATTAGTATCCTTCTCACCTCTGCTGTTTGTCCTCAGACAATACTGTTGCTGTCTTTGCAAGAACTTGTCTTTTAGGAGCCGCTTTCTCTATGAGAATTCATTTCCTCCTCTTCTTCCTCCCCCTGATTCCAGCCTACTTTCCTTCTTTTTGATCTTGGTGCTGCCATGAGTCATTATCATGGAAATGATCAAGATGTCTGTCAGGATAAAGTAAAAGAGGAATTCCCAGCCAACAGCAGACCCTGGGTGGATGAGAAATTTGGGAGTTCTGCTTCACATTACGTCTTTGAATCCTGGGCATATTTCTGTCTTCTGGCCTGGGAATTGGGAGGGTTTGAAACTTCCCCTCCTCCCCACTGTGATCCGAGGAACTAGAACCGGAAAATACAGACAGATGTGAAGGCTTCACCCTTAGTTAGGTATTAAAGGATATAAACAGCTGTTGATCTCTACCATTGAGACATGGAGGAAAGAAAAGCTTTCATCTGTTTCTGGATTCTGGTTTAACTTGGATACCCGGGCTATTTCAGAAGTCGAGCCTTCTCAGTTGGGAGAATACCAAACAGATGTGGCTGCCTCGTGAACCAGAGTCTCCTCCAGTCTCCCTTGATCCTTCCCAGCTTCCTTTGTTGAAAAGCCAGCAGATGTTCCTGCAAAAGCTCCCAAGACAGCAGTAACTTCAGAAGCAAGGGCCACCTCCTCTTTGATTGTATCTCTTTAGCCACTTTTAGAGGTAACGTTTGAAAAGTAGAAAGCACAGCCACCCACTTTTTAAAATTCCATTGCCTGTCTAATTACAATAATTTTTATGTTCTAGCCCCCAGTTTCCCTGTTTTTCTGTTATATAATAGGACTTAAATCTCAGATCTGCCACTCAGAAAAAAAGGAGTGGAAAACTTAGCACTCCTCCAACTCATGTTTTTAAAAAGTCTTTGAGCAGGAGGAATTTAAAAAATAATGACATGATCTCACCTACCTCTATGGTTTGAGAATAAATGGGTGTCAGGGAAGGGGAGAGCAAGGAAAGGAAGCAAAGGAAGGGAGAGAAGCCAGGAGGGAGCTCACATGTATTGAGTTTGCTAAGTGCCAGGCACTATACTTGCTACTGTTAATCTTTCTTAATGCTTATAATAACTGAATGAATTAAATACGCCATTTTACCAGTTAGGAAGCTGACATTTAAACAAGCAAAGGGTTTCCCAAGGTTGTACAGCTAATCAGTCATTTAGAAGTCAGGGTTTGAACTCAAGAGTGGCCAAAAATCTGTGCCCTTGTCACCCACTACCATTTACAGCATGAATCGTTATTCTGCAAACTTCCTTCACATGGTGAAAGACTTCTCAATCATGGTTTTAAGAGGTTGTCTAGGGTGGGAAAAAATTCAGAAAGGCTGAATTTTGGTATAAATTTTAAAGAAATGATTATTTTCTTTGTTTCTGTTTGTCCCTATTTTATTATTTTTTTAAAAATAAGATTCTTTTTAAAAATAACTTTATTTATTTATTTATTTTTGGCTGTGTTGGGTCTTCATTGCTGTACGCGGGCTTTCTCTAGTTGCGGTGAGCGGGGGCTACTCTTCGTTGCGGTACGCACGCTTCTCATTGCAGTGGCTTCTCTTGTTGTGGAGCACAGGCTCTAGGGGCGTGGACTTCAGTAGTTGTGGCTCGTGGGCTCTAGAGTGCAGGCTCAGTAGTTGTGGAGCACGGGCTTAGTTGCTCTGTAGCATGTAGGATCTTCCCGGACCAGGGCTTGAACCCTTGTCCCCTGCATTGGCAGGCGGATTCTTAACCACTGTGCCACCAGGGAAGCCCTGCCCCCTATTTTAAAAAATCACCCCTGAAATGCCTGAGGAGTGTGTCCATGAGACTGCAGCTGAGTTTCATCCTCTCTCAAAATATTGTGGCAGGAAACATAAGGCTATAAAAATGTCCATAGGGATGAGCTTTTCAGACATGGCATGTTGGGGAACTGAGTTTATAATTAGCCTTTAAATTTTAACTTTTTATTTTCTGTTGTCTCCCTCCTGGTTTTTTATTTTTATGTAAATCTATGTAACACTGGTAAGACAGCATGTATGTCAACAAAATATATTTACAGTGTGGTAGGACTAGCACTGGGCTTGTAGACAGAGACTAGCTCTGCTATTACAAGATGCTGTGTGACATTGGTAAACACATAACCTCTGAGCTTGCGTTTCTCTGTGTAAAGATTCTGATCTTACAGGACTGTTGTAAAGATTAAATGAGTCAGTGTGAGTAAAAACACCCAGCCCAGAGCCATAAGCCCCTATAAGAGGTGCTAAAAAACAAATGTGTGTCAGCTGCCTCTCTCTCTGCATGCGTTTCTACTTAACTGTCAACCAAAACTCTTGGAGCCCACTAGATGATTTCTGAATGGTATCCCCAGAAAAAAGCAAGACACATTGTAAGAGAATCAGCATGATTTTTAAAAAATCGTTGCTGAATTGCTCTGTGATGGGCGTCATAAATACCTTCCAAGACTCTGGGAAATTTCAGTGTTTCTCTAGAAGCTAGACCAACTCCTGGTGTCAGGGATGAACACTTAACCCTTTAGACAGAAAGCTACTAGGAAGGATCGTTTTGCTTGGTTTTCAGAAGACTGAGTACTGAATGTGCCCACGTCCAGTGTCAGTCCGGCAAACCTCAGCAGAGACTGGGTGCAGGTTAGCTGGGGAAGAGGGGAGATAGCTTACTAGTCACATCTGGCACAAGCCATTCATTAAAATCAGTGCTGGGTGAGCTGCCCTGGATTTGACCTCTCAAGAGGATGGGGAAAGAGTTCTCAGTGCCCAGGAATGAAGCCTCCAAGATTGCCTTTTGAACTGGCAAGTTTTTCTAAGACTCTGGAAACATGTTTTGCCTTTGGGATCTGATAAACTGGTTCCCTAAGAATTTACTCGTTGGGAAGGCATCATAATAAAGCTACAATTTTCTGAATACATACTACCCTCCACGCTTTACCTGCATCATATCGTTTAATCTGTAAAATAACCCCATAAGGCAGGTATTATGAGGTCCATTTCGCAGATGAAAAAGATGAAGTAACTTGCCCAGGGTTACACAGGCAGAGCTAGGGTTCAGACCCAAAGTAGCCCAACTCTGCAGGCTGTGCTCTCAGCTACTCCGACATCTCGTGTCTGTGATGTTCTTAGCCCAGAATCAACATTACCCTTGATTTACCCCTACCTGTTGCATCACATGTTAAATCCTCTTTAGGAAATGTCCTACGATAAACCCAGCATTCACAGGGAAGGATGTGAAAACAGACAGGGCGGTGCATCCGATGCAAATTGTACTGGGTCCTTACTGATGGCAACTCTTAAAGTTCTGCTCGCTGTAGGAACTTGCCTTCTCTAGATTCTGATGCTACCCTAGTTTATTCAGTTGTCTATTCAGGGAAACCATGCAGAAACAGCTGACTCCACTCTTCCTCACCCCTGCTGGCTGCCGGCGAATTGATGGTCTTGTGGAGGGACACAGTTCCCTACTTCCACCTTGTTAACCCAATACTGCAGTGACTTGGTGGCTGAGTTAATAAGAACAGTGGTAAATAACGACCCCACTCAACAAATCCCAAGGCATACCTGTGGAAAATGGTGAGGGCCACCAGTGTGCTAAGAAGCAGCAGGGAAAAGGAGTGGAGAGGGGAGCCCAGAGGGCCTAGAGACTGCCCTGTAAGTTAAGGCTAGTTACCTGCTGTCCCCACCTGCACTGAGGTCTCCATTACTCGTGCTGTGTAATTTTAATGAGCCATATCTCAAATGACAAGTTGTTACATCTCAGCATCAGCTGGGAAGGGAACTGGGCTATATGATACTCAGTGGAAAACAGAGATGAAAAATAAAGGCTGTAATGGGGGTTGGGGGGTATATGCTGCTTTCTCTCGGTTGGTGCTTGTGGACATGGGTGCCCTACCTTAGTCAACGAAGGCTGCCTTGTGGAGGTCAGTGCTGCGTGGATAGGCAAGCCGGGTCAGCACCTAAGCCTTAGGGGTTGTGGAAATGCATCTGGAAATGCAGTGGGATGGAGAAAAATGAGTTAACCAGAGCTCTTGCCCGGAACAGACATGGAGTTGGAAGGAGCAGTTGCATAAGCCACTTGAAGTGAGGATGAGATCCCCAAGAGCATGCCGGATTATCACTGACGTGCCAGCTGACTTTTAAAAAGCACCGGTTTTTTGTTTATCTGAGTAGGGCGTATCAGCAGGGCCCTGACACCAGAGGTCTTCTCTCTCTGCCCTCCCCACCAGTCTCTGCCTCCCCTCTAGATAGAGAAGGTACCCTTAAACAGTGTCATTTGGAAGAGAGGTTGAGTTTTTGTCCTGCCCTAGATCTCCTTGTGTGGAGAGTGAGTCTCAAGCTTTTCTTTTCTTTTTTTTTGCGTTACGCGGGCCTCTCACTGTTGTGGCCTCTCCCGTTGTGGAGCACAGGCTCCGGACGCGCAGGCCCAGCGGCCATGGCTCACGGGACCAGCCGCTCCGTGGCATGTGGGATCTTCCCGGTCCAGGGCACGAACCCATGTCCCCTGCATCGGCAGGCAGACTCTCAACCACTGCGCCACCAGGGAAGGCCCTCAAGCTTTTCTTTTAAAAGACCTTTGTAGGTTTCAGGACATGTAGTATCTGTTAAGACCTCTGCATATAAGAACTTTTTGGTG
The DNA here is from genome assembly GCF_949752795.1 of Hyperoodon ampullatus. Classification (NCBI taxonomy): domain Eukaryota; kingdom Metazoa; phylum Chordata; class Mammalia; order Artiodactyla; family Ziphiidae; genus Hyperoodon; species Hyperoodon ampullatus. Next base: position 51,188,912 of record NC_136919.1, read on the forward strand.
TTTCATCTTAAAAAAACTCATGCAAAATTCATATTCTAAATGATAATTCTATCCATGTTTTCCTTCATGTAATCATGTCTTTCTCCTAAGTCTTCTGGTGAAATGGATGCTGTGGGAAGATGAGCCAGTTTGGGAAGGTGGGGTGTTGGTAAAAAGGAACAAAAGCATTAGTCTCTGTTAGAGCTGAGTTTGAATCCCAGTTATCAACTTTTAGTAGAAAATTTTCACTCTCTGGGCCTGTTTCCTCATCTGTAAAATGCATAGAAAAGGATCTACTTCATAGGACTGTTGATATAATTAAATAACATGCTCATGCTACATTTAAAATACTTAGCACAGTGTTAAGACATAGGCTAGGTATGCTTTCGATGTTATCCCCTCAATATCACATGGTATCAGTGTGATGAATTAGACTTGGCAGGTGAATTAAGGTCAGAAAGGAGAGAAGGTAGGATGAAAATCCATACTTCTTTCAAGTATTTGGCTGTGGAGTCGATCCACATTCCCTTCATCTTCTGCTATATCTTATGGAACCTTTAGAAGAAATAGTAAACATTCATGGGATGTTTAGCTTGGCCTTGACGGCTGGAACCAGGTGGGTCCCTGATGGAACTTGAGAAGATGTTCACATGAATAGCATATGAGGCCTGCACAAAGCCAATCCCACCTTCTTGTTTCTGCTACAGGGTGCAGCACCCAGCATAACGCTCTGCATCAAGTAGACACATGGTGAACTGATTACTACTATGTAAGTGTAAATTGATTGACTCATGCTGTATAGTTCATATAACAGAACAGAAAATTCCTGAAAATTGTGAGGCAGTTGAATTTCTGTCATTTGGCTGATATTTTCATTTTTCAGAGAGAATTTTAAAGAAAGCTTGGCAAAGAATCCTTTTAGTGTGTGTGAATACCTCCTTAGTGATATGTCTAATTGATCTTTAGAGCAGGCCTTTGGAAGTTAAAATGTTTGTCTTCATGGAGAGACAAACTGGAGTTGTTAGTTCTCTCTCAGGGAAAGGAAACATTCTTCAAATTAGGCAATAGGTTTTCAGTGTTTCTATATTGTCTGGCCCAGGATCCTAGGACTGGAGAGCAGTGATGAATTAAGGGAGAATCTTCAGCTGATAGTCAAGCGTTCATTCTGCTGTCACCCCCGGGACTCTGCCAGCAACAGCTGGCTCCTGCCTGGCTTCTGGGCCAGCTGAAGTGAGAGAGCCCTAATGCCTGGTGTGGCAGTACAATGGAACCTCAACATCTCAGGACCACCAAGAATTACTTGTGGGTGACTTCCTTCAACATTTCTTCTTGGTTGCCTGGCCCAGCCAGGGAATCCTACCATGGCCTCCAGGAACAGAGGGAAGAAAGTTGTTGAACATTGGGGATTTACCTGTTTCAGCCTTCAGATAAACCATTCATATTTCACCATCCCAAAGTGGGGAGTGGGGGGAAGCCTACAGCTGAGGGCATCTGTCTTTCTGTGTCTTTGAAGAGAAATGTGAGCAAATATGTTAATGATATGTACCAAAGTCCCTGTGAGCAGTAACTGTCATAACACATGGATTGTGTTATGATGGCTTTATTTTGTTTTCTAAAAATAGTATACAGGGCTTCCCTGGTGGCGCAGTGGTTGAGAGTCCGCCTGCTGATACAGGGGACACGGATTTGTGCCCCGGTCTGGGAAGATCCCACATGCCGCGGAGCGGCTGGGCCCGTGAGCCATGGCCGCTGAGCCTGCGGATCCGGAGCCTGTGCTTCGCAACGGGAGAGGCCACAACAGTGAGAGGCCTGCGTACTGCAAAAAAAAAAAAATAATAATAATAATAACAATAATAAAAATAAAAATAGTATACAGGTAAGATTTCATCATCAGCCTGGGTTCAAATCTGTTCCTCTCATGGCTTTGGGGCTTTGGGAAGCCCTGACCCTCTCTGAGCCTGTCTCCTCATGTGGAAAGTAGGGGTATTAATAATTACACCCACTTTGTAAGGTTATGAGAATTAAGTGTCATAATGCACACAGGGCTCTTAGTGAGTTCCTGGTAGAGAATTAAGTGCTGAATACATTTGGGCTTTATTACTTTTCATGGTGATATAAAAAGGGAAGACCACTGATTTATTGCAGTTTGTAATGCTTAATGACATAGGAGAATTTTTCCTGCAGTATTCGCTGTAAATTTCTTTTCCAACTGGAATAAAAATTGCGAAAAGCTATTGATCATGTCATAATTACAGTAGTTATCTTGGAAAAAGAATAATCTTTCACATCCATTAGAATGCCAGTTAATAATCAAGACTTGAATACCTCACTGAAATCAATAGATTCCATATTTTATGTCAGGCAGTAATTCCAAAGTTTAAAGTACAGTAATAATAATAACATTAGCTAACATTTATTGCCTATTCTGGGCCCAACAGCATGTGAGGTCCTTTATGAGTTTTTTTTTGGCCGCACTGTGCAGCTTGTGGGATCTTAGTTCCCCGACCAGGGACTGAATCTGGGCCCTGGAAGTGAAAGTACCGATTCCTAACCACTGGACTCTGAGGGAATTCCCTGTGTGTATTTTATTTCTAATCCTCAAAGCAGCCCCAGTCGACATTATCATTTTCCCTATTTTCAAATGAAGAAACTGAGGTAAGTTCCTTTCCCCAAAGTGTGGGGAGAGCTGAAATGTCAAAATGGGATGGTGAGGTACCAGTGTAATCACAAGAGCTGCAAGTTCCTACTCCCTAGGATTGGACAGACCAAGTGAGGGGAGGGGATGACTAGCATCTGGGGCTGGGGCTGTGCCGCAGGAGCTGGGAGCACGGCCTGTTCAGCAGAATTGGAACCAAGGAGAAGATGCAGCACCGCTGGAGGCCAAGGAGGACCATGGGAGAAATACCTGGGTGTCTGCTTCCCTCCTCCAGTCTCCTGCTGGGGTAAAGGGGCCTGGGAAACCTATGTAGGGAATGGATCTGAGAGCAAATAAGTGAATGACTGGCATATGGAGAAAGCAGATAAATAACAAATAAACGTATGAAATAATTTTAGGTAGTGATGAGTTCTGTAAAGACAACGTTGGGAAAGGGAATTGGGATGCTGTAAGATTTAAGTAAGATAGATGTAGAATAGTGGCCTCACATTTTTTTGGTCTTTGAACTCCTTCATACTCTTAAAAATTATTGAAAATCCTAAAGATCTTTTGTTTTATGTGGGTTATAGCTATCAATTGTTATCATATTAGAAATTAAAACTAGGGAAGTTTTAAAATATTTATTTATTAATTCATTAAAAAATGATAAATGCACCACATATTAACATAAATAACATTTTAATGAGAAATAGCTGTTTCCCAAAACAAACCAAAAATGAGTAAGAAGAGTGACATTGTTTTACTTTTTGCAAATCTCTTTATTTATTTATTTTTAAAATTAATTTGTTGTTTTGGCTGTGTTGGGCCTTCGTTGCTGCGTGCGGGCTTTCTCTAGTTGTGGTGAGCGGGGACTGCTCTTCGTTGCGGTGCGAGAGCTTCTCATCACGGTGGCTTCTGTTGTTGCAGAGCACAGGCTCTAGGCACGTGGGCTTCAGTAGTTGTGGCACGTGGGCTCAGTGGTTGTGGCATATGGGCTTAGTTGCTCCGCGGCACGTGGGGTCTTCCCAGACCAGGGCTCGAACCCGTGTCCCCTGCACTGGCAGGTGGATTCTTAACCACTGTGCCGCCAGGGAAGTCCCTGCAAATCTCTTTAAAGTCTGAGTTCATAGAAAACAATTGGGCTCTCATATCTGCTTCTGCATTTCAATCTATGGTTCAAGTCCAGCTTTGCACAGATATGTAGTTGGGAAGGGGAGGACTTTGTGTACCTGTGAAAGGACCCCCCAGGGATGCATACAATCCTTTGAGAACCCGGGTTACTACCATTTACTGAGTATCTATAATATGTTAGGTGCATTACAACCACTTTAGAAAGGTGTTTTTTACCTCTTTTCCAAATGAGGAAACTGAGTCTCAGAGAGGCCCAGGTCATATAGCTTATAAAGACTTGTAGCAAGTCTTTCTGACTCCACTGTGTTTTTTCCCTACACCAGGGACCTCTGAGATATCACATTCTAGGCATGTGCATGCATGTCTTTGCATAAACACAAAGACAGAAATATATTCAAAGACTGTTGTAGATAAAGCAATGAGGAGGCCAGTCCTTTGCACCTAGTAGGCATTTGATGATTTTCGTTGAATGAACACAAATTAAGATTGCATTGAGGGTTTCACAGTGTCCCTTGTAATAAATGGTAGTAGTGAGGACTGATTGTGTGTGTGTGTGTGTGTGTGTGCGCGCACGCGCCCAAGGTGAAAATCTCACTGGTTAGGAAGAAAAGAAGGAAAAAATAAAAGAATATGAGGGTATGCCTGCTAGCTACCTATAATGCTGTATGGTTCCACATTGAGGAAATGAGCAGAGCAATGTAATTGTCTTCAACTTTTACCTTTCAGTCCAGTGTGCAGTCCCTCTGACCCCTTTCACTGCCTTCCCTTTCTACTCCTTGGTCTGTTAACCCTATTTCTCTCCTGTAACACCACGAGACCTAGGTCATAAGGTTGCTGTGAGGACTTAATAATACATGGGGCTCGGCATGTCAAAAACGTTTGATAAATATCAGCTAACATGATTACTAACAATATTGTCAATACTGTATTTCTGCATAGTAGTTACTCTGTTTTTTCTCCCATATGAGAAGGCGCACATACCAGTAAGTGGTTGAGGCTCTCAGAAATTAGGACCCTGGAGGCCCTGAGCCCTCGACAGGCAGGGTCAGAGGCAGGTTTCTGTACTTGCTGCAGGGGTGGACTTTTCAGCCATGGTTTCTCTGCCGTCCCTCACACAGTTGACACTTTGGGGCCCATGAAATTTTTTGAGCTGTAAAACATGTTGACTCTTAAAATAGTCATGGAATCCGGCTGCCCTTATCAGTCTGTGATGACTCACAGGGTCGACTGGGCTCAGTGTTGTTTTCAGGTGCCACAGGTGTACATTTCACCTCTTCCTTGCCGTGCTCCCCAGCAGCTGGCCTTTGAGGAAGGCCCATGGGGCACTGTCGGCTCACGAGAAATACGGCCAAATGTGGGGCTCAAGTTTTTCAGATAAAACAGTGTCACCTTTTCCAGGACAGTTTGAAAAGGGGGTGTTATCAAAGTGAACCTTTTTAATGACCCAGTAAATAGATCCATAAGGATGAGTTTCTTGAAAAAGCTACGTTTCAGAACTAAGTTCGGGGTTTTAATTCACTAACTATTTATTAAGCATCTGCCTATTCCAAGTACTGTATTAAGGGGTGGGATACAAAGACTGGTCTGCCTGCCCCTTGGGGGCCCCTCCACACCCCTCAGGGTGCTGTGTTCCCACAGCTGGAGCATTTAACCCCATCCACAGGCTCGGACCCACCAGAGGCTCTGACCTTCTTCACAGGTTTTAGTGGCAAGATGGACTCTCCCAGTATTATTTATTGGGCCAACCCCATACCCCAAATTCCAAGACTGGGAAGTGGACTCTTGCCTAGGGCTCTACCTGGTATCCCAAGCTTTGTAAACTGGTGTCCCACCCTGTCACCCAGTTGTGCCATATTAGAGTCTTACTTCTGGTGTTCAGACCAGGAACAGGGTCCCCACTGTTTGATCCTGGCCCCTTCCGTGCAGACCATTTGCCAGCCCCCAATTCCTCTTCCAGTCCCCCCTCTTGCCCCAGCACCCTGCCATCTGCCAGGGCTCCCTGGGTTACCTCCTCCTGAGTTTGCCTCAAGCACCTGCCTCGTCTCCGTGGCTCTGTCAGTGGTCCTCAACCTCCTGCCACTGAAGAGGGCCTCCTCCCACCAACTTGGCAGCAGAAGTTCTGCAGCTGCAGCCTCCGGCTGGGAGGCTTTTAGCAGGGAGCAAGCGAGGGCTCCCAGACTCCAGCAGGAACAGGGCTTTGAATCCCATTCCCTTCTAGCCGCTAATGCCCTGCTTACTGCTTAGGTGTTTTCTTAAGTTTAATGGTCTGCTCCTTTGCCCAAGCTGAAGCGGCGTCAAAAGGCGGAGGGGCTAAGAGTTGGTGCAGCGCCTTCCTTAAAAGAATTTTCAGTGCTCTTGGCTATGTATAGGGTTACTGCTAACTGCTGTCTATGGATGTGGCTTCTAAAAGGTAAACTGACTTGCATTACAATGTCTTAATGGTGTTGCAACTAAATAAGAAAAGGAGAATTCATCTGGCATATCTTTCATCTTATCAGGAGGCCCCTATTCATCTGGTCCAGCAGGCCATCTCCTTAATTTAAGAAACAGCCTTGTGACTTCTGTTCTTCCATAGCTTCTAGATGTGTTTTTATTTCCAGTAGGATTTAGCAAAATCATTATCCCACGCTTTAAGAAGGCTCCAGACTAAAAATACCTCAATACATTTTTTTTAATGACATAAGAAAACAGAAATCTTCTTTTTTCCTTGGAGAGAAGCGGTTTCAAATATAAGACTGGCGGATGTGTCCCTAAGGATGACTCTCACTTCTGTTGCATAGATCACTGCTCATAAATAATGAGTGTGACAAATGTCAGATGCATCGGTGAATTTCAGAAGGAAGGCTCTGGTGACAATGTTACGTACTTTGTAGCTGTTGAAGGGAGATGTTTATCAGAAATGAGCCTACTGGTATTTTTTCTTTTTAAGTGTCCACCAAACAGATCGTATTCATCAATGATTAGTAAATAAATCTCATGTTAATAAATAAACAGACTTGATAAGAGTTATGGCCCCTTAACTGGCTAATGTCCAGTAAAATGAGAGACTTGTCCCCTTGCTGGAGGTGAGGACTTGAAACTCACCAAAAAGGACTAAAGTCAACATATACCTTTTTAATTATGTAATAACCCCAAATGAAGTCAGATTTTTGAACAGCAAAACAATTTTATTTTTTCCTATAGTGGTCTTTGGTCTTCTAAGAGGTCTTAATGCCAAGAGGGCCAAAACTATTTGGCCTATTTTTCACATAGCAGAGGGTCATTTTCTTAAAAACCATAAATCAGATCATGTTTATTGTCTGCTTTAGAAACCCCGATATCTCCCCACTGAAACCACAAAAAAGTCCTAACTCATTGCCTTGCCCTGCTGCCCGCTTTGTGAGCAGGCTTCTGGCCACCTCCTCTTGCACCATTTACCCTGCCCACTGGACTCCAGCCATCATCCTAGCTTTTCTTAACTTTATTTTCATTCTGAAATAATTTGTCTTATTCATTTATTCATTTATGTTGGTTAACAGGAATAAGAGAACCAATAATTTCTTACTAAAAATCAAATGATACAATGAAAACCATCATGATAAATCTGAAATATTGCCTTTTTCTGTGGACATGATTGCTTGAATGAACTTGTCTAATTCAACATGTATTTGTTTACTATGTGCCCAGTAGTATCTTCAGTAAGCCAATCAGACAGTTGGCTAATGTCTACTGAATATTCACATGAAAATGTGCTAGTGTGCTAAAACACTGGAATGTAGCGGCCAGCAAAGCAAGCATGACCTCCTCCTCGAGGAACTAAAAATCACATAGTGGAGGGAAATATTACAAAGGATGGAAGCTCCCTGAGTGCAGGAATCTCTCCCATTCTATGCTGCAACCCCAGTGCCTACAACAGTGCACAAGCAGGGACTCTGTGTAAGTTGATGAATGAATGAGTGAAATTAATCATTACAAGTGTGAAAGTTTGGCAGAGGGAAATGCAGTGTGCCAAATGTACAAAATACAAAGGCATACAAATACTCTCGAACACGCATACAACATCTCTAACGGGGAGCTGTTAGAGGGAGGGGGCATTTAAGATGGGACTGGAAGGGTGAGTGGGACTCAGCAAGGCGGAAAGGGCAGGGTAGGGAGGCGGTGTGGGCAGAAGGAGAGAGCAACACGTGCAAAGGCTCTGAGGTGAGAAAAGCCTGGTATCTCTGAAGAACTGAAAGAAGGGAGATGTGAGGGCTGCCCAGTGAGTGAGGCAGGAGTGACACGTGATGAGTTCACATAGGTAGTGGGGCCTTGGAGACCATGCAAGAAATCCTGGAGGTCCTTAGAAGAACTCTGGACTTCATTTTACTGATGTAGGAAGCCTCTGAAGTCAGCTGAGTGACGTGGTAAGACTCCAAAGTTCAAAGTAGTGAACGAGGGAGGGGCAGAATGGATGTAGAGAAACCGGCCCGGAGCTCATTGCAGTGGTCCAGATAAGAGATGGTGAGAGCTTAAACGCAAGTGTGAGGTTATATGGATTTGAGAGGTTTAGGAGGGAGAATAGGTGATGGAAGATATGGAGGCAAATCAGGGAACAGGAGCAATAGAGGGTAACTCCTAGGTTTCTGGCTTGAACAGCTAAGTAGAGCCGTTTTCTGAGTTGAGAATGTTGGACGAGGAGTTTTGAGGGGCTGGGAAGTTTGGCTGAGTTGATTCTGAGGTGCCTCTGAGACATCCAAGTGGGAATATGGACCGGACAAGTTGGATGTACAGGTCTGGAACTTAGGAAAGAGGTGAAGCAGGTAAAGGGCACTGAAGCTGTAGGTGTGGCTGAGATCACTTAGGGCGGGGAGTCTAAAGTCTAAAGAGCAAAGGTCTAGGACAATGCCCTGAGGGACATCACACTCAGTGGCGGGGCATGTTGATAAAGGAGTTTGGGGAGAAGTCAGCGTTAGGAGGGAAATATGGAGAGAGTGGTGTCACAGGATCAAAGGGAAGAGAATGCTGCAGAGAGTAGGGTGTTGAAAGGCTGAGTTGAGCACAGAAAAGACAAGCACTTGGTAGATCAACGTAGTGAGAGGCGCAGGCCACAGTCCAGGGAAGTCAGAAACACTTGTAAGGCAGCATTGTCCTCCCACAGACATTCTGATCTGCATCCGGGCACACGGAGCCCAGCCAGCTCCCATGATTCCTAGTTCCTAAAGCAGAAAAGGTCGGTGTCGACAAAAATTTAATCAGTCGATCTAAGAAAGAAATAGAAAATTGTATTGGAGCCCAATTGGGGATTATAACCCAGGAACAGCTTCTCAGAAAGCCCCGAGAACTGTTCTGCCTGTTAGAAGTCAAAGCACAGTTAGCTATATAGGTTTTTGAGAGAGAGAGTGCTGCGCATTAAATGACACAGATAGTTTGCACAATCCAGATCTATGTATACAAAGCAAGTAGTGAGTCTTGGGTCATCGTGGCTTCTTACTAGATTACGAAAGGTTACCTCCTAAGGAGTTATCTTGGTGGTGCTAGGAGAATGTTGTTCTTTATGGCCGAGCAGGTATTTCTGCCAGTGGGGAGGTCTGGTCGATGCATAATGCAGATACACATGGCACAGTAGAGGGGAGAGAGGAGGCCAAAGGGCAGAGAAATTTTTTTATGTTTTACATTTTCCTTGACTTGCCATAGAATAGGAATTTTTATTTCATCATCCGTCTACAGAAGGAGAAGGAGCGAACAGACGGGAAGCTACCATGCGTCTTCAGAGAGGGTGGATCAATCCTATGGGTCTTGGGCTTCCCTGGTGGCGCGGTGGTTAAGAATCCGCCTGCCAATGCAGGGGACATGGGTTTGAGCCCTGGTCTGGGAAGATCCCTCATGCCGCGGAGCAACTAAGCCCGTGCGCCACAACTACTGCGCCTGCTCTCCTAGAGCCCGTGAGCCACAACTACTGAGCCCACATGCCGCAACTACTGAAGCCCGTGCGCCAAGAGCCGGTGCTCTGCAACAAGAGAAGCCACCGCAATGAGAAGCCGGCGCACCTCAACGAAGAGTAGCCCCCACTCGCTGCAACTAGAGGAAGCCCGCGCGCAGCAACGAAGACCCAACGCAGCCAAAAGTAAATAAATAAATTTATTTAAAAAAGAAAGAATACTATGGGCCTTGACTTGCCAGTTCCATTGAGGTTCCCTCGTGATGCTGGATGACATTTCCTGCCCTTGTTTCCTTCCATCAAATGGCCTGCATTAGTTTATGCGCATTCAAGTGGTTTTCTTTTGTGTTCAAGAAAAGAGCCTTGGGAAGCCAAGAACTCTTTGACTGCCAGAGAAAAGACTGCTTGACCTCTGGAGGCTCCATTAAAGGTCACCTTTGGCAGTGATTCAGTAGCGTAGTAGGTTTACTGCTGTAGTACAGCCTGCAACTCCTAAACCATAAATTAAGAATCCCATGCACCTTCAACATGCACAGAACGGCTTCATTCTCCCCTGTAAATCACAGGAATTCTAAAGCCCTTGACAATTCATAGTGCAACCTCCCTTAGTTGTTCTGCTTCCAGGAATTTTTTCAGACTTGATTAACTGGAAGGGTGGAGATGGGGCTTTGCAGGCTTTTTTTGGTATCCTTGGCTGTATGATGAAGTGAGAGGAATGATTCTCCTTTTTTAAGGCAGAAGGCATAAGGTTGGTGTTTCTGAGAGACTTTTCGCATCTCTGATTTCTGTGACAGTCAGTGGGCTTTGCACCCCCATTCCCACTGAACAGCTGACAGAGATTTCACCGCTATGTGTCCAGGTGTGTGGCTGCCTCTCAGTTTAAAATCATCTTGCCGCTCAAGACAGGTGAGGGGCACAGCGATGGCATAGATGTGGGTGGAAAATGCATTTAGAGCTAGAAAAGAGGGGAGAGAGGGACTGGAACCATTTCTGATTTAAAATTTTGGAGAAGCCTGGTTGAAAAATCAGCAAATCTGATTTTTTAAAAAAATTTATTTATTTATTTTATTGAAGTGTAGTTGATTTACAGTGCTGTGTTAGTTTCAGGTGTACAGCAAAGTGATTCAGTTATACATATATATATCTCTTTTTCAGATTCTTTTCCCTTATAGGTTATTACAAAATATTCAGTGTAGTTCCCTGTGCTATACAGTAGGTCCTTATTGTTTATCTATTTTGTATATAGTAGTGTATATATGTTAATCCCAAACCCTTTGGTAACCGTCACTTTGTTTTCTATGTCTGTAGAGCAAATGTGACTTAGAAAAAAAATTCCGAAAGGAAAGGAAAATGTTGATTTTTCTTAAAGGAAAGATAATATTCTCAGAGAAGAGAAAAGGATGTCCCTGGTCCTGTTCCCTAGCATCATTCTCTGTCTCCCAGATGAATTGAGCATTCGGTATGATCGGGAATTTTTTTTTGCGTTTTGGACACAGGTTGGAAACTAGCTTCCTTTGTCCTTTTCCTCCCTCATCTCCTTGAAGCCTTAATTGGAGATACCCCTGTTTCCTGCACAAAAGAGTATAAAGTCGAGAGGGCGGAGGAAGGTTATCCTCCAGGGACAACAGTTAATGCATAGCTTAGAATTGAATCCCACCCTTACTTAAAAGTTGGGAACCCTGCATTTTTCTCAATATTGTTAGGTAGAAAGGGATGAAACTAGACGACTTCCAGGGTCCTCTCAAGTGCTGACATTCGATTATGGAAAAGGATTGCCAATGACAGTGCCTGCTCTGAGGGCGTGACAAGGGTCAGGGGTGTGCAACCCTGGCTGGGATTCAGTTCATTTCAAAAGAGGCGTTGAATGCCTACGATGGGCCAGGCCCGGGTGAGGCATTGCAGGGCACAGACGGAACTGCCCCAAGTGCTCCCTGCCCTTGAACTTAACCACCTCAAAGTGAAAATTAAAAATAAAAGCTTTACCAATATGACAATACTAAATAGAACTCTTCGGTGTACAGGTAATTCTAGTACATCATGAGGCAACAATCCTGTTATGCAATTATGACTCCCTCTGCCTTATAGGGGAAGAAATTCAGTTCACAGAAAGAAAGAAATCTTATAGAATTGCAAAAGAAGGAGAGCTCCTATCTGGCTGGTTGATCAAAATAAGTTTTACAGAAATGACTGGGAGTAAAAGCTTGGTTCCACTGCTTTCTTCTGGGACCAGTTTTTATGAATAGACTGCCTTCCTCCCTTAATTAATTTCTCTCTTAGCTGTGCAAGTCCCAGCATTATTTTTCTGAAAATGGCAGCTGATTGCCTGATGTCTTTTGCTTTTGTGAAGCACATTACCCAAAGGATGTTGGACTGTTCCTAATGTTACCTTTCCTTTCCAGTCTAGGGCTCATTTATTCCAGTCCTAAAAAATTGATTTAGCTCGCTTTTAAACTGCCCTGCACTGTGATGCCCAAAGACTCAACTCATCTCTTCTGTGTGTGTGTGACACATAAGCCTGGTACCCTAGAGAGTTTGGGAGAATTTTGTGCATGTTTTGGGTCTCTTGGCACATGGAACTGTGTTTATCTCTCATGTTGATCGGTTGTGTACAGTTTTTAATGGGAAAAGCCTGACTTTACTGACGTTTTCCAAGCAAATAAATTGACTTCAGGCTGCTTGGTGTCATTTGGAAAAGAATGTTCTTTCTCTTCCTCTGGGGCTGCCTCAAAAAGAGTTTTGCATTTCAAAATCACTACATTCCCAGCTTCACACCTCCCCCAGTCACCGCCACCAATGTCACCACTTTAAAAGCAGACTAGAAGGGGGCCTGAGAGAAGATGAGAGTGGGGAGGAGAGGCCCAGGGGCTGTGTGGGTCAGTCATTGGTGTTGCACTTTGGTGTGCAAGGCAGATTTACATCACTAGCCCTCATGTTCTCTCAGCTCCTGTTGCCTCTTGAGGTCAAGTTTTCCTTCCCAAGGGAAGTCTTGTCTTTCTAGAAAGTACTGTCCTCTTTACAGGGTTGGACTCCCTCTGAATTCTCTGAAGCCTGGGGAAGGAGCAGCCAGGAGGATTAATCTGTCCCCTTCCCTGTCTCCATGTTCTTTCTGGGATCTCTTCAAATATGGTGATTAAATCACTTAGATCTCTAAGGAGATCAGGCGTTCGATTTCACAACTGAAATAAACCCACAAATCTCTAGTAAAGTGAGGAAAATCATGTTGTTTGTTTAACTTTTGATTCTTTGGATGTGATTCCTGGCACTTGTTTGTTTATTTTCTCATTGTTGGGTGATCCAGCATCTCCTCCTTTGGGAATATAGAGAATATCCTTTCCGGGGTGGAAAAATCATCTTAAAAAATGAAAATTTCTCCCTTTAAAAAAAAAAAAGTTGAATTTTGCCCTTATCCCAGAAGTCAGTTTTGCTAGCCATGTACAAAATCCCAGCCATTTTCAAGTGGAGGAACCTATTGAAGAAATGGCTGCTGAATTAGCAGTGGCCAAATTCTTGGGGCCTAAGAGTCTCAGGTGAAATCTGATCTTTGACTGGGAAATTTTTTTTTCTGGCAGGTAGGACGGCAGCTTGACAAGCTGTGGGACAGAACCCATGTGGTTACTGTTCTGAAGTGGGGAGGGGTTCAGAAAGTTAACATTATCGTGGCAGGAACCAGGAGTCATCGTGCCTACTTTCACACAAAATACTTAAGAACAGCTACCACAAAACCCCTCATTTCATAGGCAAAAATCATTGGCCCAATGAGCTTTTGTATTTAGTGATGACCTCTTGTAGACATTTTCCATCTCCTTTGAATTCCACCTTGGACCCACTTTGCTTTTGTCTTGACTTCAACCCTTTAGTTGTTGTAACTACAAAAAATATGGTGTGATGTTATTGATACAGACACACCATTTTCTTGGTTTCAAGCCTTTTTATATTTTTCAAACCAACCAACCAATCAACCAACCAACCAACAAAAGGCCTTGAACCTTAAATAAGATGAGTAAAATTGGATCTGCGTTGGCTGCCGTGGTGGGTGAAAGGCTCAGAGTCTCACCCCCACTTCTCCAAGATGAAGTAGCTTCTTTCACTCATGAAGTGGAACCTTAAAGCTTCAAGAAACACAGTTTGAAATGCTCCGTCAACACTTGCCGCCTATAATTTCCCCTAGGGCCTGCTTTCCTTCTTGTTGTTTGGGAGGCAGGAAGGAGTCACAGACCAAGAGAGGCTGCTTGAGAAGGAAGGAAGAGGCCGGGGGGCTGTGATCCAGCCCTTCATGGTCTGTGGTCTCAGCACGTTCTCCAAGCCTCGCCATCTACCCTGAGAAGGTGTGCCTGGCTGAAGATGAGGATGGTGAGAGTACCTAGTCAGGGAGTAAGTAGGGATGTCTCGCTACATCCAGAAAGGTTGATCAGGTGGGGTAGTTTAAGGAACAGCTCTGCAGAGCTCCTACAAGGCAAGTGGCACTCTTGGGGCCCTGCAGGGAATTCTGTTGCAGCAAAGGGGCAACACTGGTGAGCTGGCTTAAGCTTGAATCCATGAAACAGACACCACATCCATCTGAGTGCTCCTTTTCCCAGAGTCCTAACTCTCCAGAGCCAGCCTTCTCCTGCCCTTAACAAACTGCCACGGCAAACAGAGAAAATGAATCATGTTCTGGCTCCCAAGAGTATTTTTTTCTGTTTATTTTCATTGTTTTAAGATATATTGTTCTCTTAACTGTTTCCCATTCTGAATTGCTCTGAGTGGGCTTAGAATATTACAGAAGAGTTTTCCCCCCTTATTTGCCTCTCCGATGACTTCAGAGGCCAGGTTTCAGCTGATGTCTGCAGTGACCAGAATGACTGCTGGTCATTCTGCGTATACCACCTCCTCCCTTGAGGGTATTTTCAAAGATCTCACATCTCATTGAGGGCCTCTGCAGTTCATTGGTGTGTTGACCTCTGTGTCGAACTGGGCTTTCCAAGTGGTTCATTTTAGAACATTGTTCTGAAGTTGTAAACTCAACCAAGACCTGTTAATTGAAGGGAGTGTAGCAGAGGTGTTCCTAGGGCTGGTGAGAAGCACTCAGAGTGTTACTCTGGGCCTTTCCCTTTGTGCCCTGGCATCCGTAGTGTGAACCTAAAGCCAGAGTGTCTCCTAACGGCTTATGGTGTCACCTACAGATTAAACCATTTTGAATTCCTTAAACTTCTGAAGTGTGTGTGAATCACAAACTTCGGTGTGAATGGAGTATCCATGGAATGTCATGTTTATTTTCCTTAATTTAATTATATCTGAGTACAGTCCCTGTTCTACCAGGTGATGGGAAACCTAGCCACAGACATTCTTGAGACTTTCTATCCTTCCTCAGAGCTTGGCAAAGCTTCCAGGATTTGACTCAGTGCCAAAGTCAGCCCAGCCAGTCCTTTATCTACCCTTCTATGCCCATTGTCCCAGCACACATGGTGCCCTTGAGTATGCTACATATGTGGCAATATTGGGGCACAGGAATCTTTGGCAGGGCCGGGAGCCCTGGAGCCTGCGACCCAGTCATTTTAGACATGCCCCGAAACCATCACCTCTGATAGGTTGCATCTCCCCTGACAGTAAGTCATGTCAATAAATCATCTTGAAACACTTCCTTCTGTTCAGCCTTCGGGACTGCAGTGAATGGAAACTGGAATTTTTACTTTATCTTTTGCCTCTGCCACCCCTCATTTCCCCAAACAGACCAAACCCATCTATTTTGGGCCAACTCCTGTTCATCCTCTGAGTCTCAGCTGCAATATCACTGACCAAGTTAGAGGTATCCATGTGGGCACCCCCTCTGCCTGCCCATTCACTTTCCTGTTACCTTGTATTCCAAGTATGATTTGCTTTGGGATCACGTGGGAAATCGTTAAAAATGCAGAATCTCAGACCCCATCCCATATCAAATTGCTAGAACAGAATCTTCATTTTCACAATATCCCCAGGTGGCTCCTGTGCACATCAAAGAGTGAGAGGCACAGACCTACTGGATCATGAGCTCCTTGATCACAAGGTCACTGTTTTTCCATCACGATGTCTCCTTTCACAGTGCCTACTCTTTGGCCCCCTCAATAAATAGCTGCTGAATGCATAGATAGCCGTTAAGAAGGATAGAGACCAAACATTCAGTTTGCAGTGGCTGCTATTAAGGGATGGATTTTACCTAAAGTGTGACATGGAGCTACTAAACTGGAGGTGGGTTGGGGTACAACTCTGTGGAGCCAGAAACGGTGGGCTGGGCTAAGGCTAGGTAGCCACGCCCACAGATTAATAACCACCTTATTAGGCCACATGGGGCCAGGTGGGCTAGGTTGGAAAGCCCGCTGGAGAGCCTGACCCCAGGAGGGAGGGCAAAGACTGAACCAATGAAGCAGAAGAGTGGGTAGGGCAACCTCTGAGTGTTCCTGAAAGGCATGACGGGAAATAAGTTTGGACAGGTAGGTTGAAATGCCAGTGGCATTCATTTCCCACCTAGTGTTGGAACACAGATTCCCAACTAGATCAAAGACAAGGCAAAAAATATGAACAGAATCTTTATTGTTCTCTGCATTCCTTTTGTGCATTTGAACTTGAGGGTAGAGGGATAAGAGCCAACAAATGGATTAAATTCATCTCTCAAGTTAGTTAGAAAACCTGAGATTTTATTAGCGACTTTTTTTTGGCTGCGTTGGGTCTTCGTTGCTGCACACGGCCTTTCTCTAGTTGTGGCTAGTGGGGGCTACTCTTTGTTGTGTTGCGCAGGCTTCTCATTACGGTGACTTCTCGTGGCAGAGCATGGGCTCCTGCCCTGTGAAGCGCAGGTTTCAGTAGTTGCAGCACGTGGGCTCAGTAGTTGTGGCCTACGGGCTCTAGAGCGCAGGCTCAGTAGTTGCGGCACATGGGCTTAGTTGCTCTGCAGCATGTGGGATCTTCCCGGACCAGGGCTCAAACCCATGTCCCCTGCATTGGCAGGCGGATTCTTAACCACTGTGCAGCCAGGGAGGTCCCTATTAGTGACTTTTACACACCTAATTATGGAAGACATGACTCCTAGATTGACATTAAGGCACCATTTGAGGAGCTGGGGCAGAAAGGCAGCTGCCTGTGAAAAGGTCATGCTTGTCTGTGTAGACATCTCTCTTCAAATCAGTCACTCTGAGGGAATGTCTGACGTTGGCCACCTAGGAATTGTCTGGCAGGTGAGGTGTTCACTCTTACTGGCGTTTTCTTTTACCTAGGAGATAACCAGGCGCTCTTTTGGGATGCTGGCACGTTGGTGCCTTATCAGTTACTGAAGTTTCTTCTTTTGTGGAACATGAAGTCTGTGGATTGTACCAAAGAGGCTTAGCTTTGGATCTAGGGAAAAAAAAAAAAAGAAGCAGCAGTGTCTCAGGGCTGCATCAAGTGACCTTGAACTCCACCACTCCTTGCCCTACCCACTCTTCCAGATGGGCAAGGAGTCAAACCTTGAAGGTTTTCTGCTCTCCTTGCCCTGGAATGCCCAGATGTGCTTGTAGGGAAGCATGTAGCACTCACTCTGCCCTTGCTTGTGGCAAACTTGGATGCTCCTCTGCTGAAATTGGCACCTAGGATAATCCAGTGTGTGCTTGCAAATTCTGTCTTGCCTACACAGGCATGGGATTCTGCAAGAAAAATCCAAGTGTCCCTGCCCATTCCCCTCCACCTCTCTGAGCTTGTAATGAACTTGGAGAGCTTGTTTCCAAAGCACTCTTGGGGGAGGGGAGACTATTCTGATTGAAGCCAGGCCTCCCTTCTAGGTGTAGGAGGCTGCAGAAAAGGAAATAGTGCACCCTGGGAAATGAATCCTAGGGATCCTGGAGCAGCTCATTTTCCCCTTGAATTCTGAGTTGGGAGTGGAAAGTGTCATGTATTATTCTGGGATCGGAATTCAGCTGAGCCTGGATTTCTTTTGAAGAAGCAGCAGCTGTTGCCTAAACATGAACTAGAGGTCCGTGATGGGAAATGGCACTGATGTTCTCAAGTCAGCTTCACACATCCCGCAGGAGTGGAATTATGTGCCCAAATGAGAGATTCACTTCACAGCATCCTGGTCACCTGCCTGGATCTCTGTGCACAAGTGCTGCCTGTATATGTGGTATCTCAACCAATGAGGGTTTGAAAAACTACTTCTCCATGAGATTCCTCCCCACCTATGAACACACACACACACACACACACACACACACAGACACGCACGTACACACACACACACCTTCCTGTCCTGTTCATACCAAGCAACAATGAAAACAAAACAAAACAACAACAACAAAGCATATGACCCTTCTTTCCTCCCTAAGTGATGCTTGTAACTGAGGAAACTGGATTTGAGTACCACTCAGTGTAGATGACTTTATTTACACAACATTAAACAGATGATGAGTGTGGGATCTGGTGTCCACACAGTCTAGGTTGGAATCCCAGTTCTGCCACTTACACGCAAGTTATTTAACCTTACTAAGTCACTGTGTCCTCACAGATCACATGGGGTAATAATAACACCTACCCCCTAAAATTTACTGAACGGATGAAATGAAACTTTATATTTAAGGGCTTAACATGGTCCTTTGCTACGGTAAGCACTGAGTAAATATCAGACTTTTAAAAAAATGTTGATAAAGAAACAGATCCACCTCTTCCTCCTGCTGGGTGCATCAGTGCTCTGCTGTCTAATGGACAAGTCAGTTTCCCATCAGTCTTCCTTACTTATTCTGTGCCTTTTCTAGTCCCACATTTTGAGCTGCAGTTTGATTGATGAACAGATGGTAAGATGTATGCTTGAAATCCATCAAGTTTGGGAATACCTTGGGGGGAGGATGCTGAGGAAAGAGAAATGAAGTGAGGAGAGGGCTGATGAAAAAGCCCATAGGCTTTCTGATAGACACACTGAGCCCTGTCTTCCACTCCACCCTGACCACTTCCAGGTTTGTAAAGCCCACTGTATTGGACTTTGGGTTATAAATATGGGTCTACAACCCATCATTGGCCATTCTGGAATCCAGAAAAGGTCTGAAAACCACAAGTGTTTTCATCTGGCATGAGGCTACTTATATTCTTTATTTATTTAACTTAGTATGAACATTCTTATGTTTCACTGTGAAGATATTAACGTGTTTGATTCCAAGATGCTGTCCCTGGGCCTGCTGGGGGTGTTATGTAACAGGCAGTATATGTACCATGTTGCCATTCTAAATTCTGAAAAATTTTGACTTCTAGAACCAAATCTGTCCCCAGTGACTTTGAATAGGGATTTTTATTTTTTTTTTGTAACAAGAAACACTATCCTGAGCAGTTTAAGCCAACAGACAATAAATTGGAGGTGGTGGGGGAGAAATTTATTTCAAGGCTGGTGAGCAGAACCTCAGCAGAAATGCAGCTGTAGTGAGAAGCACGTCAGGAAGCAGGCCTGGGAAGCTCTAGAATTCTGGTTCTTATGGGCATGAACATGGATGGCTGCCATGGATATACCAGTTATAACCCTGGAGGCCCAATCTGTGGCAAGTGGTAGGAACTTAACACATACGTATCAATTCACAGATTGGCTTTCCAGTCTGATATACGCCTTGCTTGGTGGCCAACCCAGGTTGTACATTCTTACTAAGCCCATAATCAGAATTTTACTTTTGTAGGTTTCTATATGATGATCTTCCAAGACTCTGCTGTGTTCCCAGTCTTCTGAGCTGCAGTCCTGGGTCCCAAAGCAGTTTGTGACCAATCCCTGGTGGTTCCTTCTACGGGTTTGGCAATGGCAGAAATCACTTGGAGTTCATCTTCCTAGAGTTGTGGGGTTTGATTCCCATAAGAATCTATGAGAAATGAAGCAGAATGGGAGAAAGATGGCAAAAAGCAATTTGAAAGAAGGACTCACTCAGGACTTAACATGTTCCTCAGTATTTTTTTCGGACCTTCAGTTTAAGCTCACCCCACATTAACTGTCTTGTCCTGGCCATCATGCCCTGGACCTGGCTTTACATGGTCATGACTGTTTGGGATGAAGCTCTAAATCAGCCTAATTATTTTCCTTTAGTCTTAGCATCTTTGATAAGCCACAAAAACGTTTCTAAATGTTCTTTTCCCATTTTCCTTCTCTTACCTAAGAGGACATTTATACATAGACACAGGGAATGTCAAGAGGCTAAATCAATGTGGGTGATGGTCAGCTGTCAGGAAGCTGGAGCTTTGAGACACATACACAGACAGTGTCCACAGACATTCACCCTGTATCAGTGCAGTGATTAAAGCGTACAGATTCTGGAACCAGCCTTCTAGCTTTGTGTTCTAGTTCTACCACTTACTAGGACATTAGGAAAGTTACTTAACCTCTCTGGGTCCTCACTTCTTCACCTGTAAAGTGGCCATCTTGGCACCTACTTCATATATTTGTTGTAAGGATTAAATGAGTTAACATATACAAAAACACTTAGAAAGTAGGTGGCATGTAGTAAGTTCTAGATTAATGTTTGATACTTCCCTTTTGTAAGCACAGAGTCTGAGTTAAATTCTTATTCATTCGTCAAACAAATATTTATTGTGTGTATTTTGTGTCTACCCTGTGAAGGCCCTGTGTGTGAGCTGGTGAACAATTCACGTATCTTCTAGTCTCAGTGGTGAAGACAAACATTAAACAAGATATTACACATGTGATGAGTATTATGACCCAAGCATTATGCTTTCTAAAAAGAAGAACAGAGCTTCCCTGGTGGTGCAGTGGTTGAGAGCCCACCTGCCGATGCAGGGTACACGGGTTCTTGCCCTGGTCCAGGAAGATCCCACATGCTGCGGAGCGGCTGGGCCCGTGAGCCATGGCCGCTGAGCCTGCGCGTCCGGAGCCTGTGCTCCGCAACGGGAGAGGCCACAACAGTGAGAGGCCCGTGTACCGCAAAAAAAAAAATAATAAAAAGAAGAACAGAAATCAGTAATAATAAATCCAACTTTATTGTCTTTTCTCTTTAGATATTGCATACTAAGTACTTCATATATTCTCCAAAGATCAGGGCATAAGTAGAGGTGAGAGTGTCTTCAAGCAATAGTCAGATCAATTGTTGCTTGCTTGGAACACGAAGTGATTTAAATCTATGATAAACTAAAAAAAAAAAAGAAAAGAAAAAAAATTATTGTCCTTAACTATCTTTTGTGTGAGAACCAAAGATATCTACAGAACAGGTGAAATTGTTGTATTTACTTGCAATCATAATGATAACAACAACAACAGCCAGAAGATTTGTCATGCTTAGCAGTTCATTCTTCACCCTTGATTGTCATCACTGAGATGTAAAGTCAGTAGAGCAGGATTTACGCCCAATTTACAGATGAGGAAACTGCCCAAAGCAGTAAAATGACCGACCCCAAGTCACAGGCAGGGTCGGTGCCTGACCCGTGATTAGCTCCGGTAATATTTGTTGGACTGAATGGCATCCAGGCATTCTGACTCCCTATGTCGTCTCTCTGGTTCTATGCAGAACACAAGCAAGACCTGAACTCTGTAGTATTTTCAGATTTCATGCTTATTTAGTAGTATTAGGATCATTTATACTACTTCTTTGCAAATGGTAATTGAACAGCACTGTTTTCTTGACCCTGTCAACACCCAGCAGCAGTTTACCTCCATCTTTTTTCTATCTAGAGATTCAAGACATAGAAAACTAATTTTCAGGGTACATCTTTTAAAATTTTATAAGTACATTTAATAATTTAAAAAAATCATGTACAGTGTTTCTTGACAAATTGTTTCTGTAACTGCAATTTACAGGCAAAGTAGAATTAGTGGTATACAAAGTAGAATTAGTGAAGTCCTCGGTTGAAACCTAGGACTTCAACCAGTCCTAGGATTATCTCTTCTAGATCCAGTCTTTTCAAAGCTATTAATATTCATTAGAGGCTGATCTCACAAGGATTGTCATACAAAAAGCTTAGGAAGTGCATCACTCCCCCTGAATTTTTTGGCAAAATATAAAACTACATATTGCAAAAGCGTGAAAACAAAAAGATAAAATCTGTCTTCAGCTGTCTTGATTAAATATGATGCCTTGGTTCTATTCCACCAATATCTTTAACTTCTCAGGGTGCCCAATTTTAACCTAGGTCAGACTATATCAGCAGAATTAGAGAAATGACATCAAGATAAGTGTGCAGCATATTTCACATTCACCAAATACCGCTGTTGTAAAAGTCTCTATAAGTAAGTAGTAGAGTTGGACTGAATTTAATTTATGCTTGAAATGGCGGGCACTTGATTTATGTTAATGCAGAAAAGATTAAATGAATGAACTCAGGAAATGTTGGGAAATGAAAGCTAAGTGTAAATCGCTCAGCCAGCCGTCTATTTGGAGAGCAGGCTCAGGCTTAAGTTTTTTAAGCTGAATTGAATATTCAGTCCCACCATTTTCCATTTGTAACTTACTGCCCTGAGGAGAGGTAGCTTTTATTCACTGATTTATGCATTTATTCATTCAATCACTCAGCAGATATTGATGATTGAGCCCCTGTCAGGTTCCAGGCACTTTTTTGACTTTTACTGGGGATGTTACCGACGTGGGTTCTTGGACTCTTTAATCAATAGAAATTGATAAAAGGCCAAATGAGGAATTCAGGCAAGGCTTTATTGGGACTCATGCTGTAGCAGGAGGGAGTGAAAACAAATAACAGGTTCCCTTGCTCACTCCCTGAGCTGGGGCAAGCCGGTGCCTTAAATGCGGTCGGGGGTGGGGAGGGGGCGAATCAGTGGGTAAGACTGGAGGGGTGGCTTAGTGGTCTGCTCACCCCGCTGGTGGTGCTGTGTGCAGGGATCGTGCGTGGTACCCGGCTTTTGCTCCTGGCACCTCAGAAGTGGCAGTTGGGTTTTGGCCTTTTTGTATCTTGTTCATAATTTGGCCCAACTGTGCATGCGTGCAGTTATTTCTACGCCCTTACAGTTTCTTTGTATTCTGTTGCTCGAGGGGACATTTGTCCAGGTGCCAGCACTGCAGTAAAGGGTCCCATGAGACTTCCCTGGTGGTCCGGTGGTTAAGACTCCACGCTTCCCAATGCAAGAAGCCTGGGTTCGATCCCCGGTCAGAAAACTAGATCTCGCATGTGACAACGAAGATCCCTCGTGCCTTAACTAAGACCTGGCGCAGCCAAATAAATAAATAAGTAAATATTCAGAGAAGAATGAAGACTAAGTTCTCACTCTCCTGGAGCTTATAGCTGAGTGGAAGACAGAGGCACACTGTAATCACATTTATGATATGTCAGCTGGTGATCAGTGCTGTGAAGAAAATTAACGAGAGAGTGACAGAATGCTGCTTTATAATGGCAGAAGGGCCACTCCGAGAAAGTGATATTGGAACAACATCTGAATGGCATGAGAGACAGAGTCCTTGGACATTGGGGAAAGCACGCTCCAAGCAGGGGGGAGAGCAAGTGCCCAGGCCCTGAGGTGGGACCATGCTTGGAAAGTTTGAGAAACAGCAAGAAGGTGTGGCTAGAGTGAGGAGATGAGGGAGAGTTGAAGAAAGTCAGATTATCTAAGAGTGAGGAGATGGGGAGAGTTGAAGAAAGTCAGATTATCTAAGGCCTCAGTCAGGTTTTCAAATTTTATTCTAAGGGCGATGGGGAGTCCGTGAAGGGTTTTAAGCAGAGATGTGAAGTAATCTCCCTTGATTTTTAAAAGACCCACTCCAGCTGCTGCGTGGGGAACAAGCATGTGTTGAGAGGAGCAGTGGGTGTGAGCAAAAAGATTGGCGTGATTCCTGCTGCTCTCAACTAGCTCTTTGACTGCAATCTCAACTCCTCACCTGTACAATGGAGCTGAGAATACCTCTAGTTCCTGTGAGGGGAAGATGGGTGCAAGGTTACCCCTCAAGTATGGTAAAGGCCTCCCAGAATAGATGAGATTATTATTGTCGTCAAGCTCTGGGTCAGTGATGTATGTTGTTGACCTTCCTATTTTCTCTCCCCAAAGGGTCTGTGTAAGGATCACAGGAGATCATATATGCGAAGTGCCTGGCTGGAGCTCAGTACACATGGCTCCCTTCACCATCTCTTTAACAGTAAAGAGAGTCCAAAGTACTGGCTTCTTCCTTCTCACTGGGGACTCTGAGAGGGAGTCTAGAGGCTTAGAGGGTGTTTTGTAAATTCCCAGGGAAAAGAGCTATTGGGTCCTGGAGCCTGGGGTACAAGGCTTTCAGCAGAGGAGCTGCAATCAGATCACTCAAACCTAACTTTATCATTTCATTCCAAAGAGGGTCTCTCTCTCTCTCCCTCCCTCCCTGCAACCTCCACCCACCCCTCCTTCCCTGCTTCACTCCTTCATTTCCTGCTTTTGTGTTTCAAAAGTAGTATGTCCTGGTACTAATAATTTAACCAATACCAGTGTCTAAAGTTCCAATAAAATTAAGTTTCTTTCTTTCTCTCCAACCCACTCCAATCCCAAACTCCAGATGTAACTGAAGATAACAATTTAGTATATATCTTTCTTTAGTTTTCCCTTGCCTATTCAGTCATAAACACATTTACAAATTTATGGTGGTGCTTGTCTTTTGTTTTGTTTTGCAAAAATAAAGAAAAAAAATACTCCATGGGTTCTACAAACCCCTCCAAATTATATTCAAAGTGTTTAAGAATGCATTTTCTGGGTAGAATATCTATAGCTTTATCAGACTGTCCAAGAAATCTAGTAACCTACCCCAGCCCCAAATTTTCAGCATCAGTCATTTAAATTTCCTAAAATCCCCAAACATGGAGATTAGACCAAATGTTCTCTGAGGTCCCTCTGTTATTGCCATTTCACCAAATTTGCTTGTATTCAAGTCCAAGAAAAGCTTTTTTTTCTGATATGCCACTTACTGTATTTCTCTTATTAACTGATTCTTAAGCATACTTAGAATAAGTCTTGAGGTCCTTCAGGATCATGAAGGGAAATCTTAATGCTTGATAGAAATCCTTGATTTTTTTTCTGTGAGTACAGTTTATTAAATTTATTCAGAATCCAATAATATTTGTATATGCTACATAATAGTTTTATCTATCAGAATAGTGTATTAATACAAAATACATTTTTGTCATATAATTAGAGGATAAAAACATATTGCAAGTCCAAATATCAACCAAGTTTAAATATAGATAACTCAGTGGTGACAGCATATGAAAAGTAAATCTGATCATATATTTGCATCATGAGTTAGCTAAATAAATAAGTGCAAATAAATAAATAAATAAATAAATAAGTGCATAGAACGGAAGATTAAAATCTATATGAGTGATAGAATCCACTCACCTTGCGATTTAGAACCAGATGTGATGAAATTGTATTTTTCTCAACAAGGCAGCACTTCAGCAAAGCAGACACACATCTGTTTGGTTTTCCCCAGAGGATGCAGTGGTTTTCAGATCTAAAGCCAAATCCATTTGAATCAGCCAGGACCTTTTCCATCTGAAGGTGAAAAATGAGGCTCTTTCTTACACAGTTAGCCGATGGTGCTCTGCTGGCATGTTGGGTCAATTATTGCAAACTTTAGACTGACATAAAATGTATGTGCCCACCTCATTTATTTTTTCATGATCCCGTCCAAAGATGGTCATATATAAATATATATTTACCGATGGGTTAGAACACTTTTCGAGTAAGAAGTCATAGTTGGGAAAATTCAGAGACTACAGAACCAAGTTCTAATTTTTAAAATTTTATTTTCTAATTTGAAATTACTTTAGACTTACAGATAAGTTGCAAAAATAGTACATAGAGTTTCCATATACCATTCACCCAGCTTCTCCTAATGTTGACATATTCATAACCTTAGAGCAATTTTCAAACCAAGGAAATTGACATTAATGAAGTCATAATTTTTAATAATTTTTCTGAAAGCAAATGGTAACATTTCACTTTTTGCCTAGGTTTGAGAAAAAAACTGGTTTGTTTTTTTTTTTGCGGTATGTGGGCCTCTCACTGTTGTGGCCTCTCCCGTTGCGGAGCACAGGCTCCGGACGCACAGGCCCAGCGGCCATGGCTCACGGGCCCAGCCGCTCCGCAGCATGTGGGATCCTCCCAGACCGGGGCACGAACCCGCTTCCCCTGCATCGGCAGGCGGACTCTCAACCACTGTGCCACCAGGGAAGCCCAAAACTGGTATTTTGTCTTTACAGATTGTACGTACACATAAAGCAGTCTCATAAAAATTCTTTCATTCTAAAGGACTTAAAAACCATACTTAGAGGACTGTTCAGCCAAGCTCTCTCGCACATTTTTTGTTGTTGTTTTTCCTCATTTTGGTTAAGAATTTTGGAGATCTGAACAGCAATTCCTACAAACAGCTGCTTGGAAGGCCTACATGCATTTGACTTATTGAGGAGGAAAAAAACTTGTGACTAGGTCATCTCATGTTTATGTTGCTGATTTAAGTAGTGAGGCAGCACTTTGAAAAATCACACCATGTGTAACTGGTTCTTTATCCCCAAATCCAAGGCCATAGAGAGTATAACCTCAGTAGCAGGAGCCAAGAAAAACTGCCCTTTGTTCAAGACTGATGTTTTAAACCTAATCCCCATGTTAGCTTTGCTGAGGCTGGAGGTGGGTCTTGCCTCATGTGGGGAATCTTCAGGGTCATCCCACTGCCCAGTCCTAGATGAATGGAGGCCATGAGTGTCGGACTGGGCTCTCAGCAGCTGCAAACATCTGTAACAATGTGGTGTTAAGATGAATGAGCCCCACGGGTTCCCAGCTGCTTTCATCCACCGAGACCTTGTAGCTTTAGACAGATGTTTCTACCCTGAACACTGGGAAATAAATGTACAGTTTCTCTGCCTGTTGCCAGGGAAGATGGTTATTCCCAGTCATGCTCTGAGGTCCTCTGAAGCCATTAAATGGTACCTGTAGATGTTGGCCTCTGTTGACAAGTGTAAGCCCACATTTGATGCTTTGAAAAGCAAGGCCTTCCCTTGGGAAGCAGCAGTGAGAGAGATCATATGTATTTCTCCATCAGAACCCAGCCCAGATTTATAGAGCAGGGCAGGGTGCAGAGATGTCACAGCATACTTTGTGGCTCCCAAGCTAAATGAAAGCTTGACTCTAGCCAACCCATATGTCAGTTTTAAAAATACATCTCAGGTTCCAGCATTGGCCTTCTGTTCATTGAGACACCTCAAAGAAACCAAAGCTCTTCGGAAGACTGTTCTAAAATAGCCTCAGCAACTTGCTAAAGTTTGGATTTATTAGGGGGCCCCCCTCTCCTTCCTTTGCCAAACCTGCTTCTCCTGCAGGGTTCTCCAGCTCACAGTTTGGCCAAGATCTTCTCCCCAGTTGCTCAGAAACCTAGACAAATCCTTGATGCCTCCCTCTCCCTTGCCCCCACTTTGAATCTATCCTCCATTCCTACTGCTTGTACCTTCCGATGTGTGTTGGGTTTCTGTCTCTCTCCTTATTGCCATTTCTGTAATCATCTCTCAACCAGAATACTACAGTGCCCTCCAATTTTAAGTCTCCCAACTTCACTCTTGCCCCTCTCCAATCCATTCTCTTCAAAATAGCCAAGAGTAAGTTTTTTAAAACAAACCAAAGCCATGTACATAACTGGTTCTCTAGTGAGTATAACTCATACGGTAACCCAAATGTGACCTTATTCTTTTTCACCCTTGAAAAAAATATATTCAGTATGGTGGTCCTCCCATTGCTCCTGGATAAAATTCTTACAGGCCGTGGCTTTTCTAGTCTCTCTCAGGTGATAAGAATCTTACATCAGTGTAGATCACACGCAAAAAAGTCCCAGTTCAGTAATGAGAATGAGTCCAATCCAAGGTAACCATAACATTCAAAGATAAGACTCCTGCCCCTAGCTTTGCCCCCACCTCTCTGCTGTGCTAAGATAGTTACAATTGAGCTGTTGGCCTCAGGGGAGTGGATCAATAGAAATAAGGCAGGATTCCACTCCTGTTCCAGCATTTCCTTCTTCTCCCACTACTGACTGCTATTTGGGACCCTGCCAAAAAACTAGCAAGACAGGAACACAACGCCACCCATTAGCAGAGAGGCTGCCTAAAATCATAAAAAGGTCACAGACACCCCAAAACACACCACCAGCTGTGGACCTTCCCACCAGAAAGGCAAGATCCCGCCTCATCCACCAGAACACAGGCACTAGTCCCCTCCACCAGGAATCCTACACAATCCACTGAATCAACCTTAGCCACTGAGGGCAGCCACCAAAAACAACAGGAACTACAAACCTGCAGCCTACGAAAAGGAGACCCCCAAACACAGTAAGTTAAGCAAACTGAGAAGACAGAGAAACACACAGCAGATGAAAGAGCAAGGTAAAAACCCACCAGACCTAACAAATGAAGAGTAAATAGGCAGTCTACCTGAAAAAGAATTCAGAGTAATGATAGTAAAGATGATCCAAAATCTTGGAAATAGAAAGAAGAAAATACAAGAAACATTTAACAAGGACCTACAAGAACTAAAGAGCAAACAAACAATGATGAACAACACAATAAATGAAATTTAAGATTCTCTAGAAGGGATCAATAGCAGAATAACTGAGGCAGAAGAATGGATAAGTGACCTGGAACATAAAATAGTGGAAATAACTATTGCAGAGCAGAAAAAAGGAAAAAGAATGAAAAGAATTGAGGACAGTGTCAGAGACCTCTAGGACAACATTAAATGCACCAATACTCGAATTATAGGGGTCCCAGAAGAAGAAGAGAAAAAGAAAGGAACTGAGAAAATACTTGAAGAGATTATAGTTGAAAACTTCCCTAATATGGGAAAGGAAATAGATAATCAAGTCCAGGAAGCACAGAGTCCCATACAGGATAAATCCAAGGAGAAACACTCCAAGACACGTATTAATCAAACTATCAAAAATTAAATACAAAGAAAAAATATTAAAAGCAGCAAGGGAAAAACAACAAATAACATACAAGGGAATCCCCATAAGGTTAACAGCTGATCTTTCATCAGAAACTCTGCAAGCCAGAAGGGAGTGGCAAGACATATTTAAAGTGATGAAAGGTAAAAACCTACAACCGAGATTTCTCTATGCAGCAAGGATCTCATTCATCCTTGATGGAGAAATTAAAACCTTTACAGACAAGCAAAAGCTAAGAGAATTCAGCACCACCAAACCAACTTTACAATAAATGCTAAAGGAACTTCTCTAGGCAGGAAACACAAGAGAAGGAAAAGACCTACAATAACAAACCCAAAACAATTAAGAAAATGGTAATAGGAACATACATATGGATAATTACCTTAAGTGTAAATAGATTAAATGCTCCCACCAAAAGACATAGACTGGCTGAATGGATACAAAAACAAGATCTGTATATATGCTGTCTACAAGAGACCCACTTCCGACCTAGGGACACATACAGACTGAAAGTGAGGGGATGGAAAAAGATATTCCATGCAAATGGAAATCAGAAGAAAGCTGGAGTAGCAATTCTTATATCAGACAAAATAGACTTTAAAATAAAGACTATTAGGGCCTCCCTGGTGGCGCAGTGGTTGAGAGTCCGCCTGCTGATGCAGGGGATACGGGTTCGTGCCCCGGTCTGGGAGGATCCCATATGCCGCGGAGCGGCTGGGCCCGTGAGCCATGGCCGCTGAGCCTGCGCATCCAGAGCCTGTGCTCCGCAACGGGAGAGGCCACAACAGTGAGAGGCCCGCGTACCGCAAAAAAAAAAAAAAAAAAAAAAAATAATAATAATAAATAAATAAAGACTATTAGAAGAGACAAAGAAGGACACTACATAACGATAAAAGGATCGATCCAAGAAGAAGATGTAACAATTGTAAATATTTATGCACCCAACATAGGAGCACCTCAATACATAAGGCAAATACCAACAGCCATAAAAGGGGAATTCGACAGTGATACAACCATAGTAGGGGACTTTAACATCCCACTTTCACCAATGGATAGATCATCCAAAATGAAAATACATAAGGAAACACAAGCTTTAAAGGACACATTAGACAAGATGGACTTAATTGATATTTATAGGACATTCCATCCAAAAATAACAGAATACACTTTCTTCTCAAGTGCTCATGGAACATTCTCCAGGATAGATCATATCTTGGATCACAAATCAAGCCTTGGTAAATTTAAGAAAATTGAAATCGTATTAAGTATCTTTTCTGACCACAATGCTATGAGACCTTAGATATCAATTACAAGAAAAAGTCTGTAAAAAATACAAACACATGGAGGCTAAACAATACACTAATAATAACCAAGAGATCATTGAAGAAATCAAAGAGGAAATCAAAAAATACCTAGAAACAAATGACAATGAAAACACGACAACCCAAAACCTATGGGATGCAGCAAAAACAGTTCTAGGAGGGAAGTTTATAGCGATACAATCCTACCTTAAGAAAGAAGAAACATCTCAAACAACCTAACCGTACACCTAAAGCAATTAGAGAAAGAAGAACAAAGAAACCCCAAAGTTAGCAGAAGGAAAGAAATCATAAATATCAGATCAGAAATAAATGAAAAAGAAATGAAGGAAATGAGAGCAAAGATCAGTAAAACTAAAAGCTTGTTCTTTGAGAAGATAAATAAAATTGATAAACCATTCGCCAGACTCATCAAGAAAAAAAGGGAGAAGACTCAAATCAATAAACTTAGAAATGAAAAAGGAGAAGTAACCACTGACACTGCAGAAATACAAAGGATCATGAGAGATTACTACAAGCAACTCTATGCCAATAAAATGGACAACCTGGAAGAAATGGACAAATTTTTAGAAATGCACAACCTTCCAAGACTGAACCAGGAAGAAACAGAAAATATAAACAGAACAGTCATAACCACTGAAATTGAAACTGTGATTAAAACTCTTCTAAGAAACAAAAGCACAGGACCAGATGGCTTCACAGGCGAATTCTGTCAAAGACTTAGAGAAGAGCTAACACCTATCCTTCTCAAACTCTTCCAAAATATAGCAGAGGGAGGAACACTCCCAAACTCATTCTACTAGGCCACCATCACCTTGATACCAAAACCAGGCAAGGATGTCACAAAGAAAGAAAACTACAGGCCAATATCACTGATGAACATAGATGCAAAAATCCTCAACAAAATACTAGCAAACAGAATCCAACAGCACATTAAAAGGATCATACACTATGATCAAGTGGGTTTTCTCCCAGGAATGCAAGGATTCTTCAATATATGCAAATCAATCAACGTGATACACCATATTAACAAATTGAAGGAGAAAAACCATATGATCATCTCAATAGATGCAGAGAAAGCTTTTGACAAAAGTCAACACCCATTTATGATAAAAACCCTCCAGAAAGTAGGCATAGAGTGAACTTTTCTCAACATAATAAAGGCCATATATGACAAACCCACAGCCAACATCGCCCTCAATGGTGAAAAACTGAAACCATTTCCACTAAGATCAGGAACAAGACAAGGTTGCCCACTCTCACCACTATTATTCAACATAGTTTTGGAAGTTTTAGCCACAGCAATCAGGGAGGAAAAAGAATTAAAAGGAATCCAAACAGGAAAAGAAGAAGGAAAGCTGTCACTGTTTGCAGTTGACATGATACTATACATAGAGAATCCTAAAGATGCTACCAGAAAACTACTAGAGCTAATCAATGAATTTGGTAAAGTAGCAGGATACAAAATTAATGGACAGAAATCTCTTTCATTCCTATACAGTAATGATGAAAAATCTGAAAGGGAAATTAAGGGAGCGCTTCCATTTACCATTGCAACAAAAAGAATAAAATACCTAAGAATAAACCTACCTAAGGAGACAAAAGACCTGTATGCAGAAAATTATAAGACACTGATGAAAGAAATTAAAGATGATACGAATAGATGGAGAGATATACCACGTTCTTGGATTGGAAGAATCAACATTGTGAAAATGACTATACTACCCAAAGCAATCTACAGATTCAATGCAATCCCTATCAAACTACTACTGGCATTTTTCACAGAACTAGAACAAAATATTGCACAATTTGTATGGAAACACGAAAGACCCCGAATATCCAAAGCAATCTTGAGAAAGAAAAACGGAGCTGGAGGAATCAGGCTCCCTGACTTCAGAGTATACTACAAAGCTACAGTAATCAAGACAGTATGGTACTGGCACAAAATCAGAAGTATAGATCAGTGGAACAGGATAGAAAGCCGAGAGATAAACCCACGCACTTATGGCCACCTAATCTATGACAAAGGAGGAAAGAATATACAATGGAGAAAAGACAGCCTCTTCAATAAGTGGTGCTGGGAAAACTAGACAGCTACATGTAAAAGAATGAAATTAGAACACTCCCTAACACCATACACAAAAATAAACTCAAAATGGATTAAAGACCTGAATGTAAGGCCAGACACTATCAAACTCTTAGAGGAAAACATAAGCAGAACCCTGTATGACATAAATCACATCAAGATCCTTTTTGACCCACCTCCTAGAGAAATGGAAATAAAAACAAAAATAAACAAATGGAAGCTAATGAAACCTAAAAGCTTTTGCACAGCAAAGGAAACCATAAACAAGACGAAAAGACAACCCTCAGAATGGGAGAAAATATTTGCAAATGAAGCAACTGACAAAGGATTAATCTCCAAAATTTACATGCAGCTCATGCAGCTCAGTAAGAAAAAAACAAACAACCCAATCCAAAACTGGGCAGAAGACCTAAATAGACATTTCTCCAAAGAACATATACAGATTGCTAACAAACACATGAAAGTATGCTCAACATCATTAATCATTAGAGAAATGCAAATCAAAACTACAATGAGATATCATCTCACACCAGTCAGAATGGCCATCATCAAAAAATCTACAAACAATAAATGCTGGAGAGGGTGTGGAGAAAAGGGAACTGTCTTGCACTGTTGGTGGGAATGTAAATTGACAGAGCCCCTATGGGGAACAGTATGGAGGTTTCCTCATAAAACTAAAAATAGAACTACCATACGACCCAGCAATCCCACTACTGGGCATATGCCCTGTGAAGACCATAATTCAAATAGAGTCATGTACCACAATGTTCATTGCAGCTCTATTTACAGTAGCCAGGACATGGAAGCAACCTGAGCATCCATGGACAGATGAATGGATAAAGAAGATGTGGCACATATATACAATGGAATATTACTCAGCCATAAAAAGAAACGAAATTGAGTTATTTGTAGTGAGGTGGATGGACCTAGAGTCTGTCATACAGAGCAAAGTAAGTCAGAAAGAGAAAAACAAATACCGTTTGCTAACACATATATATGGAATCTAAAAAAAAAGAAAAGGTCATAAAGAACCTAGGGGCAAGATCGGAATAAAGACACAGACCTACTAGAGAACGGACTTGACGACACAGGGAGGGGGAAGGGTAAGCTGGGACGAAGTGAGAGAGTGGCATGGACATATATACACTACCAAATGTAAAATAGATAGCTAGTGGGAAGCAGCCGTATAGCACAGGGAGATCAGCTCCGTGCTTTGTGCCCACCTAGAGGGGTGGGATAGGGAGGGAGGGAGGGAGGGAGATGCAAGAGGGAAGAGAGATGGGAACATATGTATATGTATAACTGATTCACTTTGTTATAAAGCAGAAACTAACACACCGTTGTAAAGCAATTATACTCCAATAAAAATGTGAAATAAAAATAAAAAATAAAAATAAAAATAAATAATAAAAAAGAATCTGCCTGCCCCTGCGGGGCACATGGGTTCGAGCCCTGGACTGGGAAGATCCCACATGCCGTGGAACATCTAAGCTGGTGCACCACAACTACTAGCCTGCGCTCTAGAGCCCTCGAGCTACAACTACTGAAGCCCGTGCCCCGCAACAAGAGAAGCCACCGCAGTGAGAAGCCTGCGTACCACAATGAAGAGTAGCCCCCGCTTGCCACAACTAGAGCAACACAGCAACAAAGACCCAACATAGTCAACAGTAAATAAATAAAATAAATTTATTAAAAAAAATTTCTTCCTGAGATATACATATACCTATCTAAGGGGTCTATTTTTCCAAAGCACAGAGTACCTCATCCTGTTTTTCATCCTGAATTCCTTTTAGGGTGCACTGTAGGTTAGTGACTGCAGTCAGTGGCTAATGACTTACTGAGCTGGGTTGTGAGCAACATTCTTTGTTGTACGTGGTTCAATCAACTGTAGCCATAGAGGGGTGATTTCCCAAAAAGTAGGGCTGCCATAGAGGATATATATACCAATGGGCTGTATGTGGGTCCTCAGAATCTAACTAAGGAATAGACAGCTGCAGGCTAATGACTTAGTGTATGGCTGTAATAAGCTAAGGTAACCTGCCAGGGTTACTGTTTCTGTTTAAAGCAGGATGGCTGTAACCCTCACTTTTATCCTGAGGTGATCCTGCATTAGCCCTCAGGACTGATCGTCCTCATTCTCCTCTTATGACAGAAGTAAAAACTTTGCCTTCCTTTTTGATTAATGGCTGTAAGTCCATAAGACTTGCTCTGGGGAAAGTGGAAGTTGGTACTTTAACTTAGAGGAAAGGAAAGAAGGAAAGGAAAGGCAAGAAGCCCTAAAAGCTGTAGAAACAAAAAGAAAATTGACTCGTGGTGCTGAATGTTTCTGAAGTATAGAAAAAGAACACATGTCAAGAAGGGGTTGTTGTGTGGTCATAATGCTTTTGATTCTGGGAAGATGGGGGATTCATCAGGAAGCCATCCCCTCACTTATTAGACATTAACTAGGAGTTTTTAAAATGTTGCTTTGGAAAACGTGAGGAAAGGAACCTGGCCAAGCAGCCTGTGTCTGCTCCCTGGGATCTGAGTTACTAGACATGGATAAGGGTTCTGCTCCTCCTTGGTTTTATTTGTTTTTACTTATTTTTAATCAAAAGGGAAGATTTCAAGGCAAAGTTGACTTTTTAACATAACCTTTACTCCATAGTATCCTGCCACATACTATCTGAATTGTTTCATTTTACTTTGTTAGATTGCATAAAACACCATGAATAATAAATTACTTGGGGCTAATAGGCAGCCTTTCCCCCCCCTTAATTAATAACACTTTATTTTTTAGAGCAGTTTTAGGCTCACAGAAAATTAAGCAGATAATACAGGGCGTTCTAGTCTGACACTTTACCCGCCTCACAATTTCTCCCATTGTTAATATCCGGATTAGTGTGCACATTGGTTACAATTGATGAACCAAAATTGATTTGTTATTGTTAATTAAAGTCCATAGTTTACATTGGGGTTCACTATGTTATAGTTCTATGATTTTTGATAAATGCATAGTGCCGTGTATCTACCATTACAGTAGCAAACAAAATAGTTTCACTGCCCTGAAACTCCCCTGTACTCTGCCTTTTCATCCTTCTCCTTTACTTACTTACTGACTTATATTTGTCACACCTCAAGTGTGAGCTAGGCCCCTCCTGTGGGTTCATTTAATACAACTGGCATGGTTTCAAACTTTCAAAAGACTCTGCCAAATCCTGAGGTCGATCAGCGAGGAAGTATACACAGACATTTTAAAAGTCTAAAAATAAGGACTTCCTTGGTGGCACCGTGGTTAAGAATCTGCCTGCCAATGCAGGGGAAATGGGTTCAATCCCTGGTCTGGGAAGATCCCACATGCCACGGAGCAACAAAGCCCGTGTGCCACAACTACTGAGCCTGCGCTCTATAGCCTTCAAGCCACAACTGCTGAGCCCACGTGCCACAACTACTGAAGCCCATGCGCCTAGAGCCCGTGCTCCGCAACAAGAGAAGCCACCGTGATGAGAAGCCTGTGCACCACAATGAAGAGTAGCCCCCGCTCACCGCAACTAGAGAAAGCACGCACGCAGCAACGAAGACCCAACACAGCCAAAAATAATAAATAAATAATTTTTTTTTAAAAAGTCTAAAAATAGGTACGGTGTGTACTCTGATGATGACCGTCCTGCTCCTCCAGGCTCCCTTGCCCATTCAAGGCCTCACACGGGCTTCTGATCTCCACAGTTTAATCCCAAAAGGTTAGTTCAAATCTACAAGCACTTTGCTAGAAAAATTAGAGGGCACTGATTTCACCACTTAAATGCTCCTTTCTAGAAATTTTGAACCTTCTTTGGGACCAAGATAGAGCTGGATTTCTCCACTGCAGTAGTATCCCTCCCTCCAAGCCAGTAGGCTTTCTTTTAAAATGAAGCTATTATGTTTCTTTCCTGGTTACAAATTAGTGATGTTCACCTTAGAAAATTTGGAAAATTTGGAAACATCTGTGTGTTATTTCTAGATGTGCCTGGCCCAGAGACCAACCAGGCAACAATGGAGGTGCAAAGCTGGGGTCAGAGTGTTAACCCCTGAGTAGTCAGCTTGCCTGTACTTATTTCCAGAAAGATGCAAAATATGCATTTATCACAAGAGCAAAAGTGCTCTTAAAAAAGAAAGAATTTCCAGAAATTCAAAAATCCTCTTTTCTAAGCAGTTGCCTAGCCAGGTGCCTCTAAAAACTCTTTTGGACTGGATGACTCGAATTTGCCAGTTTCCAGTATTCCCTTGCTATCATCTTCATCAAACTGTATTTATTACATTTGCCCTATACTGCCTGTATGTTTAGGGAGAAATGGCCCCCACTGGATAAAGGATGAGGTGAGTGAGGCCTTGCGGGAAGCTGGCATCTTTTCTTTCCTACGTGTCTTGGGGTAGAAATGTTTGTTGACTTTGAAATCAAATGTCAAAATGAATAGGTATGTGCTCCAGACCCTGAGAACCCCCAATAATTGGCTGATGTCTTTTTGTTTTTAGGCTGATTTCTTTTATGATCAAAATTTTTAAAAAAATATTGATATTCCTTTTACTGTGGTAAAATATACATAACATAAAAATTACCATTTTCACTATTTTTAAGTGTACAAATCAGTGCATTCACTGTGTCGTGCATTCACAGTGTGGTTCAACCATCACCACTATCCACTTCCAGAACTTTTTATCACCCCAAACATAAACTCTGTACCCATTAACCATTAACTCCCCATTCCTCCCTCCCCCCAACCCCTGGTAACTTCTATTCTACTTTCTGTCTCTATGAATTGGCCAATTGTAGGTACCTCATATAAGTGGAATTATCTAATATTTGTTCCTTTGCATCTGGTATATTTCACTTAGGCTCATGTTTTCAAGCTTCCTCCATGTTGTTGTAGCATGTATCAGAATTTCATTCCTTTTTTAGGCTGAATAATATTCCATTGAATGTAAATACCACGTTTTGTTTATACATTCATCTGTTGCTGGACATTTGGGTTATTTCCACCTTTGGGTTACTGCAAATAATGCTACTGTGAACATTTGTGTACAGGTATCTGGTGTGCAGGCATCTGTCCAAGTACCTGCTTTCAATTCTTTGAGGTATATACCTAGAAGTGGAATTGCTGGACCATGTGATAATTCTGTCTAGCTTTTTGAGGGACTGCTAAACTCTTTTCCACAATGGCTGCGCCATTTTACATTTCCACCAACAGTGCACAAGGATTCCAATTTCCCTATATCCTTGCCAACACTCGTTATTTTCCATTTTTTTGGTAATAGCCATCCTAATGGGTGTGAAGTGGTATCTCATTGTGGTTATGATCAAACCTTTTTAAAGCAACTCTTTCTGTGTCGTGACCACCTCTGAACTAGTGTCATGTAATTTAACCCTAGCTTGACCCCAGCTCTGGGATCAAACAGCTTTGAGCTTAAACCCCAGCAGGAAATCAGCTCCATGAGGACTGGAATTTTAGGCTGTTTTGTTCAATAATATATCCCCGGTCCCTACAACAGTGACTGGCACATAATAAGAGCTTAATGTTATCTGATGAATGGATGAATTCTACCTCCATCACTTACTAGCTATGTGACCTGACTGAAGTTAATAACCTAAATCTCTGTTTCCTCAACCATAATATGGGAAGAAAAATAGTGCCCTCTGCCAGGGTTATGTGAGGATTAAATGCAGCAATGCCTAGAGAGCACTTGCACACTGCCTGGCACATAGTAGGCACTCTGTAAATGGTAGTAAGATGCTTGTTATGACTAAGCAGGGGGCTTCATAAATACGCCAGTGCTGAGCACTGTCTGCAGCATGGTGATGAGTTTCAAGAGGCAGGTAGGGTGTCATGTCTTCAGGGATCTGGGCAGCTTTGGTGCTAAGCCAAAGCTTTGTAGCAGGAAGGAAGGGGAAGTGCTGCAAAAATCCATTAAGCCCAGAGCTCCCCAGAGCAAATGCGCACCCCGGCAATGATGCTGGGGGGCCAGACAGAGGGAGAAGAACCGGGAGGCATCCTCTCAATGGGCCCATCCAGCAGGATCTTAAGCCAGAACAGGCACAGAGAGTTTACAGCAGG
Organism: Hyperoodon ampullatus; assembly: GCF_949752795.1. Taxonomy (NCBI): domain Eukaryota; kingdom Metazoa; phylum Chordata; class Mammalia; order Artiodactyla; family Ziphiidae; genus Hyperoodon; species Hyperoodon ampullatus. Next base: position 51,226,877 of record NC_136919.1, read on the forward strand.
AGGAACACTCAGTGGAGATTAATGACCCGTGATTGACGGTGGGTCTTGTAGCTATAGCTACCACGCTCTTTCGCGATGCATAATAACACATTGGGAAAATGCAGCTTCATGTAACCAAATGCTAATGGAACCCTAACATCCCAGGTCCAGGAGTAAGTAGACTGAAGGAGGGGAAAGCTAGGCATTTCCCCTTTTGCTCGGGTGTTGATAGAAAATGCATCTCCATCTGGGGGCAGAAATGTAGATTCCTGGGAATTCAGGCAGGCTGAAGTCTACATCCTGTTTGTTCTGTTACATGTCTAGTGAATGGATGCTGGCTAGTGTCAAGCAGATTTCTCTTAGGAGGAGGAGAACTTTTGCTTTCCCCGCCGGCGTGGTTTGTCTGTCTTATCAACTTAGAGCCTGCTGGGATGTTTCCGAAGTGATGCATGCATTATTCCAGCGGCTGAGTCATCTCTGTATTGATCTGTACAGCTGTCATGGGGTAGAAGGTTAACAAGTCCTACTCTGTGCTTACCACATTCTTTCAGGGGCTCAGACTCAAGCCTGCTGTGTAAACCCTGACCAGAGATCACCTGGACGCCCTGGGGCACTGGTCAGCTGTTGGCATTCCAGGCACCATGCTCAATGCCCAGAAACAGCCTCTAGAGATGGGGAGGCCTGTGAGCACTCAGCGAGGGTACCAGCTAGGGCTGGCAGCAGCAGGGCTTGGGGCCCTGGAGCCAGAAGTAGGTATGACAGGTTGTCAAAGAATATAGAGCTCACGTTTCAGGATCAGAGCCAAGAATGGGGGAAAAGACGAGGAAAGAAGTTGAGAGGAAGCAATATTGGAAGCAGATAAGCATCCCCAGGATCCCAGTGTCTTGCCAGAGATAGTCCCTGAGGCCCTTCCCCACATTCCCCTTGCCAAGTCAGTCCCCATTCTATGCATCTGAGCACTTCCGGTTTCAGGCTCTGCAGGAGAGGGGAAAGTGACCAGTGCTTCTGGAGCTGAAGGAAGTCTGCCAGGGTGGGAGAGCAGCCGGGGGAGCACAAGACTTCCTTGCCTTCCCCACCCCCAGCGCTTCTCCAAGAAGAGGGAAAGGCAGGGTTGAACACTGGCCCTCCTGCCCTCCAGGAGCTCAAAGCTCTCCAGGCCTCCAGGGCCCCGCTTTGACCTGCATCCATGGACCACTGGAATTCCAGTGAGACGGGAGCGTGAGTCACTCCACACCTCTCAGGGAGTTGTGTCCTATTCCTTTGATGGACGACTCAGACCCTCTTTATAACCAAACAAAACCCATCATTATAATCCTGTGGTAACGCTTCTGTTAACAGTAGCTTGAGCTGAAAAGACCAGCTCCTGAATCCTGAGAAACGGCAACAGTCCTTAACCTCATCTGGGCAGGGTTCCCTGATGTTCTGCTCTAGGCTTTCTTCTAATCTCAGATGTGAAATGCCGGGCACTTCTGTCTTCCCTAGACCTGCCAGATGACACAAAAGTGCGGGCCAGGCAGTAAGCGTGTCGGAGAACCTTCGAGATAACGTTGGTGTGTTTGTCTTTGTGGACCTTGGCTATTCTTTTCTTCTTGCCTTCTCCCCACGCTTGTGTATTTGTGGTTTCCTGAAGTTTAAGTAATTGAAAGTGACCGATTTTCTTCCAAATGTAACTGCATTCTACCTTTCATATGTTGTTCCTCCTTTATTTGTTGTCAAAACCAGGAAGACCATTCCTCTCTTCTAAAAGTGACTTCATTCTAAAATCCAGAGATATAACTTGACATTTTAAAGGTGGATGTATGGCTGGGTGAAGTCTTCTATTTTCACTGTAACTAGTTTTCTTTTTTCTTTTCTTCTCTCTTCTTTTCCTTTTCCTTTCCTTCCCTTTTTTCCCTTTCCTTTCTTTTCTTTTCCTTTTCCTCCTTCCCTTCCTTCCTTCCTTTCTTCTCAATCCATCCAGGCTCCTTCTTGCTCTCCTGGTTGTCACTAGGGCCACATACCAGTTCTTTTCTTTTGTTTTTCTTCCCGGACTATTCTCCCTTCTAATCTGTTTTCCTCTAGAGAAGATTAAATGTTTGATGAGAGGTACAGGGAATCAGCTAAGCATGTTCTTCGGACAAAAAACTGCCTTAAGTAGCATGAGCCACACAGAGTGCCTGGGCGGAGGGGCTGGGGGTCTTTCCTCTGTCTACAAAGGCTTATCGCACAACTGCGAGCCGTTGGCTGTCTCTGGGCAGACTAAAGCCAGCAGGCTTCTGGAAGCTGCACACCACAGTCCTAAACTTTCCTGGCTTGTCAGGCTGCAGCTCAGCACTTTGCCTCTCTCACTGCCTGGAGGCCCAGGGGACTAAGTGAATGCTGATGGTGTCTCCACAGCACCAAAGAGCCTGCTGGAACGGTGGAAAGGAAGGCAAGGCACTTGGTATTTTGTGACGGCCACGACCAGCACCCTGCTTCATAGCAGTTTTACTTGATTGATAGTCTCTTTGGACTTTCTATATTTAGGCTTGAAATTCATTTGCTTGTTCGCCCATTCATTCCTTTAATAAACATTTATTGTGTCCCTCCTGTTTGCCAGGCAATGGAATAAAGAACTATATTGTCCCAGATAGAGGCAGTCTAGAAGAGGTATCTTGAGCATTGTCATCCTTACAATCGTCACCAATATTCATTCATTAGAAAAATAGAGATGAAATACCTACTGTCTGGCAAGTGCTTATGTGGGAAGTGAGATGGGCAGAGTCCATGCTCTCAAAGAGCTCGTAGTTTAACGTTGGAAACATACCATTACACAATAATTATGAAAAATCACAAGTCCTCTGAGAGAGGAAGCATATAATATCAGTTTGATCTACCAAAATGTCAACTTCATATGATTCACCATAATACTGTTTATTGATTGTTCCCTATACACTAAGCGTAGGAAGATGCACTTTTAAGTATCAACATTAATATTCAAAAGAACCCTGCAAAGTAGGTTTTATTATCTCCATTTTATAGATTGGGATACTGACATAAAGAGGTTAGGTGATTTTCTCTTGCTCACAGAGAAGTGGCAGAATTCAGTCTGTCTGACTCTAGTTTTTGTGCTGTATTCTCTATGGTATAGAAATACTGTACATTGTGTGCCAGGCCATTGGAGGGGGGCGGTAGAGCATAATGCCCACCTGTTACGTGGAGGACAGATGGATTAAAGTTTAGCCCCCAGAATCATTGTGGTTGCCATGTTTCAAAATCTGCTATCAGATAAGAGGTAGATTGCTAAATTCAACATGCGTTTTTAACTTTTGGCTTACCAGTATGTTTTTCTTTTGCTTTCCTTGCTTTGATGTTCCTTTAATGGTTTTAATTCCTCATTATTGTACTAAGAGGATTTAACTTTTGGCACCTAACTGTGCTCTGTTTGGCACTGTGGGTGCTAGTAGACAGCAGGCTGGCAGAGGTATTGAGGATGAGGGATGAGACAGAAAGGTGTAGGGCAAGAGGGGGCCTGCAGATATATACCTTTGGAGACGGCTATAATGCCTGCGACCCTTCTCAGATCATCCATCCCTGCTCACAGCCCCAGATGAGAGGGCATCTGCCCATGTGACTCCCATCCCTCCTTGACACAGATGATTGGACCAGGATGGACACCTGACCTGAGCCAGGCTCACCAATAGGTTGGCCTGTGCTGTGTGACTTGTGTGCCACCCAAAAGGAGAGCCGGGCCAACTAGAACCCCACTCTCACGGCTTCATGCTGTTAAAAGATAAACTGAGGTATACTAAAAAATCCTAAGAGTTTATTTGACCAAAAATCGATTCCAATCAGGGAGGGCAAAACTGAAAGTGGCTAAAAGCACTCCATCAACAGGGGCCGGGGGAAAGAAGAGACAGAAGCAAAGCAAGGTAGTTATTTGATTGGCTGTAGCTTAAGTGATTGCCTTATTTGGGAAACCTCGTTGGCTGTTTGTGACTGGTTGTCCTTAGGTTTTGATTCCTTAACACTGAGGCATTTCACGATTAGGTTTTGGTTTGCTTATGTAGGCTATTGAGGCATTAACGCCACCTCAGTCTAATGGCCTCTTGTTTAATTAATTTAATAGCACTGAAGCTCAGAGGAAAGGTGTTAGAGCCCTTGAGTTGAAAACTCATGCGGGGCCAGCCTAAAACTGCCGTTTGGGGCTCACGTGCATGTCAAATGAAGAAGGAGTCAAGTCTCACAGGGGACTAGAAAGAAAATGACTCCAGGGACTAGAGTGAGGCAGAGAAGTGAGATCACATGGCCTGTGAGGTAAGAAGAGCACCCAGTCCCCACCCTTCAGTTCCCTGGCCCAGTTCCATCCCTGTGCTTCATCACCTGTTCTTGGGCGCCATGTTATAACACAGTAAGTCCCTCATTTACTTAAGTAGCTTGAATAGGTTTCTGTTCCTTGTAATGGACAGATCAAAACACAAGTTCTTGGGGCTTCCCTGGTTGCACAGTGGTTGAGAGTCCGCCTGCCGATGCAGGGGACGCGGGTTTGTGCCCCGGTCCGGGAAGATCCCACATGCCGCGGAGCGGCTGGGCCCGTGAGCCATGGCCGCTGAGCCTGCGTGTGCGGAGCCTGTGCTCCGCAACGGGAGAGGCCACAGCAGTGAGAGGCCCGCGTACCGCAAAAAAACCAACAACAACACACACACACACAAGTTCTCAAAGCAGGTAATTTGTATCACAGCTAAAGGGAACAGAGGAACCCCATGAAGTCCTCCTTCTAGGCCTCAGATACATCCGCCCTCTCCACAGAAGGCTAAGCTAGATAATTTCATGTTATTCTATCCTTAAAGAAACACTGAAAGAGGGAATAGAAAGCATACAAGAAGAGCTGCCCCCTTTAAGTAATTGTCTTTCTACAGTTAATGTACCACTAGAAGAACCATCATTATGCTCAGGCCACTGGCCATCTCTTTCACCCACCATCCCATGGACCTTCTCAAACTCAGGCTCCGAAGAAGGTCCTGGGTAGATGAAGATGAGCAGCACGGCACCTGTTCCTGGGGTGTTCACTGTACCATGGAGAGAACAGCAAACCAATACATCACTGTAAAATATGGGGGTTACTATAGCAGAGACATGAAAGTGTTCCTCTGAAAAGGGAATGACTAATTTCACTTGAGGATTTTGGAGAAGGTTTCACCTTGGAGGTGATTTTTGAGCTGAGTCTTGAAAGGTGAGTAACTATTTGCCTGGCATTTCAGGAAGAAAGGGGGGAGGGAGGCAGGCACTCCAGGCTGAAGGAACAGAATGTGCAAAGTCACGGCGTTGAAAACTGGTCTGTTGAGTTCATGGAACTAGAAGTCAGTACAGTTGGGGAAGTGAATGTTTTGGGTGAGCAGCAGTAATAAGGTTAGGTTTGGGCCAGATTTTGAATATCTGTGTCTACAGTTAACAATGTAATTGATAATAATAATAATAATTATTATTATTATTTCTTTTTTTGCGGTACACGGGCCTCTCACTGTTGTGGCCTCTCCCGTTGCAGAGCACAGGCTCCGGACGCACAGGCTCAGCGGCCATGGCTCTCGGGCCCAGCCGCTCCGCGGCATGTGGGATCCTCCTGGACCAGGGCACGAACCCGTGTCCCCTGCATCGGCAGGCGGACTGTCAACCACTGCGCCACCAGGGAAGCCCTGTAATTGATAATTATCATAAGTATTATTCATTATTCTCTACCAGAGACAAAGTCATCATCTATATGTATTAGTCTCATTTAATTAAAAGCCAAGGAAACAGGAATTCCCTGGAGGTCCAGTGGTTAGGACTCTGCGTTTCCACTGCAGGGGGCATGGGTTCGACCCCTGGAACTAAGATCCCACATGCCGTGTGGAGCGACCAAAAAAAAAGGAAAAAAAAGCCAAGGAAACGTGTTGTGGACAACGTGCAACCAATGTGAATTTTTTTTTTTTAAAGGGCTTCAAATGTTTGGCTTTTTAATTAATTAATTAATTTTTGGCTGTGTTCGGTCTTCATTTCTTTGCGAGGGCTTTCTCTAGTTGTGGCAAGCGGGGGCCACTCTTCATCGTGGTGCGCGGGCCTCTCACTATCGCGGCCTCTCTTGTTGAGGAGCACAGGCTCCAGACGCGCAGGCTCAGTAATTGTGGCTCACGGGCCTAGTTGCTCCACGACATGTGGGATCTTCCCAGACCAGGGCTTGAATCCGTGTCCCCTGCATTAGCAGGCAGACTGTCAATCACTGCGCCACCAGGGAAGCCCCCAATGTGAATTTTTTAAGGCTCATTTTTGGGGACGAGGACTCGAGGCAGTTTGGAGCAGAGGCTGGTGTGAGGGAAGATGAAGAGGGCGGGCAGGAGGTAGCCGCAGTTGTCCAGGTGAGCCATAAGTACGTGATGCAGGGTGGTGGCTCTGGGAGCCGGAGACGAGGCTGAGCCTAAGCCATGCTTGGGAGCAAAATTATTTAAATGTGTGCATTTTTAAATGAAGAAGAACCTGGAGCTCGATTTGAAAATTTTCCTCTTTAGAGGTGGAGTCAGTAGTGTAGCACTGATCAAGATAGATGATACAGGAGCAGGAATGGGCAGGAGGGCATGATTTCACCTAGGGACATATTCAGTTTCAGATCCTGATAGGAGATCAAGGTGAAGATCTGAGGGCAGTCAGGTAAGGGAGTGAGGCTTAGAAAAGGGATTAGGATGGAATGTGCAGGCTTGAATTTCTGTCACTCTGTCCTTCTGACTGGTGGAAGAGTTCAGAGAGGTGTACAAGACAGTTCTCAAGGTTTGTATTACTGGAAGGGTCTCCAGACCACATCAGTCATGGTACCGTCGGCATATGCAGTACTCTCAAACAACCATCCGGTGACTTGCCTCCTTCAGCCAACTCCCTGGAGCTCTAATCCTACTTTCCAGCACTTTCTGCTCCTTAGTGGGCAGCCAGGTAGGGGTGAGCTGGAGGATGGGATGCTCACTAACCCCAAACCCATAATGGTCTGAACTGCGTTTCTGCCTGCCGTTTTGTGCCGTGTGACCCCTTCCCTGTCCTGCCCTAGGATGGCATACATATGCCATCTCTTTTATGTCATAGCCTAGTATTAGTTTCAGGTGAGTTCTCCCTTCTTCCTCTGATTAATTCAGAGCCCTGCTGGGATTTGGGATCAAGCACCTGCCTCTTTTATTGGAGGGTCTTTTGAAAGCTCTGTAAATTAGCCTCTTGTGTTGATGAAATAAAGATGAAGAATAGAATGTTCACCCGTAATAATAGTACACCTCACGTGGGCTTGGCTTCTTCGGAATTTTCCAAACATAACCAAGAATGAGTTCTTTGACCTCCACTTGAGAACCTTACATTTTAGGTATTGGAAATAGTGTGTTCCCCTGCTCCACACATTTAGACTGTTCCCTAAGAAAGTGCCATTTGGCAGATAAAAAATAGTCGAATATCAGCAATTTCCATGCAGTTCAACCTACTGGCATCAGGGATGGGGATGGGGATGGCGAGGTGAAAATAAGAGAAATTTTATGTGAGATATCTCTTTTCCTTAATTCAGATTGTACATGACTTTAAAAAGTCCCCGGAGCATTTAGTGACACGCAATTATTTATTTGTAGAAAGACTTGGCAGTGTTACACAGTGAGTATTTCTGCTTCAGAGATGTCTTCTGCCTCTCAGGCATGTTGAGCCTCCCCAATTCATCCAAATCCGTGGAGGGGGGCACATGTGCCCTTGCACCCAGCTCTTCTGGTCTCCATCGTGGCTTCCAGATGGGACCATGTGGTGGCCTTGGTTTGAGATTCCTCATGAATAGGGAATGAAAGACCTAGCTTTTGTTATGCACACCTATATACTAGATTCTGTGCTAAATGCTTTATGTACACTATTTTCTTCAATTCTGAGCAACAGCTTTGAGAACTCGGAATTACTATCTTTGTTTTTATGAACAGGAAAACTGAGGCTCTCAGAGCTGAGATAACTTGCCCCAAATTGCCTAGGACTTGATTGCTGTTGTTAGTTCTTGCTCTGAACTATTAAATCCTCCAGTGCAAATTTTGCCTCCCCCAGGAAAGAAGGCAATAGATGAGGTGATGATCCCTCTGCCCATACTGGGAGGGAGGATGGGAAGGGAATACATTTCAGGAGACACCTCATGTCCCTGTCTCACTGTATGACTTTGGACTCTGTTTCTCAACAATGAATTGAAGATAACACATGAACTCCTCCCAGGGATGCTGTGTGATTGAATGTCAAATTGCTTTGCTTTGTACTCAGCTAATCCAGGAGGGTAATCTTTTGAATAGGGAGGAGGTATGCCATAAAATTTATCTTTGGATCATCTATCAAAAAACGGGAGAGGTTAGTAAGCAATAGATGGATACCCTAAAGCAGGAGTTCTCAACTGGGAGTGATTCTGCACCCCAGGGGACAGTTAGCAATGTCTAGAGACATTTTCGGTTGTCACATCTGGGAGGCTTCTCTGGCATTTAGTGAGTAGATTCTGCCAAATGGTCCACACAATGCACAGGACAGCCTCTCGCTACAGTTATCCTGCCCCAAATGTGAATGGTGCTGAGTTTGAGAAACTCTGGTATAAAGTACACTTGCTGGGAAAACATTTAAACTGCTCTAAAAGAACAAGTTAATTTCATGAAATATCAAGTATTTTGGAGGCCCTTACCTGCACATAAAGAATTACTGTAAATTATAAATTACAAAATATCTGGTCATAAAAGCAATTCTCAGCAGGAGGCTTCTATTATTATTATTATTTTCTTCTGAGGGTTCTATAAACTTTTTAAATAGTGTATTTTAACAAAAGGGATGCAGTCAAATTTTACACACTTATACTCATCAGAGCAAGGAGAGGAGGTAATCACTCAGAATTAGTGAAAATTCAAAATATTGAAGCATTATTGGTTTATTCCCTTGTAATGTATTGCTTTACATAATAATCAGTGGAGACCCTATTGATTTTCATTTATTTGGTTATTGCTTTCTAATGCATATATTAGCTCTAAACGTGCTGTGGTTCAATGCAAGAAAAGCCTTGAATTAAATGAGATTGTTAAGATATCAATCTTTACCTTTTGGGGTGGAGGAGGCTGAGTAATCCTATAAGACTCATAATCATAGTGTCTCATCCTAGACCAGCCATGCGGGTTTTATTTCGGGGGAGGATATGAAATTGGAGAGGTCAGGGACTATGTCTTGAACAGAGGAAAAGAAATCCATTTCTGAGCTGGAAAATGTAAGAAAAGATTACTCTGTCTTACTTGACGTTATTTTTACTTCAGTTGTAGAGGTGGGGTTGGGTGAGATGTTATGCAAAGTGCTAGGGTAGATAATTGAAGTGTTTGGGGAGCCTCAGAGCCCAGCTGTATATTCTTGAGAATCAGAGGAAATGAATGTCCCAGGCATTCTGCACATTTTTAGAGCCATTTGTAACTGATGCATGTGGTTCTTCATTATAAATTTAGTAAGTTCATAATTAATGAACTTACTAAATAACAGAACTATGGAAATTCCAGCTACTGAATAAGCAAGCATGAGTACCAGGGTAGTTTAATAGAGAAATGGTAAGTGGGATTCTTTGTGTTTCCCTGTTGGCTATGGCTGTTTGTTCTACTGTGTTGAGAAAATTCTGGGACTCTGGCTTAAGTGGAAATGAGCACTGCGGTCAGTTGGTGATGTCTGCTTTGGAAGTGTGGTGGGAGCCTGGTGACATGTAAGCCGTGTCTTTGACAGCCAGCCTGGTTTATGTGTTTAACAGTTAACCACAGTCTCTCAAAGCCCTGAATTTAAAAGTTCTCTGAGTTAGATCCTATAACAAAAAAATTCAGAAAGCTGTATCTGCCCTACCTTTTGTCAATTACAACTGTCTTGTACAGACATTTAATTTTGTGGTTGAAGTCAAGTGTACAGATCTAATTTCATTCATTTTTAGGCTCATTAATACACTAGATGCTATGATGACCAACACTTCTGTCTAGAAAATATTTGCAACAGAACAGATTTTTAGATCATAGAAATTTAAAGACACATATCTTTTCCATGTGCCTTCAGTGATCACACTTGGGGATAATGACATTTCTATAGTGTTATCCAACAAAAAATTTGGAGAACTATGCATGCGTTATGCACAGCATTTCTAAAGCCTGTGTATATCCCTTCCCATTTCCTTCACTTGATCATTCAGGGAGTTTTAAGAGACTATGATTTTTTGTTCCTTGGGGGTAAAAGAAAATTAAATATTTTTCAGATATGAATTTAAAATAAAGAACTCTTTTATTGGTTCATTGCTTTGGGTCAATTATCCAATGCTTACTTTTGTGTGTGCAGAGAACCCTCAAATTTAAAACAGCTCAGTGCACATAAAAGTTCACTGTGTGTTGGCTGGCAGACAACTTGGAGTGATTCCGTTTTGGAGGATCCTGCATCTCCGTGTAGAAGAAATAATATCAGGCATTTTTCCTTAACACCCCTCTCCCTTCCTCCTGCATTCCTTTCTTCCCTAACTGCCGTTTCTTTTGAACCATTCTTAGATGTCTTTATTATGAGACTGGTTTTTAGATGTTATTGTCCTGTGACAAAGGCCTTTTCTACTTCACAAAGAAAATTTATTTGAATTGGGTCCAAAATAGTATTTCCTTATAAGTTGCCCAGTAAGATGACGACAGCACCTTACCAAGTATCGGGAGACTGCATTCTAATCTGTCCTCTCTCTGGCAGTTTGGCCTTGGACAAAAGGCTCTCCTCCTTTTTCTGCCACTATAAAATGAATAGAGCAGATGGCAGCTCCTTCTCCTTGTGCATTACCATTTTAAGATGATAATAGTTAAGTCTTAGGGTGCTTAGGATGCCAACATTAACATCTTGTGCAGCAAAAAATCAGGTTTGCTTGAGGGTAACTGAATTTCATGGAGCCACTGTGCTAGTTAAGAGGAAGGCTGAACTTATTAGAAGAGGGGTGATGTCATCCTTATCACAGAATGGATTAAATGCTGCCATGTTCAGCACGGAAGGAGATTAAGTTTGTTGGTAGATGGTCAGGCAGACATATGGGAAACCATCCATGAAGTAGAAAGGAAACCTGAGTAGAAAGGAAGGAACAACAAGATAGCTATCAGTTAGGGCCCTTTAGTTACAAGCCACAGAAACTGGCTCTGATGAACCAGAGCAGGAAAAAGGATCTATTAGGAAACAGGTAACCTTAGTGCCAAATGATGATTCTGCGTATATGTCAGTTGGGGTGGGTAGGCATGGGGTTGGGGGATCACAGATTGACAGACTCACCAGAACCCCAGTAACTGAGGGGAGAGCAGTTCTCCCCGGGAGGAAAGCTATGAAAAGAGGAAGAGAGAAAGGAATGCTGCTTCTCAAAAATAATATAAGAAAGATAAATACTTCTAGAACAAGTAAAAAAAATAAAAGAATTGGACAGCCTCAACCAGCTGTCAACAATACAGCTGCTTGAATCAAGGGGAAAACCTGATTTACTATTTTGGAAAAGAAAAAAAAAAATAAGGAGACTATACCAGGAAATGAAAGTGAACTAAATCAAACCAAATTAACTCCTGCTTGAGCCTAAGTCCCCCATTTCCCATGACTGCCTTTGGTGCCCAGGCACCTGGTGCTCAGGAACTGAAATAAGAGACATGACCCCTGTCCTCAAAGAGCTCCCATTTCAGCCATGCAGTGTGGTGAATCCCTCATTTACTGAATGCTCACTGGGTGCCAAGCTCTTGCTGAGAGCTTTAAAAGCGTATCTCCTTGAATTGTCCAAGTGCACTTTGAGGCCAGTCCTATTATGACCTCCACTGTGTAGGTGCCACTAAGAGAAGCAGGGGAACCAGCCTAAAGTTAGGAAGCAGGTAGGGCAGAGCAGGAGTCGGCTCTGCTCAATTTGGCTGCAGGGCCTGGAGTCCTGTTACTGGTCTGTGTTACCTGTCTTAGCAAATAAAAGAGAAGAAAGAAAACTGAGACAAATGGGAAGGACCAGCTCAGCCCTTTGGTATCACCGGTTATTGACTAGTTCACTGAGCTGTTGTAATGTTTAGGAAATTGACTCCCGTTCACTCCCTATTGAAACCTGTCATAAAATATTAAGGACAGCCACGTACAGTGTGTGCACGAGAGCAGGCTGGCCGCCACTCCAAAGCAGGACAGAGCCTGCCCCTCACTCTGGGGCGACTAGCAGATCAACGGTCTTTTTGTGCTGAGCTTCTACAAGATGACACCCTGACTTACTGACTCCATGGATGACCTTTTTCCCCAAAACCAAGTTCAGATTTCAAGTCTAAAATTTCCTAAGCCAGGATAAAAATATTATTGTCTCTTCTGGGCCTGACCTTGTTCATCAGCAGTAAATGGAATGCTTGATGATGGTTAATATTTCTAGACTAGGAGAACCACTGACTCTTGGTCGTCCCAAATGTCAAAGCATGGCTCCCAAAACATAAAATGTGAAACTTCTAACATGACATGATTATTTCTCCTTTTAAATTTTTTTTAGTGTTTTCATTTAAAAGTATGTTTACTTTTATAATAGAAAAAAGCATTTATTAAGAAAACTGCCTGATACGCTAGGGTTAACCTAAAATTCATCACTTTTCTGCCCCTTACACCATTACTTATAAAGGAGTCTATTGTAGGTGCCGGAAATGTAAGTAAATGTGACTGTTCGATGCCCCACGCACTGAATCTAAATAACCAAGAAAAGGAAAGTCCCCTCTTGAGAGATCAAGCCTGGGATGTCGTGCTTTCCTTCCTTGTCGTTATCCCCACCACCCTTTGCTGGCTTTGGAACCTTTTCATCGAGACACCTTCTGGGCAGAGTTTATTCAATGGCCAGTGTAGCGTGGAGTTGTCGGCCTTTACAGTCCATTTGGGGCCACTTCTTTTGATAGTTCTGTCTTTTGGAACTCTATGCCTCTGCCTCTGTTTTCTTTTCCTTTCAAAAGTCATTGAAGTCCAGAGTGTCGGCAGTGACCTCTGGAAATGTTTTTACAGCTTACAGAGACTTCCTGACATGTTTTATTAGCTCTTGGTGGTAGCTCATAAAGTGAGGCTTAGCAAAGCTGCCTACCGTGACAGATTAGAGCCACTTCCACAAGGACCACGCACCAGTGTTGCCCGGGAGGACGCTTGACGACAGGATATTTGGCTACTGCCCTCTGTCCAGTTCAGCAGGGCAGGAGTGATTACTTCTTGAAGAAAGAGAGGTCATCCCTTTAGGAAATACAATGACTAACTTATTCTGAGAGAGCTTCAAGTACGAAAGACCCCTGCGCGGCAAACAGAGACATCATTGCTCTGGGGATTGAGGAACGAGCTCTTCCAAAAAGCTTTTGTTAGAATGATAATACCAGATGTAGACAAGAAAAATGGGTGCACTGTTGTCGGAAATATAAATTGGTACACTCTGCTATAATTAGAGCTGACATGTGTTAAATGCTCACTAATTACCTTAAAAAAAACAACCAAAAAGCTTTTGTTTTCTGTGTTCATGGAGGTAAACCATAAGCCAAAGCTGGCCAACTGCTTTTTATTTATTTATATATTTATTTATTTATTTTTGGCTGCGTTGGGTCTTCGTTGCTGTGCACGGGCTTTCTCTAGATGTAGCGAGCAGGGGCTACTCTTCATTGCGGTGTGTGGGCTTCTCATTGCGGTGGCTTCCCTTGTTGTGGAGCACGGGCTCTAGGCACGTGGGCTTCATTAGTTGTGGCATGCGGGCTCAGTAGTTGTGGCTCGTGGGCTCTAGAGCGCAGTCTCAGTAGTTGTGGCGCACGGGCTTAGTTGCTCTGCGGCATGTGGGATCTTTCCAGCCCAGGGCTCGAACCCGTGTCTCCTGCATTGGCAGGCAGATTCTTAACCACTGCGCCACCAGGGAAGCCCTGGCCAACTGCTTTTTAGCAGGAAGAAAAGAAGAGAAAACAACCTTCCTTTCAGATTTACAAGTTTTAAACAAGATCTCCGTTCTCTGTTTCCTCCTGCTTGGAGGGGTGGTTTAGCAAACTGGTATGGAGTTTAAGCTCTGGATGTCCAGACATGGACTCCATTTCTTCCTCTGCCGTTGACCAGCTAACTGGGTGATCGTAGGCAGGAGACCACTTAAGACTTGGTCTCCTCACAGAGAAAGTGGGGATCATAATCATAGGGTTACCGTGAGGGATAAAATGTGATAGTGCAGGTCAAGTGTTTAGCACATTGCTTGATACGAAAGCACTCAAAAAGTGTTAGCTATGAAACTATTTTACTAAATTCTTTGGAAAGCTGTGTTTGAGCTGTTGGTGGAATAATATTTATCTGTGTGTGTCCCCCTGCCTGGGTCCATCATTTTGTACAACCTCTTGGGACATGATTGACAATGGGACATCATTTATATAGGATACAGTGTGACTGGGGTCCTGGAGTCATGCAGCACATCAGCCCTCCTTCTCACCCTCCCTTCTCTCTCTCTTTCTCTCTCTCTCACTCTCTCTCAGACACACACACACACACCTCTGCACCCTTTACAGATAGACACATAGACTGTATTTGCTTTGGAGCAATAATTTACTCATAAATAGGCATAACAAAAAAAAAAAGCAAAAAGACATTTCAAAGATGTTTGGCAGGGATTTACTTGCACCCCTTGCATTTTGTGACAAACCAAGCAGAGAACTGCAGTTTCAGATTGTTGGTAACAGTCAAATAACAGAGCATCTGTCTAATGTGAAATTCCATCATAATCGAAAGCAAGAGAAGCTAAAAAAGAAAAAAGGGACATAAAAGCTGGGAACAATTAATGAAGCAGCCCTTTTTCCTCCTTTTTATCTCAAGCAAGTCTTTATCTCAAGTCTTTTTATCTCACATCCAACAAGATTCTTGGTAGATTGCAAAGCTGTAGGAAGAGAAAACCAAGGAAGGAGGGCAGCTTTGAGTCCCTTCCATCCCTTCCATGGGACAGCTGATTAGTCCATGTTAGGTCAGTAATGGTCACAATGATGTTTATCCTTGTTTTATAGATTAACAAACAAAGACAAAAGACAAATTGGTCATGCACGTGATGCCCAAATCACACAGTTAGCAAGGGGCAGAGCTTAGAACTGATATTTGTCTTTACGAAACCCTGGTCTCTCCACTACCTGAGAGCTTCCCAAATGTCAGTGCCAGAGTCAGTGTTCTCTGTGACAAAATGAGAATGAAGAAAATAAGGACATCGTATCAAATGCCTCATACTTACTCCTAAATTTATTCTAGGTCAAGGACTGTCCTTTATTCTGAGATTACGTCTTTCCTCCTTATTTCTTTTTTGGTGTTAAAAACGCCTTTTCTTTTATGAAATTATAGAGTTGGTGGGGCTTTTCAAATTGCTCTTGTTGATAAAATAAAGGAGACAATTTATGCGATTTCCCCTTGCCCAGTTTTTAAAATTTTGCTGGATTTTGACACCCAGAAGTTTAGCTACATCGTTTTGCTTCCCTTAAAGTAAAACATGCAAATATTTTAAATGCCCCTGTTTGCACCCTGTTATACTCCTCATAGGCTGTGGGCCATTAGGCCGTATGTGATTATGGCCTCTATTTCTCATCAAGCTGTAATGATGCTCCCATTACGTGCTCCCAGATATGATAAAGGAATATTTCCTGTTTCTTTGTTCAGATTCCACCAGAAATGGTTTCTATTAAGAATTCTTTGGGAAACATTAAAATTGCAGATTCCAGAGCCCTGCCCCGAAAGATTGACTCAGTAGTGCTGGATAGGACCCAAATTTGAGTTTTTAGCAGCCTTTGAGGGGATGCTGATTCTGCTCATCTGGGAATACTACTTTCAGGAACTCTCATATAAAGGCACTGGATCATATGAAGTTATCTCTTCTCTGCACTGAGAATTCTTTGTTCTTTCCTTAGAGACATGGCATCATGTCAAGCTCAATTTTGTGAATTATATGAGATTTCTACAGCCATTTCTGATTACAGTGTTGGAAAAGAACCATCTGATTTGCTTCAAGCACTTCCTTCCAAAATCAATTGAAGTAAAATTAATCTTAAAAAAAAAAGACTCATTTCCTAAATTTGAAATCACTTTTATGCTTAACTAAACCTACGATACATCCAAGCTGAATCCTGGGCCCATCGGGGAAGTCTCCATCCTGTATGTGACATCAGTCAGTTACCATAACTAAAAGGCTGTGCTATAAATTCTACTTCTATGCAGGTTTTCCTTCAGTGCAAATCAGCTGAGAAACTCTGTCTCTCTCTCTCTTTTTTTTTTTTTGGATCACACTCAGAGAGGATATTTAGTATAAACTTACTTTTCTTAAAATACTTTAATAATTTATGGCTTCCAAACGTTTTCTTGCCATCCCATTTTTCATATGAACAGCATACTTAACAATAACCTAGCTCATTACATGAAGGGATTACTGACCCAGGAGAGATGAATCAGATTAGCTGGGGCTCCAGTGTAGCTAAAAAAGCCCTGCGTCCTCCCCCAGGAGAATTTATAAGCACTGCCCACCGCACTCCAGTATGCATGTGTACAAATAAACTTTCCAGAGAGCACATATCCTGTCAATAGTCAAAACAGATTATTGTTGAAGAATTGGCCGAGATGAGAGAGGACAGCAGCAGCAGCTCTGAATAGAACATGCTCAGCCAAACGTCTTCCTGGGATCTGAGCACATTGCACCAGAGCCCTTCTCTTCCCAGCTCAGACTTCTAGGAAAGGAATAAGTGAGTACAGGGTGAGTCTTTGCTTCCCTGCTTCTTTGTTTTCCACACCTTTGACTCACTCATGCCTCAGAAGTCCCCCTGGACTCCCTTTGACACCTTTACCTTAACCTGGGTGCAGTGATTGCCCTCAGTCCTGTATGGTATATCATGCCCTGTACCATCTGTTATGCTCACTGTAGGGAAAGGATTCAGCAATGAGTTCAGGTGTCACAATCAGACCGTCCTGTGAAAGCCTCTCTTTACCACTTACTGTGGGAACTTGGGCACATGACATGATCTTACAACTCAGTTTTCTCATCAGTAAGTGGGAATAATAATTATTCTATATAGTGTTCATGTGACTTAAGATAGTGCTTGTGAAATGTTAGTGCAGTATCTGGTACATAAATAATACTAGTAATTAAATTATTCGAAATATTGTTCAGAGATTTGATATACTTGTCTCTTCCACTTCTATTGAAAGTAACAACTTTGACTTTTTTTTTTTTTCCCTTAGTGGATGCTTAGAGTAAGGTGTCATAAAAAATTCTGAGGCCATATCCAGGTGTAAGAGGGAAAGACTCTGGAGACCAAATAGTCATGTCTGCCTCATTTAGATGGTGGAGTGAGGACAGATGCCACATATTTTCTTTTCCTGTACTCTACTGGAAGGACCTTAAGGGTGGTAATGCGTGAATTCAAGCCCTTAATGTATCGATCATCTACTATGTACCAAGTGCTGTAGTGTCCATTGTGTATACATTAACAAACAAAACAGACATGCCCTGTCCTCGTGGAGGTTACAGCTAGTGGAGGAGCCAAATAAAAACAAGTAAACCAGGGCACTTTCCCGGCAATCCAGTGGTTAGGACTCCACGCTTCCACTGCAGGGGACACAGGTTCGATCCCTGGTCGGGGAACTAAGATCCCACAGGCCATGGGGTGCAGCCAAAAACAAAAAACAACCAAAAACCAAAAACAAGT
This sequence comes from Hyperoodon ampullatus, assembly GCF_949752795.1. Classification (NCBI taxonomy): domain Eukaryota; kingdom Metazoa; phylum Chordata; class Mammalia; order Artiodactyla; family Ziphiidae; genus Hyperoodon; species Hyperoodon ampullatus. The sequence goes on from NC_136919.1 coordinate 51,244,510, forward strand.
AAACCAGAAAATAAAAATAGGAAACTAGTGATAGGGAGTACTGGGAAGAAAACCATTAGATCCAAGCCACAGAGAATTAAAGGTGGAAACAGAAATCTGCATTAGAAAGAGTGGGCAGAGGAAGTACCTGAGAAGGAGATATGAAAAGAGGGATGGGAAATGTGTTCCAGGCAGCAAGAGCAGGCTATGTAAGGACCTAAAGGAGAAAAGACCTTGGCACGGTCAGGAAATTAACAAGATGCCCATTTGACAGAGTGTAATCAGGAAGGAGGAAAGTGAACGAGATGAGGTGGAAGACATAGGCAGGAGCCGGATCACTTAGAGCAGTGATTCTCAAACTCCAGCATGCATCCCAGTCCCCCAGAGAGCTTGTTAAAACCCTGATTGCTGGGCCTCACCCCCAGAGTTTCTGATCCAGTAGGTCTGGGGCGGCACCTGGGAATGTGCATTTCCGAACAAGTTCCAGGTGCCGATACTACTGGTCTGGGGACCACTCTTTGAGAACGCCTCCTATAAGGCTTTTTCAGGCCATGGTCAGGGGGTTGAATTTTATTTGAAGCATCAGTGGTAAGCTATCAAAGGATGTCAAGAGTCATAGCCCTTAATTATTATTTTTTAAGTGATTACTCAGGCCATTGTATGGAGGATTAATTAGAAATTGTCAAGGATGAAAAAGGGGAGGCCATGTAGGGAGTTATTCACAGTGGTCAGGCAAGGACAGTGGCAGTCAAGAGGTGAGGAAGCGTTCAAGATCTGTATCGAGGTGGCAGCAGTGGGGTCTGAAGATTGAATGGATGGGTGAGGGAAAGAGAAGTGAAGGATGTTGTTTTTTTGTTGCTGTTGTTGTTGTTTTTTGCGGTACGCGGGCCTCTCACTGTTGTGGCCTCTCCCGTTGTGGAGCACAGGCTCCGGACGCGCATGCTCAGCGGCCATGGCTCACGGGCTCAGCCGCTCCGCGGCACGTGGGATCTTCCCGGACCGGGGCACTAACCCGCGTCCCCTGCATCGGCAGGCGGACTCTCAACCACTGCGCCACCAGGGAAGCCCCAGATCTATATATTTTAAAAATATTAACTCACTTAATCCTCACAGCAACACTGTGACTTTGGCAGTATTATTATCATCCCCATTTTATAGATGAGGAAACTGAGGTGTAAAGATTTAACCAAGATCACACAGATAGTTAAGTAACAGCTGGGTTCAGACCCAGGAACTCTAACTCCCCACCAAAGTCCATCCTCATAACTTTACTGTTTTTCCAAAGGAATGGGGAGGAGGGATCTGATGGGAGAGAACACAGGGTCAGGTGGGTGTAAAATGATCTGCCTGCTAAGATGCATCACCTTTAATCTTTATTATTAATTATACTTCTAAATTTACAAAGTCTCTTTGGTAGAAAATTCCCATAGTTTAAAGTTTTTGAGAAATTATAGTTTCCACCAATGATAAATATCGCAAGTAAACAATAATTCATTTATTCATGCATTTACCCCCTTTCATTCTGTTTAAAGGAGGCATCTAACTTCAGTTTTCTTAGCAAACACACTTTTAAGCCACAGATTTCCTTAAGTCACAGGGATTCATTTTCACAGGCTTGTAACTATTTTTGGTACCCAGAAGTAACTCCTCCACTTTTTGCTGCTATTTCCAAACTGCATGGAGAGGCCAACACAAACATTTCCGTCACTGTAGCAACTGCAGGCAGCTGTGAAATTACAGGTGTGCTGAGTTTTCGTGATGTAGTAGGGATGAATGCTCACACTCTTTCCCAAAACTCCTCCAGGAGCACGTCAATAGCAGAGGGAAATGCACTTAGATGAAGGATGTAACACGAGTCATGAGCTGATTCTTCCACTGCTGCCTTGGTCCCTGGAAAGATAAGCTCATGACATTTTCCTTCAAAACATGTTCTGAAATGCAATTCCTGTAGCTAATAAAACATCAGTGAAACTCGGGCTGACTGGGCCTTCAGGGCCATCAAGAATGTGATGACTGTTGATACAGGGTTAACACCTGACCCCGTTTGTGCTACATTGATAGATTCTGAAATTCCTTGGGAAAGAACTTCCATCTGGTGAACTTCTCTAAGGAGGGAAGTTTCTTGCGTTTATGCATCTTATGATCAGAAAAAAAAAAAATCTTCATGCTGTTCTTGAGAAGACAGAGAATTGCCATCAACACAGCAGTTGCTTCAATCTGCTTTCATTTTCTTTTTGACAAGCCTTGCTTCCAGATCCTGTCCATCAAATGGGCTATGGCTGTAAAGGGACATTTCCTTGGGCTTTGTTGAGCTGTTGCTCTCAGATGTGTCAACAATAATGATGATAATACTAAAAATGTCCAAGATGTATCGGGTACTTAGCTACTATGTTATCACTTTCCATGGATAATCTAACACCTAGATCCCATGAGATGGGAACTATCACTGCCCCCTGATTTACGGTTGAGAAAATACAGGCTTAAAGAGAGAAGTCACCTGCCCCAGGTCACAAGTGAGGCACTAGCGGGGCCAGGACTTGAACTTCGCACACTTTGTTGGGCACCTAACGCCTGCTATGTGCTGTCTTCCACCTGTGACCATCACGTGCCTAAGGAAACACAGCAGCAGGATGGACTGTCCATGTACTTACTTCTTGTGCTTGTCTGTACAGCAGTTAGGTGTCTGGAGCTTGCAAGGTTGAAAACCTTACTAGGCCCGAGGCACCCTTCATCAAATGGTTGACACCAGAAGCACCCAAACCTCAAGGTGCCCTGGGGCTTATCCCAACAGCTGCCACAGCAGACTGTCTAGGGGAGCAAGTAGGTGCTTAAGGCCGTGCCAGGCCTGACCAGCCAGCGCTTGAACTTGCTCCTAGCTCCCAGCAAACCATGAACCATAAGTATGTTTCCTCTGCCAGAAACCCCTTAGGGCAATCAACATTGGCATCTGTCTTTGCATGCTTAATTAAGAGTCGGGTCCCGGACTGGTCCTGCAGGAAGGACCTTCACATATTCCCAAGGGCTTGTAAACACCAGGAAATGAAGTCTCCCAACAGCTCTCCCTGCAAAGAAACATAGAGAACAGATCAAAGTAGAGCTACCTAATTGGGTGGGGAGAGGATGAATAAGGCAGAGGGCTGGTGAGCCCGAGAGGACCCTGCTTCTCAGCATCTTACCAGCCCACACCCCATTGCGGCCCCTCAGGCGCCTTTGTAACACTTGCAGAATACAGTTTCAGAACCACGTCAGTCCTGTCCTACCTTCTTTATCTTATTGTCACTGTCTCACGGTCCCTTAACTCAGAGCCTGACACTGTGGAAGTGGTGAGTACATTTTTTATTGAGTTAACATGAACTGGGAAAAAAATAGTCACTGTCCTTTTGTATGTCCTACTTTGCTTTAAAAAAATGTTATGTGAGGGACTTCCCTGGCGGTCTAGTGGTTAAGACTCCACGCCTCCAATGCAGGGGCATGGGTTCGTTCCCTGGTCAGGGAACTAAGATCCCACGTGCCAAGTGGCATGGCCAAAAATTTTTTTTTAAAAAGTAAAAAATGTAATGTGAATGTAAGAATTCAGAGGAGTGTGGTAAACCCCATGGAGGAAACTCAGCTAGAAAACACCTTCAGGGAAACATATTCTACAGGCTCTCCCTCTTCTCCCTTCTCCTCCCCTTCATATCCTGCTTCCTGCCCTGTGGCAGGTCTGTGCAGCAGAAATTAAACGGTCTTGGCTTGGTGCTAATTTCTAGGGCAAGATGCCTATCTTCATCCCTTAGCGGTCCACAGATGCTCATCCTGCTTGCTCTTGACAGGGGTTGCCTGATCAACCTTCGTATCTTGTGAGACATCATCTGGCAGAGGGGCTGGAGGCTGGGGGCTGCTGTCTGAGGACCAGGCTCAGCTTCCCTCCTTCACCAGAGCTCCCCTTCCCGGGCACAGGCTGTTCAGTGTGGCCAGAAGGACTCACCTCTGTTTCAGATGCTACTTCTGGGCAGAACTCTGGGGGGCCTCTGCTAGGAGGAACTTGGCAGGCCTGGCGGAGGCTTCTGTCCCATGCTCAGCTGTGCCAGGGAAATGCTGGAGGGAGGTGTTGATGGAGAGAGCGTGGCTGTGGGTGAGTTCCAGTGCTAAAGCACGTTGGCTTCCACTGTTTTTTCCTATGGAAGAAGGCAGAACAATCGTGTTAATGAGGATGATTTTATTACCCAATGACCAGATTTTTTTTCATCAGTCCGGTGTGAGCAGCTGATTGCCAAGAAGAATGGACTGAGATCATCTGTGCTGTTGAACTCTGAAAGGACAGGATCTCCCAGTTCCATTCCTGGAACTAACCCTGAATGCCAGCATGTCAGCTGCTGGTCCATGTCTTAGCTCAGGCAGGGGTGCACTCAAACCATTCATGGCAATTGATGGCAGCCTGTTTCTATATTTATAGATTTTTAAAAAGTTAGCAAACGTAGGCGTAGTCCCTTTTCCACTCCTAACCAGCTCTGTGGTTTTGGCCAAGTCACTTATTTCTAACATTTAGTTTTACCTATAGACTTAAACAATGAAAAGCAAAAGACATAATGTCTGGGATGGTGACTTTTCCAGTGTGGTGTTTTGGAAATGTGAGTGTTCTTATTTTGGAGGCAGAGACCTGGGCTTCTGTCAGTGGCTCTGCCAGCCACTGGATGAGTTTCTGTTTTCTTACCTGGAAAGTGGGAATAATTATCCCCTGCTTGCAGGGAAGTCAAAATTCAGTTGAGCAATTTCACTATTCCCCAGAGCTTCTGTTATCTAGGAAAGGGTTCTGTCGCCAAGTAGGTTTTGGAAACCCTGCATTAAAAAGAGCAGGTTTCTTTAGTGTTGAATTTCTCAGAGACTTTATGGTGCTTATGTACACTGGAAAATTTCCTGGAAAGGGATAGAATACACAGGATTTCCTTTAACTTTCGTGTCCTTTAAATCGGCGGTCCCCAACCTTTTTGGCACCAGGGACCACTTTCGTGGAAGGCAGTTTTTCCATGGAGCCGCAGGGGCGACGGTGGGGGGAATGGTTCACGCAGTAATGTGAGTGATGGGCAGGGATGGGGAGCGGCTGTAAATACGGATGAAGCTTTGCTCGCTCACCTGCCAGTCACCTCCTGCTGTGCGGCCCGGGTCCTAACAGGCCGCGGACAGGTACCGGTCCTCGGCCCGGGGGTTGGGGACCCCTGCTTTACATTATTTTTTTAAGGAGCATCTAACCCCATGAGGACAAACTTTAAGGAATGCTGGGCAGTACATGTAAATTTAAGCTCAGGCCAGCATAAGGTAACAAATATGGGTAATCATAACCATTTACTAGATGCCCACTATGTTTTGGGTAGAGTACAGTATAAATATTGGCTTGGCTGAAAAGTTCCATTACGGAAAAACCTGAACGAACTTTTTGGCCAACCCAATAACAAATCAAGAATGTAGTCCTCCAGCACCTGAGCAAGAGAGGTATATAGGTACCTATTTCCCAGATACTCTTTAAAGGTACCAGCTTACTAGGTTTACAGAGGTGCTGTCCTGATTAAAAAGGAAAATAATCTGCTTCCACGGTTAGGTGTCCTTCTACACCCACACCCACATATAAACGACCTGCTTGCCTTTCTGGACTTGACTCTGGAGGCTCCACGGCCCGTTGTGTCCACCCCTTTGACAGGCTGTCTCGCTTCTCTCACAAAACCCTCATCAATCACTGTTGTTTGTCTAAGTGACTTGGAATCATTGGAGCCCGAGTTTGAATTCGCAAACCTCCACTTACTGCCCCTGTGACCCTAGATACATTATTTGTGTTCCAGTTTCTCCAACTGTAAAATTTGGACCCCGCCCACCTCATGAAGATCAAAATGAGATGGAGAGATGAAACAAGAAAGCTTACCCGCCAGGCTCTGTAGTGAGAGCGCCAGCATATATGAATTTGTTTCATCCTCATGAGGTCCTGTGGGAGAGGTTCTCTTATTACCTCCGAAGCACCGAGAGGTCACATCACTCGTCCAAGTGACTGTGTACTGGGATGTGAATGTGGGCAGGCTGGGTCCCAGATCCACACTCTTACTGCTTCACCTTCCCACCTTTCCTGTAAAGCAGGGGTCCCCAACCCCCAGGCCACGGACCGATACCAGTCCCGTGGCCTGTTAGGAACCAGCCTCACAGCAAGAGGTGAGTGGCAGGCAAGTGAGCGAAGCTTCATCTGTATTTACAGCCGCTCCCCATGGCTCGCATTACCGCCTGAGCTCCGCCTCCTGTCAGATCAGTGGCGGCTTTAGATTCTCATAGGAGCTCGAACCCTACTGTGAACCGTGCATGCGAGGGATCTAGTTTACGTTCTCCTTGTGAGAATCTAATGCCTGATGGTCTGAGGTGGAGCTGAGGGGTGATGCTAGCACTGGGGAGCGGCTGCAAATACAGATGATCATCAGCAGAGAGGTTTGACTGCACAGACACCATAATCAATTGCTAGCAGACTCATATCAAAACCCTATCAGTGAGTGGCAAGTGAAAACAAGCTCAGGGCTCCCACTGATTCTGCATCATGGTGAGCTGTATAATTATTTTATTATATATTAGAATGTAATAATAATAATAGACATAAAGTGCACCATAAATGTGATGCCTGTGAATCATCCCGAAACCATCCCCCCCGCCCTGTTCCGTGGAAAAATTGTCTTCCACGAAACCGGTCCCTGGTGCCAAAAAGGTTGAGGATCGCTGCTGTAAAGGACCCGAGTGGTTCCTGCCACATGGTAGGTGAAATTGATGGACGTTTTCTTCTCCCTCCACATCTGTTCCATCTGCTCAACTGTTCTCTTATTATCTTATTCATCAATGTATTCTCCCCTCCCCCAGTACCTTCCTTAATAAAGTTTTACTCATTTAATTGTATGTTCAACACATAAAGACCACACAGCACCAAGTCCTAGAAGTCTATGATATTGTTTGGGGACTTTGAATAGGATTGGGGGGCGATAGGGTCACTGGTCACGTCACATCCCTGGGGAACTGCAGGAAGCACCCTTCTTTCTGCCAGTTCTGCTCTGTAGTGAGTAACATTATAAGTGGTCCCTTCATCTCTCATGGCACACCGGAGAACCACAGATCACTACAAGTTCTCACATGTCAGGTTTTTATCACGTCCTGGGAGGGCAAGGTCCAGGGAATTCTCGGTCTTGTCTTTTCTCTGCCCAGGTAGGAGCCAAGGAGCTATGTGTGTGAATCAGCTTGAAGGAACTCATAGTGGGCCTTGATTTATTAGGCGGTTGTCTCGCCCTAAGCCACAGGACTGAGGGTGGGGGACTTGGGGGATGGTTAGCCTTGATCTTCTGAACAATACACATGCTTTCCAGCTTCTGGGTGCAAAGAGTGAATCAGGCCCCTGGGAATAGCTAGAAACATTTGAATCTGTGCCACGTGTTATGGGGAGCCTGGGACTTTAGGCAGAGAAGCCCACGTAGAAAGAGAATTGATTTGATACTTTAAGCAATGGGTATCCATCCACACAGCTGGGTAACTTTGAGCCCCTTAATTTTTTGGCTTATTTTATTATTCATCACATTTTAAGGCAGCCCAGGCATTGATGTGGTAAGAACATTTACAGTGCCAGACACTATGCCAGACCGTCTCATTGTCCATTTGCCCTATGAAAAAGCTGAGGTCCAGAAAGATGAAATCATGTGCTGAAGGCCACAGAGCTGGGATGAGGGGCATCAGAATTACGAACTCAGAGCTTTCTGACTCCAAGGCTTTAGACTAGAGAACATCCACTCTTATCAGGTTATACCCAACCCTCAACCCATTTCACATGATCTTCTCATGGGCTTGGAACATTCTGGGGCCATAGGTGAAATTTCGGAAAATGTCTTTGATTCCATCACAGATCAGCCAGTGCCCCGAGGGGCCCGGCCTGGGGTATGCTGCCTGAAGTGGCCGTTCCACCCAGACCCCAGCTGTCTGCATCTGGCTTGGTTTTCCTAGGCGCTTGGCAGAATTCCAGGGACTTTGAGGGTCCCGTGTGATGCCAGGATGTGCAGAAAATGAGGCATCTTCCTAGTCAGTTGGCAGGGACAGACTTATACCCCCAGGACTCCAGGGAAGAGGTGTCCACCCTTTAGCAGTCCTCAGATCAGCATGGGCTGGGGAGACAGCTGTCTACTTCAGTGGGAAATAGAGTCTCAGAACGATAGAATGTTAGATCTGGAAGGGACCTTAAAAGTCACCCAATTTTATCAAGTGAAATCCTACATAGAACCTGAACATGGACGTGGATGGATAGGTGGGAGAAGAGATCCCTTATTCCTCCCGCCAGCTCGGCAGCACCTCAGCGCCTGCAGTGAAGACTTTGAGACACACTGATCTCAGCCACACCTCGTGGATGTCAGCTGAGGAGCCTCTCCAGAGGTCACCCCGATTGATCAGGAGCCTGGTGAGAGGTTGTGACCCGGTTTCCCAGGTGATTTCTGGGTCTACAAAGGTGACCTTGGCTCTGCCTCTTCCCAGCCCCAGGTTAAGTTGAGCTTCCTTAGGCAGAGGGGAAAGTCCCAGGCGTCTCTGACTGGTTGACTCCGTTCACGCTGTTGCAACTCTTTCCAGTGAGTTTTAACCTTTCTCACAAACCGCTAGGAACTTTGAGAGAGAGGATCATTAAAAAGCAAGAATAGCTTAAGGACCTTAGGCTGGAAGCGAGCACAAGGGTTAATTAGCCGTGCTGCGGGGAGGGGAGCTTGGCAGTAAGGAGACCACCTCTGTTCTTCCCAAAGTTTTGCCCAGAGTCAACTTTAATGAGAGGGTTAGTTTAATAGGGCACATAACCTGGAAAGTCCCCTGTGAGTTTAGCGCTCAGAGTATAGACATCACGTCTCCTTTTTTTGCCCTTGACTCTCCTAAGACTGAGATGACCCTGAGGGAGGAAATAGAGCATATTTGGTTGAGAAAGTCCCTGCACTAAAGTTGCACTCCTGGTGCTAAAGCTGGCCTCCAGGCCACGTGGTGGGTGAGGATTTGGCCAAGGTACAGCAGGTGACCCAGCTTTTCCCAGAAAGGCTTGGGCGGGCTCTGTTGAATTAGCACATCAGGAGTTTCACTAGGGTTAATGTTTTAACTGTGTCAATATACTTAACGTCATTTTGTTTGAACATTCCAGGACCCAATAAAACCATTTTTAAGGAGCACAGTTTGTTTTTGAGTGAAGGAACAGCGGTAGGAATTACTGGGGTGCACTCGTGCTGTGTTGAAAAGTTTAAATGTTAAAAGTCAAATACAACACCAAAGACCAAAGAAATGCCTATAGTTTATACCTTGAGAGTTTTGCAACACTTTCAGTTGTTATAGTCATTTCATAGTCTGAGAGTCTATTTCACTCTCTTGGTCATTTCTGTGCTGTGGAATTTTTGTGATTTGGGAGATTTGCTGCTGGTGGGTTTTATTCAGAACCTGCCTTGGACTGGATGGCTTTGGATCAGGTCACATTTGGTGCCTTCTCCTCCTCTGATTACGAGGAGAAGATCTAGAGCCAGCCTGCCTGAACTCACAGCCGAGCTCCTCCACCCACTTGTGGTGTGACCTTGGGCAGGAAACTTAATCTTCCTGATCTGTGAAATGGGCATGACGGTAGTACCTGCTTCGTGGGGTAGTTATGAGTACTTAATGAAGTAATGCACCAGCCCTGGACCAGAGTAAACACTCAACACTTAGCTAGTATAGTTGTCGCTGTTAACACCAGCACTGACACCCCACAGCTGGCCCTCTCTTAGACCACGGTCACTATGGTCACAGCATCTCAGAGCTGAAGGAGACCCCAACGATTCCCAAAAGCTGCATTGGAATCCCCAAAGGTGCTTTGAAAAATTAGCTATAACTGAGCTGCACCTGAGACCCAGGGGACTAGAAGGGGGACTGGGAATCTGGCCTATTAACAAACACAGGTGATTGTCACATGCAACCAGTAGTGGAAACCACCTTCTCTTACCTGGATCCCCTCTCTAACAGCACTAGCAAGTGGCCTCTACTTGAACATCTCCCTGAATGGGGAACTCACCACCACCCCAGACAATGAATCCCCCTTTTGGACACCTCTGGCAGTACAACAGTGTGTCTTCCCATTGATCTTTATTTATTTATTTATTTATTTATTTATTTATTTATTTTTTATTAGTTTCTGCTTTATAACAAAGTGAATCAGTCATACATATACATCTGTTCCCACATCCCCTCCCTCATGCATCTCCCTCCCTCCCACCCTCCCCATCCCACCCCTCCAGGCGGTCACAAAGCACCGAGCTGATCTCCCTGTGCTCTGCGGCTGCTTCCCACTATCTATCTACCTTACGTTTGGTAGTGTATATATGTCCATGCCTCTCTTTCCCTTTGTCACAGCTTACCCTTCCCCTTCCCCATATCCTCAAGTCCATTCTCAAGTAGGTCTGTGTCTTTATTCCCGTTTTACCCCTAGGTTCTTCATGACATTTTTTTTTTTTTAAATTCCATATATATGTGTTAGCATACGGTATTTGTCTTTCTCTTTCTGACTTACTTCACTCTGTATGACAGACTCTAGGTCTATCCACCTCATTACAAATAGCTCAGTTTCGTTTCTTTTTATGGCTGAGTAATATTCCATTGTATATATGTGCCACATCTTCTTTATCCATTCATCCGATGATGGACACTTAGGTTGTTTCCAGCTCCGGGCTATTGTGAATAGAGCTGCAATGAACATTTTGGTACATGTCTCTTTTTGAATTATGGTTTTCTCAGGGTATATGCCTAGTAGTGGGATTGCTGGGTCATATGGTAGTTCTATTTTTAGTTTTTTAAGGAACCTCCATACTGTTCTCCATAGTGGCTGTACCAATTCACATTCCCACCAGCAGTGCAAGAGTGTTCCCTTTTCTCCACACCCTCTCCAGCATTTATTGTTTCTAGATTTCTTGATGATGGCCATTCTGACTGGTGTGAGATGATATCTCATTGTAGTTTTGATTTGCATTTCTCTAATGATTAATGATGTTGAGCATTCTTTCATGTGTTTGTTGGCAGTCTGTATATCTTCTTTGGAGAAATGCCTATTTAAGTCTTCTGCCCATTTTTGGATTGGGTTGTTTGTTTTTTTGCTATTGAGCTGCATGAGCTGTTTATAAATTTTGGATATTAATCCTTTGTCAGTTGCTTCATTTGCAAATATTTTCTCCCATTCTGAGGGTTGTCTTTTGGTCTTCTTTATGGTTTCCTTTGCTGTGCAAAAGCTTTGAAGTTTCATTAGGTCCCATTTGTTTATCATTGTTTTTATTTCCATTTCTCTAGGAGGTGGGTCCAAAAGGATCTTGCTGTGATTTATGTCATAGAGTGTTCTACCTATGTTTTCCTCTAAGAGTTTGATAGTTTCTGGCCTTACATTTAGGTCTTTAATCCATTTTGAGCTTATTTTTGTGTATGGTGTTAGGGAATGATCTAATCTCATACTTTTACATGTCCCTGTCCAGTTTTCCCAGCACCACTTATTGAAGAGGCTGTCCTTTCTCCACTGTACATTCCTGCCTCCTTTATCAAAGATAAGTTGGCCATATGTGCATGGGTTTATCTCTGGGCTTTCTATCCTGATCCACTGATCTATCTTTCTGTTTTTATGCCAGTACCACACTGTCTTAATTACTGTAGCTTTGTAGTATAGTCTGAAGTCAGGGAGCCTGATTCCTCCAGCTCCGTTTTTCGTTCTCAAGATTGCTTTGGCTATTCGGGGTCTTTTGTTTTTCCAAACAAATTTTGAAATTTTTTGTTCTACTTCTGTGAAAAATGCCAGTGGTAGTTTGATAGGGATTGCATTGAATCTGTAGATTGCTTTGGGTAGTAGAGTCATTTTCACAATATTGATTCTTCCAATCCAGGAGCATGGTATATCTCTCCATCTATTTATATCATCTTTAATTTCTTTCATCAGTGTCTTATAATTTTCTGCATACAGGTCTTTTGTCTCCTTAGGTAGGTTTATTCCTAGATATTTTATTCTTTTTGTTGCAATGGTAAATGGGAGTGTTTTCTTGATTTCATTTTCAGATTTTTCATCATTAGTGTACAGGAATGCCAGAGATTTCTGTGCATTAATTTTGTATCCTGCTACTTTACCAAATTCATTGATTAGCTCTAGTAGTTTTTCGGTAGCATCTTTAGGATTCTCTGTGTATAGTATCATGTCATCTGCAAACAGTGACAGTTTTACTTCTTCTTTTCCAATTTGGATTCCTTTTATTTCCTTTTCTTCTCTGATTGCTGTGGCTAAAACTTCCAAAACTATGTTGAATAAGAGTGGTGAGAGTGGGCAGCCTTGTCTTGTTCCTGATCTTAGTGGAAATGGTTTCAGTTTTTCACCATTGAGGACAATGTTGGCTGTGGGTTTGTCATATATGGCCTTTATTATGTTGAGGAAAGTTCCCTCTATGCCTACTTTCTGCAGGGTTTTTATCATAAATGGGTGTTGAATTTTGTCGAAAGCTTTCTCTGCATCTATTGAGATGATCATATGGTTTTTCTCCTTCAACTTGTTAATATGGTGTATCACATTGATTGATTTGCGTATATTGAAGAATCCTTGCATTCCTGGAATAAACCCCACTTGATCATGGTGTATGATCCTTTTAATGTGCTGTTGGATTCTGTTTGCTAGTATTTTGTTGAGGATTTTTGCATCTATGTTCATCAGTGATATTGGCCTGTAGTTTTCTTTCTTTGTGACATCCTTGCCTGGTTTTGGTATCAAGGTGATGGTGGCCTCGTAGAATGAGTTTGGGAGTGTTCCTTCCTCTGATATTGTTTGGAAGAGTTTTAGAAGGATGGGTGTTAGCTCTTCTCTAAATGTTTGATAGAATTCGCCTGTGAAGCCATCTGGTCCTGGGCTTTTGTTTGATGGAAGATTTTTAATCACAGTTTCAATTTCAGTGCTTGTGATTGGTCTATTCATATTTTCTATTTCTTCCTGAGTCAGTCTTGGTAGGTTGTGCATTTCTAAGAATTTGTCCATTTCTTCCAGGTTGTCCATTTTATTGGCATAGAGTTGCTTATAGTAATATCTCATGATCTTTTGTATTTCTGCAGTGTCAGTTGTTACTTCTCCTTTTTCATTTCTAATTCTACTGATTTGAGTCTTCTCCCTTCTTTTCTTGATGAGTCTGGCTAATGGTTTATCAATTTTGTTTATCTTCTCAAAGAACCAGCTTTTAGTTTGGTTGATCTTTGCTATCGTTTCCTTCATTTCTTTTTCATTTATTTCTGATCTGATCTTTATGATTTCTTTCCTTCTGCTAACTTTGGGGGTTTTTTGTTCTTCTTTCTCTAATTGCTTTAGGTGCAGGGTCAGGTTGTTTACTCGAAATGTTTCCTGTTTCTTAAGGTGGGATTGTATTGCTATAAACTTCCCCCTTAGAACTGCTTTTGCTGCGTCCCATAGGTTTTGGGTCGTCGTGTCTCCATTGTCATTTGTTTCTAAGTATTTCTTAATTTCCTCTTTGATTTCTTCCGTGATCACTTCATTATTGAGTAGTGTATTGTTTAGCCTCCATGTGTTTGTATTTTTTACAGATCTTTTCCTGTAATTGATGTCTAGTCTCATAGCATTGTGGTCGGAAAAGATACTTGATACAATTTCAATTTTCTTAAATTTACCAAGGCTTGATTTGTGACCCAAGATATGATCTATCCTGGAGAATGTTCCATGAGCACTTGAGAAAAATGTGTATTCTGTTGTTTTTGGGTGGAATGTCCTATAAATATCAATTAAGTCCATCTTGTTTAATGTATCATTTAAAGCTTGTGTTTCCTTATTTATTTTCATTTTGGATGATCTGTCCATTGGTGAAAGTGGGGTGTTAAAGTCCCCTACTATGATTGTGTTACTGTCGATTTCCCCTTTTATGGCTGTTAGTATTTGCCTTATGTATTGAGGTGCTCCTATGTTGGGTGCATAAATATTTACAATTGTTATATCTTCTTCTTGGATCGATCCCTTTATCGTTATGTAGTGTCCTTCTTTGTCTCTTCTAATAGTCTTTATTTTAAAGTCTATTTTGTCTGATATAAGAATTGCTACTCCAGCTTTCTTTTGATTTCCATTTGCATGGAATATCTTTTTCCATCCCCTTACTTTCAATCTGTATGTGTCTCTAGGTCTGAAGTGGGTCTCTTGTAGACAGCATATATATGGGTCTTGTTTTTGTATCCATTCAGCCACTCTGTGTCTTTTGGTGGGAGCATTTAGTCCATTTACATTTAAGGTAATTATTGATATGTATGTTCCTATTCCCATTTCCTTAATGGCTTTGGGTTCGTTATTGTAGGTATAGTCCTTCTGTTGTGTTTCTTGCCTAGAGAAGTTCCTTTAGCATTTGTTGTAAAGCTGGTTTGGTGGTGCTGAACTCTCTCAGCTTTTGCTTGTCTGTAAACGTTTTAATTTCTCCATCAAATCTGAATGAGATCCTTGCTGGGTAGAGTAATCTTGGTTGCAGGTTTCTCTCCTTCATCACTTTAATTATGTCCTGCCACTCCCTTCTGGCTTGTAGAGTTTCTGCTGAGAGATCAGCTGTTAACCTGATGGGGATTCCCTTGTGTGTTATTTGTTGTTTTTCCCTTGCTGCTTTTAATATGATTTCTTTGTGTTTAATTTTTGACAGTTTGATTAATATGTGTCTTGGCGTATTTCTTCTTGGATTTATTCTGTATGGGACTCTCTGTGCCTCCTGGACTTGATTAACTATTTCCTTTCCCATATTAGGGAAGTTTTCAACTATAATCTCTTCAAATATTTTCTCAGTCCCTTTCTTTTTCTCTTCTTCTTCTGGAACCCCTATAATTCGAATGTTGGTGCGTTTAATGTTGTCCCAGAGGTCTCTGAGACTGTCCTCTGTTCTTTTCATTCTTTTTTCTTTATTTTTCTCTGCATCAGTTATTTCCACTATTTTATCTTCCACCTCACTTATCCGTTCTTCTGCCTCAGTTATTCTGCTATTGATCCCATCTAGAGTATTTTTCATTTCATTTATTGTGTTTTTAATCGATGCTTGATTCATCTTTAGTTCTTCTAGGTCCTTGTTAACTGTTTCTTGCATATTGTCTATTCTATTTCCAAGATTTTGGATCTGGGAAATAGAATCTTGGCTCAGCTTTACTATCATTATTCTGAATTCTTTTTCAGGTAGACTGCCTATTACGTCTTCATTTGTTAGGTCTGGTAGGTTTTTATCTTGCTCCTTCACCTGCTGTGTGTTTTTCTGCTTTCTCATTTTGCTTATGTTACTGTGTTTGGGGTCTCCTTTTTGCAGGCTGCAGATTCGTAGTTCCCGTTGTTTTTGGTGTCTGTCCCCCGTGGCTAAGGTTGTTTCAGTAGGTTGTGTAGGCTTCCTGATGGGGGGGACTAATGCCTGTGTTCTGGTGGTTGAAGCTCGATCTTGTCTTTCTGGTGGACAGGTCCACGTCTGGTGGTGTGTTTTGGGGTGCCTGTGGCCTTATTATGTTTTTAGGTATCCTCTCTGCTAATGGGTGGGGTTGTGTTCCTGCCTTGCTAGTTGCTTGGGATAGGGTGACCAGCACTGTAGCTTGCTGGTCGTTGACTGAAGCTGGGTGCTGGTGTTGAGATGGAGATCCCTGGGAGATTTTCGCTGCTTGATATTATGTGGAGCTGGGAGGTCTCTTGTGGACCCGTGTCCTGAAGTTGGCTCTCCCACTTCAGAGGCACAGCACTAACTCCTGGCTGCAGCACCAAGAGCCTTTCATCCACCCGGCTCAGAATAACAGTGAGAAAAAGTAGAAAGAAATAATTAGTAGAAGAAAGAAAGAGAGATTGAAAGAAAGGAAGAAGGGAAGTAAGGAAGGAAGGAAGTAAGAAAGAAAGAAAGGAGGGAGGTAGGAAGAATGGAAAGAAAGGAAAGAAAGGAGGGAGGGAGGGAGGAATGAAAGCAAAAGGAAGAGTGAATGGAAGAAGAGAGGGAGGGAGGGAGGCAGGAAAGAAAGAAAGAAAGACAGGAGGGAGGGAGGGAGGAAGGAAAGAAAAAGAAAGTGGAAAGAAGAAGGGTGGGAGGGAGGGAGGGATGGAGGAAAGAAAAAGAAAGAAGGAAAGGAGGAGCGGAGGGAGGGAGGGAGGAAGGGAAGGGAGGAAAAAAAGAAAGAGCAGGTAAAGTAAAATAGAATAAAGTATGAAATATAGTAGCGTTATTAAAATTAAAAAGTAATTATTGAAAAAAAACACGGACCGAAAGAACCCTGGGACATATGGTGGAAGCAAAGCTATACAGAGAGAATCTTACACAGAAGATTACACATACACATTCACAAAAAGAGAGCAGGGGGAAAAATCAAAAATCTTGCTCTCCAAGTCCACCTCCTCGATTTGTGATAATTCGTTGTAAAAAGAGGAAAAGGGCGAAAAGTCTGAAATCTTGCTAAGTCCACCTCCTTAATTTGAGATAATTCGTTGTAAAAAGAGGAAAAAAAAAAAAAAAAGAAAAAAAGAGGGGGAAAGTCTTAAATCTTGTCCTCAAGGTCCACTTCCTCAATTTGGGATGATTCGCTGTCCATTCATGCACTCCACAGACGCAGGGCACATCAAATGGACCGTGGAGCTTTAATCCGCTGCCTCGGAGGCTGCACAGAGAGATTTCCCTGTCTCTGCTCTCACAGCTCCCGGGTCTCAGCCTTGGACCTGGCCCCGCCTCTGCGCGTAGGTCGCCGGAGGGCGTCCGTTCTTCGCTCAGACAGGACGGGTTTAAAGGAGCCGCTGATTCGGGGGCTCTGGCTCACTCAGGCAGAGGGGAGGGAGGGGAATGCCCTCTCCTCGCGCACCAGGCAACAAAAGGGAAAAAAGTCTCTTGCCTCTCCGGTAGCTCCAGACCCTTTCCCCGGACTCCCTCCGGGCTAGCACTAACCCCTTCAGGCTCTCTTCCTGCCGCCAGCCCCAGACCTCTCCCTGCGCTCCGACTGAAAGCCGATACCCGCGCCTCAGCTCCCAGCCCCGCCCGCCCTGGCGGCCGAGCAGACAATCTCTCGGGCTGGTGTGTGCCTGAGGGCACCGATCCTCTGTGCCAAAATCTCTCTGCTTTGCCCTCCACACCCCTGTTGCTGTGCTCTCCTCCGCTACTCCGAAGCTTTCCCCCTCCGCCACCTGCAGTCTCCGCCCTCGAAGGGGCTTGTAGTGTGTAGAAACCTTCCCTCCTTCACGGCTCCCTCCCACTGGTGCAGGTCCCGTCCATATCCTATTGTCTCTGTTTATTCTTTTTTTCTTTTGACCTACCCAGGTATGTGGGGAGTTTCTTGCCTTTTGGGGGGTCTGAGGTCTTCTGTCAGCGTTCAGTAGGTGTTCTGTTGGAGTTGTTCCACGTGTAGATGAATTTCTGATGTATCTGTGGGGAGGAAGGTGATCTCCGCGTCTTACTCTTCCGCCATCTTCCTCCGGCTCCCCCCCATTGATCTTAAGAAGGAAGGGAAGAAGAAAGGGACTGCCTTCAGCCATAAAAAGAGACAGAATAGAGTAGTGGAAAGAGAACAGACTTTGAAGTCAGAAAGAAATGGGCTTGAATTCCTCTCCCACCCTTGTTAGCTTTGTGGCCCTGGGTGAGTGGCTTGCTGTTTTCTTCTCCCATTCATTTTCCAAATGACAGCCTTTCAGTGTTTGAACCTGATCTTTCCAGTTTTCTCCTGGACTCCCGACATGATAAGACCTCAGTTTCCCTTATCACTTTATGACCAGGCTCCGTCCCTACCCAATCATATAATCCCCAAAGATGCACATGGTTCCCCAGCTGTGGTTCTGGGTCAGAGAGTGAATCAGGACTGGCAGGGGCTGGAAGAATAGACCAGAAGACCAGGGAGTGAGCCAGCAGGGTGAGAGGGGAAGAGACTCTGGCTCACCAAATCCCCAGCCCTCATCCCCCTAATCATTCACCTAAGCTGACCCGTGGTTCTGATGCTCCTGGAACTAAACCCTGGCAGTGTCCCTTTGGAGGTGGGACTGGGGATGGATGTTGTCATCCTAGCCACATCCTTGAGGGTAGTGTGTGAGGAACTGGATGGAGTCAAGGCCGCCTCTCCCTCCTGTTCAGTTTTCCAGAGGCTGCGACCAGAGCTTGCTGGAGGGCAGGTGAGCAGGAATCTAGGCTGTGCACCCTTTACCCGCATCCTGATGCTGAGTCCATTCCCGTGACCTCAGCCCCACCCCAGCTCAGATCCAACAATGCCTGGTTCATTCCCAACCGTGCACGTAGTTTTCAGCCTACAAGCAAGGACTCTTCTACCCACTGTGTGGGTCAGAAAGAGAAAAGCAAAGGTTTTTAGATTTGAGTTCTGAAAATCCTTAGTACTGTGTGTGTTCAGAACATTTAACCTCTCTCTCTCTTTTTTTAAAAATTTATTTATTTTTGGCTGCATTGGGTCTTCGTTGCTGTGCGCGGGCTTTCTCTAGTTGCAGCGAGCGGGGGCTACTCTTCGTTGCAGTGCTCAAGCTTCTCATTGTGTTGGCTTCTCTTGTTGTGGAGCACGGGCTCTAGGTGCTCAGGCTTCAGTAGTTGCAGCATGCGGGCTCAGTAGTTGTGGCTCGTGGGCTCTAGAGCACAGGTTCAGTAGTTGTGGCGCGCGGGTTTAGTTGCTCCGCGGCATGTGGGATCTTCCTGGATCAGGGCTCGAATCTGTGTCCCCTGCGTTGGCAGGTGGATTCTTAACCACTGTGCCACTGGAGAAGTCCAACATTTAACTTCTCTTGAGCTTCAGTTCCTCATCTGTAAAATTGAGATACAAGTAATACCTACCTCACAGGATTGGAGAAAGGACTAGATGACATGTGCATACAAACACTTAAGTATATACTAAGTGACTAATATGTGTCGGCTTCTTGGGAGGAGGAGGTACAATTGAGTGATTGATTTTTTACCCTACCACTGCCTATGAGAGCGGACCAAAGGCTGTGGCTGCCCATTCATCCACCTCTCCAATCCCCTGCGAAGGACCTAGGGTTCAAATGAAAACGTGACCATCAGCATGTCTGTAAAGTTGGCGAAGGCAAATCTAAATAGTACATCAGGGGAGTTTAAATTTTACAGAGGAAATGTGAAAGTCTTGGAGAATTTCTTCCTTTCTTAAACTTTTATAGGGTAGAGTTCAGTGTTGCCTTTCACTTCCGTTAGGTTTCAATTTAGCTGTGAAGGTGTGGTCCGACCAGCTGCATGACCATCACCTGGAAACTTATTAGAAGCACGAAACCTCGGACTCCACTCTGAAACTCTAGGGTGCAGCCCAGCAATCTGTGTTTTAACAAGCCCTTCAGATGCTTTTATGGCTCCCATTTGAAAACATTGCTTAGGTGTTGGCGGGGTCGCCTTCCTATGCCCCTCCTCCCACCCCTGGCAGTTTTCAGGTCCACAAGCCCATGTCTCTAGCCATATATTTTGAGCACTTCCACAGTTTGAAGACATCTCCTGGGAGAATGATTTATTGTCTCATCTTGGGAGACTTATCTGTTCACACCAACAGCTGGTGTAATCTAAATCCAAGTCTGTACTAGGGAAAAGTCAGGGAATAAACATCTGTTTTGGATGGTCAACCTCCAGATCATTTGGCTTCCTCTACCTCCAAAGCTGCCTTCCTGACCTCCTGAAAACTATCATGGTATTTCTGATGGGTAATGATCATAGCAAATATTTATCAAGCTCTACCTATGTTGGAAAACACCTTCCTTCCTTCCTTCCTTCCTCCCTCCCTTCCTTCCTTCCTTCCTCCCTTCCTTCCTCCCTTCCTTCCTTCCTTCCTCCCTCCCTTCCTTCCTTCCTTCCTCCCTTCCTTCCTCCCTTCCTTCCTTCCTTCCTTTCTTTTCCCTGATTTAATCCTCACAACAACCTAATGAGGTAAGTACTGTTAATATTACCCTCCTGGCCTGCATGGTGAAACTGAGCCTCAGAGAGGCTAATTCACTTGCCCAAAATCACGTAGCTAGCAAGTGGCAGGCAAGAGACTCAGACTCCAGTCTGAAACCAGATTCTGTGAATCTTCAGTGAGCCTCCCTGTTTGGTTAAGCAGGCTGTGTATCCTTGAGCCAGGAATATGCACAAAGGAATATTCTAGGCTAGTGTTCTTTAAACATCGGCATGGATCAGGATTATCTGGATGGCATCTTAAAGCACAGATGGCTGGGCCCTAGTCCCAAAGATTCAGATTTAGTGTCTCTAACTTGGGGTCTGGGAATGTGCATTTCTAACAAGTTCCCAGTTACTACTGGTGCTGCTGGTCCAGGGACCACAATTTAAGAATCATAATCTAAGCCACTGTTTCTCAAGTAGGGCTGAACATGAGAATCATCTGGAAATTTTCCGATTGAATTGCTGTAGTGGGAAATAACAGCCATTCTTTTTTTTTTTTAAAATATGCTCCCCAGATAATTCTAATGTGCAGGAAGGGTTGAGAACCACTGCTGTACTCAAAGGAAGACTGCTAATTGCTGTTTACAGCTTTAGTTCTTAAGTCCTGTGTCAGTGCTTCTCCAACGAAGGCATTCACACTGCCAAGGAAGTCAGTGGAGTGCCAGGGAATACCAACACTGCAGGATAAATAGAGCCCATTAATTTTATTTCAAGCTTTGGGAACATGTTCATATTCTGGAAGCAAACAAATTTCGTGTGGACTAAAGTACAAAATGTGCATGAATGATTAATATAAACTATGGGGTTAAACCCACTTTTAAGAATCTATCCAAGGAAAATTGTCAGAGACCAACCGCCAAAGATATGTTCAAGGAAAGTCATTCAAGCATTATTTTGTCTTGATAATTGTTAAATCTGTATCATGGGTATATGACAATTCATTGTTCAAAAAATAATACTCATGATATTATGTTAAGTGCAAAGAGGAGGATACAAACTAAATGTATAATTTGATTCTAATCTTACTTTTTAAAAGCTATATATTATATATATGCAAAGAGACAAGAATGGGAGGTTACATACCAAATATTACCAGTGGTTATTTCTTGGTGGGATTATGGGTGATAATGGTATCTTGACAGCATTTTCTAAATTTTCTTAAACATTACTCATATGATTAGAGCAGAAGAAATGAGGCAGTCACCTACTTTTATAAATTTATGTTTCCAAATACCTGTCTGAAACACAAACCAGAGGTTTATAAGTTAGGAGTTTTTTTTCAGAGAACTCAAAAACATATAAGAATTGCTAATTACAGTCCCAAAGAGTGCTAATGCCTTTGGGGCCAGGACATGTGAGAACCTTTCTAGGAATCGGGGAGAGGTGCCGTTGGACAAGGGGACACTTGCTCTGCAAGGTTGTCATGGGGATGGGCAGCGGTGGTCGGGCGGGGGGTGGGCTACTAGGATCCTCCCAGCATGCATGGGGTGGGGCTTTTGTTCTCTCCCCCAATGACAGCTGTCTGACAGTGTTTCTGTGTGACATCACCAAGGTACCACAGTAGGTAGTAAATGTAGAATAGACCAAATGCGCCATGCCAAGGGGGATTAGCGGTGTCCATGTATTGTGTAAATATGCAGGCAGTAAGAAAGTCAAGCCTACATAATTTGAGGACCACCTAGGAAGGTTACCAAAGAAAAGATGTAGGGTTGCAAAACACCAAACCCATTTGCTTCCATCACCCCCAGGAGTCTATCAATGTGCCCAGTGGGGTTGCCTTCAGAAAAAAAGCAAATGATACCTTCTGCACATTTGTGTCAAACGGAGCACTTTGGAAAGAGGACAGTCCCACTGCAGGGCTCAGAGGGGCCTGGAAGGAAGATGGAATCTGAAAGTATTATGTACTCAGGAATGTATTACGTACCCTAGGACGGTGTTCCTAGGGTAATGGTTTTCTAGTATAGCCAATAGATATTTTCTATGCAACCAAGCCTCACCTGGCCTCACAAAACAAAACAAAACAAAAAAGTGTATTAACTACCTGCTTCCACACAGAGAAACACAATGTTTTCTTTAAAGGGTCTAGGCTGGCAAAGTAAATGAATGAAATGAATGGGGCTGCCCTGGTAGGTACAGCATCTCCAGTTTACAGGGAGCAAACATCACTTAGTTATTGCCATGTGGGAATTTCAGTCCACTAGTGCCAGGTCTTTCGAGTTTTTCCAAGAGAAGCCAGACTTCTTAATATTTGTATCATAGTTCCCAATTTCTAAATGTTGGCAGCATTTCAAAAATACTATGTAGTCCAAAGAAAACATGCCTTCTGGCTAAGGTTGGCCTGCAGCTGACAGTTTCTCACCTCTGCTTCAGCATCTCAGGTCCAAGAGAGGCAATTGCTTTAGTCACCTGCATCCTCTTCCCGTCCACCTCCACCACATTCCAAAAGACAAGTGTCCTGAACTCTCAGACTTTTCTTCTCAAAAGTCATGTTTTATTAAGGACCTTAAAATTGGCTAATGGCCTTACAGTAATTTATTTCAGTTGAGGATTGGTAAAACTAACTATTCAGAGGTACGTTCTTGAAGGTGAGGTTAATTTTTAAAATAATTTTAAAGGAATTATGAAGGTAGAGGGTGTATTAGTTGTATTATTTGAGGGTGTGTTATGTGCTTTGCAGTGGGATGGACCTGGGTTGAGATTCCAGCTCCATCACCTAGTACCTGTGTCACTTGGGCACAGGTGATTTCCATTTTCTCATCTGCAGAGTGGGGGAAACAACTCCTGAGTTTGTTGGCTTGTTTGATTGGTAATGAATGATATTAACATATGTTAATATCCGGTGCCATTAGGTGCTCAGGAAATTAAGTTTCTCTCAGGAGCCAACGTAATTGAAACTTTTAATTGCAAATGTTATAAAATAACCTCATGAAACTTTTCCACATTTTAATAATTTAAAAAATTCACTTTCTTCAGAAGTCCCATTATAGTAAATAGTGTTGCAGTTGAAACAGGAGAAAAGGAGAAATTAGAGAGAGTGAGGGGAAGAACCTCAAGGGTGTCCGATCAGTGCCAGGGTTCACTTACATTATAAGGGGACCTTATAATTTATGAGTCTAATTTAGCTCTTCTGCTTATTGCTGAATTTCTAATATCTAGCGCATCCCCAAATATATGTGTTTGTTAATTTTTAAAATTAGTTAATGGACAAATAAAGAGTATGTGCTGGGAGTTTTATCTGGCAAGGATAACTGCTAGCTGGATAGCTCTGTTTGGACTATGCTGTGTATCAGAAATGGTTGGCTTCCCAGACATGGAACCTGTATGGTCACACAGGACCTGCCCTCAGAAGAGCCCCATGCTTGGTTTAATATTTGCCGTTGCCATCTTTAAATTCTTTATAATTTTTGAAAAAGGGCCTCCGCAAATTATGTAGCCAGTTCTGATCAGAGAGTGTCATCAGGAAACATAGAATTGTCAGTGCATAAGCCAAAGGGTACAAACTCATGGCCCCTGGACCCTATTGAATATTTTTGGCCCACAGAGTGGTTTTTTTTTTAAATATAAATAAACTTTTTATTTAGAAGAGTTTTATATTTGCAGAAAAATTGCAAAGATAAGACAGAGAGTTCCACATATAACTCATCCAGTTTCCCGTGTTAGGAACATCTTATGTTACATTTATAAGACATTTGTCACAAATGAGGAACTAACATCAGTACATTTTCATTAACTAAACTCCACACACAGTATTCAGATTTTAGAAGTTTTTCCCTAATTCCCTTTTCCTGTTCCTGGATTCCATCCAGAATACCACATTACATTTAGTTGTCACGTCTCCTTACACCCTTCTGAGCTGACGTTTTCTCAAACTTTACTTGTTTTTGATGACTTCGACAATTTAAAGGAGTGCTGGTAAATGTTTTGTAGAATGTCCCTGAATTTGGGTTTGTCTAATATTTTTCTCATGGTTCCATTGGGGTTATGGGTTTTGGGTCAGAAGTCCACAGAGCTGAAGTGACATTTTCCTCACATCATATCAAAGGTATATGCCAAGAACATGCCAAGAAACTAATCAGTGATGGCATTGACCTTAGTTACCTGGCCAACGTTGTGTCTGCCAGGTTTCTCCATTTTAAAGTTACTCTTCCCACCTCCCTTTCCAAACTGCACTCTTTGGAAGCGAGTCACCTGGCATACCCCACAGTCAAGGCTACGGAAAGGAGTTCCACCTTCTTCAGGAGAAAGTCACTACGTAAATTATTTGGAATTCTGCTGCAATTTGTCTGTTCCCCACTTATTTATTCAATCATTTATTTCTATCAGTCTGGACTCATGGGTATTTATTTTATACTTTTGGTTATAATCTAATACTACTCCATTTATTTTCTTGCTCAAATTCCAGCTTCGGCCTTGCAGGAGCTCTTTCAGGTTGCCTCCAGGGTCCCTTGGACACACCTCCATTGTTGTGTGTTTATCGAGGACTCCCTTTCTTTCTGGCGCTACAAAGTGTTCTGTTATATTTCCTGCCCCAGCCCTAGAATCAGCTGTTTCTCCAAGGAGCCCTGATTCCCCTTTTTGTAGAATGGTCTTAGACAATAAGATCTGGATGTTGCAGGTGCTCATTGCTACAAGGTATTTTTTAATTTTTGAAATTCTAAAATTAAAAAATGTTTTAATGTAAATTAAAAATGTAATGTAATATAAAAATTTTTAACGTAAAATTTAAAACTTAAGCTGTCATAGAGAGTCAACTTTTCCAGGCTGAGTTAACTATGTAAAAATAAATTACATTAAAAATAAAATGTTTTTAAAAATTTTTTAATGTTTTTAAACTACCAACGTTTAACTATGAAGAGATTTCACATTAAAATCTAGACTTCCGATTCTCTTGAAAGACCAGAAGTTCTGGCAATCCTGGACCCATATTCCTGCTCAACACAGTTAGCTAAGGCTGAGACAATTTTTCTTTCCTGCATAAAGCACTGTCCAGGTTGTCACAGTCTGTGCCATTCCCTATTGTATTACAGCCAGCCTACTTGACGCTTTTATGTCCCTTTCTGACCCTTGAAGGCATTTGAATAAGTGATTTCTGGTTAAGACCATATTCAAGTAAGTACTTTACAGATATACAGTTTAGTCCATGAATTTAGCTCTACTTTGACCCAGTGATCAGATTTAAAAGCTACATTTCTGGTTTCATCCCTAACCCACTAACGTACCTTCATTGGGTCTTACGTGCAAATGCAATGACTCACCAATTTTTCTCAGTCCCTGCCAGAACCCTTCCAGCTCAGATGCAAAGAGTCATCTGCATCCACTTGCATCCCCTTCAGCCTCATGCAGGGTGGGTCTTTGCATTCAGAGTCTGCTCTGAACTTCTTTGGCAAGTTTTCCTTTCTTAGACCCTTTCTGTCTGGAGAAGATCCCCCAACAGTTACACCCCTGCCTCAGATCAATTTCTTCCTGTTCCCTTTTGGCTCTGCAAAGCACCCCTCAAGTTGGGATCCAATCATTGTTCTTTCTGGATCTGCGTTTCTCAAAAGGATGGATTACTTTTGCTATCTTTTCCCTCTCCCCTGCCTTCCCCAATCATGTATCCCAGAATTATTTGTTTCTCAATCAACCCTGGCTTATTTCAAACTTTAGTAACTCTGGAAAATGACCTATCTGATAGTTTTCTATTTATATGAAAATAGGTGCTTCGATATAAATATAAAATACAATTTGAGGAGGTGTTCTTTTCCAGTATGGGTGAAAAGTTAATAGAAAGATGCATCTGAGATCTGCTAGGTGTGAAAAGTTAAATGGGTATTAATTTTCATTGCAGCCTTATGGCCTTGGACTTGACAAGGTTAAACATGGGCCAATAGCAGTTCCCTGGGGGATCTTTCCATAGCACAGTGGTTTTCAGACTGTGACTCAAAGGCCACTGCCTGGGGACAGGAGAAGAAATCCAAGAGTAAAGGAAGGAAGCTCCACTAAGGGGGAGCCACAGCCAACCAGGCAGGAGGTGATGGTGGCTTGACCTAGTGAAGTGGCAGTGGGGCTGGAGAGAAGTTTATAGATTAGAAACTATTCGGACAAGACTTGGTATTTTGTGTGTGTGATTGTGTGTGTGTGTGTGTGTGTATTGTGTGTGTATTTTTCTGTATTTAAAAAAATTTAACTATAGTTGATTTACAATATTGTGTTAGTTTCAGGTGTACAACTTCAGGTTCTTTTCCATTATAGGTTATTAGAAGATATTGAATATAGTTCCCTGTGCTATATTCAATATAAATAAATAAATCCTTGTTGTAAATCCTTGTTGTCTATTATATATATAGTGGTGTGTATCTGTTAATCCCATACTCCTAATTTATCCCTCCCCCACTTTCCCCTTTAGTAACCATAAGTTTATTTCCTATGTCTGAGTCTATTTCTGTTTTGTAAGTAAGTTGATTTGTATTATTTTTTAGATTCCACATATAAGTGATGTCATATGATATTTGTCTGTCTGACTTACTTCACTTAGGATGATAATCTCTAGGTCCATCCATGTTGCTGCAAATGGCATTATTTCATTCTTTTTTATGGCTGAGTAATATTCCATTGTGTATATGTATGTGTATATACACATACATATATACATATACACCACACCTCGACAAGACTGGGTTTTCAGTGCCCTGCACATAATGGAAGGAAGATTCTGCTGGTGAATAAAGAAAAGTTTTATTTGTGAAAATACTCACAACAGATCATCCACGACCGGGAGGCTGAGTCATTTTCAAATTCTGACTGGGGCTGATGATCAAAGTGCTGGTGCTTCTGTCTGACTTTCCAGTTCTAATGAGGTTCATTAGCACCATGTTCTCAGCTCACTCTGTCTCATTTGGGCCATTTGATTTTCAGCAAACGCGGCAGGTCTGAACTAGCTAGAATTCATCTTTAATGGCTTTTATTGCCAATGCATAGTGAATGAATGCCTTTCTCAGGTCTTCTTGGGTCTCTCTTGATGTACTTCCACCTCCACGCCAGGACAGAGCGAGGGAAGGCAGCCAGCCAACCTGGAGATGGGGACGCGAATAAGAAGGAGCTTCCAGGGCTTCCCTGGTGGCGCAGTGGTTGAGAGTCCACCTGCTGATGCAGGGGACACGGGTTCGTGCCCCGGTCCGGGAAGATCCCACATGCCATGGAGCGGCTGGGCCCGTGAGCCACGGCCGCTGAGCCTGCACTTCCGGAGCCTGTGCAAAGAAGGAGCTTCCAGCAGCAGAGAAGTGGTGCTGGGGACAGGAAGGGGCAGGTGACAGGCAGGCTCCTTTGGCTGGCTGAAACAGCACTTCCTCTGCCTCGCAAATGGCACGTCTGAGGGAATTAACAGTCTGTTTAGAGTGTATCATCACTTGCTATTCTGTTTTCCCTTCTTTTGGTCTGGCCAGTGTGGTAATGGGTCCGAGGGTAACTCGGGGTTGGGGCGAGGGGCAGCTGGGGAAGAGAGTAGTAGCCAGTTTATTTCTAACCATTTGCAGCTGTCAGCTTGTTTGGGGCCTTTTTTTTTCAGGCAGAGGAACAAAGTCTTGCTCCCCAGGATTGTTTTCCTTGGCATGGTGTACAGACACTTTCTTGAGGAATGCACTGAGATAACACAAAACATCTGCTTAGAAGAATCGGCCCTCCAAAGCTGAATTTTCATCAGCAAGAGTATGAGGCTTCTTTAGATAAATATATATGTATATGTTTTGCAGGAGGCAGGAGAATGTGGATGGAATGGGCAAGAGAATAAACTATTAGGAGAGGATTTTTAAGAAGTAGGTTTATGTTGTTAAGGTTTCTTTTCTTTCTTTCTTTTTCTTTCTTCATTGTGATCGAATTGTGTTTTGTTTTGCAAGTATCTTGGAAATGGTATGTTCTCAGCCACGCTGCCGGAGGAGGCCTGTTTTCTTTTCCCACGTGTGTGGGATGTTGCTTTTATTCACGAGCTATTGAGAATGAGTGGTTCTTATGACTTGTAGAGGGATTTTCACATGCACACTCCTGGTACTGGCCCCCAAAGACCCAAAGGACAGCACAGATGCTCTCAGACAGGAGTGACAGTGTGAAGGAGCTCAAGATAGGCATTTCTGGTTGTTGTTACTGACGTGCCATTGGGGTCCCCAAGGGATTAGATTAACCAAGGCACTAGGCTTCATCTCGTGTCACGTGGAAGCTCCTCGGACAGTTCACACGGTGTTTCCGTATATCACCTTGGGTCCAAATCTGCTTTCCAGGAAGAGTTTGTCCTTTAGAGAAAAGGCAGCTCCGTCTGTGCCGTTTCATTTGCCCTCCCCCACCCTAGACTCTGATGAGGAAGAGTCTCACCTTTTAGAGCAGCAATAACATGAGCGGCCTTTTGCCAAATGCCTCTGAAAGCCTGCTGGCCCTAGGCTCTGTGTTTAATCCTCCCAATCTCACCAACTACCAGGTATAATTATCCTCATTCCTCAGATAAGGAAACCGAGCCTTTTAGAAGTTAGCAAACTCACTCCCGGGCAAGTATCAGGGGAGTTCCACAGCTGCAGCCTGAAACCAGTGATTGACACCAGAGCCAGACGCTTAACCAGTGTCCACGAATGACACATGCCTTTGGGGAAGTAAGAGCCAATATGCCCTTTTCCACCTTCATCTTTTAACAGATTTGGCTTCTCCAATTCTGCCAGTTGGATTGGCAAGAGATGAAACGAGCCGTAAGAATCCCATCCAGTTTCCTGGCAGAGTGGAAAGAGCATAGGCTCTGGAATCAGACAGACTTGAATTCAGACCCCTTTGCATCACAAACTAGCTCTAAACCCCGGGCCAGTCAGTCCCTGCACCTTTCTGAGCTTTGATTTTGGTGTACCTCCGCTCTGGGCACTAAGCATCCTTCTGGGAGGAGCATGGATGCACTCCCTGCCCTCAGGGAGCGTACAGTCTGGAGGGGGTGGCAGACCTGAGCCAGTACCCACACAGGTCAGTGTGCAATTGCCATCTGGGATCTGTGCTCAGGAGAGTTACAGGAGCAGATGGCACATGCCAGGCAACCTGAGTCTGGGGATGATGGGAGGCCTTCAGCTGAGCTCTACAGAAGGAAGAGGCATTAGCTAGGTGAACGACGGGCTGGAATGTCTGCCAGCTGCTTGTGGAACCTGGGATGTTCTGGGGCCAGTTCTCTGGTGTCCCTGTAGACAGGCTTTGAGGCCCTCCTCTCCAGAGCTCCACAGCCCAGGTTCAATCCAGTGCCGTCAGAGACCAGGTTCTCAGCCCTAAGCATCTGGCTTTCTCTCCAGAAGAAAAAAGAGAAAAACCATGAAAACAAGAATGGGTAGCAGCTAGCTTGGAAACTGCCGCCTGGGTCTTGTTTGACTTTGGGACCTCCATCTCCCATCTGTGGCCCTGTCATAGCATCTCTGCATTCTCTGAGGGACTCTCTCCTTTTGCAGCTTCCATAACAGGATAAAAGATAAAAACACAAGCCATTTAGACAACTTCTTGTTTTTTTTTTTCCAGAGGTGCCTGAAAAGGAAGGATTGAATGGGGCATTTGGGGGCTAAGTGAAAGGGAGGGGAGGGGAGGGGATGAGGAAGAAAGAAAATGGATTGAAGCTCAGAAATTACTGGAATTTTTATTCAATTCTGTGTGGGAGAAAGAATAGTTACTGAGTCAGAGATGAAAGGCAAATCCCCATGGGGCCCCAGAGAAATTATTATATTCCATGCTCAATTTAGCTCTCACACTCAATGTGGCTTGGAGATCAGAAAGTTTGTGGTTAGACACATTCATAAACTCAGCAGGGCTCTGTCAGATGCTGGTTCCCGGCTGAGTACCAGGTCCTCACCAGCAGCAGAAACAGAGCTGTGAAGCTGCCTGGTCGGGCCTTCAAGAGGGCCTCCAAGCCCCACAGGCTCATTGCACCCTCCTCCTTCACCCCAACTCTCTGGCTGGCCTTCTCCTTGGCCTGATCACTTAGCAAACTCTAGTCTTGCTTTGAGTCTAATTGTTGAGCAAATTCCTGTGGAACATGTGAGAGATTGGTCTGGGATTCTGACCTCAGCCCAGGCATCTTGCCTGGGCTCATTCTGGAATCTGAGTTCAGCCTGGTCCCGTTTTAGGCTCACTGATCCCATTTGCAGAGACCAAGCCACACGGCCTGCCCCGAGCCATCCAGATCTATCCTTGAACACCTAGATGTCTATCACCTCTTTCTGAAGCTCATCTGAACACATCTTCTCATTTCGAGCCAGCTTCTTGGAGTCTGAAATTTCCCAGCTTGAATCTGAGAGTCAGGGGCTATGGCTCAGGGTAGGGTAGAGGAAGGGGAGGCTCTGAGATCAATCGTGCTTGCAAATCATGTAGAGACCTTCTGTTCAAAGGTTGTTTTCTATAGGGATTTCCCTGGCGGTCCAGTGGTTAAGACTCCGCGCTTCCATGGAGGGGGCACGGGTTCGATCCCTAGTCTGGCAAGTTCCTCATGCTGCATGGCATGGCCAAAAAAAAAAAAAAAACAAAGCCTCTCTAACCTATTCCAAAAGTTGTTTTCTATATGATCAATACATATCTGTCTGAGATTATTGTCGGAAGGTTTGCCTGGGTTATTATAAGACTAGTCAAAGTTTAACTCCAAATCCTTCAGATATGCAGTCTATTTCAGTTATGACTTCTGGTTAATATTGTCTGGCATTAACTTTCTAATTGAGTACAGTGACTGAAAATTAACTATCACCTCCCTGAAAAACTATATTGAAAGGTAAAAAAGGGAGGTTTTAATGATAAAAAAAAGGAGTTTCAGATTCTTTCTTCCCACCCACTAGGCTAGATGAAAACGTTCTCCATCTCAGAGCTCTCCTCCATAGAAGAGCATTGTGTAGCCTTGCATGCCAGGACCATATCAAGACTCTGGCAAAAAGCTATCATTTCTGCTGTAGGCTTTTTTCCTCCCCCAAATAGGCGATGATGGATTCACATCTTGACTAAATAAGATCACTGCTGTCTTATGATTCAACTTTGAATGATGAGTGTTCCTTACCTAGCCCTGTGCCAGGTGCTTTTAAAGATAGAATCAAAGTATAAAGCAGTCCCTTTGTTCAGGGAACTTACAGTAATACAAGACATAAATATGAGAAATTTGTAGAAAATAATGCAAAGTCAAATATCATCCAGGGCTTAATTGAGTACCTACCACTCAAAATTCTTTGCAAGTTCTGGATTGATGGATTAATACCAAGACTGCCCTCCTGAAAATAAATATGCAGGAGGAATTTAATCCCAAAGTATGTTACAAAGAACATTTGGTCCATGAGATACTGAAACTAACAGTGCACCAGAGTGCTTCGTATCTGCAAAGTATTAGCAAAGCCTTTTACGTGTGTGTAGTTAATCCTCACAACAACCCCCTGAGCTACAGATAACATAAATATCCCTGTTTCTTTCCAGTTGAGGAAACTGCAGCTTAGAGATACGAAGCCGTTTGCATATGGTTACCTTGTTAATAGGTAGTAGAGCCAGAAATGAAACCTGGGAAGTCTGATTACAGACTCTTAAACCAATAGCTATTACAGGAAAAAGGGGGTTCCAGAGTTAAATAGGACTTTTGGCTACAGGAATTCTCAGATCCTTTACTATTTTTAGGTATATTGCAAACATTTATAAAAGCAGCATTTTGACTAGTATACTTGACCTCGTGATCCTCTTTTTTAGCCAAGGATCTCCCAGAATTAGTCACTTTTAACACAGACCTTGGGAAGTACGAAAGTGGAGGGTCCCCAGTGCCTTATGTATAGGAGAAGGGACAAAAGGACGGGGTTGGATATAGTCCTGAGCTGGGTCATTGGTGCCCCTTGGAACACATAGGCTGCCCTCTGCCCAGAGCCTTCCTTGCACGTTCTCCTCAGGTTCAGGCTGCCATGCTAACAAGTCCAGTGTCCATTTGAGATGGTTCATTAGCCTTTCGTTCTTCCTACTGTTAGCCTGTATTTATCGAAAACAAACAAACATTTTTTTGAGCTTCCTCTGCAAGCCAGGTACTGAGCCAGTGGAGGTCAGAAAATGGTCATCTTAACAGTGAGTTTCGCTGTGCCATGGAGTGTAACTGCAGGACGCCAAAGAAAGGGCCCGAGTTTCGGAGTCAAATCTCTACATCCTTTTATCTGTGGGGACAGGCAAACACTTTAGCTGAACTAAGCCACAGTTACGTTAAAAAAAAAATTGCTGAAATAATAGTATCACAGCTCAGGATTTCACTGGGAATAAATGACATCACACATACACATAGCAGGCCTCTCTCAGGGTTCATTTTTCTGTGGCTATTTAATGGAGATTAGATACTTCTTACCGGCACCATGAAGACAAGAAACCCTCAGATAAATTAATTTTCGTGAACTGGTCCCTCTGGAGCCTGTCAGGGAAAGGAGTAGACCAGCACTGAGTCTTACCCTGTCTTGCTGCCGTGAGGCCAGTTACACAGGATGAGAGTTCCAGGGTCCACCAGAGTGGTGGACATCCAGAGGGGTGATATCTTCCACTTCCCACCTTCTGACGGTTTATTTAAAGTCTTCACACACACACACAAATCTGAAGACTTGGAAGGCAGAAGAGAAAGGGAGAAAAGGGCTAAGATAGTATACAAACTGTAGAATTGGACCCTGAACCATCAATAATATTGAGTGAATTTCCCAAATGCCACAGAGCTTTCTTATTCTTAACCCCACACTCTGTGAGCTGGGATTTTATCTCTGGCTTAGCAGGGAACCCACCAGGGTTCTTAGGCTCCCTACGAATCCAGCCTAGGACTTCTCAGCTTCCCATGTTGGCCTGGGGGTGACTATGGTGCATGCTGAGCATGTCCTTACTTGAACCATTTGCAATGTTCGCTTTTGAAGAATGAATTACATGTAAGGAAGGGGATGGTGGAAGAGTCAGGGCCAACTTAGCAGCCAGAGCCAAGAGATTTGAGGCTGGGGTCCTACCTACCCAAGGAGTTCAAGTGGGAAATAACAAAAGTAGGACTTCATCTCAAAGTTCCCACCATGTGCCAGACACATTACAGATACTATTATAAGAACCCTAGAAAGTAAATGTTTTTCTCCATTTTGTAATGAAGTAGAGTGATAAGTCACTTGCCTATACAGCTAGTAAGTGACAGGGCTAGGATTTTAATCTAGGTCTTCCAGACTCTAAATCAGCTCTTCTCTATACTGTGAAGATCATTCCCAGCCATAGCCCAAATGCGAGAGGCAAGAGCAAACCAAGTTCAAGGCCAAAGGCAAGGCCAGAGACCAGGTGTGGAATGGAGGGCAGAGCCAAGAGCTCAAAGCTGATCAGATGTAGGGACTTGAGGGGTGTGGGGGGATGCAGATTGGGGACACTCTAGAGGGACCCAACAAGTGCCATGAACATCCTTGGTGTGTCCAAGATTTTGCCTTACCTTCAGTCAGTGTGTGGGGTGTGGGCACCAGCTTTAAAGGCCAAGCAGACGAACTGGCTCAGCTGAAACCCCCCATCCCTGTGTCCCCTAGCAGCTGGTGACGTGAAAGGTGAACGCCCCTGGGGGGATTCAGGCCACCCAGGAAGGAAGGGCTTGGGAGCTGGAAGTGTGCGCAGAGTCCCAGAGCAACATCTCCAGATTTCAGAGTAGTGGGTACTCATGGGCTTTGGAGTTAGACAATCCTGGGTCCAAACCCCTCCGCTATTTGCCAGCTGCATGACCTGGGTAAGCTACTTAATTTTCTGAGTCTGTTTCCTCATTTATGAGATGGAAACAATAATAGTACCTAGACTTGTTACGTGCTCAGTAAATGTTGGCTTTTACTCTTAGTCCCAGGTCCATCGTCTAAGGCACCGGCAGAGAAAACACATCTCTCCTTGGGGCCTCAGAGTATTAGCTGACCTCTTAGTAACTCGGATCTGTGGCTCCCAAGGGTTTGGACTTTTTTCACCCTTCTCTCCTCACCCCTCTCCTTTTTAAAAATTATATTTCTGTGCCACCAAAGACTAATCTTTAGATGCCTCGTTGCATTTAGCAATTAAGCTGTGCTTTTATCCTTGGCAAAGAGAATCACACTCCAAACATAACCAGATCTGTTAAATTTTAGAATCAGGCTGACTTGGTCCAAATCCCAGCCCTGCCACTGTTTACCTAAGTGGCCTGGAGCAAGTTAATCTGTGCTTGGTGTTAATTCATCTGTGATACAGGACTAGTAAAACCTACATCACGGACAGGTTGCGAAAGTAACACATGTCAACCTCTGCTGTTGTGTCCGTGTGGTTCCAGGACTCCCGTTCTGATGGGAACATAATCAACACTTGAATATGGATAATGGGGGATTCCATCACCTCTGGACCTCAGGCTTCTTTGAAGCCTCTAGACCTTCTCCCAGCCTGGCAGCAGAGGTTTTCACTGGACCCCCCTTCAGCAGAGATAACCACCTAGCCGCTCTGGCGGGGAGCTGCCCTCCACCTTCGGCCAGCTTTACATCACCCCACCCTCAAACCCCAGCATCTGTTGCCCAGACAATCAGCTGCCAAGCTGTGCCCAAGTCTCTCCCTGGGTTCATTTGATATGTTGCCACTTTGTTTCGGAAGAAAAGCCAATATCAGTGCCGGACCCTGGGGAGGCAGATTCCTGCCTCTGCCAGCTGCCAGCTGTGTTCCGTCGCTCATCCTGCCCTCGGTGTCCCAGGTGATCCCGTTACAGTGTCTCTCACCAGACAGCTGCCACTGGGACCCTGTGGAGGCACGGACAGCAAAACTCCAGGCTTGCTGGGGACCAGGGACATGCCCTGAGCGCAGCTCTGCAATTCTGCCAAACGGCTGGTGGTCATGTCTGCCTTTTCCTGATAAGGGTAATTACTTGCCTTATAACAACAGCTAGATGTTCCAGCTCTACAAAGCAGAGAGCCGGCCGGAGAGGCGTCATTCCCTTTAGCAAGCGCTTACTCTGTCCTGGGCGCTGTAGGAGGGTTTTAGTCATGCTGACACTCCTGGCCATGCAAAAAAGGCCTTGTTTTGACTCCTCCTTAACTGACAGAAAAACAAAAGTCACAGGGTTGTCACTTCTAATCCTCAGGACAATTGGCAATTTTACCTGCACCCTACATATGGAGAAAGTGAAGCTCAGAGAGGTTAAATAACTTGTCTGTGGTCCTACGGCTGGAAGAGGAGCGCAATAGGAATTCAAAGGCTGTTTAACTTTGGAATCCATGACGTCACTGCTTAAGAACAGTGTAAATACCAAGAGTTTAAGCAGTGTCTGAGAAGCAGAAAGGAAGTGGGCTTGGGATTCTGCTATTTGTTGCTCTGACCAAGCTGGGAGTAGTGGTCATCAGACAGGAAATCTGGGTGATGCCTCTGCCCCCTCATCCAGTCTGTGTTAGGAAAAACAACCCCCAACTCTTACCTTCCCTCAAGGAGATGTGGTGACAATAAGTATAATGCGAAGTTTCCATGAAGTTTTGTTGCATTTGCCCACCTCAGAAACAGTGTATCTCAGAAAAAGTTTGGATCAGAATTTGCAAACTGGTAGTCTGCAGGCCGAGTTATCCTAGGAAGATGTTTTGTTTTGACCTGCGGTATTTTTTTCTTTTTTAAATGTCAGGTTAATTTCTATCCTTTTAAAAATAGAACTCCAGATAGTTCATATAGAACCCCAGATTTCTGAATCATCTTGCAAAACCAGATCTCGCAGCCCCGGGCTTCTGTGGCCATCTGGCCACCACTGACTGAGTTGTGCAGCGGCTGCTTCCTTTGACGAGAAAGGGCTTTCTAATTTGCTGCAGCCCTCACCGCTCCCTATTACTCTGTGTCAAGGAGTGCCAGTCTCCCTGGATCATCGCCCTCCTTCTACCAGTTTTCTTATATTAGAGATAAGAGGAAAAGGAACTTTCTTGGGCTCTAAAAAGTGGGAAAAGTAAAAAAGCAAGAAGGGAGAGTGCCTGTTTCTATCTAAAAATAAATATTTCTGTGTGTTTATCTGCACCAAAAAAGATATAACCAAAGAAACAAACCTGGCCCTCTTGTTCATTTTTTTGGTCTTTTCGTGGTTGTTGGTGTTTGAATTTAACACCATTTTAGCCACTTTTTCAGACAATGTCCAATGCAGCTGCCCACACAGAGCCAGGCATCTGCAGGCTGGCCCAGAAGGCCGGGTCCAGGACTGTTCTCCAGCCTCACACGTGTGCTCGGGGCCTGCCAGAGCTTCCCCATCATGGTTTTGTTTCCTTTTTCCCTTTCTCTAGGTGTTCCCTTCCCAAAGAACTTCCTGCAGATCTGCAAGAAGATCCTGTGTCGCCTCTTCCGGGTCTTCGTCCACGTCTACATCCACCACTTCGACCGGGTCATTGTGATGGGCGCGGAGGCCCACGTCAATACCTGCTACAAACACTTCTATTACTTCGTCACTGAGATGAACCTCATAGACCGCAAGGAGCTGGAGCCCTTGGTAAGTGTCACTGTGCGGCACCCTGGTCACCCCAGGGGCTCAGCCACTTGTCACAGAACACTGCCTCGCCCATGCAAACTGATGGCCAGCTCCTAACCAGAGGATTGCAGAATTGGACAGGAGTTAGAGGTCAGCTAAAGGGCAGGAGATGCCAAGATGTGCGCGGCCATCAAACAGAGGTCTTACATTTCTCCCTGGGATTGTCATGGTTTGGGTCAGAGGAAGTAGCTTTAATTCTCAGCTCCAAAACCAGTCACCTATTCACTTAACCCCTTAAATGGGCATCTTTGAGTTCTATGTCATCTCTTACACTGTTTTCCAAAGAAGGTAAGAAACGTTTCTTCAGTCAGTGACTAAATATTCAGCACCTACTGGGTGGCACCTGCTAGATACACAAAGTCAAGTTAAACTAGTTTTGAGTAGCTTTTACTCCAGAGATATAGAGAGAGGTGAGCCCAAGATGAGAATACAGTATCATGGGGACTTTGCTTTTCATACTGAATCTCCTGCAGTGCAGTTTTAATGGAATATATGAGAATCCAGAGCACTTGGTTAAAAAAAACTTTACTATTATTGTTTAAGTGAGTGGGGAGTCCTTTCATTTTCTTTTCTTTTTTTTTTTTTTTTTTCTATTTGCGGTATGCGGGCCTCTCACTGTTGTGGCCTCTCCCGTTGCGGAGCACAGGCTCCGGACGCGCAGGCTCAGCGGCCATGGCTCACGGGCCCAGCCACTCCGCGGCATGTGGGATCCTCCCAGACCGGGGCACGAATCCGCGTCCCCTGCATCGGCAGGCGGACTCTCAACCACTGCGCCACCAGGGAAGCCCCTTTCATTTTCTTTATAGACTATCTTTACAGTAGGACTCAAACTGTGCTTTGGAAGTCAAGGGCCCCTAAAAACCCTACATCTTTTGTGACATATAACATACTATGGTACCCTCATCACAGCTGTCTCTAGCAACTCTATCTAGTACCGTCTTATCCAGTATAATCAGTGCTTTATCGTAAAATCATGCTTTTTTCCTGAAACAGTTAAACGTGACAGTTTTGCTAAATATAACTGACAGAGCAACTAAATTTCATCCAACTCCATTTGAACAATGGCCTGAGCACAGGAGCCAGACTGGTCTTTTGCTAGCCTGTCTTCCTTTCTCTTGATGTACATGTTTTTAAAATACAGGTTTTTTAAATTATTTATGTATGGTGAGGCCAACAGATCAAGAGATGACTGCCAAAGCAGCTCTACTCAATCAAAACTAATTAAAACCAAAAAGAAAAAGACATGACTGCCATTGAAAAGATAGTTTGTTTTACTCACAGATCCCAAGAGAAGGGGGTATACCACGGTGTGAGGACAACATGGGGAAGGACGCAGACTGGTCAGGGACAACACGGGCAGGAGCCTTTCTTGTGGTTTCCGTGGGAAGGAATGGGCGAGGCAGGGTAAGAAGGCTAAACATGGACTAATTTAAGTAGTTTCAGCAGGTTCTGGGGCAGGGGAGCTGCCCCTAGCTGGTCACCTGGTGCTATGGTGATTAGGCCAAAGGGATTTTAACCCTAAGAGGTCACAGTGGAGGTGGTTGGGAAAGTGGGCTCTGGATTGGTTGGTTTGTGTTGATTGGTGAGTAAACAGCTCAAGGAGGAGTTGTCTACAATCTCTAGAAATTGGTTAGCCCTAGAAGGGGCAATCCCTCCCTTTTCAGCAAGGCCCCAGATATTCAAGAATCAAAACACAAAAACCAAAAGACATGTTTAATACAGTAGAGTACCTGTATCTGGCAGAGAAGATGTTGGGGAATTTTATATATCACCTTTAGAGTTTCTCAACTTGAAATCTATAATGACGCTTTGAGAATACATGGCAAAAAACCCATTTTTTCTGTGTGTCACTCGAGAGTTGTGGAACAAAGCAAGACTCGCTGGGTACAAGTGAGCTATATCATTGGCTAAAGCATTTATTTTCTTCATTTTCTTTCACAACCACTTCCTAGAAAGCTCTTGGCAAGAACTAAGTTGTCTCTGGATTCAGTTGGACGAGTAGTGTGGAAAGGAACTAAAACATAATCATGGTGAGGTTTTGCTCATTTGTCTTGTATAAAGGCTGTTGTGGGTAAACAGAAAAGGTTGTGCAAACAGCAAAAGGGAGTTAAAGGCCTGAAAGGAGCTGATAAAGCTAATTTCAGAAAATGTTAAGGACAGAGTGGATAGGGGCAGGTGAATGAAGAGGGTGGAGCAAGCACTCTGATCTCCAGGAGGAGTCTCCTTCTGGGGAGTTTGGTTCAGTTGTTTTCAGTTGACATGTTCAGGTGGAGGGGAAACACCTTCCCTAAAGGTCCACTGGAAGGAAGAGGCTCTCCTCAGCACTCAAGTTTGGGTTTCTCTGAGTTAAAGGAGCAGAAACATCTGATGGAGAGAGCTGAATGTTAATTTCTTCTCTGCGTACGGAAGCATGAAGGCCATTGTAGGACAAAGCCGAGTGTAAGTTAACAAGTAGATAAAGCCTTCCTTTGCCATCAGAGCACTCTCAGTTACAGCAGACCCTTGAACAACATGGGTTTGAACTGCACAGGTCCACTTATACGCTATATACTGCATTACTGCACCATCCAAGTTTGGTTGAATCTGTTTATGCAGACCCATAGATACGGAGGAAACTCAGTCATGGAGGGCCCAACTATAAATTATACTCAGATTGTCAATGGCATGGAGGGTCAGGGCCCCTTACCCCCACGTTGTTCAAGGGTCAACTGTATTTTCTACAACTGAAGAAGGGCCCCAGGGATTCTAACACCTGGCAGTGCCGGGAACTGACTTGAAGTCTGAGTCACAGAAAGGGCTGGAACAACCCAGTTATTCTATCAATAGATAAGAGCCTATTTCGGGGGATGGGGAACAAACTATGATTGGATTAACCAGGAATTATTAACAGTAGGTGTGAGCAAGAAGGGATATCATTTTTTTTTCCCAGAAGCTTATAGTTCTTTAAATTTTGCTTGAAACAGCCTACCTTTATGTTTTGTTCATTTTAATTACAGGGAGATTAATTTCAATGCTTGTACATATTAATAACAAGTGCTTTTAATGCTTAACTGTCTGAAATTATGTATTCATTTTACACAAATCAAAACCTAGAAAGTAACAGAAAAAGATATTGAGAATGTTTCTGAAGACAGTCATTAGCACAGTTCAATGGCCACTAAGAATATTGCACTTGTGGATTGTTATTACTGAAACGAGCAC
This sequence comes from Hyperoodon ampullatus, assembly GCF_949752795.1. Lineage (NCBI taxonomy): Eukaryota > Metazoa > Chordata > Mammalia > Artiodactyla > Ziphiidae > Hyperoodon > Hyperoodon ampullatus. The sequence continues at coordinate 51,284,050 of NC_136919.1, forward strand.
TTTCAATATTGAAAGTGCTGGAATACCTAACTTCCAAGTCGACTATTGCAATGCTGTAGTATTAAAATCAGTCATATTATATGAAATCAATACGTATGTATTTGATTTGCATATATCAAGTACCCTATATACGCAAGGCAAGTTGCTCAGATGTTCTAATTGTATAAGAAAGATAAGCTTTTGAGAATTGACAAATGCAGTCTAAAAAAATATAAAATAATGACTGTCGCTCATCTTTGGTCCTTGAAGGATGATGAAGAAGTCAGGCATTTGGCTTCCTGTTCTAGTACCTTCTTTAGAATCTAATGCAGCTAGGGACCAGAAGGGCAGCACTTGTCAGGCCAGTTTCCTTTTGAACATCAGCAGCTCCAGAGTCGCCACACCTCCAGTGGGACATTCTCGATGTCATGCCTCGGGATTCCACAATGTAGGATGCAGAAGCCCCACCTCATGTTTCTCTCTGCCATGTTCCCGCCACGCACAGCCATGCTCCTCAGCTGGCCCTGTTAGTTTTGTCTGATGTTGGCTGAGTGCCCAACACACTGGTTGTGTTGAGGGTACAGCAGCCCACAAGGGTAGGAGATTCAGTCTCAAGACAGTGCTTACCACAAGGCTCAGACTCTCTGGGTTCAAACCCTGGACCTTTCATTCACTAACTCGCAATTTCGAGCACGGTTTTTCAAAGCCTCATTTTACTCATTTGTAGAATAGGTATAATAATAGAATTGTAAAAAACTAAATGGGTTAGTCACACGATAGGTGCTTAAGAAATGTTGGCTGTTAAATGAGATAACGAATGTACAGTGGCTGTCATATAGTAAGCAGAGGTACCCTAATTCTCCCTTCCCCAGCTCCCATGGCCTTTTGCCATCTTGGAGATCCCCTAGGTAGCCTTGTAGCAGATATAGTTCATTGTATTTGTATCAGTGTCTCCCACAGGATTGTCAACTCCTTGAGGGCTGGTAGTAAACGGGACATATGCTTGTATTGCCTGTGTTGCCAAGCACCTAATAAATGCTTAGTGTGTTTTTGAATCCGGAAGAGTACTTTGAGGATGATCCCCATTCAATGGGATTACACACTAGTCATTCCTTCTTTGGTGCCACCCTCATCTCAGAACATGCCTGCAGACCTCCACTTATCCACAGTTGGAAATAAAGCTTCATGCTCTCAGATTAGCAGTGGAGATTAAAAGCAAAATAAGGTGCAGAGCAGTAAAGGGGTGCATCCTCAGCCTCAGGCCTGACAGAGAAAGCTGGGACCCCAGCTCCATCAGTTCCCTGATCCAGATTCCAACTATATCACCTAGGAGGATGTTGAATGCTCTCACACTGTCTGTATGTCCTGGTGGACCAGGTGTACAGTGACCAAGCCTCCCAGATTTAGCACAGAAGAATCCCATGTCTTGGGAAAACACTGTCCCTGGCAAACGGGGACAGTTGGTCACCCTATCAGGCCTCTGAGGGGGAATACAGCTTGGAATTCAGAAGCTGGGAAGAGGTCACCTCGGCAGCCCAGTGAGGAAGGCCAGCACGTCCATCTGTCCACAGGGTTTGCCTCATGGCTCCCGTTGGGACCTGCTGGTCTGCAGCAGCCTGGGAACCCAGAGAAATACGTGATTTCATTTGGTCTCCAACAGCGAGGGGGAGGCTGGAGCATTGACAGACATAGATGTGACAAATGATCTATTTTTCATGTAAATGCAACAGCTGAAGATGACTTGAACTCGAGCAAGTTCACAGTTGGAGAAAAGGAGCCCAAATGATAATTAGCAAATGGGCCAGGCCCTGATTGAATAAGCAGGCTGCTGTTGGCCCTGGGCAGCCTGGGAGTCAGCTGACAGAATGGAGCTAATCAGGATTATCATTAGCCAGCACAGAGAGCAGCAGTATTTTGTTAGCCTTTCACTAAAAACAAAAGCAGATTCAGAGGGCTGTTAGCGACACAGAAGCTGGCGAATAAAGAGCTGATGAGGGAGGAGGAGGAGGACGAGAGAGGTTGGCGAGGCAGGGGAGGAAAGACAGGAGAGTCCTTGTTCACCCTAAGGCACCTGCTGGCCCCTGGGTGACCTTGGTCCAGCAGTTTCACCTTCTCTCTCCAGGGATCCATTTCCTTATTTCTAACAATGAAAGTGATTATACCATCACCTAGCTTGTAGAGGTGCTGCCATGAAACCACAAGGCTGATCGGTTACCTTGTAGCAGGGCATGTGGGCCATAGGAGCTTTTTAATTAAGTCAGTGTTTCTCATTAGGGGTCCACACACCAGCTGCATCAGAATGTCCTGGAAGTGGTATTTTAAAATGTGCATACCCGGGCCTCACCCTGGATACACCAAGTCAGAATTATTGAGGTTAGTGCCTAGTCCCAAGCACCCTCGGTCTGCATCTCAAACTTCAGTGTGCATATGAATCACTCTGGCATCTCGCCAGACTGCAGATTCTGGTTCGGTACCCCTGATTGCAGCGCAATTCATTTTGCTCCCAGGTGACGTCAATGTTGCTGGTTCCCAGACCACTCTCTCAGGGGCACGACTCTAGATGACAATGACTCTCAAATTTGAAAATTACTATTGTTAGCACATCATCCCTTCTTCTTCTCTAGGATGGGTGTGTGTGTGGGTCAGCTCAGTGAAGTGGGAAAGTAAAGCAAAGAAGAAAAATCTAAGGATCAGCACCCACCAAGAGTATTCCTCAAAATATCAGTCCCGAGTAATCATCAGTGAAAACAGTTTTTCTTTTCCTGATCAAATGGGTTTTTGAAACGCTACATCATCTCCACCCCTGAAGACTCACGATGGACAATCATAGATCAAAGGCCTTGCGAAGTCATCCAGTGAAGAAACAGGTTGGGTTTTGTGTAGCGCCCCCTGCCCCCCATTTAGCTGCATTTGGCTGCTGAAATCTTTTTTCTTTTGTCATCACTCATCGACATCTTGTGGAGATTGTGATCCGTGGAACAAAGCAAGGGCAACACTGTTCAGCTCTGTGATGTGTTTCTGGATTTTCAGTTGTCCCTCCGTGCCTCCACCCTGGCCCCAGCCGTACACTCACCACTGCTGCATGGGATGAGGAAGAAAGAAGCCTTGG